>NC_142166.1:24287251-24956642 GCF_029865625.1 Vigna umbellata
AAAAATATTTGTTTTGTCTCTTAATAGTTTTTTTATATTATTTTTTAGGGAAAATTAAACATTTAAAAAAAAAGAACCACGTCAACCTTTTTACATTTAATTAAAGGTACTGCCTTTGGGCAGGCGCGATAGGGTGCTAACACCTTCCTTACACGTAACTGATTCCCAAATCTAAAAATTTACTTTTCACAGACCATGTCTTATTTTTTTGGTTTTCCATAGTTTTTGCATAATAAATTATGGTGGTGACTCCACAAATTTATTTCTCAAACCCGTTTGTTTTTCGGCTCGCCGTCCCGTCGCGATCCCGGTTGCGACAGTTATCTTTTGATATTTATTTATATAGTTAAATAAGGTAATTATTTAACAATATCAAATAAAATATCTTAAGACATATTTTCACTAAATCATCTTTAATCATAAACATTTATCAATTATCAAAGCGGTTTTAGTAGAAAAAATAGAGAAAACCGCAAGATCCAATTTTTTTGCTTGTTCCCTCCTCTTGGCTTAGCCAAATCTCTTCACTTTTTCATGCTATGCTTGGATTGACTTCCTTGGTCTTGATTATTTTCTATTCTTGGATTTATCTTTAAGGTGCCATGACACTTTACCCAATTTATTCTTAATTATATGCTACAATTGTAACACCCCAAATTTTGAGATGCCACAGGTGATGGACGAGCCTTAGAGGAGATGACGAATGTGTGTAAAGCGAGCTCCTTCGAAGCTTCCTCTAGAGATGAACGTAGCGGAATATGAAGACGAACCTCTAGATCGAGAGAGAAATCGGAGAAGATAGGTTGGAAACCCTAAACGAACCGAGAGAATCTAAATCGATTTGAGAAAACCCTAAAATCATGAACGATCCCTATAAAAGAGGGAAAACTCAAATTGGACCGATTAAACCTCCATTTGCACCGTTTAAACGCTCCTCGAAAGCTAAAATGCGTATACAATAAAATGTAAAAATACAAAAAGAGAACACTGAAGAAGGTAGTTAGGTAGGATTCCATCAACAGGTTTGCAAAAACTTCTTAATACTTAACTCTGATACCATTGCGAGATATAGTTTAAATAAAAACTTCCATTCATTATAACTGAATTTTAAAAAATTCATAAATCAAATTCAACTATAAAGCGTTCATAGGATTCTATTAAAAAATATTATCATTGAAATTAAAATATCATAGTTCCCTCATGTATCTTGCAGCTCAACTCCGTTTTAGCTACATCTGCAACAACATCTACTCTCGTACAAGTACGATCATTGTTGTTGAAAACCACAACCAAAACATGCAAGGGTGAGCTAACAAAAACAGGTCATATAACATACGTAAGTATTCAACATCAACTTAGAATAAGATTTCCAAATAGTACATATCATCGTACTCCTACACACATCTTTACATGACAACACATCAAATCATTAACACTCGCATTATCAGAATTCCAAGTCACCATCTTATCATCTCAACACTTATCAACATAAACAGCATCTTCCTCCAACGCTGAGGGCAAATCAGAGGGCCCTGAGTTGTACCTGCACATGACCAGAATCACCAAAACACACTCATACAACAGTCGCGTCGGCGTTGAGCGCCCCCCAGTGGGCCCTCAGCGCCATGTTAGAAAAACCCTCCAGCCTTTGCTGGCAAAAATGCACCATACACACACTTTCCACAGTGCAATGGTCATCAATAATCCATCCAGCAACAGTTTATTCAACAGATCTACCACTAATCATGCAAAAACCTCAAGAATAAAAAACTATCAAGAGTTAAAAATTGAAAGTGCAAGATGCTTACTTGAGTGGAGTTCCAAATGTTTCAAAATATGCACAAGAGCTAGTAGAAACTTAGGGATTCTCTACACAATGGCCACTACAACCACACAAACCCCAAACTTGGTGAATGGAATGATGCAAAGAATGGTGGAGAGGGTGATTTTTGGAGAAAAGATGAAAGGGTTAGTAGTAGGGAACCCTAATCAAGGCTTTTTGGTGGTTGGAAAGTGAGGGAAGAATGGTGCCTATTAGGGTTAAAAGAGTGAAGTGGGCCTAATGACGTTGAGCTTAAAAAACCCATAAAACCAAACAACTCAGTGCCCTTTTGAGGGGTGCTCAGCGCGACACGAAACTATTTCTCCCCTCTTTTCTTGCTTTTGCTAAGTGCTTTTAGGTAAGATCCCTCAGTTTCAACTCTTGATTTATCAAATCTTTAGTTCTTTCAATGCTTTCCCACTCAAGCATAACATCTCACACTTAAAATAATTAAATACACATCAAACCATAAATCCACAAACACATCCCCAAAACTAAAGCATATCGAACAAAACCAAATTAAAAGTTCTCAAAAACACTGGGTTGCCTCCCAGTAAGTGTTTGTTTAACGTCACGAGCCTAACATCATAATGTTCAGTTTGAAATTTTTATGTTAGTGTTCTTTTTAAATTCATCACACCAACTTGTCTTTAACAACTTCCTGTCCACCTTCTTAACTCTTCTAGAATATGGAGCTTAAATCTCAATAACTTCATTCTCTTTAATCTCCTTCACAATCCATAAATTGTTCCTGTATTTGACAGGTTTACCAAGTTTGAATTCTTCATCTTCAATCTTCAAGTCTTGGTGGATTATCTTGACTTGAATCTCCTTCTCTTCTTCCTTTACCTGTGACAAGAAAAGATTCTTACCTTTCTCGACTGAGCTAGCAGCTTGTTTAGATACACTAGCCTTTGACACTTTTGTTTCTTTTGGACTAGCCTTCTTCTCTTGAATCGGCTGCTCATCATCAAAGACATTGAAAATCACCTCTTCATCTTGGTCTTTAAGAATTAAAACTCCATCATCTACCTTGATGACAACCTTGGTTGTCTTCATTATTGGCCTTCCAAGAATGATAGGAATCTTCAAATCTTCCTCCATCTCCATTACCACAAAATCTACCGGGAATTTTAGTTTATCAACTTGCACGACAACGTCCTCCACTATGCCATAAGGATTTTTGATAGATCCATCCGCCACTTACAACACTATCTTTGTCGGCTTGACCTCAAGATCACCAATCTTCTTTAGCATAGATATGGGCATCAAGTTGATACTAGCCCTTAAATCAATTAAAGTTTTCCCTACTTTACACTTTCCAATATTGCAAGGAATAGTGAAGCTTCTCGGATCTTTGACTTTAGGAGGGAGTGCCTTTTGCAAAATCACACTACAATTTCCTTGTACTTCAATGGTTCCCTCATCTACATGATTTTTCTTTTCAGGGGCTTTTTCAACAAACTTGCATATCCAGGAATTTCATGTAGTGCATCGGTCAATGGAATGGTAATCCCCAATTTCTTGAATATCTCCTTAAAATATCCTACTTGATGGAAACCCCTTTAGGGCATTCCATTCAAAGGAGTACGAACTTAAGCTAAGGCTAAGAAAGGGAAGTTGGAGAAGGACTTTTAGAAGCTCTTTCTTGATTTTCTTCTCTAAGGCTTAGTAGGATTGTCTTTAATATGTTTATATGTGTTTTGTAGGGTCTAATAAAGCTAGGAGGTCATGGATCAAATAGCCAAGAAGCTTGATAAATCAAGAAGCAAGGAAACATCAAGAAGCAAGCCAAATCTTCACTTAGAGGAATGTTGGAATCTTCACTTCGATGCATAACAAGCTATTTTGGAAAGCCACATGAGTCACATTCCAACCAGCAGCTTGGTTGAAGTTGAAGAAAGCCTAATGCTCAGCGGATGAGGGTTTAAGCTTAGCCTTTGAAGATGCACCAGCTGCTCACGTTTCTTCACCATCAGCTACTAGCTTGATTGACCACGTAGCTCTTCACGTTTTTCCTCCTTGCATCGTTGGCATTTATTCAATGCATCCAACGCTGTAACTAGGACTTGGTTTTCCTTTAAATTCCTTGCTTCTAAGATTGTATCGACACCTTCGAATTAAATAAGAATTAGAATTTGTTGAATTCATTCCAGATCATTCTTTCATTTGAAGGTCACCGAGAGAGAGCTGGAGAGTTTCCTCTAGCCTCTCTCCCTAGCTAGGCTCCATTCCTAGCATTCCTCTACACCATCTGCATCACAGTACAACACTTAAACCTCTACCTTCATTCCATTTTCTCCATCACTGTTTCAACCTTATCTTCATCACTTAATCATCCATTCTCCTTCAATCCAGCCACCGAACACCATTTGAAGAGTGGGTTCCAGAGTTTATGCTTTCTCCGGTCATCATCATAATTCATCTTCTTTCGCTCCAACAAAATGATGCTTATCCTCCTTTCCAATTCAGATTCCAGAAGTTCCTAGAAGAAGTTTCGTTGATTCCATCTTCCACCAGAATCAGCTAGATCCTTCTTCCATCTTGTGGTATTAGGAGCTGTGGTCGAATTCCATGCTTGAGCTAAGTGTCTTTATATGATTTTCGTGTTGTCTTACAGTTACATCCATGGTCTTGTTCTGTTTTATCATTCTTGTTACTGTTTCATCAATTATGCTTGGTCATTTCTTTTGTGCATCACTGTTTCATTGAATGTGATGTGTGTTCTTGTTTTTCTACACATTTTAATTGGTGATTTACTTGTTTAAGTCATTTCCAGCTTTATAATTCAATTCTAGTATGTTAAAGTCATGTGCTCAAAATTCAGATGAAGTGTTTTTAATTTGTCATTAAAGTTGGTTTTCCTGCTTTGGTGTTTGGATGTGCTTGAGTTCAGATGAAAGTGATATCATATATCAACCAAATAAGGCAATGAGAGCTTAATCTAGCCTTGGTGATATGATCAGAATCACTAAAACTATGGTTCAAGTTTCAAATCTGATTGCAAAAGGTATGGCAAACCATAACAAGCAACGAAATTCATCTAGCATAGCTTGGTTGCCTCATAAACCAAAAACACCTACTGTTTTTTGTCTTATTTCAAGCTTTTCACCGTGCTTAAAATCCTTGGTTGTCTAATCCAAATTTAATTCATTCTAGCTTATAATTTCCAGCTTGATCTAGTGTATTAAAACTTCCTTGAGTCAGTTTAATTGTTGCTCTAGCTTTTGAATCAATCAAACTTCATTTTGGTGGATTGATGGGGTATTTTTCTGCATAAATTGGCCATAACAAGGTCTGATTTTGATTTATGCTAATTTTGAGCTATTTGATAGCTTGAACAAGTTTAAATGGTCTTTAACAGTTGCTAGCAGATTTCAATTAGTAATATCTTGGCCTAAGTGCAGAGTTGCTTCTTAAACCATCATATTTTTGAGTTAAATTAGGAAGTGGCAAGGTCAATTTGAGTAGCAATCTGTTTTAAACTCATTTCAGAGTTTGAACACATTTCAAATCACTAATCAAAGTTGCTGAAGTGATTCATTTCGAGTTTAAGCCACTTCTGTGCAAAGTTGAGTTTCAAATCACCAAAATCAAGCCAAATTTTTCTAGTGCAGTGTTGAAAACTGAATATGTTTTGATGCTTTGATCTTCAAATTTCAATTTGGATTGTAGCAAGAGCTGGTTTAGGTTTAAGATTGAAAATAAATGATCAAAATAAGCCATATCAAGTGTTAAAAAGCCTGCAGAACCGTGTTATCCAGTTTCAAGCAGTTAAAACCCCAAAACACAAAATCTGATTCTCTTTGGGGCATTTCATCAAACAGTTTTGGGAAAATATCAAACAGTTTGGTTTCACCTTGATTTCAACCTGCATTTTGGTTTCTCTTTCTTTATTAATTTGTTCTAGAACCATTCATAAGTTCCTTTTGACGTGCCAACCTATTTTGGTAGCTTTAATTCATTGATTTGTCATTCTTGGAATTCTGGTTTTGTCCATCAAATTAAATCTAGTTCAGCTAAAAATTTTGGTAATTTGGTTAGTTTCTTCTTGATTTGTGGTGTTCTTCAGATGATTATTGGTGTAGACTTTGTGCTAGGATGATGGCCCATGCTAGTGGTAGCATCTTGAGGGGTGAAAACTTGTATAGATCTTTATCCAAGTGCCTTCACAGCAAGGAAAAATAGCTTCCTAAAACACCATTCTACAATGAGAAAAAGAGTGAAAATTTGGCAACTCCACTCGCCAAATTTTGAAACACAAGCCAAATAGTTGAGGGATTGTAAGATTGAGTGTCTATCCTCTAAAAGAAACTTGCTAGAGTACCCTAAAACAGCAAAAATAGAGTTTGTGTGGTTGCACCTAAAGCCAAATTGTTGGTATCAGGATAACCGGTATCGTACAGTCGCACAGCGAAATAAAGTAAGCGGAAAGCGTGTTACGATCACAAATCAAGTTAAAATAGTCGGTTTCAAAAATTTATTTTCTTAGAGAAATTTTATCAAATAGTTGATGTGCTAAGAGTTTAAAGAGTATAGAGTTCAAGAAAATCAACACAGAAATTTTATCCTAGTTCAAATCAAGAAATTCTACGTCCAGTCGTTAATCACTATGAATAGTGATTAACTTTTTTTACTAAAATAATGTTTGTACATATTACAAGATATGAAGTAAAGATTAAGAAACGAGAACACCTTTCGTTCGACAAATTAACGGAAGAACCTGCCTAGCCAACTTGAAGAGAATCGCTCCGACCTTAGATACACTAAGTGTGAGCTTCTCCTATTCAAGAGACTTGACTTAAGCAACTCTATCACTTGAGAACTTCCTCAGACAAACTGTATTCTCAAATGGCATAGATCCCTTTTCACTCTTAGAGAGCTTCCCTTAGTCACAAAGCTCTAATACTCTCAAAATGAAAAGTTTTGTTCTAAGAGTTGTGGAAAAATCTATTTATAAGCCTAGGGTCAGAAATTGAAAAGACATCTCTCAACTGCCACAAATAATCTATTATCGTAAGTGATAATCGATTATTTGTGTCCATTATGGGGTTTTCAAAATGTGATAATCGATTATCCTGAGCATAATTGATTATTCTAGAGACTTGGACAATATTAAATGAAACAGTGATAATCAATTATTCTGTGTCATAATCGATTATTTGCGTGAGCAACTCTTTTCTAAACTGGCTCGTGATAATCGATTATGACTATTGGTAATCGATTTTTTGCGCAATGACTCACTAAATACGAAAACTTCTAAGAGTTTTTACATCATTACAATTTATCCTATATATTTGTTTCTACAAAATGCGTTTAACAAAGATGCACTTAGAGTCTTCAATTCTTCAGCTTTTATCATCATCAAAACTTCACAGTAGCTTCAAGCTATCAATGCTCCTCATTAGTAACAATAACCTTTGTTGAGAGGTGTTGTAGTTTCAAGTGTGAAATAAGTCCAGTTTTGAATCTAAAATGTTCTAACCAGTTAGAGTTGTACAGTTTTTGTTCGATTAACCTCTACAAGGATAAAAGTTGTTCCAAAAGGTGAAATACACATAGTTGCAGTAGTTTGGAAGTTGGCCAATGAATCTGATGGGGATTGAGCAGAGTGGACTATGAGAGAGCATAACAGAACCTCATTGTGATGACTTGAGCACTTAAACAACTAAGTTTAATTTGTGCAGATTTCCATTTTGTTTAGGTTGAGTGATTAAGTTTAGTTTATGTGCTCTACATTACATCACATGACTCTTTGTCCATTGATTTGATTAACATGGTCCACTGATTTTGAATTAATTCAAGACATTGTTTTGACTAGTTTCGTCCATTGTTTATGTCCAATTCAACTCATTGATTTGTTGTAAGGATTGTTCTTGTCATAATCAATTGTGAATCAACTTGTTCTTCCTTTACCATTGCATTGTATCAATTTTTAAAAAGTTGTTTCTGCACTTAAATCTAAAGTTGTTGTGACTACCTTTTAATTTCCACCTGCCAATGCTATCATTTGGTGTATATGTTGTTTTTGGTGTAGCTGTGCAGGTCTGATTTAATTGGTGTCATATAGCTAGTGTATCAGTTTACCAGAATGCAGTGTAGGAAGTCTACAAGTGAAGAATGGATCTGCTGAGTCATTAAGCACGAGGACAACCTTGACTTGAAGGTGTAGAGGATGGGACAAACCAGGATACCCAAAGCTGTCAAGAAGCCATATCTGGGCACATTAATCTCTCCTGCAGGATAAACCAGGACCGTGGCAGATGCTTGAATCTTTTGTAATATTTTTGCAATTGTTTTCTTCATTTTAATGTGTAATAGGTTTTTGTGTTAGTTTCTTTTATTTGTAAAAGGCCATTTAAGACCAAGTGTTTGGAAGAGTCCTTGGTGCTCTCTCCAATCTTGGCAATTTTCTTTGTTTTCTTTGATAGTAGACGGTGAGTGTGTCTTGTTAGCCAAAGCTACAAGCCTCACCTAGGATTTCTTTTGTTTTATTTTCATGCTCTAGGCTTTTGTTCCATTAGAAGTCTAGGTGTTTTATCTTTCATTTTGATTGTTTGAGTCCATTTTTAAATTCAATAGTGAATCTTACTTTGAAAATGGTCAAGTAAGTAACCTTAGACATTCTGGCTAGGTAAGACTTGATATTTAAGCAGTCTTTGGCTCACCTCTCTTACTTGGGAATTGTCTCTTGGTAAAATCTTAAACCTTTTCAAACTAAGAATCCACTTTTGAAATTAAAAAGATGTCTGAGGAAATCATGATCGCCAAGAGAGGATTAGAAATGAGTGAGCTTAGAAACTTGTTTGCCCAATACATGAAAAATGAAAATGAGGGTGAACAAAAAGAAAGAAGGAAGGATGAAAGGTACAACCAAGCTAGGAAAATATTCCATTTTTTGGTAAAGACATTAATGCTTTAATATACTTAGCTTGGGAAAGAAAAATTGATAAAATACATACTTTTCTTTCTAGAGATAGTGAATCCTTTGCTCTTAACATATATCTTTCTAGATAAGAAGAACATGAGAGTGAGTGGTGGAATCATAGGCAATATAGTGTCAAGAAAGGTAGAAAATTCTTCATTCATGATTGGTATGAACTAAGAACTTGCATGAGAAGAAATTTTGTTCCTCCTTCAGCCAAGAAAGACCTAGAATTAATGGGACACCTCATTCAAGAAGGAAAAACATTTATGACAGGTCTAGATGGTTTCTCTAGTAGGGAAATTGAATTTAAAGAAAAACTTGAGAAACTCTTGGATAAGAGAAGAAAGAGAAAGACTAGAAGGAGAGAAGAGGAATTAAGAGAAAAGATAGAAGAAGAAAAGAGAAAGAGAGAAGAAGAGAAGAGAGAAGAAGATGAGAGAAGAAAAGAAGAAGAGAGAAGAGAAAAAGAAAAGAGAGAAAAGGAGCAATTGCTACTGATGGCAAATTCTACTCCTACAATTCAAAGGGAACCAAAAAGGGAAGGTTTCCAATCTTTTAATTCTTCTTCAATTATCTTTATATCTTTGCATGATAACTTCTCTTTTAATCCAATTGCCACACCAATTTTCATTATACTACCCTCTTCAAAATATGGCAATTTAGATCTTGAGTTATTGTTACCCTTGGGGATACAAGAAACTCAAGATAAAAGAAAAGTGACTTGTGAATTAGGACTTTTAAATTTCCATAAAACTCTAAAACAAAGTCCTTATTCTAAAGTTACTTCCATAAATAAATTCTCTCTTGGATTGATACTAATTGGAGATATATTTGATGTTTATTGTAGATATATTTTTGATCTAGGAGGAAAGTGACAAACCAAAGTTGTGCTTCTTTATATCTTTTCGATTTGAGGACAAATCGTTTTCCAAGAGGGAGGGTATGATGGAAACCCATTTAGGGCATTCCATTAAAAGGAGTACAAACTTAAGCTAAGACTAAGAAAGGGAAGTTGGAGAAGGACTTTTAGAAGCTCTTTCTTCATTTTCTTCTCTAAGTCTTAGTAGGATTCTCTTTAATATGTTTATATGTGTTTTGTAGGTCTAATAAAGCTAGGAGATCATGGATCAAATAACCAAGAAGCTTGATAAATCAAGAAGCAAGGAAACATCAAGAATGAAGAAGCAAGCCAAATCTTCACTTGGAGGAATGTTGGAATCTTCACTTTGATGCATAGCAAGCTGCTTTGGAAGGCCACATGAGTCACATTCCAACCAACAACTTGGTTGAAGTTGAAGAAATCCTAGTGCTCAGCGGATGAGGGTTTGAGTTTAGCATCTGAAGATGCACCAGCTGCTCATGTTTCTTAACCATCAGCTACAAGCTTGATTGACCACGTGGCTCTTCACGTTTTTCCTCCTTGCATCGCTGGCATTTATTCAATGCATCCAACACTGTAACTAGGACTTGGTTTTCCTTTAAATAGCTTGCTTCTATGATTGTATGGGCACATTTGAATTAAATGAAGAATTAGAATCTCTTGAATTAATTCCAAATCGTTCTTCTGTTTAAAGGTCACCGAGAGAGAGCTTCAGAGTTTCCTCTAACCTCTCTCCCTAGCTAGGCTCCATTCCTAGCATTCCTCTACACCATCTGCATCACAGTACAACACTTAAACCTTTGCTTGCATTCCATTTTCTCCATCACTGTTTCAACCTTATCTTCATCACTGAATCATCCATTCTCCTTCAATCCAGCCACCAAACACCATTTGAAGAGTGGGTTCCAGAGTTTATGCTTTCTCCGATCATCATCATAATTCATCTTCTTCCACTACAACAAAATGATGCTTATCCTTCTTTCTAGTTCAGATTCCAGAAGTTCCTAGAAGAAGTTCCGTTGATTCCATCTTCCACCAGAATTAGCTGGATCCTTCTTCCATCACTACTTGTCTCTCTTTTTCCTTTCTAGTAAGCTCTTTTGGGTAAGGAAGAAGTTTCTCAATTTTTCTCTCTTTCTTTTCTCCCTCTTCTTTTTTTCTTTCTTCATTTTCTTCATTATTCTCCTTGCTCTCAACCTTGCTTTTCCTCTCTTTATTTTCTTTCTTTTCACTCAACTCTTCTTCCTCTTTTCTCTCTTCTAACCTCTCACAACTAATGCTTATGATAGCATTACACTCCTCTTCAGGGTTAACTTCAGTATTAGTCCCAAACTGCTTTCAGATTTTTCCTCCAACTTCTTTGCCAGTTGGCCAACTTGTATCTCCAAATTCCTTATAGCAGCTTCAATGCTTTTGTGATTGGAGATAGACAGTTGCATAAACTATTGGAGTGTCTCTTCTAACTTTGCAGTTCTCTCATATAATGAAGGTTGTTGTTGCCACTACTGCTGTTGTTATTGTGGTCTATTATATTGCCCAGCTTGTCCTTGACCCATACTTGGGTGAGGTTTCCACCCTTGGTTGTAATTACCTTGGCGAAAGTGATTACCTTGACCCATAAAACTGACTTCTTCTTAGGTCAATTTCGGCATAGCACATTGACCATTAATATGATCACCTCCACACAACTCAAAAAGTTGTTGTTGAACTTGAGAAACATTCTACAACTCCCTTGGCAATTGAGAGATTTTCTTCATCAGAGTCTCCAAATGTTGAGTCATTATCTTATTTTGTGCCAGTAGAGCATTTTTAGATTGCAATTGTAGAACTTTCTTTTGTTGCAATTGAGTCCTTTCATTGTGCATCTCATTATCATTTGTAGCCATATTTTCAATAAGATCATAGGCTTCCTCTGGAGTCTTGCACTTTATATTACCTCCAACTGAGGCATCTAACATCAATTTGGTCTGTGCACTAAGACCTCCAAGGAATAGAATGACTACTGTAGGTTCATCAAAACCATGAGTAGGCGTCTTTCTCAACAAGTCTTTAAATCGGTCCCAAGCTTGACCTAGTGTCCCCTCCATGCCCTGCCTGAAAGAAGAAATTTTCTGCTTACCTTTATTCACCTTTGATTGTGGGAAGTATTTGTTTAGAAACTTTGCAACCACGGCTTCCCACTCAGTAAAGCTATTCTCTGGAAAAGAGTTTAACCACACCTTAGCATTGCCTCCCAAAGAGAAAGGGAACAAACTAAGTCTAATAGCCTCATCTAACACATCATTGATCTTCACAGTGTTGCATATTTCATTGAATATGGTCAGATGCTCATATGGATTTTCATGTGACAATCCATTAAATTGGTTGCTCTTCACCAATTGAATCAACGCAGGCTTCATCTCCATGTTGGCAACATTAACCCTCGGCCTTCCAATGCTACTAAAATAATGAGGGCCAATGACTGTTGCATAATCTGCCAGGGTACGTCTACCATTTTGCTCTTCAGCCATATTTTCAGTTTCTTGGTCAGACCTTTGAGGTGAAGGCTGTAACAGAGTCTTAGGAGAAGGGAAAAGTTATTTGGATGTCTTGTTTCACCTTTTTCTTCTACTGTTATCCAGACCTTCAAGAAGAGGTTCAGAAACTTTTGTGCTTGTAGTCTGAATTGTAACCTGCATACACTAGAGAACAAAACACTAGAGCACCCAATTAGCACTAAAAGATAAAAAAGATAAAAAGATAAAAATTAAAGATAAAGTCTAATCGGTTAAGAATCACACAAATAGAATAGTTTAAACCACGAGTCTCTAGCAACGACGCCAAAAACTTGTTAGGATGTCGTCAAGTGTACCGAATCTTATCATGTAATATAAAATGGTAAGACCAAGTATCGTATCCCAAAGGACTCCCGCAACTAAACAGTTATGTGATTGCTCAGCTAATTAAGACTTTTTAAGAACAATTTGGAATTTTGTATGCAAAACAAGAAAGTAAATATGAATGCACTTTGGACCAATTGAAAGAAAAACACGACGTGAATGGATGATATTGAATATGAGATGAATATGTTGTTGGGGTTTAGATTTCACCTTGTTTACTCTCATGCATATATGAATTTATCTTCTTCACTCAATTGTTAGCATCAGTCTCTAAATTACTTAAAACCCAATCCCTCGGCAAAGAAAGCCTATCCTTAATTATTAGACCACAATCCCTTGCATCCCTAATAATTAATTCTGCATTACGATTAGGAGCTTAAGATGACCAAAACTCATATCCCCATCCCTGAGCAATACTACTTTTGGGAGCAATCCTCTAGAACATGAATTGTAAGATACCTCCCGGTACTCATGCAAATCATACATCATGCCATGAATGAGTTAAACATAACAAGCATTGAGGGTAAAGAAGAATTACCCTAACAATTAATGAAAGAAGCATATATAATTAAGATCAATTCAAGTACATGAGAGTTCACAAGGTTACATCATCCCCCAACAACAATTAATGTTTAGTTCCCCATCGTCATAGGGAAACTAGATGAACAATGGAATGAAAAAGATAGAAAAACCCTAAAAACTGAAGAGGAGAGCTTTCGTATCCACTTCTACCTCTAGAGAATTGAAGAAAATATGAATTTGTGTTAATTCTGTCAAGAGATCCCCTCTCTAGGTTGAGCTAATCCTTAAATAGGGTTGAATTGGGCCATGGGCCAATGTTGCCACCGCTCAGCGCCCCTACTTAGGGAGCTCAGGCATGGTTGCAAGAGGATGGCGCTCAACATCCAATGGAGGGTGCTCAGGCGTGAAACGTTGCAAGAAAGGTGGCGCTCAGCGCCCCAAAAAGGGCGCCCAGGCGTGACTGCGAAGCTCCAGCGCTAAGGGTCATGAAAAGGGTGCCCAAGCATGAGCGCGACCTTCTATAACCTTCTCTTCTGGTTCTCTTTCTGTCCTTTATGAGTTCCAACTTCTTGACAACTTAACTCATCTTCCAATTCATCCCAATTTCCTACAAAACAAAGGGGATTTAGTGATAAAATCTTCAAGTGTAACCTCAACTCTCTCATTTCCTAAAATAAACCAAATCAAGAGAACAAACAAGTTTCTATGTCAAAAACGGTTCGTTTGATATCAAAATTTACTCTTAAATAACGGTGAAATCAACCGTTATCATGGAACCTTCTGCGAAGGATACTAGACATAGCTTAGTTGGAGCGAACTAGTATAAAATCTCTTATGTTATTCTCTCTTCTCTTTAATAAACAATCGTCTTAGAAAGAAGTTCTTACAAACACTACACTAGAAATTATTCTGAATAGCACATTTATATTTTCAAGGCTTATATTTCAAGTCGAGTGTCTAAGCCTTTGAAAGAATTTTTTACACGCTCGACAACGTGCTATATTAGAAGAGTTGTGAAACATGTTTTCCATAAACACTATTCAACCCTCCCCCTGTCCCCTCTTCTAGTGTTTTTCAGGTACTTCAATTTATCAAAAATAGGTTGTACGAACTGTTTGGTGCAAATTTTGATAGAAAGAACATTTCATGAAGGTCTTCTTTGTATGTAATGTCCAGTTCTGACTTGTATATGATACAGCAGGTGGATACTATATAGGTAATTTTCACAAAGTAGAGAAGATATGCATGTACACAGATATGTCTTTTTTCTTATCAATGTTGTTGCTTTGAAACGTTGTGCATTTAATGCTCTTTAATGCGCATTCAAAACAACTATAAGTTTTTTTCAAATTTTCTATTGCTCAAGCAAGACTTGATCGTTTAAGAATTATAGTAAAGATACCAAGCAATTCATGAAAGTTTCATCGTTGGATGAAAACGTCATTTAATACAAGGTATTGTTTAGCATATGCAAGGATTTTCCTAATAGTTCTTTGTTTAGTGATTATTCGTTTGGTTCAAGAACGCATTTAGTAAGATATCTTTCAACACATGTTTTTGGAACAATGTTTATATGTTTTAGCATGTTTACCAAAAATATTGTTTTGTGCATTGTAGTGAGAGCTTGTCTAGTATTCTTTAGCAAAGTATAACACAAGTGTGTTTAGCAAGACTCTCATATAGCACATTGACGCATTTTGAGGAAATCATTTAGTAGTGCGTCTATTCATGTATTAGTGTTTTTAATAATGCTTTTCTTTCATAAGAAGCCTTTTTATTTAGCAATATGGGTTTCACAAAGGTAATACTTTGTTAATCATCTATTTCGCTCATAGCTCATTTGTCAGTCCTTAAACCATGTGAAGATGTTAGACAATCGTGATATTTTTCATAGCAAACTTCCTTTCTTCTTGCAATTTTGATTGTTGTGCAACACTAACGTTTTCTATTATATCTTTTTTCAGGAGTGAAGTGTTTTCCTTTAGACTAAAGATATATTCTTTTATTTTGAGCATATGTTCTATTGATAGGATACATGTTTTTTGTCATGAACAAAAGAAATGTTTAATAGTTTCTTGCACAACAAAATGGCAAAACAATTGCTTGATTATACTATGCGTTTGTGCTTGAACTGTTTGGTATGTGTATTCATTGATTGGAAATGAATCATACATTGAAACACATTGCATATTACATATCTGCATGAAATAATCGATTACACCGTTTCTATAATCATTTAAATTTCGTCAGATATCACTATATGCTTATTAGGGGAAAAACAACTATGTTTTAACCGATTACATTAATTGTATAATCGATTAAAACACGTTGATATGCCAGTACATGATTGTTGAGTGCGCTGAAGTGTTTTGAATGGAAAATGTTTTCAAATTTGAGTAAGTATAGAACTTAACCAATTACATTATTTTCCTAATCGGTTAATATGTGTTTTAAGCGGAAACCATTTTCTTCAAAAGTCATAACTATCAATAACGGTCATTTTTGAATATTATTGGCTTGTATGTTTTATATAGTTGATTGCATGCAAGTTTAATCTGTTAAATCTTATGTCGATGTAAAACTGTTAAAGTAGAAGGAAAAGTTTAACAAATTACATTAAGTGCTTAATCAATTAAACAGTGTCAGGGTTGAAAAATCTATAAAGAGACGCATTTCTATCTGCCTCAACATGATTTTAATGATCTTACACTTTCACAACTAACTTGGTTGTTGAGATTTAATTGCAGGAGCGTCCTAGAATTTGTTAAAATAGAATGGCTTAATTTTCAACACCAAGAGGAGGGTGAATTGGTGAAATACAAAAACAATTTTTTCTTTAAATCTTTTTCGCAAAGTATATGACTTTAAAAACTTTCCTGAAACACAAAGAAAAAAAAATTAAGTGCAGCGGAAATAAAGTTGATTAAACGCAGTACATAGTCGATTAAGTAAAAGTGTAGGGATAGAAAAATCAAACACTGCTTTTTATACTGGTTCGGCCAAGCCTACATCCAGTGTCCTTCCTCACCATGAAGCAAATGCACTATAATGATCAAGGTTTTTACAACAAGGCTTTTATAGAGACCTCCACGTCAAAAATATAAAACACATTTCTAACCCTCTAATCAAAATATAGGCATACAACACACAAAGACCAATAGCAAGATGTCCCCTCTCCTGCCATCTTCAACCCTTTGAGAAACCCCTCAAAGTCCATAACACAGTACGTCCTCTTCCTGTTGTCACAACAAGGCAACAACACCAATCTTCACAAGATTAATTTCCTTATCACCAAAACAGACACCTTCGATGCATATTTGTCAGACAGTAAAAGCACACAATCCTTGCTCTTCAAGCTATCTCCAAAGATGAACACCACGGTCTTCTTTAAGAGTTCTTGGAGCTTTTCCCAAATCTGTAAGACAGCACTAATATGAAAATTATCACACAATTTGTTAGATTCTCAAAACTACTTAACAAAATTCAAATTTGCGTAAATATATAGTTTTTCACAATTCTAACGCTCTTCAGTCGACTTTGCCACAAAGACAAGCATTAACAGAATTTCAAAACATAACAAACTTAGTCGAATGGCTTGCGCACATAGTCGACTTTGTAACAGTTAAAAACATAGTTTTGAAAAAACTTTCTCTTCAAAAAATTCTCACAGCACATTGAAAAAGTTTGTGCAAAGCAACGAGTTTTAATCGACTTACTTCATAATGAAGTCGACTTAAAATTGTTGTTTTGCTACACAATTTAAGTTCAACTAAAGTGCATGTGGTTTTTCTTTTCCAAAACAATTTTCATGCAATCACAGATTAAATCTCACATATATAACATAGTGAATCGCAATGATCAACACAACACAAACATGTTCTCATATAATCATAATCATGAAAATGAACATGTAACGCATAAACACATGTGTTATTAATAATGTGTTGTCATCATCAAAAACTAGAAGCTCTGAGATTGTAGGTTCAGTTAAACCAGTGCTACCCCTATCAACAATCTCAACAGAATTCTTGGAGAATCAAGATCACTGATTTGGAAGGAAATCCATAAAGATTCTTGGAAGAACATTATGCTTAACCATTGCTGATCAAATATGCACATCTAGTGTATTCTATCTAGATCAGTGTTCATCTATAACCAAGAAGATTGTGTTTCCCTGTTGTTGTGAGCCAAGAAGAGGACCTTGTGTGTTCTAGTTTTAAGAGTTCGGATTGCTCTAAGGTGACAGAGAGTGGGGATAGCTTTATGGGTTGAGACTATGAGGTGTTCACGTCTTGTTTACTATAAGATATATTGAGTTTGGGAAAGGATAGTGCATTGAGAGAATAATATATGTATTATTGCTTGTATAAACTCTATCATTATAATGGTTCCCTTCAACTCAGGTTTATTGAAGGAAGACTAGATGTCTTGGCTGAACCAGTATAAATACTTGTGCTCAATGCTTTACCAGATTTGTGATTGTATTAAAGGTGCGGGGAAACACTAGGAAGGGGGGAGGGGGATTTAATAGTGCTTCCAAAATCTTTTGCAACCTATGATCTGATCATGATGTACATAACTTGTATGATACTTATGTTCGGTTAGTAAACATTATCCTAGTGAGATCGTTTACTTGACAAAATTTGTGCATCCAAGTTAGAGTGCAGACAGTAGTCTTGTGTAAATCATGTTATACAAGAGTAATCTTGGGAGAGTTTAACAAACTACATCATCTATCAATAGATAAAAACACATAAGATGTTTTATACTGGTTCACTCGTTAGGGCTACGTCCAGTTCTCCTCTAAATTAACTTAAAGGGTTCCACAATGAAGTACGTTTGAGTTTAACTCACTCCTCATTGCGTAGTATTACTCATCACTCCTGGTATCCTTGATCAACGAATAACCTTCAGTTACCCTAGATCGGCTGAGTATTCACAACACTTCTGGTACTAGACGATTTCGCCTAGATTTCCTTAACTTGTTAAAGTGAAGTTTTAAGTGTTTTGATTCTCTTCAGATTTGCAATCTTAGATTGCTTACAAGTTGTTCAAACTATATCTCTTTATGAGAAGATTTGAATATAATATAAAGCAGTTTAAACACTCGCACGTGTTTCTTTTATTTCTATTTTTCTCTCCTTACAAAAGTATACATACAATACAATGAAGGGCAAGAAGGATGCTTTACTCTCTTTTCTCTCTTTCGCAAATAATAATAATAATAATAATAATAATATCATTATTATTATTATATTTACTAACCTAAGAAAATTACATAAATAAAAACCTATCCAAACATACGCAAGAGTTTAAAACTAGTTCCGGAAACAAAATATGTATATTAAAAGTTAAAAATTATAAACAATTGAAAATCAAAATAACATAATTTTTCTACTTTAATTACAATAAAAGGAATATAATTACATAAATATTAAAATAGAATATCATACAATAATTACGTAAATATTAATATTAAATCAATTACTAAAAATCAATTAAATTGAGGACAATTACATAAACGATGAGAATATGATATAAAATAAAAATGGTAATATGAAGTGTGGTTAATCCGAATATTATTTTTGTTAAAATTGATATCAATTCTAAAAGGTTCTAGATATGTATACTTATTTGTCATTTTAAAACAAAATTCGATAGTGCATGTTTGTATTTGAAATAAGTTTAATCGTAACTCTCTCTTTTTCAAGAACAACGATATAATTATTACTTATGAGAAAACGTTGTTTCTCTTAAAAACATTCAGTACATGGCATTATTTTCCTTCTCTTAGAAGGTAAGAATAAGTGATGACGACGAAAAGAGAGAAATTTGCATTGAAAACCGAAATGTTTGACATTTGAGAAAATATAGACAGTGTACCACGAATGATGCCCGAAAGGAATCCAACAGCACGGCCACATGACCTAACACTTCAACAGTCAATCACCTGTATAAAACCGTGTTGATTTTCCCTTGTTAAACTAATTATAAGCTCAAAGGGAAACCAAAAAGATTCGTTAACGTTTTCAGGAATGATTAATTTAGAAAAAATAAAAATAAAAATATTTTTAGCTGTCTGATAAAAGGAAAAATAATAATAAAAAAATTAACTTCATTCTTTTTACTATCCGTATAGAGAATTTTTTTTTAATAACATGTGACATAGAAAAAGGAATAAACTTCTTTGTTTATGCTTTGGAATGAAAAACATTTCTCATGTATAATTTTTTTCTCCCGTTTCTTTCTATTAGAAACATATAGATTAAATCAAGGAACCTCTATTGTTGTTCAATCCGAATAACAGTAAGTTTATCTTTTGGTTGAAGGTGGTTGTGATGGTGGTGTAGGCGAGAAGTTTATCTTTTGGCTAAAGGCATTGATGGTAGTGATTAGTTCAAGGAATATCTCTTGTTGTTCAGTTCGAATAGCAGCAAGTCCTGAAGTAGTGTGAGTAGAATGTTGCACCATAAGATCTTGCATGTGTTGCAACAGGACAAGAGAAGTTGAGTTAGTGGGAATGTTGGAAGGGTAGTTAATGGCTAAGGATTGGATGTGCGTGTTTGAGATGATTGGTAGGATGGTTTAGCTTGGGAGGTTGAGAGTATAGGTTGAGGGTTGGTTGTGACATGTTGGGAGTTGGATTGGTTGAGTTGAGTTGTGGGGGTGATGTTGATCTAGGTGGTTCAATGATGGGGTCGGTGTCTTTTAGAGTTTGGATGGTGGTTTGTTGAGATGGTGAGATAATGGTTGGTGGAGGAGAGGATGGTATCTAAATGATATCTTGCACATCTAGCTTTAGATGGTACCTCAGTGATAACGGGGACCTTTAAGTGTCAGTTGATGTTGGATAGACTCAATTTTTTGCTTGTGATCGAACTGTATGTGTGAACGTTCAGTCGTGTTCTTTTAAGTTTTGACTTTGTCGATGTTGTTCAGTCTTTCACTTGTGTGTGGTCGTTCGGGCTTTAGCTAGTGCTCGGCCTGGGTTGGCCTCCTACTCTTAATAATCATTCGGTCATTCTGTTGTGTTTGTTACAGTTGCTTTGACTATATATTGTAGTCTGTCTTTGCAATTTGTGTGAGTTTTTCAATCTCGAAGTATTATTCAGATCATTTTTCTCTCAATCTTTTACTCACTTGTTCTTTCTTCTTTGCATCTGGGTTTTCTGTTCTCGGTTTCACGCGAACCTAATAATTGGCACCCACCGTGGGGCTGTGAATCAAGAAATTCCAAAAACGATGGCAACCAAGTTCAACGTAGAGAAATTCAATGGATCAAATGACTTCGGACTGTGGAAGATCAAGATGGAGGCTATTTTGATACAGTAGGGTTGTGATGATGCATTGAAGGGGGAGTTGAACATGGGTGCTACTCTGACGCAAGAAGAGAAGAAAAGTGTTGAGATTGTTGTTAAGGGGAGCACTGGTTTTGCCAAAACCTTACAATCTCAAAGAACTTCTGGTTTTTGATGATGACAACATAAATAACAACATGTGTTGTTATGTGTTGTTAAATGTGTTACATGTTCATAGTTTTCATGTTTGTGATTATTTGAGAACATGTTTGTGTTGATTCTGTCATTGCTGCAATTCACTGTGTTTTACATGAGATCTTATCTGTGAATGCATGACATATGTTTTAGAAAAGGAAAACCACATGCACTTTTGTTGAACTTATAATATGTGGCAAAACAGCAGTTTTAAGTCGACTTCATTATGAAGTAAGTCGATTAAAACTCGTGGCTTTGAAAAAACTTTTTCAAAGTGTGCTGTGAGTATTTTTGGAAAGAAAGTTTTTCAAAACTGCATTGAAGTGTTACAGAGTCAACTATATGTGCAAGCTACTCGACTTAGTTAGTTATGTTTTGAAATTTTGTTAATGCTTATGATATCTAACGGTTATATTTTATATCTTTGACCAAGCATTGATTGTGAGTCAACTGTATTAAATGCACAATCAATTAAGTTGGTTTGACTGCTATTAACTGTTATAACTGTCTTAGTATAATCGACTCTATTAGTAGCATAGTCGACTTAGGAGCGTCAGTTTTATGGAAATCTATATATAAACGCGAATTTGATTTCTGCAGAGACTTTTGTGAATCTAACGTTTTGATTGAATTGTTTCAGATTATTGATCTCTGGTAGAACATGCTAAAGCTCAAAGAATCCATCAAGAAAGACTGAGGTGTTCATTCTTTAGTGATTGCTTGACGAGCAAGAATTTGTACGCATTGATTGATTGATCAACCTGCACTTGAGGTGTCTGATACGTGATCAACTTCTTCTCTCAATCTTGTGAAGATTGTGGCTGCTCTGTTGTGACTACAGGAAGAGAACGTGTGGCGTTTTGGACTTTGAGGATTGTTCAAAGTGATTAAAGACTGCAGGAGAGGGGACATCTTGCTCTTGTTCTTTGTTTGTATATGCCTATATTTTGATTAGAGGGTTAGAGAGGTGTTTTATATTTTGACGTGGAGATCACTATAAAAGCCTTGTTGTAAAATCCTTGATCATTATAGTGCATTTGCTTCCTAGGATTGGAAGGACACTGGATGTAGGCAGTTTGGCCGAACCAGTATAAAAACCTTCGTTTGAATTCTCTATCCCTGCACTTTTATTTTCAAAGTCGACTTTACTTTTCACGTAGTCAACTATTTTCGCTACACTTAAAAAATCTTATTCCTTGCGATTCAAGAAACTTTTGAAAGATCATCCTTTTGTGAAAAAGATTTTTAAAAGACTCTGATTTTTGTGTTTTGCCAATTCAACCCCCCTCCCTTCTTCGTATTGAAACTAAGCCATTCTATTTTCAATAAAAAGAATGGTTGATAGGGCAAGAAGTGCAATCATATTGTGCCTTGGTGATAAGGCGCTGAGGGAGGTTGCGAAGGAGAAGACTACGCTGGAATATGCGCAAAGTTGGAGTCATTGTACATGACAAAATCGTTGGCTCATAGGTTGTGTCTGAAGCAACAACTCTATTCGTTCAAGAAGACAACATCAAGAACCATAGAGGAGCAGCTTGCAGAATTCAGCAAGAATGTTGATGATCTGGAGAATATTGGCGTGAGATTGGAAGATGAAGATAAGGTTGTTATTCTTCTGAATGCGCTTCCAAGAACCTTTGAGCCTTTTAGGGATGCCTTGCTCTATGGTAAGGATCAAGTGATTACTTTAGAGGAGGTTGTGACGTCAATTCGAACCAAGGAGTTTCAAAAACTTCAAGATTCGAAGGCAACTGAGAAGGTGGCATCTGGGCTCATTGCGTTAAAAGGCAAAGGGAAGAAGCAGGGGGGAATTGGAAGAAGTCAAAACCAGAAGGTACGAAACAGGTGAGATGTTTCAAGTGCCAGAAGATTGGACATATCAAGAAGTTATGTCCAAAGAAGGGCAAAGTCGTTCGATCACAGGAAACTGCTGATATGGCAGAGCCGTCCGAGGGATATGAATTTGTTGGTGTTCTAGTGGCTTCATCTGAAGATTCTAAAAAGAGTTGGGTCATAGATTCTGGCTGTACCTATCACATGTGCCCGGTGAAGGAGTTCTTTGAGAGTCTGGAGCAAAAGGAGCTTGGAAATGTGTTGCTCGGTAATAACAAGGCTTGTCGAGTGCAAGGATTGGGGTCGGTAAGGCTGAAGATGTTTGATAACCGGGAGATGTTGTTGCAGGATATAAGGTATGTGCTTGAACTGAAGAGAAATTTGATTTCTATAAGTTCATTTGATCTTAGCGGTTATTCCACAAAAGTTGAGATTGGAGTTATGAGAGTGTATTCTGGAGATTTTGTGATTGTCAAAGGCAGATGAAAGAATGGCTTGTACATTCTAGAGGGTTCGATTGTCATTGGTCATGCCTCGGTAGCAAGTGAAAAGTCAGAGAATACCGCTCGGCTTTGGCACTTGAGGATGGGACATATCAGTGAGAAAGGCCTTGAAGAATTGGAGAAGCAAGGTTTACTTCTGGGAGATAAATTGTAGAAGCTGGATTTCTGTGAACACTGTGTCTTGGGGAAATCACATAGAATACCGTTCGGCAAAGGGAAACACTTAACCGAATGGCCATTCGAGTATGCTCATGCTGACTTGTAGGGGTCTGCAAGAACTCAAACTCATGGTGAAGGAGCGTATTTCGTGAGTATAATTGATGATTTTTCAAGAAGAGTGTGGATCTACGTTCTAAAAAATAAGTCTGAAACGTTTCACAGGTTCAAGGAGTGGCATACACAGACCAAGAATCAATTGGGGTGTAAGTTGAAATGCCTGAGAGCTCACAATGGTCTGGAGTTTGTTTCAGAGGAATTTGATGAGTTATGCAAGGTTAAAAGGATCAAGGGGCACATGACTGTGGTGGGAACTCCTCAATAGAACAGTTTAGCTGAAAGGATTAATAGAACAATTCTGGAGAGGGTTTGGTGCATGTTGCTTGGATCGGGGTTGTCAAAAGCTTTCTGGGGAGAGGCGGCCAATACAGCAGTATACCTAACCAATAGGAGTCCATCTTCGGCTCTCAATCATAAAACACCAATGGAAGTTTGGAGTGGACAACTGAATGATTACTCAAACTTGAGGGTGTTCAGTTCTTTGGTGTTTGCACATGTCAAAGGGGATAAGCTGGAGGCCCGGGCAGTGAAAAGTGTATTCCTTTGATATGCTAAAGGACTTAAGGGATACAGGTTGTGGAGGTTGGATAATAAACCTTCAAAATTTATCATTAGTAGAGATGTCATTTTTTATGAGACAAGAATAGCAATGCATGCTGAAAATTCTGAATGTGAGAATAAGACTCTCCATTGAGGTGGAGAAGACTACTGATGAAGTGGTTCGGTCGTTGACTGAGAAAGACCGAATGGGTGAAGTTCAAAATGAAGTCATTCGGTCATTAGCTGAGAAACGAACGGGTGGAGTTCAAAGAGAGTAGTCTATCACAGATCTTGGTGATGATACATATGGAATGTCTGGTGATGAAAGTAACTCAAGAGGGGTTGGTGTTGAATTGAGAAATATCATCTTTTTCGTGATAGGGAAAGGAGGATCTTTAAGCCAACCAAACGGTTTGGAGAGGCAGATCTAATTTGCTACGCCTTGAATGTTGCTGAAGATCTTGAAAGCTTGGGTGAACCGAGAAGTTATAAGGAGGTTCTTAACAGCAGCGATCAACATCTTTGGCAGGGTGCTATAGAGGAAGAGCTTGAGGCTTTAAGGAAGAATAGCACTTAGAGATTGGTGGATTTGCCAAATGGTAAGAATGTCAAAGGTTCTAAATGGATCTTCAAGAAAAAGGAAGTTATACCAGGGGGCGAGAACATGATATGATTTGATTTGTACAATATGGTTGTTTATTAATCATGGTTGCGCATCATCAAAAAAGGGGGAGATTGTTGAGATTCTTTATAGGGAGCACTGGTTTAGCTGAACCTACAATCTCAGAGTTTCTGCTTTTTTATGATGACAACATAATTAATAACACATGTGTTGTTTATGTGTTACATGTTCTATTGCTTACATGCTATATGTTTTAATCAATGTGTAAATATGTTTAAAGCATTGAGAACATGATTGTGTTGATACATTGCATTTCACTATGCTATATAATTGATTTTATTGCTGAATGCATGTTTGATGTTTTATAGAAAGAAAACCACAAGCACTTATGTTGAACCTTTAATTGTGTGGCAAAACAACAGTTTTAAGTCGACTTCATTATGGGGTGAGTCAATTAAAACTCATGGCTTTGCACAAACCATTTTCAAAGTGAAAGTTTTTCAAAACTTTGTTTAACTATGTTAATAGTCGATTATATGCAACATGCATTCGACTAAGTCTGTTACAGTTTTGAAATTTTGTTAATGTTTGAATTAAATGTTACAACGGCTATATTTTTAATATGTTGACCAAACATTAAATGGGATTCGACTGCATTAATTGTGCATTCAATTAACTGCAATGATTGCTGCTAACTGCTATAACATAATTTCTATATTCGACTGCATTAGTAACTAAGTCGATTAAAATGCGTCTGAATTGTGAAAATCTATAAATTGACGTGAATTTGATTTCTGTAAGAACTTTTTGTGGATCTAACAATTTGTGATATCTTTTGCAGAAAGTGCATTCTTACAGAAAGAGAGAAAGAACTCCAATGAACAAGAAGTGATCGTGGTGATCATCTACTTGTGGATTCTTGAAGAGCAAGTTAACTGCACGTAAAAAGGCTGATGATATCTGCACATTGGGTGTAACTGAGAGATCAGAGGCTACAATCTTGTAAAGATTGGATTGAGGTTCCCTGTTGTGATTACAGGAAGAAGAGTGTGTTGCGTTCTTGACTTTGAGGGTGGCTCAAAGGGTTTGGACTGCAGGAGAGGGGATTCTTGCTATTAGTCTGTTTGTATATGCCTATATTTTGATTAGAGGGTTAGAGAGGTGTTTTATATTTTTGACATGAGGTAACTATAAAAACCTTGTTGTAAAATCCTTGATCATTATAGTGCATTGGCTTCCTGTGGTTGGAAGGACACTAGATGTAGGCTTGGCCGAACCATTATAAAAACTTAGCGTTTGATCTTTCTATCCCTACACTCTTTTATTCAGTCGACTTCTTACTGTATTCAATCAGTTTAATTTTCGCTGCATAAACAAATCTTTTTCCTTCCATTTCAAGAAAGCTTTTAAAGGCATCCACTTTACGAAAAAGATTTAAAGAAAACATTGTTTTTACATTTCATCAATTCACCCCGCCTCTTGGTGTGAGAAAATTAGCCATTATATTTTCAACAATTGGCACCAGAGCTGGTTTTCAGAAGATATTTGAAAAACAAGTCGACTGATCTTGAAAAATGGCTTTCAATTTTCAACCCTTTGGTGAAGGTGTATTCACAAATAAACCACCACTATTTGCTGGAGAAAACTATGCTTTCTGGAAAATTACGATGCAAATTTTTCTTGAATCCGTGGATAAAGGAATTTGGGATGCAACTCTAAACTCATGTTGTTAATGGAAAAATTATTTTGAAAAACTTTTCTGAGTGGACTCAAGATGAGAACCGAAGAGCTCAATATGATGTTCAGTCTAGCAATGTTATTGCTTTTGCACTAACCATTGATGAATTTTTCAGGATATCACAATGCAAGACTGCCAAGGAAATGTGGGAGGTTCTTGAGGTGACACATGAAGGAACGGATGAAGTAAAAAGGGCCAGAAAGAATTCTCTTATACAAGAATATGAGTTATTCAGAATGAAGGCTCGTGAGACGATCTATGAGGTACAGAAACGATTTACACACATAGTCAATTACCTCATGGCTCTCGGGAAAGTGTTTGATAAAGAAGAAATCAACATAAAGATCTTGAAAAGCCTCAATAGAAGCTGGCAACCGAAAGTCACTACTATATCTAAATCAAGAGATCTTACAAGCATGAATATGACAACCTTGTTCGACAAGCTAAGAGAACATGAATTGGAGCTTGGAAGGCCAAAGGAGGAAGAAGAAATTGAAGAAAAGAAATTGATTGCTCTAAAAGCCACAAGCAAGAAAGCTAAAAAGATTCATGAATTTGAAACTAATTCAGATGAAGATATACCAAAAATAGAAATGATGAATATGATGGTAAGAAAATTTCGCAGGTTCATGAAAAATAAAAATTCTGCAACTAACAATGCAGGTTTCTCAAGAGGAGGAAAGAAGAATTCAAGAAGCAACATTGTTAAATGTTATGAATGTGGAAAGGATGGTCATATCAAGCCTGACTGTCCAGACTTGAAGAACAAGCAAAAAGAATTCTCCAAGTATCCTCTAGATAAGAACAGGAAACAGAGGACAGCTTATATTGCTTGGGAAAACAGTAATACAGATTCTTCCAATGATGAAGATTGTGATCGTGAAGAAGAGTCAAACCTATGCTTCATGGCTGGCTCGGCACAATCTGATGATGACAGTGATGATGGCTTTGAAAATGAACCAATAGAGGTCAAGTACCACATGCTACTGGATGCATTTCAGGAAATTCACGCAGAGGCCATGCGACTTCAGTACAGAGTGAATCTATTATCATCTGAGATAAGAGATTATGAACACAGAATTGATAATCTTGTGCAGGAAACAAAAAGCTTGAAAAAGATCTTGAAGAAGCTCTGAAATCTGCAAAGACAGTAAAGACTGAAATACAAGTTATTAAGAAAGAGTGTGATAATTGTCCTCTACATGTTGAGAAAATTGAGTACTTAACCAGCACATTGGCAAAATTCACTCAAGGCAAAGAAAATCTTGATGTTGTGTTGAGATCATCTGGAAGAGCTATCTACAGACAAGGTATTGGTTATAAGGCTAAAAGTAATAGGATAAACTCAAAGAAATTTATTTATCTGAGTAAACCTACTACGAATGCATGCTTTTACTGCAATACACTTGGTCACACAGTAAGAAACTGCTACTTTAAAAATGTTGGTGTTCCAAAGGGAAAGTACAAATGGGTTCCCAAGGAATAGCTTCATGCTACTAACAAGACAGTACCCAAATTCAAATGGGTACCAGCATCAAAACCTTTTAACTGTTGTACAGGAAAGGAGCAGTAGCTGTTGTAGCAGTACAGAACTCAAGGATGAGCTAACTTGATCATATCAAATTTCTTGAGTATCTACAACCGGTAACAATCATTATTTAGATCATTTTTCTCTCTGTCTTTTACTCTCTTGTTCTTTCTTCTTTGCATATGGGTTTTATGTTCTCTGTTTCACGCAAACTCAACAATTGATGTCTTCAACTACTGCAACTTGTAAATTCATCATTACCGAAGATACAGATAATTGTGTGGTGACATGGCTTAGAGCATCTTCAAACAATGCAGCATCTAGAATGACAAGCATTGAAGGCAAGGTTGAAGAAGTTGGCAACTCTTATAATAGACATTGACCATGTACATTGTTATCTATCAGGAAGGTAGCATTAGATTCGTCAAAATGAGGCATTCTACAAGATTCAGTTATTCATTGGCTAGATATGGAACAATGCCTTCACCAAATTCTTCAATGAAATGGTTGTTAGATGATGCATGATTTTGTTGAGACTCATCTGTGTGGGCAAAAAATGATTGTTTCTAATATACATAAGCATTAGATTCATTGTATGTACCATTATCACACCATGTCTTCTTTGGATTCGCCAGAATAGGTTTTGTATGAGCTAATCATACATCTTTGATAGCTTCAACCTCTTTTAGGGGGTTTAGGTAGGTTTGAGCATAGTGATTTGGTGCATAGTAAAGAAGAAGAGCCTCTTGATTTGAGGTTAAATCCTCTTCAAGAGGGAGCGAATGATGGCAAACTCCTAGCCAAAGGTCATATCACTAGAAGCATGGCCAAGCTCTTACAAGAAGAACCATTTTTAGAGGGTGAAGGAAAGTTTTTCTTAACTTGGGTCATCATGGAAGATGAAGGGTAGTGTACGATGATAAGCCATGTATTCAACCATTTAGTCAGGTTTTCCTTAGGCTTGTATTAAAGTTTAATTAGTGTAGGATTTTCCTTAAGCTAGACATCCAAACCATGTGGAAAGTATGTGTCATGTATCATGCTTTCATTGGAGAGGATTTACCTTTAGTAGTGGCCACATGGCATTCTAGGACTAAAGCGGTTTGGCTTTATGAATGGTTACACGTCCTTCCATCATTGGAGAGGATTTGGAACACTTTTCTCCACCCTAGAGGGCCTTCATTTTCTCGACCAAAGTGTGTTTTTAGGGTTAGCATTGTTTTTAAGGTTTTTAGGAGACATCATTGCCTATATAAAGAGATGTCTCCTACCTTGTAATCACATTGGATGTTATGTAATGTTATGCTACCAACTTTTGGCCATAATATTTTTCCTAGATCAAGACTAGAGCAACCCTAGAGGCCTCCCTAGTCACCTTCCTCATTGAGTTGGCCTAACCTCTCTTTGAGCCACCAAACATCACCTCATCACCACCAAACAACCGAAGGTCGTGAACTCCACACCCTTATCCATTTAGCTTGCGCAACCTTAGACCCTTCTCTCCATCATCTTCTACACCATATACCTCTAACAGACAATCTCCATTGCATCCTTCTATCTTTGGCCCAACCTAGCCAAGGATGTTGCTATCATGGGTCCAAGCCCAAACTACAACAAGGAGAGGAAACTCCAACAAAGACTTGAAGGTGCATCACAAGAGGGAGAAGTGAGGCACAACATCATTTTGGAGGAGTTGGACTCGACCAACGAATCATGGACTCCTAGCTAAGCCTCTTGACTCACCACCACATATCAAACACCTTCACCGAACCACATCTTTGCATCTCTTTTTCTTCAACCTTCCTTCATTTAATTGGATAGGTCGTTTCAGCTACAACTTCACTCACACTATAACACCCCTGGTGGGATGCCATGTGTAAAAGGAAATAAAAGTTTCTTAACGCAACCATTTCAGCAACTTCATCATACAACTTTGCCTAGACCTTCTTTGTGATCTCCTGCGTCATCTCTTTTCTGATGTCCTCCTTCAGCTTTTATTCATACTCTTTAGTTAATCCGTATGAAGATGGATGCGAGGAAGACCCAAAGAACTGTCGTATGCCTATGCCAGTTCTAGCAGCACGTCTTGAGTGCTCAGGTCGTTCAATAGTTGTAGCAAGAATATCTTAGCGACCTTCTTGTGTGAATTGACCTTGGGAGCTCTGTTCAACCAAGGAGTCCTCTAACATAACAAAACTTCATAATTATTTCAAAGATCTATGTAATATATATATAATGAAAATGTTGTAAAAATATGAGAAATGGCATCTTACAATTCTTTCAGATATCTCTCTAGCAGAGTCGGAATGTAGGAGCCCGATGATCTTATACGGGCTAACTTCCATTTCTCGTGACGAGATGGTGGTAAAGGAGGAGGAGGAGGATCACAAGTGGAAGTCTATTATCTGACTTTTGCTTCATTATTTTTTCCTCAAGCTTCATGTATCCACCACGAGGCAAATAGGATACATCCATCTTAAGTATATTGGTCCACACAACTTGATTTCTCTGACCAAATGAACAAGTAAATACACCATGATGTCAAAAAAGGATGAGCGAAAAACATTTTTAGCTGAAACAAGATGATAATAATGTCGCCTTGAAGTTCATCTAACTTTGTAGGATCGATGACTTTACTACAAATTGACGAGAAAAATGAGCACAATCGAGTTATGGTCTGCCTAACTTTTTTGGGAAAAATTCCACGAATTGCCACCAATAACAATTGTTGCATTAAGACGTGGCAATCGTGCGACTTGAGTCCAACAAGCTTTAAGTCCTGCATTGACACTAAGCTCTTGATATTTGAAGAGTATCCTTGTGGTACCTTGATACTCTTTAAACAAAGGCAAAAACTTATCTTCTCTTGTCTGGACATTTTGTAACATGCAGTAGGCAAATAAGTACGTTTACCAATTTCTCTTGGTGTCAACTCTTCTCGGATCTTCATGTCAACTAAATCCAAACAAGCATTCACTCCATCTTTTGTTTTTCCCTGGATGTTGAGTAGTGTACCAATCAAGCTATCACAAACATTCTTCTCTACATGCATGACATCTATGCAATGTCTAACATCTAACTTTGACCAATATGGAACATCAAAGAATATTGATTTCTTCTTCCAAGGGGTTGTTACAGAAGATTTCTTGGACGATTTCCCAAATACATGATGTACTTTATTAACTTTTTCAAGAACTTCAAGTCCAGTTAGTGGAATGGGTGCATTATCTTTCTCTTGTTGTCCATTGAATGTTTTCTTTAACCTTTGATATGGATAATTAGATTGTAAAAATCGTCGATGACGCATATACATTGTCTTCCTTCCGTGTTCTAATTAATGAGCTGCAACGTTTTCTTAACCTATAGGACATGCTTTATGACCCTTCACACTATACCCCGACAAATTACCGTAAGCTGGGAAGTCATTAATGGTGCAAAATAGCATGGCATGCATCATAAAAGTTTCTGAAGCAAAGGCATCAAATATTTCAACCCCATCAACCCACAACAACTTCAAGTCTTCAACTAGTGGCCTGAGATAAACATCTATGTCATTTCCAGGCTGCTATGGACCAGATATAAACATTGACAATCCAGGAGATAAGTTGTAAATTATCAGTATAACGGCCCAACAACTATGATTGGTAATTAAATTACCAAATGGGTTCATTCCATTAGTAGCTAAGTCAAACCTAAGATTTCTACATTCTTGACCAAATTGGGAGAATTCTTGATAAATAGTTTTCCATTGCTTTGAATTAGATGGATGACGAATCAGTCCATCAGTTGTTCTATCATCTACATGTCATCTTAGGTTTTTAGCGTCTCTGGGATTCGCGAACAAACGCTTAAGTTTGGCCATGAGTGGAAGGTACCAAACTACTTTCAAAGCAAAATCATTCTTTTCTGTTTGACCATTATCTTCATTGTTGTTTTTTTGACTTGTATCATGATAACCCACATTTTGGACACTTTGTCAAAACTTCATACTCATTCCTATATAATTTGCAATCATTCGGACATGCATATATCCGTTTATACTCCATATCCATCGATCAAAGAATGTTTTTTGCATCATAATTACGAGTGGATAATGTATTTCCATCTGGCAGCATTTCATTCAACAACAACAACAATTCTGTAAAACTCTTATCAGTCCATCCATTGGTCGCCTTTAAATTCATGAGCCTTAACATCGCTGACAATTGTGTAAACTTAGTTGAACCGGCATACAACCGAGTCTCCACATCAGTGGACATCGTTTCATACACATGCGCTTGGGCAAAAGCTTTTGTGCCAACATCGCAGATCATGTCCTCTAACTTTCTTCTTCTGGTCAATCTTCCATATCCATGGTGGAATCATATACATTTTTAGTTAGAAAGACAGTTGGAAAGTCTGTTAATTCACCGTGCCATATCCATATTGTATAACTTTGTATGAAACCATCATAGATAAGATGTTCCCTAATATCGATTGCGCTCAACTTCCTCACATTCAAACAGTTGACACAAGGACATCTAAACTTGACTTCATCATCACTTGTACTTGCATTATGTTGCGCAAACGGTATAAATTCTTCTACCCATCTCTCATACTCAGTGCTGATGCGTGGTAGATTAGTCCACCCTCGATCTGTATGCATGTTTACTAAAATTGTTTACATAATTTCAATAGTCTTGAATGATCACTTTGATCGTGTTTGTATTCAAGGTATGACCCTATCCCATTCAAGAAGATTCACTTTTTTTAGTTTATTAAACATATAAATTTTAAACAACATATCTAAAATTTCACAAAAATTTTGCTAGCATTTCGCATTGGTCTTTAGGTTACACGAAATGAAAGTGATTATAAATCCCAATCAAATATGCACCCGAAGATCAATACAAAACACAACTGCAAAATTTCATGAAATTTAAGATATGTATATTAAAATTGATATATATTAATAAATTATGAAAAAAGTTATTACTCTTCTTAAACTGTCCAACCAGACAATTCAAGATTCAATACTTGTAAATTATTATTATCATCTCCTTTTTATTCATTTTTAAAAAGTACATTTATTCAAAAAAAATTGGAGATAGTAAATATTTTTTGTATTGAATCTCAAACGGGAAACTAAAGCTAATTCAGCACAATAATATATTTAACCATAAATAATTACATATACAACATACAATATATTCAAGCAAACAATATATTAAAGCAAACAAATAATTACATGTTCATATTAAAAGGAAAATTTTAAGAATAGGAACTTGGGAGCGTGAAAGTTGGTCAACAATGAAGAATGTCCGCATTTAAGAAGCTATAAAACCTCACCATAAAAATACAATATCTAGACAAAAACAAACAACACATTGATTAGTATCATGATTTCTAACCTTAAAAGTTTATTTCATCACCAAATTCCCCAATTTAATACAAAAAATTCAAATTTTAATCCCTAATTTCTATATATCTAATTTCTATATTTCTAATTCCTATATACCTAATTCAAAATTTACATCTTCAACCAATTTACATCTTCAATCAATTTAAATCTTCAATCAATTTACATTCCCTAATTTCTATATTCCTAAATTCTATTTTCTAATACATTATCGAAATTCAAAATTATACACAAATTCAACCCAATTTCTATATTCCTAAATTCTATTCCCTAAGTTATTCCTATCAACATACATATACACAAATTACTATCAAACAAAAAAATAGTGATGGTCTAAAGAACATACCGGACCAACAAGAACAGCAGCACCAATGGTGGATGAAGAACGGTCCAAACCACGGCAGTGGTGCACCTAGCAGTAGCGAAGGCGACAATGGTGCAGCGGCGCGTCGGGGAGGCAAGGTGCAATGGTGCAGCGGCGCGGCATGGAGACAAGGAGCAGTGGTGGCTATAATGCCCAAAGGTTGAGCCAACGACGGAGACAACAACAGGAGTGGGGCACCTGGTCGTGGGGACTGGTGGCGAGGCAGCGACACGGTTGCACGAGAAGACTAGCGATGAGGCAGCGCGAGGCAATGTGAGGCTTCTTCTTGCGGAAACGGCGTTGTATGGAGGGCAGTTGGAGAGGGAGAACGATGAGCGGGGAGAGTTTGCGCGAGAAGAAGATGAACAAGGGCAACTTCAGTTTATACGAAACTATGTTGCCTCGGTTCAACACTTAATTGAGGTAATACAGCCATACTGACTCAGTTATAAGCTTACCTAATGAGTAAACTATCAGAAAATAATTAAAAATTAAAAATATAATGGCAATTTTGAAAATATATTCACCTTATATGCCTCAGTTGGCGCCAAACCGATGTGATAAAGACACTCTTTATGCCTCGGTTTTATAGATAACTGAGGCAGTATCCCTGTCAATTAGAGAAGTTTCTGATTGCCGCTAATTTGCAGTGGTTGGAGAGGGTACGTGTCAGTTTACGCCTCGATTCTGAGTGTAACCAAGGCAGTATGTGATTTTCAAAAAGTTTGACAACATATACCATTGCTAGCAAGGTGAGTTGGCAATGCTTTATGTCTCGGTTGCTGACTTAATCGAGACAGTAGACCTATCACACTTCTTTCTATCACTAGTTTAAAGTTATACATGATGCTTCTTGTGAAATCCTTCTAAACATCTATAAAATCTAGCGTCTAATGTCTTTAACTTCTCATTCACATTTATCTATCATATGCTATGTTTCAAACAGAATTTCAAAAAATCATTCAAACTCTCCCTTTCTAGTGTTTTCATGTGACTTCAAGACTCTCCTACTTGAAACAAGCTTAAAGAACAAGTCAAAAGAAACAAAACAAAAAATGAAAAATGAATTATAAAGAGAAATATTCCATTTATTCAATAGAAAAAACTCATTAAATTATTTAAAAAAAGTTCGTCTTTTAAAAATAACTTTATGAAATTGAAATGGTTAAAAAAAATAAGTTCTTAAAATTTATTATATTTTAACGTTTGTGTATTTTTCTCTCCTTTCTAACCTGCCTTTTTCTTCAATATTTAATACAATAACCAATTCTATATAGTAGTTAATATCACCACAGCAAATTAAATTTAAAATATTATTGGTTAAACTTATCTAATTAATCTAAACTAATTGTCGTTGGTCATAAACTTCAAGATATTCAAAATCTTACCACCAAATCTCTAATTTGTGCTCACATGACTTTACTAGTCAAACATTATTCTAAAACTAATCTATATCGATTTTAAAACTACGATTGGGGCAGAAAATATGAATCTTTCAAATTATCCTAATCGATAATCTGAATATTTAAAAAAAAAACATTACAATGCAAATTTCTTATAACTAACATAATTTGACATGGTTTGTAGATTATTTTACCTCTTTTAAACATTTATCAGAACTTCGATATTCAAGTTCAAAATAAAAAAAAATGTACTGAAAAATATCTATCATTCAAAGGAATACTAATGTTGATTAATTAATCCTTGGTGATCAACAAATGACATTTGATTTGAAGAAATTCAGATGAAAAACAAGTTGGGAAAAAAAATCACGGAACAAAATTGAATATAGCTATTTAATTATGTTTCAAAAAGCTCGGAAGAAATTTGAAAAATAAAAGAAAAAACTATCAAAATATTGGATAATTGGATTGATTTAATAAAAAAATAGTTTAATAGATCCCTCTAATTTTAAAATTATTTCTTTCATTCTCTCTCAACCAAACAAACAAAATTAAATCTCTCGCTTCCCTTCCTCTAACGAAACAGACCAAGAATTTCCTAGTTCAGATAAAATTAATATAAAATTAAATTAGGTCTCTTCATTATTAAAACATGTCCATTCACCCAGAAAGAGATTATATGATGGCAAGTGGAGACATCTCTATAGTGACAAACTTGTACAAGAAAATGAATACCAACTTGTAGTGCAATTGATCAACTTCAAAAGATACCTATAATAAAGATATTGAATAAATCTCAAGAAACCTAGAGAAGTACAAAAGCCAATCTAGCCGAGAGAGAATTGGGGGGAGGGGGCGTTAGGGAACCTCTGCACAAATTAATGTCTTTTGATTGGCAAATGAAACATATAATTAACTTATGCTACAAAATTACATAAGAATTAACTAGTGTGTTATTTCACTAAATATTTCACCATGTAAGGTCCTTCAAGCTCATATCCCAGTTTCCTGTAATAATGGCGTGTGCCTACCCCTGAAATTACAGCTATTTTTGTTGATCTGTGTTCTCTGCAAGCAATACGCTCTGCCTCCTCCATTAAAAGTGTACCATAACCCTGTTAACAATAATTTTGGTCCAAACTAGGTCAGGCAAGAGAATAGAAAAAGGACATGTGATTACATATAAAAAAAGCCACAGTATGAATGAATATCTAAAGAGTTTTACATAAACAAACTTGGCAGCTTGCAGATTCTAAAATTGTGTAAGCAAATATAATCAGACTGTTCACTGATTTGATCCAATGAAATCCTGTGAAAATTTCTATTCAAGTTGCATGTCCTCTCCATATGTGCAACACAGTATTACCTGGTGTTGTAGCTTGTCAGCATCCCGTCCATGAACTGGTACGGCAGTCCCATAAACGTGGAGTTCACGAACAATTGAACACTTCCCCATAAGCTCTGGACATGTAGTATTGCAGCCACATTTTCGCAGACGCAACAAACCAACAAGGATATCCTGTTTGCAAGAACAGAGTTCGCTCAAGGTCATTGCTGTGTTTGGGCAACAGGTTGAGACACCACTTGATTCACAATTAAAGAGGGAAAAAGGCACAAGCAACAAAGAAAAAGGAAGGGAGATCAAATTACTTGTCGTGTATCTTCATATGATAGAAATGTTTCCCAACCCTCATTTGCCATATAATCACGCCGAACAAGCTCCACCTCCTCTGGCCTAATTTGGTGGTGAATATCCTACAGAGAGATAGAAAATGTTTGTCGGTGCTCCAAAATGGTATCAGAAAATAAATTGTGTCAGCAGTCTTTTTACACAAAATTCCCAAATAAAATCAGCTCTGCACAATAACCTGGATTCCAGCTTCCCTGGTCCGAACATCACGGCATTTCAATCCCAAGTCTTCCATTCGAGCTAATGCTAGCTCCCTCAAATTCCCTTTCTCAACCCCGGAGGTAACCAAAGGCATAGGAATATCCCGCTGCACTCTATAAACACGTGTCCATGGTGGAACCATTGCAAGGATCCTTGCTATGATGTCCACAAGTTGCTCTGGTGGATAATTTCTGTACCTACAATTTTAGTGATGATTCTTTTTATCTTCTACAGAACAGTTTAATTTTTTAAAGAAAAAAGAGAAAAATTAAAAAGTTCTGGAAACGAAGTAGTCCAATAAAAATAAATATTTGAAATACCTGCCAGTTTTCCAGAGCTCATAAAGCCCTGTTCCACGAATTACAAGTGTAGGATATATTTTAAGCCCGTCTGCTCTAAACAAGGGACTCTCAAAAAACTCCCGAAAACTTTCCATGTCCCTCTCAACGCCAACATTTGGAAGATCAGGCATCATGTGAGCAACAACCTAAAGCAAAAGCCGGAGAAAATAAGCATAAACCAAATGACAAAAGGGGAAAATTGGATAAAATTCATGAGACATGACTAACCTAGTCCACGATATAAAAGGAAATACAACTACAGAAATATCAAATATTTGTAGCGCCTAAGTTGACTTATCATATTAATAAATCTATCTAAAACTTGTTCCAGTTATAATCTATACAAATATGATGAGGCAGTAAAAGTTGATTCAAAATACATGACTAGAAATATGTATCAATATATTGGTATAAAAAAGATGCAGCAGAGACACATACGGGAATGGTTGGTCAGGACAAAGTTATGCTTTTTACTGAATGTATAGATTTAAATAAGAGTAAGAAACCTTGAAACCAGCATCTTTAGCCAAGCAAAAGCAATCAGCTACAGCAGCTACAGTGTGTCCTCTGTTTGTGTCTCGAGCAACATCCTCATAGGTGCTTTGGACTCCAATCTCCAATCGTGTACAACCATAAGAAAGCATTTGGCGCAAGTGAGGCCCAAGACAATAATCTGGCCTCCTGATAAATTACGAAGCACAAACTTGATAAGCTCATCATAGATGTGTTACAGCACACTATGCCATTGTTGAAGTATAGTGCCTTTATTATTATTAATATTTATGTTAGGGCTTTGTTAGGGGTTTCCCACCCTTTTACTTTTCAGAACTATTGTCTCCTATAAATACAGTAGTAAGTTTGAATTAGGCTTTCTAAGTGAAAAAATATAAGACTCTTCATCATCTCTCAACTCTTCAAGTTGATATCAAGAGCCAAACCGTGTCTTCTTGTCTATTGTGGGCGGCATCGTCTCTGTCATTTCCACCGTTCGATCCGCTGTCCGCCGCCGCCGTTGCCACCACCGCCAAGCGTCGCTTTCTCCAGCGAAGTCAAGGGTTAGGTGCGCCTTGAGAAGCGCAACCCAACCCTGGTGGTCCCGTCCTTTGAAGCCTCCGCACCAGCCGCCACGCGCCGCTTTCTTTCCGGCCAGTCTCAGCCGCGTGTTCCGCACACACCGCCTTCCCGGTGTCGGAGTTGCACCACGTCACTCCATATCGTCTCTCTAGGGCTCCTTGAGTGTGTATTGGTTCTTGTTTCTCCGTTTCGTAGGCTTGGGCTCATACCTAGGGTTTCCTCCCTCACGTTTTTGAAACCCTAAGTCCCATTTCTTCTCACAGTTTTAAAATGGCCTCTTCTACTGGAATTAATTCCTCTTTCTCTGCCACCCCTATCATTACATCTGCAAAACTGAATTGGAAAAATTATTTATCATGGTCCTCTACTGTGGAATTGTGGTTTCTTGGTCAAGGACACCATAATCACCTTGAACAAGATATTTCTATGGTCCCAAGATGAAGAAAAATCTCAGTGGCAGAAATTAGACTTTTAGTTATGTGCTGTTTTGTGGCAATCGGTTGAGCAAGAGGTTCTAGATATCTTGAGACCCTATAAGACATGCTCCTCTTTTTGGAAAAGGGCCCAAGATATTTTTACTAATGATGTACAACGTCTTTTCGATGCAACCCAAAGAGCAACTTCTCTCAAACAAGTCAACCATGATATGGTTTCCCATATAGCAAAAGCTCGGGCTGCGGTAGAAGAGTTAAAGAACTTCTTTGTAGCAGATTCATTAGAAAATCTCAACAAAAAGCTTGACAAGTTTTACATGGTCCTAATTTTGAAAAGTTTACACCCTGATTTTGATCATGTACGTGATCAAGTTTTAGCTGGTGATCAAATATCGTCGATGGATGGCTTAGTTACTCGACTCCTTCAGGTACCTACATTGGTAAAAGACAAGAATTTAAGTGATGCTATTGAAACATCAGCAATGGTGACACCACGAGGAAGAGGAGCAGGTAGACGTGGTGGTCGAAGTGGACGTCCTCAATGCTCATATTGTAAGAGAATGGGTCATACCCAAGATAAATATTATTCCTTGCATGGCTTTCCAGACAAAGCTGCTCATGTGTCTAAATCTGATAATTCAGAATCTAGAACTTTTGATGAAGAGTACCAAGAGTTTTTGAGGTACAAGTCTGAGAAATCTTCTAATCTTGGCCAATCCTCCTCAATGCCAAATGTGTCAACTGCTTACATCTCTCAATCTGTGGATTCTTGACTTAAGTGCCTCAGATCATATCTTTGATAACATCCATTCATTTTCTTCCATGTCCTCTCCGAAAACTCCTCATTTCATTATTGTTGCCAATGGATCCAAAGTTGCATCTCAGGGAATTGGAAAAGTTTTCCTATCTCCTTCACTAAAATTGAATTTTGTTTTGTATATTCCTCATTGTCCTTACAATTTAATCTCTTTGAGTCAATTAACTCGTTCCTTAAATTGTTTTGTAACCTTTTCTGCTAATTCCTTTGTTATGCAGGAACATGGTACGGGTCGTCTGATTGGAGAAGGACATGAGTCACAAGGACTTTATTTTTTAAAACCTAACTCCTCAGTTTCCTGTTTTGCAACTTCATCCCCAAAACTTTTGCATAATTGGTTGGGCCACCCAAGCTTATCCAAGTTGAGGATGATGGTTCCAAGTCTCAAACACATTCAAGTCTTAGATTGTGAGTCTTGTCAGTTAGGAAAACATGTTAGATCTTCCTATCCTAAAAAGTATGAGATGCGATGTAATTTTTCCTTTTCAACTATTCACTCTGATAATGCTAAGGAATACTTTTCTGCAGAATTTTCTTCATTCTTATCTTCCCAAGGAATTTTACACCAGTCAACATGTCCTCACACTCCACAACAAAATGGCATTGCAGAGAGAAAGAATAGACATCTCATTGAAACTGCACGCTCCCTGATGTTGAATACTAATGTTCCTGTTCATCATTGGAGTGATGCAGTCCTTACTACCTGTTTTCTGATCAATAGGATGCCTTCTTTCTCTATTGGGAATAAAGTCCCTCACTCTGTCATTTTTCCAAATGACCCTCTTTACCATGTCTCTCCTCGTATATTTGGGTGTACTTGTTTTGTTCATAATGTTTCCCCACGTCTTGATAAACTCTCTGCAAAAGCTATTAAGTGTGTCTTTTTGGGATACTCTCGCCTTCAGAAAGGGTATAAATGTTATTCTCCCTCAACCAAGAGGTATTATATGTTTGTTGATGTCACATTCTTTGAGGATACACCGTTTTTCTTGTCCTCCATGGAGGACCGTTCATATGTTCAACAAATGTTTCATCTACCATCATGTGATCCCTTGGTTACTCCTGCTTCTTTACCTCAACCTCAAAATGCAAATGACATTGTTCCTCCACCTCTTCTCACATATCAGCGTCGGACACAATCTCAAACTCAGAACACTGAAGATCCTCGAGACTCAGATCCTCCAGCATCAGATTCCCAAACCATGGATCCTTCACCCTCTTCACCCTCTCTTTACTCAGATAATAATTGGCCCATTGTCCTTCGGAAAGGTATTCGCTCTACTCGTAATCCTTATCCTGTTTATAACTTTTTGAGTTATCATCGTTTGTCTCCTCCATATTTCTCTTGTTTCTTCCTTATCTTCCATTAAGGTTCCTAATAATGTTCATGAGGCACTTGGACATCCTGGATGGCGACAAGCCATGATTGATGAAATGCAGGCACTTGAACACAATGGCAATTGGGACCTTGTTCCTCTTCCTCCTGGTAAGAAGCCTGTTGATTGTAGATGGGTCTATGCTATTGAGGTTGGTCCTACTGGTGAAATCGATCGTCTCAAAGCTCGTTTGGTAGCTAAGGGATATACTCAAGTCTATGGCCTCGACTATTGTGATACCTTTTCTCCTGTGGCTAAAACCAGTACTGTCGTATTTTGCTTGCTATGGCTGCCATCCGTCAATGGCCCCTTTACCAATTGGACATTAAAAATGTCTTTCTTCATGGTGATCTAGAGGAAGAGATATACATGGAGCAACCTCCTGGGTTTGTTGCTCAGAGGAGTCTGGGTTAGTTTGTAAATTACATTGTTTCCTCTATGGCTTGAAGCAATGACCTCGAGCTTGGTTTGGTAAATTTAGTCGGGTTGTGCAGAATTTTGGATTGAAACAATGTGAGACGGATCATTCAGTATTTTATAGTCACTCTTCTCCTAATAAATGTGTTTATCTTATGGTTTATGTTGATGATATTGTCATTACATGAAATGACGTCACTAGAATTGCTCAATTAAAGAATCATTTGTTCAACCACTTTCAAACCAAAGATCTGGGTCGACTAAAATATTTCCTTGGTATTGAAGTGGCACAACCAAAGGAAGGTGTCATCATTTCACAAAGAAAATATGCTCTTGATATTTTGGAGGAAACAAGCCTGACAAATTGCAAGCCTATTGATAGTCCTATGGACTCTAATCAAAAGTTAATGAAAGACCAAGGTGAACTTTTCTTAAACCCAGATATAGAAGGCTTGTTGGAAAACTTATCTATCTTACCATAACAAGACCTGATCTTTCTTATCCGGTGGGAGTTGTGAGTCAATTTATGCAAAATCCACATGTTGATCATTGGAATGCAGTGATTTGCATTCTCAGATATGTAAAAGGGAACCCAGGACAAGGATTGTTGTATGAGGACAAGGGAAGTACTCAAGTTGAGGGATATTGTGATGCAGATTGGGCTAGTTGTCCAATTGACAAAAGATCTACCACAGGATATTGTGTTTTACTTGGAGGGAACCTTGTATCTTGGAAAAGTAAGAAACAAAGTGTTGTTGCTCGATCTAGTGTTGAAGCTGAGTATCGATCTATGGCTCTAACTACATGTGAACTTGTGTGGATTAGACAACTCCTTCAAAAGTTGAAATTTTGTGAAAATGAGCAGATGAAGTTGTACTGTGACAATCAAGCCGCCCTTCACATTGCCTCCAATCCAGTGTTTCATGAAAGAACAAAACACATAGAGATTGATTGTCATTTTATTAGAGAGAAGTTATTGTCAAAGGATCTTGTTACTGAGTTTGTCAACTCTAATAAACAACTCGCAGACATTCTCACCAAATCTCTAAGGGGGCCTAGAATTCAATTTATATGTTCCAAGCTTGGTGCATATGATATATATGCTCCAGCTTGAGGGGGAGTGTTGAAGTATAGTGCCTTTATTATTATTAATATTTATGTTAGGGCTTTGTTAGGGGTTTTCCGCCCTTTTACATTTCAAAACTACTGTCTCCTATAAATACAGTAGTAAGTTGTATTAGGCTTTCTAAGTGAAAAAATATAAGACTCTTCATCTTCTCTAACTCTTCAAGTGCCATGTAGATTTCCCAATATGTTTCCACTAACTTAATTACAGATATGCTCAAACAAGAAATGCAGAAACACCCTAGAAATTTCATAACACAGTCTGTCTGAGTGATAACTTTTCATATTAAGTATATCATTTTAATCGCTGCACAAAAAATTGTTGATCTGCAAAAGATGTATTATTTATATTAACCAAAAGAAAAGACAAATGAACATCATTCATTTACAACTGCACATGACCAGCAGACCAAGGCTCAAAACATTCACATTTAATGCAGATGTAATTACTTAAAAGACAACTTACGTTTCAATTGTCATGCCAATACATTTGGTTGCTCCATGCTCAGAGTAAGCTACTGCCTCTTCCACATTGACAGAAGTATGCCCAGACAAAGCATCGTGAAGATTTCTTATAAAGTAATCACGGTAATCAGCTGGAAGAGACATGAAGGTACCACCCATTAATATAAACTCAACCTGAAAACAATGACCATAATTATAAGAAACTTAAACAGTACATCTACACTAATTTCATGCACTTGAATTGGAATATTCAAGAGATACGAAAATGAGCTCCAAACCTTGTCTACGCTATGACCCAAACGCTTAAGCTGATCTATCCTGCTCCTTGCCTGAACATATGGATTATACCTAGTTCAAGTTCCACAATGCAAAAAATTAGCCCCTAAATTTTCCCCAAACAGTGATGTTCAAGTCATTAGATGTCTAATTTAAAATTATAATCGTCACATTTTGCAATATTTTTCGGTCATTCTAGTGTATTTGCATCCCAGTGAAGAGTCAAAACCTAATCCTATGAGGTACTGATATCAATTTTATCAAACTCAAGTCTAGTAAGAGGATCAAAAAGGGGATAAAAGATCGTAACTCAACTGATATGACTTACAAATATACAAAAATTTATTTTCATAAAAGTGTCCATGCATTAAAAATAATATAGATGAAAAAAAAATAACCCATAATAAGTCTTAGGTAGTGGGATCCTGTTTACAGCTAAAAATAGTCCTCTGTTCTTTAGAATTTGAAGAAAAAACAGAGTGAGGAGAACAGTAGAAGAATCAAAGAGAGAGCAGAACAGCACAAGCAAAAGAGATAGCAGGACAGTAGAGTGACTGGAACAAAGGGCGTGACTTTGAAGGCAGCATCTGCGAGGATCCCTCATTTTGGCGAGCAGCATCCCATTCTCATCGCAAACTGCACCACCTTGATCCTATGCTCGCATTAGCTAGCAGCCTCCTCCCTACTCGCAGGATAGAGCGAGTTTGATAGTTTACTCATGATATTGACAACATTGATTGAGATTAGAGCTCTCAAAATGGGTCACAACCTGCGGTTCAACCCGATTTACCACAGGTTCGAGTCGGGTTGGGTTTGAAAAATTGTATTTTTTTTTATGCGGATCAGATTTCAATCCGGCTCATGCGGGTTGAACCGTAGTGGGCCGAGTTGGTCCACCAACCCAACTACCTAATTTTATTTTATTAAAATTTAATTTTAATTTTATAAAAAAATATTTTTTTGCTTGAAAAAATTATTTAAGTTCCTTATTTTCAAAATTAATTAAACACCCACGTTGGGAGTGAAATTTGAGAGTGAAATTTGTTTAGATTTGAATTATAGAAAGTTTGTAATTTTTTTATTTAAAAAAAATTGTAATTAAGTGATCCAGTAAGGCAACCCGTTTATCCACCAACCCGTGGTGGGTCGGGCCGGATTCGAATTTTTTGGTTGCTAATAAATGAGTCGGGTTGATTGGTGGACCGGACCGAGTCAGGCGGGTAATCCGTTTTGACAGCTCTAATTGAGATCCATTTTTGTCTTATACCAACATATGTTTATTCGTAGAAGGAATCAAACTCCGAAAATACACTTAAAAAACAAGGTTATAGGTCAGCCATGTCATACCATGTTGGTTCTAATTGAATTAATATCTTAGGAAATAGTAAAAGTAATCTAATAACGTGAAAACTAGATTAAAAGCCCCTTAAGCTTGGCCAACATAGTTTCGACGACAAAATCCACATGTTTGACTTAAGATTAAAAACAGAGAGAAAATATAATTTGGAGGGCTTAAAAGAACCCTCCAATGTTTATCTATTTATAATGATAACGATCTGATACAGTAGGGATTTCAAAGATCAATAGGGATTTCAAAGATCAAAGTACTGTCCTACACTGCTAGGCACAGAACTAGGTACAGTTGGGAGAGATTTCTCAACACACTACTCCCTTCTTTAGACTTAATGATTACACAAGCATACATAGATTTAATAATTATTTAAGTTTGATACCCCTAGATGTGTTTTTTGTTGGTTAAAATAACTTTAGGTCACTTACTAATTATTTGAAGAACGAAATACACACTCACGAACTAATTTAACTACAAAAACCATGTCTAATGTCTCCAAACGACCATTCTAATTTCAATCAGCTATTCTTGACGATGAAACACACAGGCAACAACTGGTTTACCGATCAAAATGCTCAATTAACAATCTACGAACCTCGAGCCTAATTATAAAACTAATTCAAATATCAACCCTGAAACATTCCAATTTACCCTAAACTAAAAGACAACAGCACCACAACCCTACCTCGCACGAATCGCGCGCATGCTGGTTGGTTCGTAACCGGTGTAGGACTGAGTACTGTACTCGAAGTCGGAGTCGGGACCGCCAGGGCAGTAAACGCAGATGTTCCCGGTGGTAGCGATGTGCGGGCAGCGGTGCGGTTTGGACATGACGGCAACTACGGCGATTCCGGAGGCGGTGCGCACGGGTTTGGCGCGGAGCTTGGGGAGGAGAGTTTCGCGCTCCGCATCGGGGAGCGCGGCTATCATCTCCACGAGCTTAGGCGCGCGAGCGAGGCCGTACTTGCGGCACGCTGCGGACTTTAGCGCGTTGAGGTCCACGTTCTGGCCCTTGTGGGAGAGGTCTACCATGGAGCCCACGATCTCCGCGATTGCTCGAACACGCGCTTCTTCCTCGCTCAGGCCATGCGCTTCGTAACCGCCCTTTCCCGGCCGCGGGGCCTTCCTCGCCTCCACCACCGCCGCCATAGACACAGGGAAAACCCAAACGAATGCAGTTACGAGGTTTTAGGAGTGCAACGGTAAGCTATTTCGCAAACCCTTCTCTTTCCACTTGAAGTTAATTCTCATAATAACAGGTGCTTGTATCAATTTGTTTAATTTAAGTCTATATTTTAGGTTTAATATTATATGACATTGATTAAAAAATGTTAAATCATTACTTGAAACCACTAATAACAGTATTATATTTATAACTTTTAATAAATCTATAACAGTTAAGAAAAAGAATGGTTTTTCTATCGCTTTATAATTATTTTTTGTGTATATATATTTTTTAAATAATTTATCTTTATTAGTATAAATTATTTTATTATTTTAATGTTTAAATAATATAATTATTTTTTAATATTTAATTATTTACCTATAATATAATTATAAAAATCATTTACATGGATTATATTCTTTAATAATTATAAAAATATAATTCTTTCTTATCATAAAAACAAAAAAAATATATACATGCATATATTTTCACTAATATATATCATTTTGTACCTATATCATTGTATAAAAATGATTATTTTTTTTAGTGTACACATTTTTTACCAATTTTATTTTCAAATAATAGCTTTTCTAAATTTAAATAATTATTTTAATAATTTTGTTCTATAAATGATTCTATTTAAAATTTATTTTTAATTTGATCATTTTAACCATTTTGTAAACTAAAATAATTATCCTTCTTAAATAAAAACTACTAAAATTATAAAATTTATTTATGTTTATTTTCATAATAATAATAATTTTTATTTTTATTATAAAATAATTGGACACGCGTGTATTTTCATCATTAATATAATATAATGTTTTTTAAAATATGTAAAAGGAAAGAATATTTGTAGAAGCCGAAAATATATATATATATATATATATATATATATATATATATATATATAAATGAAAAAAATATAAAATAAAATAAATTAGTTTTTGTATGGTTTCGTATTAAAGATCATGGATGAATAAATAAATGGTGCATTTTATATGATTTATATGATTATGTTTTGAGTATTTTTTAATGAAAAGCTTATGGCTTAGTGACTGGGGTATATTAGTAGGGATGTTTCACCATACACCTCCAACTATTTCATCTACATTTCCAAATTTCATAAATATCCTTACAATAAGTTTGTTGAAATGGTTATGCATTAAGTCATTTTGACGGAAATGGTTTAGGGATTCAGTGCATTCATTAACGAAACGTTGGATATAGCCTTCATTCTGCACCGTCATTTCATCTTTTTTCCTTTCTTTCAGTGGTCCTTCAAATGGTTTAGGGATTCATGTTTTTTGAATGTTGGTTTGTAATGTTTAATTATTGTTTATTACATTATTTTAAATTGTTTAGTTAGATAATTTTTAAATGTTTAGTTTAGTTTTCTTAACTTGAATAGATTATGTGTGAATGTTGAATTATTTGTATTAGTTATTTATCTTTTAATTTTATGTTAAATATTAAATTTTTGTATCAGTTATAGTTTTTTTGTATAAAATAATTTGTATGAATTTATTTAATTTAATAAAAAAATAAATTTATTTAAAATTGATATAAAAAAATTATGAAAATTTCAAAATTGATATGAAGATGTGTATGCCTCAGATATCGAAATGCGGAAGGAAGAACATCAGATCTCAAAATCTGATTCTCTCTATATTGGATGTTGAAGTCAAGTTGGCATCTCTTAGCTGCTCATACATATACGTTAATACAACAACACCCCAAGCATATTGGCCACATCCGTGTACATCTCTAAAGAGCAAAAAGTAAGATACGTGAATGAACGTGGTAGTCTTATCAGCAAATATAGTGCATCTAACTAAATGCAACAAATATGTCCGGGTAGCGTACTCCCACTACTGCTCCTCACAATGCTTAGCATAGATGTCTCAAAGTTAGCTTAGTCTGACTTTCGCATCGTGAGCTACATGCAACTCAACACTAGCTCTCCTGCCATCCACGCCTAAAAGCTCGACAATGGCGCGTCGACTTTCTTTAAAGTCCACTTCCTCTAGATTAATAAATTGCCCTAGAACCGGGAGATACAACAATGATGACACATCATCCAAAGTCATCGACATTCACCCACGGGAGATGGAAATTGTTGGTCTCGAAATGAAATCTCTCCATGAATGCCAACAGGAGACCCCTATTGACGTAGTCATATGAGATGTCAGCCAGAGACATTAAACCGGAACCATACATGATTTCTCTAATGCCTTCGAAGCAGGATCCTAGTTTGTTTAACTTCTTCTTGTGGGAGATCAACTTGATCTCCACCCGGTCCTAAACAATAATATTTAATATAAAATTTATTTCAACTAAACAATAACCATATTAATTAAAGTTTTGCACTTACCTGACCATGCCATATCACATAAGTAACATGGTTCACGTAATGTATCAATACTGAATCTTGTACTCGACTTCCACTACATGCACCTTCAGGAACATCCTGATGGTGGTCCTCCTCAATATCATGCTTCTCAAGTGGATGCTCCTAAACTGCATTCTCCTCAAACCTGACATCTTCGTACTCCTCAACATGAACATTAGGTTGAGCATTTGTATGCCTTTTGCAAGCAAAAGCAGTAGGTCTTCTACCATAATTACAACATACTATAAAATTGAAAAAAACAAATGCACCAACCTAAGCAATGAGCAATGCATGAAGACGAGTGACAAACACGAAACAGTGTGTGGTTGTGTGGTTGCACAAAGAAAACCAACTTCAACCTCCACGAAGAACATTAATTTCCTGTGTGTGCCTGGAAGCAAAAACGACAAAGAAATGAAGCAAAGTGAGAATCAAAAGAGAGAATGAGATTTGATGCAAGAGAGAAATATGCTTGACTATGCACCAACCTTTAGGGTCAAAGTGAATGTGTTGATGCACGAACAATACCAAACAAAGCTCTATGTATGCTAGGAACCAAAGAATGAAAGGAGAGGAAGAGAGAAGCGAGAATAGAGATAAAGAATGAGATATGAGAGAAATATCTGTGCCAAAAATTTGCACTGACAAAGTTATTTTCAAAGGAATCTTTGATCATTCTTTTTTTTCGTTTTTAAATATTAAAAGCTTTTAAATAGAGGCGATTTGGGTATTTTGTAAAAATTTGGAGGTGTATGGAGAAGGGGTTGGATGTTTAGGGTGAAACCCCGTTAGGAGGATGTATGGACTAGGTCACGAAACTTGACAGGACCAAATTTCTCTTCGGCCATTTTGTTTCTATGTATGTGGGACCATGATGGGTTTATAATATTTTGGTTCATGGACAAGTGGCCCCACCAGTGGGTATTGGTTTTTTAAAAAGGTTTGACCGAGTGGTGCCTAAAGGTCTTATGAAATAAAGAGAATTGCACGTGAAAAATTGTAGTATGTAATATATATTAATATGAATCTTTGATTCGACTTTAAAAGTGAGAGAGAAAAAAAAGGTGCATGAAATCAAAAGGTTTTTAAAACAGAAGTGTAAGTTGAAAGCGTGAATATATGCAAAGGAATAATATACATAACTAAAGAGATGGAACGTGAGACTACATAAGATAGGATAGTTGTGTTTTTAAATAGAAAGGAAAAATGTGCACCTAGGACTCATGTGAGAAGAAGCAGAACCTTCTATCAGAAAGAGAAATATGAAACTATAACAGAAAAAAAAGTGTAGTTATAGATATCTTCAAGAGATTAAAGAAAGAAGGATTGGGCCATACAGATAAAAGGCAAGAGTTTCTCTTCTAGTGTTTGTTTTTTGTGGAGAATGGGCATACATAGATAAGGGGGAAGAACCGGTGAAGGGAGAAAAACTGAGAAAGAGAGGGAGAGAGTTGTGAGGAAGAGAGAATGAAATCGTGGAGGGATTGTTTATGCACCGTAGGAAGACATTGAAGAGGAAGAAAGAGCTTGAAGAAGGGGACTTTAAGGTCGTAGACGTGAAGCAAAGGAGGAAGGTTTGAATTCATCCAAGTAAAGGGAACTAACTCTCTATGTTTGTGATTGTGTATGATGTATGTAGCCTAGATCATGTGATCCTTGTGCAAATAGTGGGGTTTTGGTGTTGTAAACCACTCATGTAGAACTGAGGTTCAGTTCAAGGGTTATGTTTTGTGTGTTTGTATTGGTCATATGCATGTGAGAATTGAGTAGTAACGGTTCAGAAGGGTGATTAGGGTTGCATGAGGAAAGTCGTAAAGAAGATTAGGGTTATATGAGGAAAGCCTTAAACAATATTAGTGGGTGCTAACTTGGGTTTGTCTTTATATGTGGGAGTTGGTTTGGTCGGTGTTTCACTTTCCTTTATCTAGCTTAGGTACTTTGATTAGGTAGTTTCTTTTCCTTTGTTTCACTGGAACCATGGTGTTATGATACATGTTAGTCTTTGTTCTTTTGCTTCCTACTAATGTTTCAAGCTAGGTATTGTATGAAACATATTCTACTCTGAATTCTTGGTGTTCTTTATGTGGGAAAGGGGGATGTTACGTGAAGGCATGGGGTTATGTTCTTGGTTCTTACGTGAAGGAGGATAAGAGATGGAGACCTAGGTGTGCATGGTTTAAATGAGGAGCCTTACGGAAGAGAAAAGAATGAGGGAGAGAATGTGTCTTTAGTGTGGTTGTAGATTTGATTTGTGGTTGATGTGGGTAATGTTAACTTTGGTAGTATATGTTTTGGGGCAACACGTGAAACTTTAGATGGAAAGGTGTAGTAAGTGGTGCATGGCTTACATTCATTCTCAGCAGATGGGTAATAAAATTGTTGGTTTTGTTAAGAAAATATTGTCTATAAGACTAAAATGACTAAACGTCCTCATATATTTTGAAGTTTAACAAACAATAATAAACGAAATGAGTATATGACAAAATGTTATCATTAGATAAGTAATACAACTAAAATATAAGTGGTTTATGAAAAAGCTTTTTGAAAACTAAATACCTTAAGAAAAGATTTAGTAACCACACCAATACATGAACAGACGAACCACTAAACGGTTTCTCGAATAAATGCATCAATGAGAGTCTTCATGAATGCAACTAATGTTATACATTTCCAAACAATGATCAAACAACCTCTCAACATGTCTTGATAGATAAAAGTGTCAAAAAATGTTTTTAGAAACTACGCTATAAGTCTTAAACGATGTCCAAAACTTGTAATGAAAGAAACTTTGCTACACACATTTTTGAACGAAACAGAGATAACTTAAAGAAGCGTTTACATAGGCTAAATGACTTTATGTGCCAAACAATCTTCTTCATTCAATGATGAAGTCTTTATCACTACTTGGTATCTTAATGAAAAGCTTAAACGATCAAATGTTGCTTGAATAGTAGAAAACTTGAAAAACACTTTGTCATTCTGAGCATGCATTAAATGTCATTAAGACTTTGTTCACTTGAATGGATTTGGGGGAGAGTGATTGAATGGATTTGAGAGGATTTGAAGGTAAATATTTTGTTGTTTATTTGAGTGAATTTTAGAGGAAGTGAGAGTGGATTTGAAAGTAAAGTTTGTGAGAATTAGTGTAGGATTTGATTGATGTAATAGATTAAAAAAAGTTACTTTCAAATCCACTAACTTACCTCCAAAGTCCACTCAAATAAACAACAAAAATTTACCTTCAAATCCTCTTAAATCCATTCAATCACTCTCCCTCAAATCCATTGAAGTGAACAAAGTGTAAATGCACAATGTTTAAAAACAACAAAAGTGATAAGAAATAAGACATATTTTCCTGCATGCATATCTACTCTACTCTATGCAGATTACCGATGCCAAGTATCCACCTGCATGCATATCCAAGACTTTGTTCACTTGAATGGATTTGGGGGAGAGTGATTGAATGGATTTGAGAGGATTTGAAGGTAAATATTTTGTTGTTTATTTGAGTGAATTTTAGAGGAAGTGAGAGTGGATTTGAAAGTAAAGTTTGTGAGAATTAGTGTAGGATTTGATTGATGTAATAGATTAAAAAAAGTTACTTTCAAATCCACTAACTTACCTCCAAAGTCCACTCAAATAAACAACAAAAATTTACCTTCAAATCCTCTTAAATCCATTCAATCACTCTTCCTCAAATCCATTGAAGTGAACAAAGTGTAAATGCACAATGTTTAAAAACAACAAAAGTGATAAGAAATAAGACATATTTTCCTGCATGCATATCTACTCTACTCTATGCAGATTACCGATGCCAAGTATCCACCTGCTTCATCCTATACAAATCAAAAGTGGACGTTAAAGACAAACACGACATTCACGGAATGTTCTCTCTATCAAAAGTTGTGCTAGAAAGTTTGTACAACCTACTTTTAATAAAGAACTAAAAAAACATGTCTGCTTTAATAAGTTGACTTTAACCAACAACTGCTACTTCCGACAAAACTAAGAAGATCTGAAGACCAAAGCAAAGTATTATCTAATAGGCATTTTCTTAAAGCCTACATATTAAACAATGTAAAAGAAAAGAGCAAGAAAATAAGCGCACAAATACAAAAGAAGATATTTGTGAAGAAAAGAAAAGCTCAAAAGAAAAAGGAAATATACTTTAAAGCTTAGCTTACATTTGTAAGAAGAGAGAAAAAATTGAGAGTCTATTAAATTGAATTGTATTATATATATACATCCTCTCTATGAGAGTAATGGTGTAAAGACTTGCATTCAATCTGCACTAGTAAAAAAAAGGTTTTCTAACCCGCATAATACGTCTCGGTTTGCACAAACCCGAAGCAAATATAAAGTGAAAATGAAGTTTTGAAGCGACAAGTTCTAGAAGCCGAGAGCAAGATTTCTCAGTCTTTTTCTCAAAAATAAATTATTGGTTGAAACAAACATCGACCTAAGAACCAAAATTGATAAACTTGAGGAATCATTGAACCGTGCACTATCAGAGAAGGATGCCACTACTCAAGAACTTGTGGCTCATAAGAACAGTCTTGCTGAGTTGAATGATTTACAATCAAAATCCACTCAAATTCAAAGTGCAAATGAATCCCGCATTCTATAAGTAGAATCACAATTACAAGAAGCGTTGCAAAGACATACTGAGAAGGAATCAGAAACCAAAGTATTGAATAAGAAGCTGAAACTAGAGAACCAAATAAAGGTGTCGGGAGTAGAATCAACGGTTTCTCACATCCGTACAGGGTAAAATGGGAATGATGAGGTATAGGGAGTAACATGTGGTGGTGGAGGGAGTAACTCTCTTAAGGTTATGAGTTTATTGACCCACATAGCCCTAGCATGTGCAGGCCTGTGATGAGGTGGGTGGGTTGCCCATTGGTCCGCAAACAATTTAAAATTCTAATTCCCAAAAACGCATCTCATTTACTTATTCTCTATTTTGCCTTTCTTGTTTCTTTTTCACATTTATCTTTCTCTATTGTGAAACACAACATAGAAGGCCACATTCATGATCTCTTCTTGTCTTGTAGCAACACATTCAAATAACGATCTCAACCACTTCACGTATGACTATTAAGTTTGATTAGAATGTAATAGTATAAAACTTCAACCATTTCATTTTGCTAAAGTTGTTAAATAGGTATGCAAAATTTGCAAAAACTATTCAACCAGTGGATACAAGTGAATTTTTTTTTTTGTAAAGTATGAAACTTGTTATTTATTGAGAAAATAAATTCTAGTCAAATATGTGGATTGGCTTAGAGGACAACCCCAATGAGCGGCGAGCCAATATTTTAAACCCCCCTACCGAAAAAATTTTATGTTTATTTATTATTATATTTATTTATATTATTTATTGTGGTTTATATTCATATATATATATATATATATATATATATATATATATATATATAATTTAAAGTTAATTATTATATCTATAAATAAATTATAAAATTTAGCTAAAAAATATAATTTTTTTATTATCACTGTTTTTATAATAAAATGTCCTCTACATTTAACTTAAAATTTAAAACAAAACGAATTTTATAAATAATTGAATATTATAATAATGTACATAATAAATTAAAAATAATATAATTTACTTATAATAAATTATTCCAAAATTTACTAATTTCTTGTTAATATATTGTTTAATTGAGTAATATAATTTACTTATAATAAAATATTCTAAATTTTACTGATTTTTTGGTAATATAGTATTGATATTCTCTCGTAACAAAAAAATTAAATATAATTAAAATGTTAATTTTGAAAGAAAATATCTTAAAATATACTAATAAACATGCTTATTATTATTTATTATGACTTATTATTATTTGTAATTGTTTATTATTTATTATTATTTGTATTATTTATTATTATCATTATTATTATATATTATTGTTATTTATTATCTTCCATCAATATATTATGGTTTATTATTAATTCAACTAATTTCAAAAGTGTAGTCTGAGAGTATGGTCAATACCCTCCCTAAGATAATATTATTATACAGTTCTAGTTTATTGGTGTTTTACAGATAGCATGACAACCATTACAAACTTTGTAAGAAGAAAGGTGCCTACTTGCAAGGAACAAAAAGCACAAGCTCCTAGAATGACAACTTTTACAAAGCATACTCCTTATATTCTAGTAATTTGTTCAATTTTTCATCTCTCCACATTCTAAACCTTTTTCTGTCCTTCTTCTTTTGTCTCTTTTATTCCTTTAGTTTCACCACAGTAGGACATAACATCATTTTTCATTGCCCCATTGTTCAAAAAACTTTCCAACTTCTGTGTTTTGTAGAGGGACAATGCCATGTTTTTCTTCTCTTGACCCAACCTTTGCCACTTGTTTTTTTGCCTGTAACTTTCTCAAATACTTTTCTAACTCTTAACATTTTCTTTATGGCTTGTGAAATTTCTACATCTTTTTCCCTTAGAACATGAAGTCAACGAATTTCCAGTTTTTTCAACAATGTCTCACCTGTTGTTTTTCATGCTCTTTTATCGTATATCTCAATTTCATATCCTATCCCACTCAAAATTAACAATAAAAATCTTAACTTATCATAAATAATAATAATATATTCTTACTATCATAAATAACAATTCATAAAGCTGCGTATGAATTCTAACCTCACATTTCATATCCTGATCAATCTTTTCCCATTGTTTCTCAAAATGAACAATAAACATAGGAGAATTCAACACTTTTTTGAACTACAAAACATTGCATAACTCTCTCAAATGCTATTCTGGCAGCCGTTGTTATTATTGATGATGATTGTGCTCAAAATTGATGTCGAAACCCAGGAAGCCAGAAGAAATAACTTTAATAGCTTATGCGGTAGAGAAATTATTTTATTCAAAGTTTTCTTAATAAGCCTTAAAATAAACATCACCTATATTATGATAGGATATTGTTGAAAGTCACACATCGATTGTAGATAAGATCAATTTATAATATATAAGTGGGTGCAAATCTCACATTACACGCCAATTAAATTTGTGGGGTTGAGTTAGGCTTAAAGTTCATTTCTTAACATGATATCAGAACCAGGTTAGAGCCTATCATAGCTATGTTTGTTGGGCATGACCATCGGACCACCCATTAATGTCTAGTCTCACGCTCGAGATGTATGTACTTCGGCGTGAGGGGAGTGTGTTGGAAGTTCCACATCAATTAGAGATAAGACCAATATTTATAATATATAAGTGGGTGTGCACCTCACTTTACAAGCCGATTTTGTGGGGTTGAATTAGACTTTAAAGTGAGTTAGGTTTCCTTTATATAGTTGGGGTCCTGACATGAGGAAACTTTTGGAGATAATTTTGTAGATTGAGCTTTAGCTCTTTGTGAAGGGGAAACCCTTCAAGGAGAGAGTGCTCTCCTATTTTTGTGTTTTTTTAAGTCTATATAATAAATAATATTATTATTCTTTCTCTTTCCAATTCTTGGTTTTAATAAAATTGGTCTGACTTGTTAGATCATTGAAGGGAGAAAGAAATGGAAGGAAAAGTCAGCACATTTGAAAGAGCAATGAATCTAAGGAAGAAAACTAGGGAAATTCATCAAGAACATAAAGAATTGACTAAAGCTCTTGGGTGGAAATCCAGGAACCAAGATAAAAGTTTTGAAGGAAGTCAGGGGTCAATTAATGGAGATAATAGATTGGGAAAGAAAGAGGTAAAGATGGGTATGGATGCTGAGAAAAATAGTCTGCAAGACATCAAGAAAGCAAAGAAACCCTTAGATGGAGGAAAAAATTCAATCAATTAGGAGGAGAAATGAGAAGAGGATACCATTGACAATAATGGAACTAGGAAGGGTGAAGAAGAATCACTTTTCTCGTGTGTTAAAGGAGTGAAGTTGTCCACATTTGAAGGGAATGACACCCAAGAGCTTGAAAACTAGGATAAAGTCTTGGTTGTTTTATTTTGAGAGTTAACACACATTTGATTCAATATATTTAGGCATCCTTCACAACATAGTGATAATGATTCAAATACTTTTGTTAAAACTTTAACACACTTGACTCAACAACTTAAATAACTAAAACTATGAAGAAAGCAATTAAAATAGAGATTAATCATTCTATTATTGAGGAAGAAATTAGATTTTTGAAACAAAGGGGAGAAAGTAAAAAAATAAAAATAAAATTAAGCAAGAGTAGAATACTTAAGGCTTTATGTTAGAGGGGATTGAAGGTAAGGATAGTTTATGCATAAAAAAAATTTATAAACCATCCTCAAGGAACGAAGCTTAGGGAATTTATGATTTACCTTCCTCACTTATATGGAAAAGATGATGTAGAAGTCTACCACAATTGAGATGTGAAGGTGGAATAGTGGCTTGCTTGTCACCAAGTTAGTAAGAAAAGGAGGAGATGTGTCTCATCTTACTAAAACAAGAAATTTATGGATAAGTTCAAAAGACTTCATCAAAAGAACATGAATTTAAAATAATATAGGCAAATAAATGAAGTTATACATAATCCGGATTGGAATATGGATAGGATCATGGGTTACTTGAGTCTTGAAATAAGATATATACTAGAACTTCTACCTTACCAAGATTTAAATGATCTAGTTCAATTTTGTATTAAGGTAGAACAACAAAATTTGAGAAAAGATTATTATAGAAAATTGCGACTCACTCTAACTCTTATCTTTATGGTGTTGAGCTAGGAACGTTTATGTGTCTTACAATGCTTAATGCAAAGTTGCTTGTTTTGTTGGAGGATGTTTTGACATGACTTTGAATGACATTAATGACGTTAGAATTCATATCAATTATTGAGAAATGCTTGAGTTTGAATTTTGGTGAATACCATGAATATTGTGGCTAGGAAAGTATTTTATCCCAACCTTATGGTAGGTGTCAAATGTTTTTAACGAATTTTGGTGAAGAGTCTTTTAGGAGAGTCAATAATATCTATAGATCATACTAAAGGGAGATTAGATGAAAAATCTATTTACATAAAATTCTATAATACTTAAGTTAGTATAAAAGTATGAATGTATAAAATATTTAATATTAAGTAATAATATCTATTGAGTATATATATAAGATTTAATTGACCTATCAAATTTGTTAATAATTGGTGAGATAATAAGATTATAACAATATAACACAAAAATAATAATATATGAATATATTAATGAATTTGTGTTGGATCAATACAATTTCATGATTAGAAGTTGAATCTCTTTATTTTAAGATTCTTTTACGAGTAGTTAATAATTGATTTTTTTAAGTGGGTGAGAAGATAATTGATGGTTGAAATGTAAAGTATATAATTTTTTTCAAGTATATATATATATATATATATATGGGTATGCTAACGCGCGTACGTCTATTTTTTAGTTGGTACATTTTAACAATGTGTATCGAGTTTTAGTAGACAAAAATACCCTTATATATCATGGATTCTAAGTTTTAAGGTTGATGGTATTTTAATAATTTTCATTTTAAAAACTAAAAAAAAAAGAAAGCTCCAAATCCTTGCTGATCTCTCTCATTTCTCTCCACCTTTTTTTTTTCATCTCTCTCACTCCAACATTTTCTCTCTCATCCTATGGTAGTCCTAACTGAAAAAAATCAGAAACATTATTAAACAATCTTATAAAAAATGATTTTATAATGAGTTTTCATTTTATAATTTTTGTCTTATCTAATTTTATCCAATTTAAGCAAAAAGGAATTGGTAATTGACTTGGAAAAAATCAGAAATATTCGTTGCTAAACAATTTCTTACAAAAAATGATTTTATAATGAGTTTTCATTTTATAATTTTTGTTTTATCTAATTTTATCTAATTTCCAGAAGCATAATGACATCAAAGGAATTGGTAATTGGCCGGAAAAAATCAGAAACACTCAGTTGTTAAAAAATTTCTTACAAAAAATGATTTTATAATGAGTTTTCATTTTATAATTTTTGTCGTATATAATTTTATCTAATTTTCACAAGTATAATGACATTCGAAGAATTGGTAATTGGGGTTTTTTTAGAGATGATGATTCAACATATGCAAATGATGAAATTAGAGAGGTTAGTGAAGATGGTGAAATTGAAGAAATCATGAACCTTTGCCTGAAGGTGAATATATCAATGACTCAACTCTTTACAAAGGCAAATTGTTTAACTGCAAGTTTTTCTGATTTTTTCAATTAGAACTACAATAGGGATGATAGAGAAAAGGTTGGAGTGACAAAGATGAAAGAGAAATGGTTGAGAGAAATGAGAGAGGTGAGTAAAGGTTTAGGGGTTTCTTTTTTTTAGTTTTGAGAATGAAAATTATTAAAATACCCTTAACGTTAAAACTTATAATCCATGTAAGGGTATTTTTGTCTACTAAAACCCGATACACATTGCTAAAATGTATCCACTGAAAAACAGGCGTACACACGTTAGCAAACCCCACACACACACACACACACACACACATATATATATATATATATATATATATATATATATATATATATATATATATATATATATATATATATATATATATATGTTTCGGATGTAAGGGGTTGTGTCGTCCAATATCTCCACGTCCTCCTCAGTTCGTGCTTCGTGTGTCCGGTTCTCCGTACTCAAGTCCTCAATTTCCTCCTTAAACACAACCTATGTACCACTCACCCTAGATCTATATTTATAGTTTTCGCTATGGGCTTGGGATTAGTGAAAAGTTGGGTGTTACTCCCTCCACCCCCACACGTCTCTTCCTCCACCTCCCCAATTTTTTAAAATGCCAATTATATCCTTCTAAAATGACAACTATATCCTTAAAAGTTAAAATTTTTTATTTTTATTATTTTAATATTTTAATTTATTTAAAACTTCTGATTTACTTCCCTCTGCACCTCTTCCTCTCTTCCATTTTCGTTTACCTTTCTCTCTTCCGTTAAGCTTCTTCTCCACCTATAACAAATTCATATTTTAACAAATTCATATTTTAACAAAATTATTACGTTTAAAAACTAACCATATATAACATTTAAAATTATAAATTTAAATATAAATTACTGTAAATAAAATAAACAAATAAAATAAAAACGAAACGTAAAAGGAACACTGCCTCTGGACGGATGACATCCTTCAACGGATGTCAACATCCGTTGAAGGCAAAACGGATGTCGACATCCGTTTTGCCTTAAACGGATGTCGACATCCGTTTTGCCTTAAACGGATGTTGACATCCGTTGAAGGATGTCATCCGTCCATAGGCAGTGTTCCTTTTACGTTTCGTTTTTATTTTACTACGTTTTGCGGCTCATGCAAGGATTATAGGCTTGGATATTAAAAGGATTATTGGAAGTATGGGAAGGATTTAGGGTTTAGGATTATTGGAAGGATTATGACTACGTACCTGGAGAGTAACCACGACAAGGACACTACACCATAAACGCACTGCACCGAGAACAAGAAGAAGATTGTTTGATAATTCTTTTCACGATCACCAAGCTTTGTAGAAAAATATTTTACTCATACAAGAAACTACGTAGGTTATCAGTGAAATATGTTATAAATGAATAAAATTAAAAAACAACAATTTTAAAAATAAAATTTTACTGAGGGGCAAAATAGTAAAGGAAAGGTGGAGGAAGGGGCAAAATAGTAAAGGGGAGGTGGAGGAAGAGATGTGTGGGGGTGGAGGGAGCAACACCCTGAAAAGTTAATCACAGCCCAAATTCAGCCCAATAATTTTTAACCTCAACTTACCTTAAACCTGGTTAATTAGCTGTTTGGTCCACTGTAGACGTCCGACCTATCAGGCGTATATATATATATATATTTAATTAGTCTAATTATAGTTACATCTCATAAACCCCCCTAACCTTTTTTTTTAAGATAACATGTCAGATTATAGCGTTTTCGAATTGGTAGACTTATTTAAAACACTAAATTTAACTTATTTTATAGGTTTATAGTAATATTATTTATTTATATCTATGATACAGCGTTTGGGATTGAACTACGCCGTCTAGTAACCCCAAAGTTTCCGCAACGAAGTGGACTCATCCTGAAGTGCAGAAGCTGAGTGCAAATTCGCAGTGAAAGCAACTTCGCTTTGGAAAATTGCCGATGGAGGAGGGTTCAGAGAAGAGAGAATTGGAACATGAGGTGGTTAGCAACGTCGCCGAAGTGATTTCGGCTATAAAGAACGCGAAGCACGTCGATCAAGTTATTTGCGCCCTTCATTCCATTGCTACCATTCTCTTCCCCGTAGACCCTTCTCTTCGCTCAGGTTCGTTGGTTTTTGCCCTAACTTGAATCAGATACTCTCTATCTGCGTACTTTTAAGGAACGTGTACTATTTCACTTGTTTGAAGGAGAATTTTGATTTCGAATGCATGTTTCCATCGTGACAGATAGCATCGACGAAAGTTACCGAGACCAGGTCTGTTCCCGTTTTTTTTTTTCTCGTAGTTTGCCGTTGTCATGACGAAATAGTCGTAAATTCGTGTTTCTTCTGTGTTCAGGTCTTCAGTGTCGAAGTTCCTACTGCAGAAAAGCGAAATGGTTGGTGGCGTGCGTTTTATAGAGGAGCTGCTTTTCCCACACTGGCTAGGTTTCTATTACTTGGTAAGGGTTTTTATTTTCCATTCCAAATTTTGAGTTCCTCAAAAATGATATTGTATTTTGCTGCTCCTGTTTTTTCATGGGATATGGAACTTCCTGCAGATGTTGCCTCGAACTGGCTGGGTTGTTTTCCCTTTTCGGCGCAGAAATATGTTTATGATGTTTTCTTTGTCCGTGGATTGGTTTCTGAGGTGCTGCAGATTTTGGTTCCTTTTCTTCAGCTGAATGCGGTTGATGGTCTAGATGTTAATGCTGTCCTCTCTAATTCTGAAAGGTATGGATGTTCGCATTGTGCAATGAATGAAGTTTCTCGTTTTCGAAAGCTATCCGCTTGCTTGTGCTTAATTTGGTGTGAAGTGATAAACTGATTTGATTTAATGACAGTGGGAAGAACTTATTCTGATTCCACATGTATAACAGATTGCTTGTACTGTGCTTGCTTGAAAATAAAGGGGTGGTCCAGTTAGCAAGAGAGTTTGGTGGCTCTTCTAAATTGAGAAACGTTACCGATGTACATACCAAGATGGATGTATCAAGGGTGGCACAGATTGTTGCATCTATTCCGGACAAAGCAAGAATGAACTCATCCACTTCCTTGTCATCACAGTATCCTCCTTTTCTTTTCTTGGTTTAGATAGTTTGTGGGTTTTCAATGGTTGAATACTATTATTGTTTGAGTAACTTTTAAGCACTTGATCTATTTTTTTCACCAAGAGTTTCAGTGTGTTCTTCAAGCAGGTTGTTGTGCAACTACTCTCCTTGGCAGAAGAAAGAGAGATGATCTTGCTAGTCAATGTAGAAATGGATGAAATGGACAAAAATGGTGCAATGTTTTTTGTAGGGGAAATGTTTTCTCGTATTTGTCGCCGTGGCTCTACTGGTAAATAGAAATTTTGATACTTCAGTTTTTTCTTTGAACTACCTATATTATTAAGTATCACTAGATTATTTTGAATTAGTTATCATCCTTTGCCATGTCATGTTTTTTCTATTACCACAATATGTTGCAATTTCTGTACCATTTGGTAGAAAAAAATTTGCTTTCTTCACTTTCTATAAAGGTTAGCTTTCAAAAGATAGCAAGTGTCAAGTGGGTTATAGTTTGCAGAAGGCATACTATTCGGTTTCTTATTAGCATTATTTGTCCGAGTTTTTTGACAAAACTAAAAGAAGCTAGTGAACCAATTATCAATGTGAAATTGACACCAATACCAAGTTTGTAAAAGTTTGAAATGCATTGTTGTAAAGTGCCGTGGCATGTGGTTACGAGCCACTGCAAGCTTGTAACCTATTAAATGTTTGACATTTTTGTTTCCTCATCTACATGGTAAAGATACCACCTAGTGGTTGTATCTATTTTCCTTGGCCAAGATTCCAAGTCTTGGTCAACATGTGAGTAGTAGTGAAACTAACCCAAGTAAATAAATGACTCTGTAGTCTCTAATAAAGTGCCAAATCCCAATTGTAATATTTGATTAGTAACTTGACACTGATGTGAATCCATGTTAAGCAACCCCTCTAAAAGGTTAAATATGTTGGATGCTGATATTTTGAAAGTAGAATATATTAATTTTTGTGTTCTATTAAGAGTAGATATCTTATTAAATGGCAAATGTGTGTGCACTGAACATAACTGTTTTAATCTTGTCAGCATCGATGTAATCTCAACAATTTGTGAATTAAAGACTGTTCATGGCAAATCAAAAAATTATTGCAAGAGTCTGCTTTGGTAATTTTGTTTTAAAATAGATAATTCAGTTGAAAGATATCTTGTTGTTTTGATGGATTTAGGTCTTCTCTATTTCGTATATGTAAAATGCTGTTTTTAGGCGTAGTTGTGAACTATGAGCTATAGCAATGGAGCAGTATCACTGCAAGGTTTCTATTGTGGGTTTCTTTCAGTTAAGCTGTTATCTTGGAAAATTGCAGCAGTTGAGGGTGCTATCTATTTGCAGTGATATAATACTTTTCTTTGCCCCTAGATTTTTTATTCACCTTTGTGTTACATCATAAATATGTGGGGCTTCTTTTCTGAAAAAAAAATTGGAAGTTTGGCCTTGTTTCAATGTAAGATGGAATGGTGACCTCTGTTTTCTGTCCGGCCACTAAACCCCTGCTCTAGTGTTGTTGTTAGTGTAAATGATCTTTAAATCACAGTTAAATATTGGGTCAACCCAATAAAAATTTAAAACTCACTCTAATACACAACTTTAAAACACTTTTTCTTTTATTCTTTTCCAGATGCCCTAACTTACTGTGTTAGGAGTTGGAGGGTTTATGAAAGAAGGAATAAAGCTGGGAATACCTAACTGTTTTGGCAGTTAGGAGGGGTGGGTATTCATTTGTATAAATAGCTAACTGAATAGTTGTGAATAGTTAGTTGATTGTTTTGTAGTAGTCTAACAGGAATTCATCATTCCTGAGGGGGGATGTTAAGCTCTCACAGTTCACATACTCTGTATTCTTTTGCTATCAATACAAGAATATATCATTCTTTCTTCTGGGTGTGGGTGTGTTGTGTGCCCTTAAGTCTGTTTGAGAAAGGTTCTTAGAAGGAACCTAACATACTGCCACCAACAGCCACTGCTGCCGCCACTGCTTGCCAGTCCCGCCGGCCAATCTTTTTTTTTTTATTTTCAATTTTTAAAAAATTTTTCTTCTTCTCCACTTTCCCTCTAATTATTCTTCAAAAAATTACTTATTTTCACTATAATATCATTAGTTTTGCATTAGAATTACGTGTGATGGTATTATATATCTTTTGGAAGCAATGTTTCCCCCATAACCAATTATGGTTTGTGTTATAACTTTATAAAGAATTTTTGAGTCCTCCAAGATTTTCTGTTATCTGATATCCAATAATACGACTACCAATGTCACCTTTTTTGAGCAATCTCCTTTCTTCCATACTTCTACTCAAGATTCTAATTCTATTCAAAATGTTCTACCTGTCCCATTAATTGAGTCTTCTACTCCTATAATCCAAAATACCATACAAAATCCTATTGTGAAGTACCTGAAAAACACTAGAAGGGGGTTGAATAGTGTTAATGGAAAACTTTTCGCAACCCTTCTGATATAACATTTTATTGAGCTTGAAATTCTTTTTTTGAAAGCTTAGACGCTCGACATGATAAATGTTGGAAAATGATAGTTGCTTTTTATCGTGCTATTCAGGATATGTATGCTGCAGCGTTTTGTAAGAACTTCCTTTATGAAAGGTAATCGTTTAGCTACGAAGATTCTTATATTTGTAAATAAAATAGAACTGCATGTTTTTGCAAGAGGATCATTTAGATAAGAGAAGAGATAATTGCACAAATATTTTTATACTGGTTTACTCCAACTGAGCTATGTCCAATCTCTTCTTCAGAATTGCAATCAACGATTGCTTATAAGTAGTTAAGACTATAACTTTCACAAAGAGGATGTAAAAACAATACAAAGCAGTCTAAATATTTGCAGGTGTTTCTCTCTTCTCTCTTATAATAGTAAGCAATATTACAATGAAGCTCAAGAGTATTTCTTTTTCTTTTTGCTCTTCTCTTCTCTTTTTCTCTTTTTCAACTCAGATGTATTCTTTGTCTTGAGCTTTTTCTTTTCTTCTCTTTTGAATGCTTGTAGGATGGATGTTTCGTTGTAAGCTTTTCACTTGACTATCCTCTTAAGCTATCCTCTTGATTTTTCTTTTGAAAACTCTTCTATTTAAAGGCTTCATGGATATATGTCCGGTAGACTTGAGCTTTTAGCCTTGATACTCGTGCTTTCTCTTTCTTTATACAACAACAGTTGGGTAAGTCAACTTGTCAGAGCAGACATGTTTTTTCATTACTTTGCTTGAAGTAGGTTGCACGTTCTTTTTAGGCATGACTTTAAGTGAAGAACATTTTGTGAATATCTCCTTTGTCTCTAATGTCCACTTTTTATATTTGATCTGTATATCTGTGGATGTGTGTAGAATAGCTTATCTGCAAATAGTAGAGTAAATTGTGCATGCAACATATCCGGATGTTCTTCCAACAGGTCCTGATGTTCTTCCAACAGTTGTGTTTATGTCTCTATTCAGTATTCCCACATGTCTATTATTTTATGCTTTGGTATCAGTTCAAATTCCACAATGTAGCTTGCAGGTCTCTGTTTTTGTTTTTTTATTATTTTAGCGTATTATGTTCTTTCTTCACATTTCATAGATTTGTTCTCCCCTCCCCCACATACTCTATAAAATGACGTTTGATTATTAATTATGAATGTTCTTACTTTTGTTTTTTTTTTATTTTATTTTTCAGAGTATTTATATTTGTGTCGTGTAAGTTGATTATTTTGTATACTTAACCATTGTTATAGTGACCATCCAGCCATGTGTTTTTATGTTTGGCCACTCCCCATTGTGATCAGGACTAATAACTACTGTTTGAGAAACTGGAAATATCATGTTGAAATTGACTGTCTTCTAACTATTATCCTATATTTAATGGAAAACACTATAAATCTACTTTTTATATTGCTGAAGGAGATAAATGAAGTTTTTGACTTGCGGTTATTTATGACTCTACTCCTATGCTGGTAGTCTTGTGAATTATGTTTTAGTCTCTGTCTGGACTAGCTTTTTATTGTTTCCTAATTCAGTCTCTTTCTTGTAGATCTTCTATCTAGTGAATTAATACATGAAGTTCTAAGGCTTGTCAATGGTTGCTTATCATCAAATAATGATTCAATTACTAAGGAGTTGCTCGTGTCGAAACCTATCATGGTATTTTGGTCAAGAATAATGGAATCCATCAGTGATCCTTATACCACAGAAAGAATCTCTGAGGTGATTTTGCAGAAGTTAGCTACTCAAGATGCTAATGATATTCATGCGTATTGGCTGCTGTGGTTGTTATTCCATCGAATTTTTAAGCTTCAGGCTTCTGTCAGGTGATTGAAATAATCATTTTGTTTTGATTTTGTTCGGAATGAGCTACAACCAGTCAATTCTAAATAGTGGCGCAGAGTGTCTGACTCTGAAAAAGCTGTATTGGCTACTGGATGACCACAGGTCTAAAGTTTTAAGATACACATTATATATTTGTGTGCTGAAAAATTAAATTAAAAACACTAAAACTAAAGACATTTGTAATTGGTGATCAAAAGTCAAAATTTGAAAAATAAATGCAGAGTTCAGTGTACGAGAAAGAAACTAATGCAGAGGTGGAGGCAGTGATTGGTGTAGATCCGTGTGGTTGAGTGGATGAAGCAATTACCATACTTCAACTAGGATGACGAAACCCAATTAGAAAAATAAAATTAAATATAGGGTACATTGTAGGGCAGAAATCACAAGAACAACAGACCAGAGGTTAGAACAAAGAGGTAGCAGATCTCTTTCATACCTTGAGAAATCTGTGTAGTTCAGAACATAGCTGCACAAGCTCATCAGAGATGACTTTGCTAAAAATTGCCTGAAAACACTATGTGGCTGCAAATCTGGCATTGGCGCTAGAGAAGTTGGGTCTACATCATTGGAGAGAAGAGTGGGGGTTAAGTTTGTGTAACTTAAGTTATGGGTTCCAATAAGGTTCCTGACTCTGTTCTGTTTAAATAAAAAAGGGGAACAATCTCAAGATTGTCCTCCTATAACAGCCACACCAAAATGACACCACTTTAGGTCCGCATAAGAGATTTTTGCACTGAAAAAGAGTCATGACTGCTAGAGCCATGTTCTAAGCCAAACTGGTACTCAGTGATTTTTTGTCATATAGGGGCTAAACCTCTGCCATGCCGGCATTTCCCACCATTGACTACTATTGGGACACAGCATGCCTGTAGGCATGTTGACACCATCATAAGCACTTTTTCCTTTTTGTTTATTTATTTTTTGTTTAATAACCTGTAATGAAATTTCAGTATTACTAATACTTTTTGTATGCTTATGCCCCTTTGTTTTTTGCTATGTTGCCTTGTCTCCCCTCAGGTCTATGTTTGTTGACAAATTCCTGCTATGGAAAGTATTCCCTGTTAGCTGCCTTAAATGGATCCTTCAATTTGCTGTTCATGAATGCCCACCTGGTTCCTTATTATCAGAACATAATCGCCCTGGGCTTTTGAATACTGTCCAACGTCTGATGGCAGTATGGTCTAAGAAAGAGTTTGTGCAAACAGCACCTATTGAGCAACAAGCTTGTATCCTTTTTAATTTCACCAGTATACTGAAAGTGAAAAGCATGTGAATAGAGGAATACATAGCTTCTAGTTTTGAGTTTGAAAGGGTGGTTTAGTGCATGAATTTGCCTTCATTGTGGGATTTGGGAAGGGCAAGTTTATTGCTTTTACCCTTGTAACTGGAAAGGCTTTCTCCACCACTACATCTCACCTTCATCAAGTTGCTAGAGGCCTTCCTTTTGTGGCATGGCTCACCCAATTTTGCATTGTAGTTATGACAATCTCATGTACCTTCCTCCTCTAAGTATTCACTGGATCTGGTACCATATTTATTTATTTTTCCTATATCTATCTCAGACATATCTGCTGCTCTAGGTCTTTCTCTGGAGACAATGTCTAAGGAGGAATTGGATGGGATGAAGAATGGCATGCATTTGATTCTTCAAGGGGTTAGCTGTAAGAATCAACTTGAAAAAGAGAGTGACTTTATTATTTTCATTCATATCAATTACATTCTCTTTACCTATATTTGTAACAATCTAATCTTCTAAAAAAGGAAAATTAGCAAACAATATACTGAAAAATAATCTAGAAGATCCTACAAATATTTTCTCAAATTAAGAAGATTTTATAAATATTTTCTCTACTTAAGAAGATTCTATAGATATTTCCTCTAATTACAACACTTCCTCTCAAGTTGGTAAGTGAATATCAATCATTTCCAACTTGTCTACAAGATTTTGTAATCTACCCGGAGGGAGCCCTTTTATAAAAATATCTTCTATGTAAAGTTTTGTAGGAACATGAGTTGTAATCACAAAGCCTCTATCTAGATTATCTTTGATGAAATGTCTATTAATCTCAATGTGTTTGGTCTTGTCATGTTGTCCTAGATTATGGACAATGTTAATGGGAGACTTATTGTCACAGTGTAGTTGCAAAGGGTTGTCCACCTTAACTTTAAGGTCATCCAAAATGATTTTCATCCAGAGTTCTTCACAGATTCCTGGAGCAAGAGCTCGGGATTCAGCTTCTGCCCTAGAACGAGATACTCTATCTTGCTTTTTGCTCCTCCACGTCACCAGACTATCTCCAAGAAACACACAATACCTAAAAGTTGATTTTCTGTCAGTAATAGAACCTGCATAGTCAACATCAATATATATTTTCAAAGTCAATTTGTTTTCCCTTTTGAATAATAGCCCTTTTCCTGGACTTGACTTCAAGTATTGGAAAATTTTGTCAATCGCTTGCATGTGTCTCTCTCTTGGATCATGCATAAATTGGCTCACTATACTAACTGCATAAGCAATGTTTGGTCTTGTGTGTGATAGATAAATCAATTTTCTTACTAATCTCTGATATTGGGCCTTTTCTGTAGGAGCACTTTCTTCACTTCTAATTCTGTGATTCTGTTCTATAGGAACTGTTGAGGTTCTACATCCCAACTTTCCTGTTTCTTTGAGGAGATCAAGTACATATTTTCTTTGGAGATGAAAATTCCGTTCTTGGAGTAAGCAACCTCTATTCCAAAAAAATATTTGAGTTTTCCTAGGTCTTTCATTTCAAATTGGGCTGTCAATTTTTCTTTTAATGCCAATTTTTTTTGTTTCATCATCTCCTGCAATAATAATATTATTCACATAGACAAGCAATAGAGTGAGTTTATCAGTAGAAGAGTGCTTTATGAATAAAGTATGATTTCCTTGGCTTTGGCTGTATCCCAAGGAAACCATTGCTTTTGTAAATCTTCCAAACCATGCTATAGGGGATTGCTTAAGACCCTACAATGCTTTCTTTAGGAGGCATACCTTGTTTTTTTTTATTTTAACTTCAAAACCTGGGGTAATCTCCATGTACACTTGCTCTTCTAGATTTCCATGAAGAAAGACATTCTTCACATTCAACTGGTGTAAGTCCCATCCAAAATGAGCAGTCAAAGCGAGAACAATTCAAACTGTATTCATCTTTGCCACTGGGGAAAACGTCTCCTCATAGTAAATCCAATAAGTTTAGGTATATCCTTTTGCCACCAATCTAGCTTTATATCTTTCTACTGTCCCATCTGCCTTATGTTTCACTGTGAATATCCATCTACACCCTACTGCTTGCTTGTCTCTTGGCTTATCAATAATCTCCCAAGTTGTATTTCTTTCTAGTGCATTCATCTCTTCTTTCATGGCTTGATTCCAATGTTCAAGTTTCATGACGTCCTGGACTGAGGTAGGAATTTTTGTAGAACAAATGGCAGCAATAAAGCTTTTATGCTTATCAGAGAGATTGTTAGTGCAAATATACTGAGAAATAATATATTTAGGACATGATCTTCTTTCCTTTCTCAATGCAATGGGTAAATCCTCAGTAATATTTACCTCCACATTGTTCTTCAGGGATCCTCACCTCCAGATTAGACAATTTTTCTTGCTCGAGTTGAAGTGGGTTGTTTTCTTCTTCATATTTTTTTGCCAAAAAATTTGTCTTCTTTCTCTTCCTCACTGTGGACTATGGTAGCTTCATTGCTTAGATCTTGGGCAGTGGGTAAATCCTGAGTAATACTTACCTCATTGTTATCTTCAGGGATCCTCACCTCCGGATTAGACAATTTTTCTTGCTCTAGAATCAAAGTGGGTTGTTTTCTTGTTTCATATTTTTTTGCCAAAGAAATTTTATTCTTCTTCTTCCTATGGTGGACTATGGTAGCTTCATTGCTCAGATTTTCGGAATCCTGCGAAGGCAAACATGGTAATGACAGGAAGGAGAGTTTATCCACTTTAAGTGCTTTCTCCCCCTGGAGTGGTGGATTGACATAAAAGGATTGTTTCATGAAAGGTGACATCCATTGGTGAAGAGTTTGGGGATTGAACAAGATGCTTGAGTTTGTGTTTCCTCTTCTCAATCTCAGCGGGAGGATTCAACAAATCAATATCATTTTGAAGAACCATGTTAGGCAAAGAATTTGGAGGAATCAAAATCCCTAGAGAAGGTTTGAGTTGCGGCTGAAGAAGAACATTTGTACCCTTTTCTATTAGAAGGATATCAAATAAAGACACATTTAAGAGCTTTAGAATTTAATTTACTACGGTTAGGTCGATGAGAGTGAACAAAAACGATACATCCAAAGACTTGACTAGGTAGACTCGTTATTAGAGGGGAAGAAGGAACAAAAATCAACTGAGACTCTATAGGACTAATGCCATTTAAGATATGGGTGGGTAACCTGTTGATGAGATATGTGATAGTTAACACAACTACTCCCTAGTAATTTTTTAGAACAGAAATTTGAAAAAGAAGAGCTCTAATTACTTAAAGAAGATGACGATTCTTTCTTTCCGCAACCCTGTTTTGTTGGTGGGTGTTTACACATGTTAGCTCATGAACAATACCATTATGAGACAAAAAATTGAAAAATTCATGATTCATAGATTCCGTGGCATTATTAGACCTGATTCTTTTGATGTTTTTTCCAAAGTGATTTTGGAAAAGACGAAAAAAATTAATAGATTTGAAAAACTTCTGATTAATTTTTCACAAGGTATGTCAACATGACATGGGTACAATCGTTAATAAAGGTAACAAACCATTTGGCTCTGGAAATAAATTCTACGACAGGTCTCCAAGGGTCAGAGTGAATTAAATCAAATGGAGAAGTACTCTTTTTATTACTAATAGGATAAGATACACAATAGTGTTTTGACAACTGACAAATATTACAATTAAAAGACTCAACATACTCCTTGGTAAATAAGGACTTAATAAGATTGAATGAAGGATGCCCAAGCCTTTTATGATGTAACCATATTTGGGAATTTGCCCACGTCCAAATGTAACTTGTTGACTCATGATTTTTGTTTTGCTTTGGTCATCAAACTCTAACAGATACAACCCACTTTGCTTCTTAGCAGTTAAAATCGTCTTCCCTTGGCAAAGTCTTGAAAAACACAATAAGTTGAGAAAAAGGTTAATATGAACAATTTAAATTTTTTGTGAGTTTTTTCACAGAGATAAGATTGTTGGCTAATTATGGAACATGTTAAACATTCTTTAATACAATAGATCAGTCCAAAATTATATTCCCAAAGCGACATATAGATATACCCTGACCATTCATAACTGTAATAAGTTGTTTTCTATTTTTTTTGCCATATGAATCGAAGGACACACGAAAAGGTGTCATATGATCAGTTGCTCTTGAATCAAAAATCCAAATATCTTGAGACACATGACCAACAATATCAAGACAAATCTAACCTTTCCTGGACAGAGTACATGATCGAGAGGCTTACTCATTGATTCAACCATTGCTTTCAAGCGCTCGGGTTCCTCCTTATAAGCTTTCATATCAAGAGTGATAAATGATAGGACATTGGACATCAGCGGCGGTAGGTATTGTTGCAGTGGAAACAGAGCTCCCAAGATCGGAAGCTCTAATATCAACTTGAAAAAGAGAGTGACTTTATTATTTTCATTGATATCAATTACATTCTCCTTACCTCTATTTGAAACAATCTAATCTTCTAAAAAAAGGAAATAAGGAAACAATACACTGAAAAGTAATCTAGAAGATCCTACAAATGTTTTCTCTAATTAGGAAGATTCTATAGATATTTTCTCTAATTAAGAAGATTCTATAGATATTTCCTCTAATTACAACAAATCATTTACTTAATTGTTTAATTTATTGATACTAGAGATGAAAAGAGAGGTTATGCAGGATTGGAACTATTGCATATTGCCTACCCTTAATCCTTCATAATGCTTTTAATAGCAGGCCCTGCTCATTGGAAGCATGTGTTAGATCTGGAACAATTTGTGTAATTTGGGGCCGTCTGGATATAGGGAATGATTCCATTTGAACTGGCTGTTTTATTGTGTGATCTTGCATTTTGTCAAGTTAAATGTGCCAATCTTATCAAAATTAAGTTGTTTGAAGTATATAATTTGTAACAACTGTAGGGCTTATATGATAGCTTTCCCAAATCTTCATTTCCATGCTATATTTGTAACTTTTTGCTGTGTAAGAAAGTATGCTGCATTAAGGACTTTTCTCCAGTATCCAGGTGGTGCTAGTAATCTAGTAACCATGAATTAATTCCAATAAGAACTAGTAACCATGAATAAATTCCAATAATAACTCAACAAATGTATTCAATTACTTGCCAAGATTGTTTTTCTATCTGATTCAACCTTTCTTTTCAGTTTTACAAATAGTTTAACCTATCACTTAAAAGTTTTTCTATTTGCTATCTAGACATATTCTGGAGTTTCATTAAGAAAATTTAATACTGCAAAACAAGATAGAATGGTTTGTACTAAAACTTTGACTGCTGTGATGAAATTGTTGTGGATCCATCTCCATCCCACTCCTACTCAGAGTAATCTCCACTATCAACTTATGAAAAGAAAGTACAAGAAAATATGAGAAAGTTAAAGAGCAAAGGAAAAGAGAGAGGGTTTAAATCATTTTTTTTAATAAATATCAGGTAATTTTATGTGAAGCGAAATCCAATTCTGATAGCCGACAGCTAAGAATAACTAACTGACAACAACTGTCAATGAAAATAAACTCAGCTTAGAAGGTACTGCATGTCCTGTGCATATACACTAATTCCGTAGTCCTGTAAAATTGGTATTCCTATTCCCAGAATGAGTTGTTTTTTAATTTTTTTTGTGTAATTATTTCAGGTAGGCTGGAGAGTCCTAATCATTTAGTTCGAAAAATGGCTAGCTGTGTTGCTTTGGCATTGTCTAAAATTATTGATCCAAAGAACCCCTTGTATCTTGATGATAGCTGCAGTGAGGAGACAATTGATTGGGAATTTGGATTCACTATCCTCAAGAAAGGGAATGTGGCTGCCTCAAATTGTGGAGAAAAAGGTATTGAAGAGACTAAAACATCTACAGTTTCAGGTCCAGAGAAGGACACTAATTCCCCTTCCAATAAAGGAAAAAGTACACATGTAAAGGGCAAAAAGAAGTTATTGAAGTTTAATGTGCTTGATCCAGATGAGATTATTGATCCAGCATCACTGAATCATGACTCAGACGAAAATGAGGAGGATGTTGATGACAGTGGAAGTGAGAATTCATATTCCTCAAGTGATTCATCTTTACAGCCGTATGATTTGGAAGATGATGACTCAGATTTGAAAAGAAAATTTTCACAGCTGGCTGAAGTTGTTGCGGCTCTTAGAAAATCTGATGATGCTGAAGGGGTTTGTAATTTGCTTTCAGAAAATATGTCTATGCTTAATGTTTTTTTTTTATTTCTTGTGAGAAAAATTAATTGGTTATGAATTGCAGGGTTCAAGAATTACTGCAATTACCAAGTATTATATAATGGGTCTAGACTTTAGACTGAGCTATTGAACAAATCAGTTTATACTTCTCGCTTGATAATCCTACTTTTTTGCTGAAGTTTGATGTTTAAAAATTTATTACAGGTGGAAATGGCTATTGATGTAGCTGAAAAGCTCATAAGAGCATCCCCAGACGAACTAAAACATGCAGCAAGGGATCTAACCAGAACTCTTGTTCAGGTTCGGTGCTCTGATATTGCTTTAGAAGGTGCTGAAGAATCAACTGAAGACAAAAGACAAAGAGCATTAGTTGCCTTGGCAGTCACCTGCCCATTTGAATCCCTTGAGACACTAAACAAGCTTTTGTATTCACCTAATGTTGATATCAGTCAGCGCATAATGATTCTAGATGTTATGACAGAAGCAGCTCAAGAGCTTGCTGAATCAAAAACTATGAAACCCAAACATCATACTAGTTCCCTTATTTCAGTTGTTTCTGATACCCGTCCTTGGTTCCTACCTAGCAGCACAGGGACTGCTGGTGCTGGTTCCTGGAAAGAGATTTCAGGTGCTGGCTCTTTATTGAATTGGTCAAATAGCTACGAGAGGGACCTTCCCCCTAAACATAATCAGGTTAAGAACAAGAAGGGGAAAACACGCAGGTGGAGTCTGCGATCTCCTGCACCACAAAACCAGATGGAGTATTCCCATAACAAGTTTCCCTTGTATGCTGCTGCATTCATGCTTCCTGCCATGGAGGGATATGATAAGAAAAGGCATGGTGTTGACTTGCTTGGCAGGGATTTCATTGTCTTGGGGAAACTCATTTACATGCTTGGGGTTTGTATGAAATCTGTAGCCATGCATCCAGAAGCTTCTGTACTGGCTCCTTTGCTCCTGAATATGTTAAGATCCAGGTACTGGCTAAGATACAAGTTGTTTATTTAATTGGAAACAGCATGAGGATTGACATAATCCAAAAAAGTCTGTGTTTGCACATGCTAATGGAGTTGATAATTTGGTGTCCTATTAGTTGTATATGTTTATACCTCTTGCTATATTGTTTTTCTAGTGTGCTAAAGTAGGAAAACTTTCAACTTTGCTTTTTAATCCATGCAGAGAGGTTTGTCATCACCAGGAAGCGTATGTGAGAAGAGCTGTTCTTTTTGCTGCCTCATGTGTATTGGTTTCCCTTCACCCTACTTCCATTTCATCTGCCTTGCTTGATGGGAATGTTGAAATTTCTACTGGCCTTGAATGGATTCGCACATGGGCCCTTGATATAGCTGAGTTAGACACAGATAAAGAATGCTATACGGTAAGCAAAAGAAAATTTGAAGGTTCCAAGAGGTTTAAATCCATTCTGCCAGTTCTCACAAGCTTTTAAATTATATCTGCTTGTACTTTGGTCATATGAAAAGGTTTAGATTTTTCTGCATTGGTCTACTGTTATTTTATGGTGCTAAGGTTACATATTGGTCTCATTCTGGACTTTTATTGATATTTATTTTAATTGTTCATGACAATATATTTGCTTTTAAAGTATTAACTGATAAGCATCTGTCAAGAGTTCTATTCCTAATTGATAGGATATAGGGTTAGGATATAATGGGTTTAAGATAGAAGGAAGAGGAAATGAGAGGGCAGTTAGGAGGGAAGAGTTATTTGACAGTTAGTCAGTGGGAAGGGGAAGAGAAACTTTATAAATAGGGAATGAGTTCTGTACGGGGGTTATTGATTTTTGTATTCATTTGAGTATAGACAGAAACGTTGGTCCTGTGGAGGGATGTTATGCTTCATTGTACACTACTTTTGTTGATAAGAATACATATAATTCATTCTTTTCTTACCATTCGGGTGCCTTTGTGTGAGTGAGTGCTGTGAGAGTGTTAGGTTCCATACCCAGAAACCTAACACTAACCCAGGTAGCTTGTTATCCTTAGGAATTTTTACTCAGTCATTTTTGTTCTGCTGTAGAGCTTTGCAAAGCCCCCTATCCTCTTCTATGTTTTGGTTTAACTTCTGTTATTTTCCTGTTCCCAATAAATTTTTTTATTTAACTATAGATGGCTATGCCATGTTTAAGGATTTTGTTGTTGTTTAGATGGCTATGACATGTCTACAACTACATGCCGAGATGGCTCTTCAAACTTCCCGAGCTTTGGAGTCAGCAAGAAGTTCACTCAAGGCAGGGCCTGCACTTACAACTGGCACATCCAATGTTACCATTAAAATTCCCTACTTAAATGGGGATTAAAGATGCTTCTGGCCATAGTGAGTGGCTTCTAGCCCAACATATAAATTGTAAGTCATGCTATTTCTGCCACTCCTTATTTATTTAACATTTTTTTCCATTCCCTTAGCTTAGATACAGTATGTAATTATCGAATCGTGAATAGTCATTGATTCATTCGCTACATAAGAATCTATCCTTTTTTTTTACGTTTCGGTTTTTCTTATATATAATGAAAACCTTTTTCTTTTAAAAGTAAAGACATAAATGAAAATGAACTTGATATTCTAGCAATAGATTTTATACGCTATTCTATTTTTTATAATTTGTAAAGTAGAAAAATGGTAATTTTTTTTTTCAAAAAAAGGCAGGGTCCCTTTTAATTATGAGATACAATCTGTATTCAAATATGATATTCCTCGTTTTCCCTTAGGGATTTGTATATTTTAGTATTCTATATTGGTACAGCACTAAAGTTTATATTCTGATTCAGAAACATTTGAAATTTAAAACTTATTTATTCTTACTCCTTTCCTATTAATTTTGAGGTTCTCGTCTCTTTCCACCAGTTTTAGGTACTTAATATAATTACTCAATTATAAAAAGTTCAATTTTATTTAACTAATTTATATTTGCTTGATGATAGAAGGGAAAGATATACAACATTTGATCAACTTGATCGAATCCGTTTTGGTTTTTGATACTTATTGAGAATCTTTCTTATTGTACGAGAAATATATGAGTTAACTTTTGTTAATAATTTCAACCATACTTATTGCTATATTGAAACTATTTAACGGCATCTATCTTGTCATAGAGAAGGTGTGACGCAGAACTATAGTGGAAATTCCGCTTGGAAATCTCAGTCAAGCAAGTCATAATGCACCGTTTTTAGATGATCAAGAAGTCGGATTACCTCCACAAACAATGTGTATGTAAGCAACCAGATCAAGTGTTGACTTACGAAGTATAGGAGACAAAATGTTCATAGAGCATTCTAGTAAGACGAGTCTCATCTGATGCTGAAAATGCATGCATGGCTGTTAGTTTGTGCACGAAATGGAATAGCAAGGGAGGTTGAGCGTGAGAAATTAAAATACTACTGCAACGCACTCTATATTCCTATCCAACTGAAGCGTGTTTCGTTCACATCATGTGGAGCTTGCATGACATCCTGAGTATATTTTTGCGGACAAGAAAACAAGCTGGAGGATGATTAGATTTCCATTCCATGATAATGTTGGAGAAATTAGTCATCAACTTATACAGACGAAACCGCATTCACCTTTTCATGAGTGAAGATGGCATAAAATTCTTAGAGAAAGATGCCACCATATATATTTGAGAGCTTCGACACCCTAAGTGAAGAAAACATTTTTAATGATTCAAATATGTAGAAAAAAAAATCATATTTAGCTACTATAATAAGCAAAAGTAAATGAACCAATTTCCACTAATGTGTTTTGTTGCTTGTCTACTTGCTGCTTTTTAATCATTATTTTGTTAGGTTTCTTGGTGACAAGAAACCCAGATTGTACTGGTTTGGTTCTGAAACACAACAGGCAAACAAACTCAACTCTGGAAAAGAGTCTTATTATTCCAAAACAATATCGATGTTCGAAAATAGCCAAGGGACAAAACTTCCCTTCTCACACGATGTAACAGACGCTGTCTTTCTTTACTCAATTACAACCTTCCCAAGACATTTTCCTCCTTTATATGGCCTTCCCTCCAAGGGACACTATAACAACCTAACAACCTAACCACCTATAATCCCCAAACCTCATAATAGTCTATGTTCTGTTTTTTAATCCCCTCCTAAAATAGATCCTCATGGTCCTATCATTACCTTTTGCGATCTAAACAACCTTGTTTTCAAAGTAAAATTTTGGGAATTGATCCCGTATAGTCTTCTCTTCTTATGTAGCGTTAGCTGATATCCCTTCTTGCCACTCAATGAGAACATGTTGTACTGTTCTCCTTGTTGTTGATTGGTCCTCCTATCTAGCACCTTGGTAGGAAACCAAATTGCCTTTGTTCTCCTTGTTGTTGACTGGTCCTCCTCTCTAGCACCTTGATAGGAAACCAAATTGCCAAGTCTTTTTGCAGGTCTTTCTTTACTTCATGAGTTTCCACCGCTACTTTGAGTTGAGACACATGGAAGACTGGATGAATATGTGTTGTCTTTGGCAACTGGAGGTAGAAAGCCATTGATCCCATTTGTTAGAGCACTTGGAAGGGGCCATAGTATTTGGCTGAGAGTTTTGGATGTAGTCTGGGTGACATTAACACTTATCTATAAGGTCTAATATTTAAATAAACCTAATATTCTACCTTTATTGTCGACGACTTGTGTTTTTTGTTGGCAAATTTCACCAATTACTTTTGCGTCTTAATAGGTGATAGCGTAGTTGTTTGAGGGTCTCATCTCAGCTCTACAACTATTGGGCCACTGCCTCCATTGTTGTTTCCCTAAACACGAATTGTGTTAGGGATGGATGGCCTCTCCCATAAACTACTTCAAATGGGGTACGTTTGCCTGATCTTGGAAACTAGTGTGTACTAGTATTTTACCCAAGGTAGGAAGTTACTTCAGGCCTTGGGCTGTTCTAAGTTACTTCAGAAAGGAAGATAAGAAGTCATTCTTGAATAATATAAAACCTGCACTGGTGTTTTCATCGTTGTGAAGTTGTTCACCGTTAAATCAGGCTCATTTTTGGACAATGGGTTCCAGACGTATGGTTCTTCAGTCGGACTGTTCGGATTGTCAATCGGAGGTCTAGTTTGGAAGAAAACAGCCTCGCATAAGAAGCTCTATTTTGGAGAATTTCATAAAATCTACACTGGTGTTTTCGTTGTTGTGAAGTCGTTCACCGTTGGATCGGGTTGATTTTTGGACAGTGGGTTCCAGACGTATGGTTCTTTATTAGACCATTTGGATTGTCCATTGGAGGTCTAATTTGGGAGAAAACAGACTCTTTTGCACCCTATTATTGGGGTATAACATGTCAATGATTGGATCTGGTGATTCAAGTGATGTATTATATGTGTTTGAGTATGTTTACATGGGTATGTGATGCTTGAATGCATGTATGATGTGTTAACTATGTTTCCACGTGATCTAGGATTAATGTATGTATGTTTGAGTGCTTGAATCATGTCCAGAATATGTTTCGATTCGACAATAATCGATTATAATTAGTTATAATCGATTATTTACACGTTGATTTTGAGTGTGGTTTTGGGAATAATCTAACTATCTAGGATGATAATCGATTATCCCTTCCTGTGTGATGTTTTTGGGTTAATTTCACTAAGATAATCGGTTATCTTAAGTAATAATCGATTATCACAATGCATTTTGGTGAAAAATGACGAATTTGATGAAGAATGGACACGAACAAAGCCTAAGGAGTTGTGGAACATGATGATAATCAAAGGTTGAGATTAGTGGTTATGTTTAGGGTCAGTTTGACTTGTGGTTGAGAGTGGAACATGAGTGAGTGTTGAGATGTACCTGAGTATGTGATTGATGAGCATGAGAGTGGATGGTAAGTCTACTTGTTGTACCTCGTAAATTCTGGTTCTATCTGTGGATAAGTGCTTCCTTTTGTCTTGTGTGCATTGAAAGGAGATGATCTATAGGGGAGACTACAGATGTCCTGTAGGAGAGGCTACAGGTGGATTGTAGGAGCGACTACAGTCGGTGAGGTAGGGTACATGAGTGGGATGAACTTTCCACTATTGTATTATAGTATGGTGATGCTCATGGTGTTGTTCATGATTGGGATAGTCATGATGGTGGTGTATCTATGATGATGATCATGGTACTTTAGATGCTCCAGATTATGTTATGTTGATAGTGGTGCTACTATAATGGTTATAATAAATAGTTAGCATGAGTGCTAATGAATGGATAGATCAAAGATTTATGTGTGAGTTGTTAGTGATGACATCAAGGGTTAGATATCAAGGATTGATGATCGAAGTTCAAGGATCAGAGATTGAGAATCGAGTAATTCAGTATGATTGAATTGTTAATGTTAGAGGATTAGGAATCCTATTGTTATTACTACTATGTATGGGTTGTTGGATTATGATTGATATAATCAGAAGGTATGTATCTTGTTGTGTGTTTGATTATGGTTGGTATAATTAGAAGATGTGTATCTTGTTATGTGTTTGATTATGGTTGATATAATTAGTATGTATATATCTTGTTGTTATGATTGTTTTATCGATAGCTTATCCCATACATGTTTCTGTTTGTGTATTTGTGAATGAAATTATGGCGATGATCGTATAATGTGTTATACGTGAGCAGATAATGTTACAGATATTCCAGGGACGTGATTGACTCGAGAGAGGATAGAAAATAACATTGGGATTGATTTAAAGTTATTTTGTTTTACAAGACAATATAAATGTAACATATCATTCTTTTATTTTATTACTCAATTGAAGTATTACCTATACATTTTCATTACAAATACATTTAAATTATTAAATTTATGAAAATTTTTATAAAAGTATTACATGATTAAAACTATTATTTTAACCATAAAACCAGTGGCGGTTTAAAAATACATAAAATGAGCTGAAAAAAACACACCTAATATAAAAATGTAAACAGCCATACTTTGAACCATATTTTTGTTTATATATAAAAATAAAGATAAATATATATTGAATTGTCGATAAAGAAAATATTAAATTAGATTTGTTATGTAATATTATGATATTATAATTATATAACATTATAATTATATATTGACAAAGAATAAATTACTTTAAGAATAATTCACAAAAAGATAAAAATGAATTAGAAAAAAGTATAAATTTTAAGAAATAAACTCAAGATTATAAATTAATAGATATAAAATTTAATTTTTTTATAAATTGTTATTAATACATAAATATTATTAAAAAAAAGTAAATTATAAATTACAAAAATGTATAAGATTAATTATGTGCAGAAAATATATTGAAATGCAAGACTAATTATATGCAGAAAATATATTGAAATAATAAACAAAGATTAATTACAAAAAAAATCCACACTAAGAAAACAAAAATAGATAAATTACAATTTAATAAAATTATTTAAAATAAAAAATAGGCCTTCCGTTTTTTCAAAGCTGCATATATTTATGGGAAACATGCAAAAACAGCCCCTTTCATTAAAAGTATTGAAAAAAAAAAACATCTTTCTTTAAGCAATGTAGATAAAAAATTTTATATTTTTTTGACATTTTTGTTTTGTAACTTGTAAGAGTTAAACTACGATATGAAAAATCTACAACAATTTGCTAGCATTGTTTTACTCTATTTTGTATACCATAATTGATTTTAGTTTTGTGTCTTCTACTTAAATTTTATTTGCTCTCCAAACCATTCATTAAAATAATCCATTCATTAAAATCAACACTAATTAAAACTAGAGTATAACAACTCTAGAAAGTATTTGTAAACATCATGAGGAGGAAGAAAAAGATTTTTAAATTACAATAAAAAAAGTAATTAATACTAAAATTATTTTTTTCTTTAATTCTTATAAAAAAATTCAATTAAATTATACCTCTAATTTAATTTAATTTAGTTTATTAATTTTAAAAATGATTTAATTAATTTATTTATGTTAAAGTAAAGTTAGATATTTTTTAAAATTTATATATCAAATCATTTTACCTAATTTAAAAATTTAAACTTTTAAAATAAAATGATTTAATATATAAATTTTAACTAACATCTATTTAATAAAAATATATAACTAGATCGTTTTAAAAAATTAAAACACGATATTGAATCAAATAAAAATTAAAAATCTTATGAAGTTTTCATAAGAATTAGAGATTAAACCATAGCACTTTTATCGAAAACTAGAACCATCATTGGGTTCAAACGTGGTTATGCCATCAGCAGATTGTTCCAACGGAACACTCTTAAAGTGTTGAGAGCACCCTCTGCTTCCTGGTTAGTATCTATTTGTTTTATCTTTTTAATGTTAATATCATTGTTATGTGATAAATCCTTTCTGTTCTGTAACTCTTCAAATGGAAACAACACTTTTGAAACTAAAACCATCACAACCTGATTCACTGCAAAATCACACTCTTTATTTCTATTAAATGAAGAATAAGTTGATATACAATTTTAGTAACAGTGATGAAAGAAAGTGTAGTAAGCTTCATTTTGAGGGTTTCTATTTTTCCCCAAATTTTGACCAAATAATGTTACTTTTTTGTATGATGATAGTTGTCAGCCACACACATGATCAGTTTGTTTGCGGACAAAACACTGAATCTTAGTATAATAGTTGTGCCCTAATACCTGTACAAAAAAATTGCTTGAGCAGAGGTATAATTAGTTTGTGTGTGATGTTTCTGTACAACCTCAGTAGTTTAATGAACATGTGAATTTGTTTATTAGGTATGTATCTGGCCTAATTGATGCGGGTGATTTCTAGGTTTCCTTGATTAGTTTGCGTTTTCTTGCATTTCCAGGTTAGTTTTATTCTTCTTTTTTTAACTATTTTTGTATTAATATAATGTGTGATATGTTTGTTGGTGTTTAGAAAGCTGACATGCTTTGAGAACCAAATGGAGAAGTTGATTCTGTCTGTCATTATTCTTCATGAGAGTAGTGTATGTGAAACAACAAAGAAAATCAACTAAGGATATAGAAACAAGACAGTCTTCGACTCCTCAAAGAAAGAAAAATTGAAGCCTTAGGTGATGGAAATTAGTTCTTCGCCATTTCCCTTTGATTGGAGCAATGTTCCCCAGCGATTGCGGACAAAACGGAAGAGAAAATTTAATGGCAAGAAAGCACTTTCTAGACCCAACAAAGTGCACTCTAGACCAAAGGAAGCACCCTCTAGACCCAAGGAAGCATTTTCTAGACCCAAGGAAAAGCTAGACAGTGGAATGTTTTATACTTTCTTGATGTGAGTGGCAGTCTAATAATGATTTTTTATTCAATGGAGCAACTCCAAAATTGAGGCCTTGTTTGTAATATAAATTTTCTGGCAGGAAGATGTGGAAAATTTTCCCAGAAGACAGGAAGGCACAGTTTATGTGCTTTGACAGCTTATGGTTTAGCCTTTACAGGACTTCTTCATCTAAGGATAAGGTGCTGACTTGGATTAAAAAAGAACCTATTTTCTCCAAGGCATATGTTTTTGTTCCCATAGTCTGCTGGTAAATGCACTCAATTTTCTTTCTAACCAAAATGTCTTTTCTTTATCTGTTAAATGTTAATTCATAGAATGCATACTTTGAAATCCCAATTGTTCTAGGGGTCACTGGAGCCTTTTGATCCTCTGCCATTTTGGTGAGAGCTCGCAATCAACTTCTAGATCACGGTGCATGTTGTTGCTGGATTCACTTGAAATGGCCAATCCAAGGCGACTTGAACCTGAGATCAGAAGGTGTGTTATTACTCAACAATATCTACTCATTGCCCAGTTGAAATATTGATAAGCAAGCAAGCTGTTGACTTCATTTTCAGATTTGTACTAGATATTTATGAATCAATGGACCGGCCTGAGACAAAACGAATTGTATCCCAAATTCCATTTTTGGTGCCTGAGGTAATTATCACCCTTCCTATGATTTTCAGCCCAAGTGTAACCAAATAACCAATGATAAAAGAAAAAACACTGTAGGTGCCACAACAAAGAGATGGTAATGAATGTGGATTTTTCGTGCTCTATTTCATTAATTTGTTTTTGGAGCATGCTCCTGATAACTTCAGCATGGAGGGATACCCTTACTTTGTAAGCTATCCATTTTCTGTTCTTAAAATGTATTATTAAAATATGCATTTTCATTCAGTTATGTTTGACATTTACCTTGAAACTTGAAATTCTGCAGATGAAAAAAGATTGGTTTAGCTTTGATGGCTTGGATAGGTTCTGTGAGGGACTTAATTCAGTGAATTAGACGTCTCCAAACTTGACTAAACTAGTTATTAGATCTCACATACTTTATTGTTGACTGATTATATTAGAATGGTAATTGGGGGATTTGTTCATATCAGAGGCAGGTGCATCTAGAAGTTTAGTCTATAGTAGAGAGGGTACTCTCTACTATGCATCTAGTTGAACTTTATTGGACTTGTATTTTCCTCTGCAGTTCATGTTTACAGTGGCAATTTGCTTCTATTTTATTGTTAAATTTTGTTCAAATTCATAAATGCATTTCTTATGTTACCTTGGTTCACAAAAAGAACATAAACAGTAATAGACAGTACTAAGTACATATATAATATACACACATGTGCACTCTATATGAAAGCTTTTCAAAAAGAACCTAACTTAATATGTCTAAGAGGTTCTACCATATACAAAGGTGTATAATTACACACATATATTTTATTTACCTTTCCAAAAAGAAAAAAAAAAGGAAAAGAAACTCTGCAACCTTCACCCTTGCTTCTCACTATCACCTGTAGGGTCTTCTGTTAAGGCATAACATACAATTATTATTGGTGGAAAAATCACAACATAAACAAAGGGTAAGTTAGTGAAAATTATATAATACCACATAAAACAATAACATTATTAGCTCAAGACCAACAATTTACATCAAAAATTAAATGTCTATCACACAACACATCTTTTTTTGACAGTTCTTATAGCTCAATCATTATATCATAGCCCTCTTGGCTAAATCAAAACATTTTCATTTGACTATGTTTCTGGAAGACCATTGAACGAATTCAAAGACTATGCACCAGTCATATCTCACTCATGTTTCTTAGGAGCTATAACTATAAATTCAGATAATAAGATCACAATCCATCACAATTATGACTAAGGTATTGACATTTGCGATCTGTTTTCATATCGAAGTTCCAGATTGTAGGAACTTTTTTCGACTTTCAATACTAGACATTTTTCTTATTGGAATCTGATATTAACAATCATGATAGTCTTTATATGGAAACCCTTTTGATACACTACTTAACATCATATCCACATAGCATTCTTTTAGAAGTCATTACATTCACTTCATCCACACAAAATAGTAGATTATGACTAAAATCCTCATTCTACTTAGCCCATCACCCACACAAAATAGTAGATTATGGCTAACACTCTTGCTTTACTCAGCCAGACACTCACCTTTTTTATTTCAAAACCTTAAACCATTTATTTTCACACTTTCACAAAAGATCATCACATTCTGAAATGAATTTAAATCATCACACATGCCATACATACGTATCTTACATCAATCCAAAATTATCACATCATAAATCACATTTCAATTTAAATGATTCATCATTTATTTTGTATTACATTAACATAATACTAAATTATAATTTCCAATCACATATATCAAAACAGTAAAAGATATAATTATTATAACATTTAAAAACTTAAATTTTTAAATTTTATAAAACATTTAATCGTTCAACCAATATTTGTCTGACTCAATGAATTAAGCATATTTTGGAATTTGTCTAGTCAAAATTCTATTCGCTTAGGTAAAGGCCTCAACTGTAACAAATGAATGTTGGCTCGTTGAACATTGGAAAAAGCTCCCCCAACAAGGGAATGACCCACCCAACGAAGATAAAGTTTTGAGCTCCTTGAAACTGAAGTTCCAGTTGGTACCCAATGACATGTACCTCTCTCGCAATGGACTAAGCATGCCCATTGACATCTAGCTTTCACCTAATAGTCCAAAACCCTAAAGGTCATTTTAATTATTCTTTGGTGCCTAACACCTTTGGGAAAATTCAACATTTGATTTAAGGGTATCATTGATCTATAGGATCTATTTCAGTCATTTTTCCTCTTTCTTGTACCAAAATGAGTCTTTTTTAATTCAAATTATGCTTAGATAGTACTAATTGATGAATTTAATACATTATATTCATATCCAAACATTTATCCCATCCCATTTCTTATCAAAACAATACACATCACAACATTAAAATTACTTTTATAAACAAAGTTCAATATCAAAGGCATTTATCACCATCTTATCATTATCACCATAAATTTGAATAACTAGTATTCTAGTATTTCTGCTAGCTTCTCTTATTTAATATAGTTTTCTTCAAGTCTATGGTTCATCAACTCAATATAATTTGAGTTTATCCCCATTAAGATGCCTAGTGCAAAATATGTAAACAAGAAAAAGATTCAGTATAAGGTAAATTAAAATTTCTTAATGTTTATACAAAATTGGTGACCAAAACACACCAAAATTAGAGAAGAAGAATTCAATAAAGTAAATAAAATTTTACTATGCTTTGAAAATCAAATCAGTTCAAAATGCTCTTTATCTCTTTAATTATGGCAAGATCAAAATTTGAATAGACGAAGATAGAAGAAAAATTTGAGAGAAATTGGACGATGGAGGAAGGCTTAGTGAAAGATAGGCGTGAGAAGAAGATAAACACGGGCGGTGTAGTTTTCTACGTTTTCTAACTAATTTCTTTGCTTTTATTATTTTAGTATACCTTACCGATAAGAGATTATGTCTTACTTTAATTCAAAACTATAAAGAAATAAATATGTAGGTATTTTCTTTGCTTTATTTATTTTTTTGTTTAATTCTATCCCATATGAGATTTTCATTTCCAGTTTAGTTCTCTACCAACATTTACGTAAATAGATATAGATTTTATATTGTAAAATTCCTGCAATGTGGCATCAAATATAACTCCACACATTCAATGTAACAGCAACATAGCTCAGAAGTTAAAAAAATCTTTGTCCCATGCGTGATTCATTATTGGTCAATAAAACAAAATATTGTACTTATGACAGACAAGAACTTATCACCCTTGCTGTCTTTGTTGCCATCACTTCGGAAAAATGAAATTGAATGAATTGTTCAGAAAATATTCTGCAGTGGGGAGGAAAAAGAAAAGGAAAAGCTTATTATATAGGTTTGAAAACTTCCCTGCATCTTCGCAGTAGCGTCAAGGAGAGTTCGTTCAAGAAAATGGCGGCTTCTCATAATTTTTTCCCTGCATTCCATATAATAACATTCCATTTTTGTCCTTTGTAATCTGGAAATAAAAATTATTTTTAATTTGTATAATTTGATTTTTTTTGGATTGTATAATTTAAAAGTAATTGACTTTCGAAAGTTAAAAAAGGATTAATCTTTTTTTTTTGGATTAGACTATTCTGAAAGTCATTTGACTTATGAATTATATAATTTGAAAATTATTTCTTATTTCCGAAAATAGTTTTTAGATAATACAATCTAAAAGTAAAGATGAATTATTTTATATAAAAATACAAGAGGAAATTTATAAAGGTGCAGAAAGAAACTGCCAAGAAAAATGTGAGTAATAGTAATTCCCCTTGACCGTCACGGCAATGGGTTAACTTACTTTGCAATTATGCTCTATAACCTCGTAATGGACGTTGCTCCTTCCACCACCACCTTATACTTTTTCCACTCCCCACATTATTTTAAATATAATTATATTTTTAAGTTAAAAAGATTTTTACTTTTACTCTATTTTAAATAATTTGAAACCTTAATTTTACTTTCCCAGCACCCATCCACGGAACTTTCTTTCCCTTTTCCCATTTCCGTTTCACCTCCCCACCTCCCGCGCTTACATTCCTTTTTCTTCCGAGTTTTTTTTTTTGTTTGAAAGCTTCCATTGTCGCCATAGTGCGAAGGAGTGTCGCCGTCATGGTGTGGAGGAGCGTCCAGAGCGTCGACCAACGTGAGGAAGTATACATCAACGACCGTGACATCCTTCAACGAATGTCCCCTAATAAAACAAACCCGAAAATAAAAAATGTAACCTTTAAACGGAGGTGACATCCTTCAACGGATGTCAACATCCGTTTATCCGTTTTACCTTAAACGGATGTTGACATCCGTTGAAGGATGTGACCTCCGTTTAAAGGTTACGTTTTTTATTTTAGGGTTTGTTTTCAAGGTTTATTCGAATACGCACCTAGAGGAAGCACGACAAGCACTGCACCACGAGATGGAGACTGCTTGATAATTCTTTCCACCACCACCAACCTTTGCAACTTGTAGTATCTCACAACGACGAAAGAGAGAAAGAAGTATAATGTTAAAATGAAAGAAAAGTATTTTACTGATGTACGGGACTAGAATAGGTTATTAGTGAAATAGATTGTGAATGAGTAAAATTAAAAAATAATAACCCTAAAAATAAAATTTTACTGAGGGGCAAAATAGTAAAGGGGAGGTGGAGGGAGAAATGTGTGGTGGTGGAGGGAGCAACACCCCTCCTAATTACCAGTGATTCAACTTAAATCCTTATCTTATAAATAATTAGAATTGTAGAACCTTATTTGCATCCTTAAATTCCCTCTCTTTTTCCTCTTTTATACATTTACACTTTCAACCGTAGTTTGACGAGTGTTATGATTCAAAATGTTAAAATCTCGTAATAACTAAAAGTTCAACAAAATTATAATATATAAGTAAAGATAAATTTTAATTAAATTTACAATTTACTTTAACCGTCTCAAAATTTTAATTCAAATATTTACTTGAATTAAACTCAAAGAGCTTGTTAATATATATGTGGTTTGCTAATTTATATAAAGTCTTTTTTTAGTTGGTATATTTTAGCAAAGTGTACCAAATTTTAAGTTAAAAAAAATTCCCATTAAAAAAACATACTTTAAATCCAAGGATATTTTAATAATTTTAAAATAAAAAAATAAAAGATAATTATTTATCATCCATAACTTTATAATTGCTGTAATGGTTATTTTTTAAAATAAAAAAAATAAAAAGTAGTTATTTATCGTCCATGACTTTAGGCATATTTTTAGGAATATATATTTTTCAGAAATGAATGTGATTACGTAAAATAAATAAGACTTTTTTATTATAAATTTTCACATATAACATTGATGTAGTAAGGGATTTAATGTAAAACTTTGTTAAAATGTGAGATTTTAGAAGTGATTAATACATATTATTTTAGAAGTGTACTTTGAGAAAATCATAACAAGGTGTTTCGCTTACAAGTTGTTACAAGCACATGCTTTTAATATCATAACACCAAATACAATATACACTATTTAGCCTTTTCATTTGTTTCCATATAGACACTAGAGAGAAAAAAAATATACATACACTAACAAAGAGCTTATTAAGGAAAAAAACTAAATTACACAAAATGAAAGCTAGTTCACTATGATTGTAAAATAAAATTAAAAGTTCAAAAATACCTATTTCATTTAGGCATTAAAAGATAAAATTATATATATATATATATATATATATATATATATATATATATATATATATATATATATATATATATATGGTTTGCTAATTTATGTAACCTCTTATAAAGTGTATCAAATTTTACTTGACAAAAATAACATCATACATGGATTCTAAGTTGTAAGATTAAGGGTATTTGAATAATTTTTTTTTATTTTAAATTAAAAATAAAAATTATTAAAATACCCATGTATTAAAGTATCTCTTTTTTTATGAATAGAAATTTTTTATATATTGTAAGAAATTTTTTAAATAATGTTAAATTTTGGTGACAAAAAATATGTTTAAAGACCAATTTTTTTATAGTCATAAACTTGATAGTTAATTTTAGAGACTAAATTATAATAGAAATTATTTTATTTATAAATTTATAAATTAATTATAATTTTTTTTAAACTATTTTAGTTACCAATAATTTTTAATTTATAAATATATTTAAATTGAATATTATAGTGATCTATTATTTTTTATTACTAAAATTGATCCTTATAAAGGGTTTTCTTATAATTTATAAACAAACAATATCTTATAAAGTGGCTTTTTAAGTAAAGTAAATTCTCAATAGTAGGTCTGCATTGTGATTTTCAGAGATACAATTAGTGTCTGATTATTGCAATGTGTAGATAAGATTATTTCATGATATTAAGAAGAGGTCTTCCATTAGATTTGAAGTGACTTATGAGTAAAAAGTGATACAATACACATAAAATAATTAGTCTCTCTATTTATTTGTTATAGACGTTGTGTCCTATCTATTATAATTACATTGGATAATAAGAAATAATCTTAGAGTCTGAGGTAGAAATAAAGTGTCAATTTCACAAGCTTAAATTAATGGTCAGTTTGGTAAAATAGATAGATTGTTATCAAAATGAAGAAGCTTTATTAAATACTAGAAATGTTGTTATTAGGAGTTGGTTTTGATTAAGAGGAACAGAAAAATAAATGTATTATTAATTAATTTTTTTCTCTTTTATACATACATACATACATACATACATATATATATACATATATATATATATATATATATATATATATATATATATTCTTTTGTAAACTAATTAATATATCTCAAATATTTCATTTATACAATTTCTTTTATTGATAAAAAGATTACATAAGTGTCTATAAGATTTTATGTAAAAATTTATACAGGGCAAGCTCAGTTCTGAATAAAATTAAGTATGTAAACCCTGAATTCGTGATAGTTAATAATTACATGAAAGGCTAAAAATACAAATAAAGAAGATAAAAATTGCAAAATACATAAAAATGATGAACGGCAACCTCATTATACATTTGAGGAAGAAAAGTATTAGGTTAAAAACTGTTTGTCTCATGCATGGCTTGAGTCAGCACGCCTTGTTGGTATCACCACAAGAAGCTACCACCGTTGCTGTTTGGTATCAAACCGAGTGTTGCTGAGAATTGCAAGGATAACAGAGGTTCACAAATTTCTCTTCACCTTCGTAGTAGCTTCGAGGAGATTTCGTTGATGAAAATATAGCTAGTAACTCACCTTGATCCCAACGGTAATGTGTTACTATCTATGCAATTCACCTCTATATATGTTCACAACCCTATTTTCACCTTATAAATCAAAACCTTACTTTCACCCTCACATCTTCCAATTTCTATAGCAGCACTTCATGCATTTGTTACATTTCAGAGGCACTTATGGACCTTACGCTTGAAGATATGCACATATCTTGCTGATGAAGCAGAAGGCACTTTGTATAAGAAAATTTATGTGTTCATCAAATCAGGCACGTGTTGTTGTTCACACACACATACATATATATATATATATATATATATATATATATATATATATATATATATATATATATATATATACATATATACATATATACATATATACATATATACATATATACATATATACATATATACATATATATATATATATATATATATATATATATATATATATATATATATATATATATATATACACATACACACATATATATACACATACACACACAACACACACACATACCACACACACAACACACACACATATACATACATATATATATACATACATACATATATATATATATATATATATATATATATATATATATATTTTGCTCAATTTCATTCATTTTAGGTTTCTCGTATAATACACACACACCCCCACACCCACACCCACACACACACCACACACACACATATTTTGCTCAATTTCATTCATTTTAGGTTTCTCGTATAATTACGATCGTAATAAATATTTGTTGAAAATTTCACATCAATTAAAGATAAGACCAATTTATAATATATTAAGTAGATACAAACCTCACCTTACAAATCAATTTTGTTGTATGGTTGAGTTAGATTTAAAGTTCACATTTTAACAAGTTATTTGAGTTGAGTTAGAGCCTATCATAACAAAGTGTATTGTTTGTTGAATTTGTTGCTCGCTATCGGACCATTCATTAATGTTTAGTTCCACGTTTGAGACTTAAAGTCCACTTTTTAACAATTTAAAAACTCATTCATGTGATCTCTTTGTAATTTGATTTGTCATGTCACAACATTCATATTGTTCTAACTCTAAAATCAACCATGTATCTTCAATTCCTTCAAGAACTTGATCAGAGTAAGATATCTTTATGTGTAAGTCCATATGTGCTCTCTAAAATGTACTCATGGAATTAGCAAATATTGTATATGACCGAATACCCTTTGTCCCTGTCAACATTAATCTCTTCCTAAACTTAATGCACAACACGCCTTGGATGCCGCCTTTCGAGAGTTGAATATTACTCACAAAGAGTTAAATGTGTTAGCATAAAGCTGAAGAGTAGAAGTTTTGATGATATCTCAAAGTCAAGTCTCAAGTGCTTTTGTTTCAAGAAGATCTTCATGAAGACTTGCTTTATATTAAAGTTTTTGTACTTTAGTAGATTTATGTATATGGTGTAGTTTATCGTTGATTCTTTGTATTGTATACCTTAGGTTGCGTTAAAATGTGTTTTGAATCAGAAAACTTCATTTTATACTCAAGATAATCGATTAGCAACTAATGATAATTGATTATCAGAAATCGATTATGACTTGCCATAATCGATTATAACGAGCAATTATGAGATTTTAAAGCAAGTTTTCGACAGTTGTGCATTCATTAAATGCATAATCGATTACCATAAGTGGATAATCGATTATCACACGTTAAATAGCTGACAACGAATTTTTGGAGATATCCTTGAGTGAGATCTCTATAAATTAGATTGGGACTCTCAATCTAAAATATGATATTCTTATTTGTTGTGTGCGGTGATAAGTGTTCTAGGGTTTGTGTAACATTTGTGCAGTGGCTTTGAGAACTTGGTGTTGCTATAGAGCGAGAACTTTTATTGGAGTTGTGATTGAGTGCTTTTCTTGTTGTTGAGTTGAAAGTATGTCATCCTTTGTGAAGATTCAAAGAAGGTGTTCATCCTTTGTGAAGATTCAAAGGAGGTGTTCATCCTTCGTGAAACATTTAGAGGAGGTATTCATCCCTTGTGGGTTTTAGGGGAAGTGAGTTTCATCTCTTGGGATAACAAGAAAGGTGCTCTAACCTTCAACTTGTTTATTTTCTTTGTGATTGTAACAGTTTGTTGCTTTGTGATAGTGAAGCGTTAGTTCTCGGTTGAGATTAACAACTGGACGTAGGATCTGTGTGATCCGAACCAACATAAAAATCACCTGTGCAATTTTCTTTCATCCTTACTCTTTAATTTGTTTAATTTGGTATTAAGGAATTGAATTTATATGAGAAAATTATTAAAGGTATCAGAGCTTTCTTTTATAGTAATTCAAAATGACGGGGCAACATATCAAACCTTTGTTAAGGATGCCTTTATCAACAAACCTCCATTGTTTACTGGAGAAAACTATGCTTTTCGGAAAGTGAAAATGCAAATTTTCATGGAATCTATTGAAGTGAGATTTGGGAAACTGTCACAAATGGTCTGATAACACTCTAGATTTACATATTTTTATCTGTTAAAAATCATTTCTTAGATTTCTTTAGTTTTTAATTTCTTAGAATTAGGTTAGTTTTATGTTTTTCTCTTAATTCTTTAGAATTGTAAAATTTTAGTTAAAAATAGGTTTTTAGATGTAATTTTTATCTTTGTTAATAATTAGGAAATTAGTATTTTTCTGAAATTCTTTTAATAATTTTTTTTTATTTTAATTAGGTTTTAATCTCATAGTATTTCTTCTTATTTGCACTCTAACTCTTTTATTCATTTTTAGATTGGATATGGTTTGGGCTTGAATAGCCAGCAGAGACACTGGGCCCTGATCCCTCTTTGGGGTGTTTTGTGGCTGAATCTATTGGACAGCAAGGAGCAACAATTGGGCCGCTGAGAAGCCAGCCTTGGGCTGACAATGCTGCTGCCACATTTGGATTATTAGGCCATTCGTAAAACGCTGCGTTTGGTTTGACAGTGCAGGCTTGGAGAATTGGGTTGAGTGGATTGGCGCTACTGCAGTGGGCTTTTCCCTTTAGTGGAACGTCATCGTTTTGGTGTTCTGTTCCTTTGGGGTTCTTCACTCCATCACTTCATTTGGAGGCAGTAGCACACACGAGCCAAGAGAGAGTAAAGCGAGAGGAAGAAGAGGAGAGCTCCACTGGACCGGAGCTGACCAGCAAGCAAAGGGAGATGACCAGAGCTAACTGGCACGTGACCGGAAGGGGAAGCTGAATCGGTGGAGAGGTTGAAGATGATCGGAGGGCTGGTGATCAAAGTAGATAAAGAAAGGTGGCCGTCCGATTAGAAGCTGGAAGCGTCGAAATCAAGTTTCTTTCTTTACTTTTCCTCTCTCTTTTCTCTTTTAGTTTTTCTGACCCTATAAAAAGGGCTTTCACCATGTACAGAAAAAAAAACACACTTCTTCACACACTTTCTACCTTTTCAGTTTACAGTTCTCTGTTCTAGAGTTAGGGTTTTATTCGCTTTTATTAGAATAGGATACTGTTCTTGATTCTGGATTTCGCTGATGAGATTCATGGAACTGTGACAATCCGTGAGCTCCTCATTCGATGATTTCTGGTAAAGTGTTTGTAACTTTCCTTTTTCATATTAATAAAATTCAAATTCGTATTCTCGTTTGCGTTTTGATTTTGTTCACTGTTTTTTGATTTCTGTGCTTGTTATGTTTGAGAAATTGAATTGCACTCTGATTCTCTGCATCTTTGAAATTCCTTTCTGGAATCAAATGACTCCGTAGTGAGCATTCATTTTCGAGATGTCTTCTCGAGTCAGAGATGAGTCCAATGCAAGAGTCATTTGAATTTGTGTTTCTATTCTGTCTATACTTTTGTTAATCTTTTGATTGCACATGATTTTACTTTTGTAGAAATAGCATTCTTTGATTCTGCTTCATGATTTCTGGTTGATTTAGTTCAGAGGTGTTTTGTATATTGGTGGAATGAATGAGTGGAAATAGTCAAAATTAGGTTCTGAAATATGAGCTAGAATACCCCATGGTGGGATTCACCTTAACAGGATGTCTTCCTGAGACTCGTAACACTCTTTTATTCACTCTAATGTGCATTTATCTGTGAATTAAATTCGGCTTTGAGATTTTTTATTGTTTTGATATTAATCGACTTGATTCTGTGTTGATTCCCTAGGTTTTGAATTAGTTGAATTGTGCATGTTAAATTTTCTAATTTGGTATTGTTTTGTTTCAGCATTAAGATTCTATAGTTCAAATTCAATTTCGTTCATATAGCTTTTAAATTTCCAATTTGAGTTGCTTGTTTCCAGTTTTAGTTTTAAGTCATTTTAGTTGCATATAATTCTCATATTAGTTTAATTTCTATTTTCTTGTATATATTTTTTTTATTTTAGTTCATATTCTTTCTTTCCTCAAACAAATTTTCTTATTTTTTTTAGTTCATTGTTTCATTTTCTATTTCCCCACCTTGTTTTTATAGTTAAATAGTAAATAATTACAAGAATTAACTTTACACTGTGAAACTTAATCATAGTTGAGTCCTTGGATTGATCCTTGGTTATCCCTTTACTACATTAGTGGGGAAACTGAGTTTGTTGGCTTTGATGCGACTAAAAGCTAGTTTAACATGGTCCTTTTGTTCCTACTGTATTTATTAACAATTTGTAGGAACCCAAACCGCGAGAACAATGGAATGCTGAAGATAGAAAAAGATCCCAACAGAATGTAAAGGATCGTAACATTATGTCATCTGCTTTAACTGTTGATGAGTTTTAGAGGATCTCAACTTGTAAGAATGCTCAAGAAATGTGGAAGATGCTGAGAGTTACCCATGAAGGAACTGATGATGTAAGGAGAGCCAGAAGAAATAATCTAATCCAAGAGTATGAGATGTTCTGCATGAAGCAGGGAGAAACAATTATAGATGTCCAAGCGCTTCACGCATATAGTAAATCATCTCGTTGGGTTAGGTAAGTCCTTTGAAAATGATGAATTAAATATCAAAATTCTTAAATCTTTGAATAGGACTTGGTAATCAAACGTGACTACCATCAGTGAGTCACAAAATCTCAACACCATGTTAATGGCTGCATTGTTTGGTAAGTTGAGAGAACATGAACTGGATCTTGGGAGATTGAACGAGGATGAAGAGAAAGGAAAGAAAAAGACTCTGATGCTCAAATCTGAGATTGATAAAAGCAAACATCTTAATAAAGAAGAAGACTCTAAAGAAGATGAAGAAAATATGAGTCTCTTTATTAAGAAGTTCAACAAGTTCATGAAGTCCAAAGCAAGAAGATTTAAAGGCAGAAAGAAGGAAAACAAGGAATCTTCGTCAAACTATCATTGTTATGGTTGCGATGAGAAAGTTGTGTTTGTAGGTTGAATACTAATCATTAAAGGATATATGATCAAAATTGTGCATTTGATCCCTTTCGCGAAATTTAACCGATTACATAGACTAGTAATATGTTAAAAATTCGCTTAGCAAAGAGCATAATCAGTTACACTTATAATGTAATCAATTAAAAGTTAGTTACTTGGTTTATGCGCTTATAATTGCTTATATGTACTGCTTAACATGCTCTGATTGTTACTTTATACATCTTAAGCTTCAAGTGTTGCATATTGTTCAAAAATATTTTGAAAATCATACATATGCTTCATTTTGAAAAATTGCTCCAAATGTTGCAAAATTTCTCAAAAATGTTATATCAATTATGCTGCTATATAAGATAGTATCATGCATTAATCTTGCAATTATACTATGTGCTTTACATTATTTTCATAATCATATTGAGTATTTTTCAAAATTGCACATGATACATCTTAGTATCTCATTTCAACTCAGTATATACTCTTATATATATATATATATATATATATATATATATATATATATATATATATATATATATATATATATACTGTCATACTGGTTTCATTTGATTCATTGAGCTCTGATTTATACTGTTATAAATCCTATTTTTTATTACTCCTACTGTTTAAAACTACACTACTTCATGATAGGGGGAGCATCATATTCTTCAATGGTCTGTAAGAATTTCTTTTGATGTATCTCTTAAGCACTTTCTTTCCATGTTACTTGTATTGCCATTTTTTCTAATGCCCAAAGGGGAAGAGTAACTCGAAAACAGTTTCTTGTTGTGCATTATCAAAAAAGGGGAAGATTGTTGATAGGCGGAGTTGTACAGTTGAACCCATATCTCACATATGAGTTTTTGATGATGACAAAAGAAATGTTTTATAATTTCTTGCACAAACAAAATGGAAAAATTGTTGATTGATTATATCTATGGTTGTGCTTGAACTACTTGTTATATCCATTCATTGATTGAGAATGAATCATTGGTTGAAACACTTTGCACATTGCATATCTGCATGAAATAATCGATTAACTGCTTGATTAATCTGTTAAAATTCATCATATATCAGTACATCTTATCAGAGGCAAAAAACAAAGTTTTAACCAATTACATTATGTGTATAATAGATTAAAACTCGTTGCTATGCTAGTACATGATTACTGAGTGCATTGATGTGTTCTGAATGGAAAGTTGGAAACGTAAATGGAGATGAATTGTAAAGATAAATGCAGAGAAAGTAAACGAGACTGTGATAGGAAAACGAGAATGAAACAATAACACAACGGAAATGAAACTTCAATTAAAATAAAATTCAATACATTAAGGGAAAGAAGAAACGAAAAGGAAACCTAAACCCCCAAGAGGGGAGCTGAAAAACGTCCCAAGCTAAAAGCAATAATGGAAGAAGAGAGAGAGGGTTTTTGGTCCCCTTGGGTACTTAAACCTGAGCCCCAATTCAGCTCCCCCATTGGGCTTCTCCAAATTTACCAAAAATGGGCCCAAAGTCATAAAGTCTAACCCAATTACATTAAAAACGAAATAAAAACGAAATAAAAATAAAATGTTGACATGGGTAATGGTAAATGACCTGGAAATACCCTTCTTGTTCCAAAATATGATTCAAAAATTGTCCTGCAGATAATAATTGGACTAATTAAGCTCAAATAATTCAAATTAATTAAAACAAGAAATACTAGTCAAATTAAGCCTAAAGAGAGAAAATGAGACAACAATGGAGAATTAAACATAATTCACTAATACAATTCGGTGCGAAAAGCTAAGTGAATAGGACAAAATAATGATTCATATATGACCGAGAGGGACAATTTTTATTCCATTCAATTCATTTTTAAAACAAAATTTTGGTTAGTGCACTTAAGTCCAAATTTTGATTATGATTGCCTTTTCATTTCCACTTGTAAATTCTATCATTTGGTGTATTTGCTTTGATACCACATGATACACTCCTTGAAGCTAGAAACTCCAAGCAGATGTAGATCGAGTGAAGGTAGCAGTTGTGGACAACAGAAGCAGAATGAAGTAATGGAAGTTATGAGGCAAATACAAAGAAGAATGGCTCGGGGGAAAGGTGTGGAGGTGTTTGTAATGAATTATGAAATTAGAAAGGATGACCTATATAAGGAAGGTGGCTAGAGGAAGTCAACCCTCTTTGTAGCCACGACTTTGCAAGGAAAAGGCTCTGAAGTCATGTCAACATAATAGCTTTTCATATATGCACAAAATGTTTTTTTACAAAGGTGAAGTTGGGTATTTATACTAACCCATGCTTCAAGCTTAACTAAACTACCATACAATATGCATCAATGAACCAGTGGCAGGACACTGGAAGGCTTGTTGGGTTGTATCCTATCAAGGTGTCTCTCACTCTAGATACCTTTGATTTAAAGTATTGTTACGCTGTCATATTCACTCTTGTAGGTCACCCTAGGCTAGAGCAACCCAAGTGGCCTCCTCTAGCCACCTTCCTCCAAGAGTTGGCCCAACTTCTCTTAGAGAATCATCAAAAATCACCTTCATCAGCATAAACCACACAAAACCATGAGCTTAGCTCTCATTTCCACCAACTTCTGCAAACACTCACCCTTCACCCTTCATCATGGCTTTCACTTATAACTTTGGCTTAACCTAGCAAATGAGATTGCATCAAGATGTCACTCACGTTGGATGTGTCATTAAGTGAACTATACTCGAGCGTTTAAATTATGTTAGGAAATGAGGATGCCACTTAGGCTCGACGTGCCATCGTGATAACAACCTCCTTGGCTAGGTTAGGCTAAAGCTAGGAGATGTGCATGGATGGGTATTTCCTTGGATGAATGATGTGGAAATATAGTGGTAAATGGTCTAAGGTTGATGAGCAAAGGTGTGGATGGGGTAGAAGCTCACGACCTTTAGGAGATATGGTGATGGTAGTGTCGTGTTTGGTGGCTCCAAGAGAGGTTAGGCCAATTCAAAGAGAAGGGTGACTAAAGGGGTTTCATGAGTTGCTCTAGTCTTTATCTAAGATGAATAGTATGGCCAAAAATGGGCAGCATAACATTACTCAACATCATAGATGAATACATGATAGAGACACGTCTATTTATAGGCTAAGGGTGTATCCTAAAAACCCTAAAAGCATGATCTCTCACCTTTGTTCTCATTGGCCAAAAAAAGTGGTCTTCTAAGGAGTTGACAAGTGTCCACAAATCCTCTCCAATGATGGAAGGACATGTGGCCACTCACAAAACACAATCCTCTCCATTTCTAGAGTGTCATGTGGTCACTACTAAAAGCAAATCATCTCCAATCGAACCATGACACATGGCACACACTTTCCACTTGTTTTGAATGTCTAACTTTAGGAAAACCTACCTACTTGGCCAAAATACATGGTCTAAAGAAACCTACACTACTCCAAGCTATGCTCCATAATGGCTCTAAAGGTGGTCCAAAGGGTAGAGTTTAGACCATCTTCATGGATGACTTCAACTCTTCTTGTAAATGGTTGACCATGGCTAGGGGGTATGCCATCATCCCCTCCCTCTTGAAAAGGATTTGCCTTCAAATCTTCAACTTGCTCTAAGGCAAACTTCTTCATCTTCTTTGGAGTCATTGTGCTCTTTTTTTTCGCCGCGGTCAAATACCCATCTTATAACACAGGTTAGAACAAGTGTTAAGATAATGAGTAGATGAAGAATATAGCTCCCAAGAATGATACACCTTAAATCAAATAAATGATCACGGTCTTGGAGATTAGGAACATCTTTGAAGCTTTTATTTGTCTTGTGTTGGGTGTAAGTGTTGGAAAGAATATTCATTCCAACATAAGAGTCTATTTGTAGGGATATGCCATCATATCGAGTAGACTATACTCGGGCATTTTGATTATGTCGAGGGATGAAGATGCCACTCAATCTTATTATGTCGTCAAGTAGGTTGGATCGGAGCATTTCAATTATGTCGAGGAGTAGGGATGTCATTCAGGCTCAATGTGTCATCAAGTAGGTTGTACTTGGGTTTTGATTATGTTGGTGTTCAAGTTATAGTCTTGGGTGATTCCCTTTTTGGTGGGGAAGTGGAAGAATGCAACGATCTTTGGGCTCTTGGAGGCAATGACATCGTACCACTGCTCGAGGTGGACATCAAGAGAGTCATAGCATTTTACGAGTTGTGCTTTTCTTGTCATAGTTAGTGAAGTTGAAAGAGGTGACTTGGAGTTTGTTGCATAGTGTGAGTAATTTTTTTTCCTAAAAGAGTCCTTGCAATAGCTCATACATGTTCACCTGCATTTTTGTTCTTATTGTAGTTGGAGAACTACCCTGATTGAGAATAAGGAGTGAACATCGTGTACATGATTATCATTGCCGAGAAAAGGAAGGCTTTGGTCAAGGAACTAGATTTTGAGGTCATCAAAGTCGACAAGGGAGGTGTCGACATAGAGGTTGCCATTATGCTTTCCAGATTGTGCAAGTGTTGAAGAGGTCAATCTTGCCGAAGGGAATGACAAAGCTTTTGAAGTAGATGGAAATCTCTATGTGGAAGTCATGCGTGCGGTAAAGCACAAAGATGATGTGCGAAGGAGATGTCACTACTTGGACCAAACATCGTGATGTGTAAACGGGTCTCCATTGTCCAAGCTCGGTCCTGGTCCTAATTAGAGGCGAGATGGAGCATTGTCAAGGCGTTATTGGGAAGAATCTGACAGTGGTGTGGCGATGCTACATGCGAAGGTGGTACTGAGTAGTTGTAAAACCATTTCACCCTCGACCATTGGACCATAGTATTCGTGGGCTCGCTTATCCTTAGGATGGCCTTTATTGGAACTTGCAACAATTATTAAGGGAAGTATTATCAAAGCAAAGGAAAAAAATTGTTTTGACACCACTATCCATAAATTTTCAATAACATATTATATTATAATGAAATGTTAATGTAAAATAGAGATGAAGTGTCAAGATAACACTCTTCAAAGGTATTGCAAAATTTTGACCGTAAATGCTCATGTAGCATGAGTGAGACAATTGTTAGCAATTATGGACTATCTTCACCAGTCATCTCGATAATGAGTCATCACTTCATGTAATGGTAATATATAAAATATAGAGATAGGATAAAGTTTAAGCTAAACCTCACGGTGGGCACCAAACTTTCTTACCAAATTTTGACGAAGAGGTGAAGTATAGGGCTCTAGAGCTAAGTTGTTGTCTCTTGTGAGAAAGCTTCAAATTTTAAGAAAATGAGAGAACTACCTAAAAAAAACTCTTTAATGTTTAAGTCACTAAGAAAATAAGATTTACATAATAATAATGAGATAAAATCTACTAAAATATTAGAGAGTTCAGTCTCAAAATCGAGTCTCATAGTTAAATATTGAGTTTTACGTTGAGTATTGTGAATTGAACTCTTAGGAGAATAATATATTTATGGTTTAAACACTTTAGTTGTCCTTATTTTTGTGGATTTTTCTCATTTTGACCCTTTATTTTTTGGAATTCCCAATTGAGTCCTTAAAAGTGTTAATTTGAATCAATTGAACTCCTACCGTTAAATTTATTTAACGGGGTTAAGTTTTTTCACAGGTGGGAGGTTGATGTGTCAATTTTTTAAAATGTGGCATAAGCTAAGTGTTACGTGGAATGTCCTAAGTTTAACTTGAAAAATGTTTGATTAAAAATATTAAAAAAAAATCATCCTCCATTACAAACATCACCCAGAAATCCTACCCAGAAATCTTCTTCCCAGAGAGACAAACAACAAAGAGAGAACCAACAGATAAAGAAGAAAGAAGAAATGGGGAAAGAAAAGTGGAAATGGTGGTTGGAGCGCCAGTGGTGGATGCACGATTCGGCGTTTCTCGCGATTTGGTGAACCCATTTTGGAAGAGGAAGGGAACGGGCCGACGACGCTTCCGATTGGCGGTGCCTCCGATTGCAGGTCGAAAGCTGATCTTTCTCAACCAAGGTAGTTTCTCCTTGCTGTGACATTAACAGAGGGATCCACGAGCGGAGGAGGCGAGGCGATGACATTAACGACCGTTGTAATGGCGGCGGTGGCCGAAGGAGGAACTTGTTCGCCGCCTTCCATTGAGGAGAGAAGAAACTCTCCCCGCCTTATATTCTGGTCTTTTCTGTCTCAACAAACAATTTGTTCTCTCTTCCAAAATTAATCTAAAATTCTAAAATTGCAGCAGAGAAAAAAAACATGAAATAGAGAGGGAGAGAAAGAAAGAGAGACAGACATTGAAGAGAGAGAAAGCGATTTTACAAGGGTTAAAGGCATTTTGTTTGTAGGCAGAAAGGAGTGAGAGGGAACCTATGGTGGTCGTGATTTGGGGGACTTTTGGAGAAGCCCCTATGTATTTTTGTGAAGGAGCAACATCAATGGCGTTTTCTAGAAAGAAGCAACAACAATTTAGTTCTTTTCTGAAAAGTAATTTTTTATTAAAACCAGCCGAAATGAGGGTTTTTCTGGATCTGAAATATTCACATCACCTCTTTGACACATTCAAAAAGTAAGGATTTTAAACAAAATAACACTGCGCTGTATACGATAATCCAATCCCAAAATTGGTCACCATTGCCACAAGATGTATATCAAACATAGTAGATTGGGCTAATTTATGATAACACTTTGAACGATGAAACAACAAAATCAACTAAAAAATAAAGAAAAGAAAACTTGTTCTTATCATAAACCAGATTCATTGTGTTTTATTACAGTAAGAATTATCAGAGCACACAAACTTTTTTAAGAAAAAAAAACAACGCAAAAAAAAGTAGGAAGTAAACAACAGCAGCATTGGATGATTCACAAGAAGAAGAAGCACCAGGAGTAAGAATTACCCAAAAATTCTATTATTATATCCCATTTCAGAAACCCTATTATTAAAATCTAATCTTTTAATAAATGCCACGTATAAAGCTTTCAGCATGGCACGTCTAAAAAATTTGCCACATCAATCTTCCACTTCATAAAAAACTTAACTTTGTTAACCAAATTTAACGTCAAGGGTCCAATTGATTCAAATTAACACTTTTTAGGACTCAATTGGAAATTCCAAAAAATAGGAGATCAAAATGGAAAAAACCCACAAAAATAGAGATAACTAAAGGGTTTAAATATAAACTTATTAGGTAATAAGTAAATAAATATGTTAACGTAGTTATCCAAAGAAAATCAAATATTATATTTCTAATATATTATATAATTAATTATTATATTATCATATTTTGTGGATATTAAATAATTAATTATTATATATCATAGTATTATAAATGTAACATAATTTAATAATATTATTTATAAATATTGTATAATATCTTGATATATTTATGATTAATTTATTGGTTTAAAATTTATAAAGTAATAACTTATAAGCTAAAAACTTTGTTTTGTCTACCGGACTCTTTATCTACAAGTAGAACTTGCCGAGTATACTGTTTTTCTATAATACCACCACCTTTAGTTATATATTCTTTTTATTAGGTTTTTATTATTGACATTATTTGGAGAATAACAATTTATTGTTTTATATTTGTTGTTTATATTCTCTTTTTTATACTTTTAAAATTCTATTTAAAATTAAACGAAGAGATTTAATAAGTTTAATGATGTTATAAAGGAAAAACAAATAAAATTAAGGGACTCATTAACCAAGTCAGTTGAGAAAGAAATGTGAGAGTTGTTGGAATCTTCACATGCTAAAAGGTCATTAGGTTGAAATTTATTTAATATGGAAAGCTCAAAAGAAAAATAAAAAGTTAAAATTAATAAATGAAAAACAATAGATATAAATTAAAAAAATTATTATTAAAATAATGAAAATTAATTATCATTTTATATATTAATCGCAGTTAATTTTGTTAACAACAAAACCTTAATATATTTGACTGTCAGGATCATTAAATTCAGTGAAAAGTGGAATCCATGTGTATGCAGCTGAATGGACCTATTGGTTTTTTACGCTAGTATATAAGTAAATTTTTCAAAGTTTCGGATCATTTTCTGCATGCACCTCTTCTCTCCAAATTTTTGAGTTTTATTTTCTCCTTCTTCTCTCTACTTCTCATCTTCTTTTTCTTCTGATCATCAATTTAGACCGTGCTTGAATTTCCTGGTGGCAAGAGTTTCTCTTTTCACCAATCAAGTTGTTGTTTGGAGTTGGTAAGTTAAATTCACTCGTTCTTTGAAGTTTTTGTATTTTCTGATACATGGAAGCACTGTTCAAGCTTGCATGTGTTCATCATCTACTTCTCTGAGTTTGTTTTTTGTCTTTGATTCTCTGGTTGGTTCCTTTTCACCGATCAGAAAGTAGTAGGTTGCCTTAGAAGCTGATTTCTGGTTAGTCAACACAGTGGAAGCTTAGGAAGTGTTTGGTTTATTCGAGGTAAGGGAAGCTAGTAATTTAATTATGTTTGTTTATGATTGAAATGCTTGGTTGAACGTGTGTATGTGTGAATAAATTAATATTTGTTTGTTTTATGTGTATTGCTGAGAACTGTGAACTGGTTGAGAAGTTCTGAAGAATTGTACGGAGTAGAGTGCTCATTATCGAGCGCTCGGTCAAGTCTTGAAATCGGGTTTAGTAATATTAGGTTTGTAGTGATATCTTAACTTAGTGTGTTCGGTTTAGTATTGGCTTTCCGTTTTCAAAATACTTGTTTTTCAATCTCAGTAATCTTCGAGTTGGTATTAACGTTCGTCCTTAGTAGTCTTATATTTCAGCGTTCGGTTTTAATAGTATACGTTATTAATAACGATCGCCCTGATTGGTCATTTACCGGGTTTGGTCTCTTTAGTGTTACCATTGTTGAACGTTCGATTTTAGGTGTGTTGGTCGTTCTCTGTAGCGCTCAGTCATGTATTTCTTTGGTACTGTTCAGTCATATACACATTCGGTATAAAATCTTTTATCTTCGAATTGAGCTATGAGCGTTCGATTTAAGCTCTTCAGTTGTGGGCTAAATTATTAGTATTTGGTTTTTATATAGTGGTCGGTCAGTAATAACGTTCGGGTATTTCTTCAGTTTTATTTATTATGGACCGTTCGGTCCTGTCCCTTTGGTAAGTGTGAAAGTATTCGGTCATGTCCCTTTGGTAAGTGTAAAAGTGTTCGGTCCTATCCCTTTGGTAAGTGTGAAGGTGTTTGGTCTCCAATGTTCATAGGTTTTATCTTTCTTATGAGTGAAAATATAATTGATGAATGACTGTTTATAATACATATGAGAATTTTGATTTTTAAATATTGTGGAAGAGAATTCCAAGGCGGAATGTCTCGTGGATGGTCATTGAATTGTAAAGTATGAATATGGATATGCTAAGCTGGCGTTCATCCTGAAATTCTATGAGTATCATTCTCACATAGAGAGAGATATTTCATTTGTGAGGATAGTAGGAGGTCCTACCACCTGAGGGTGCCGATGTAGGTATTATGGGATTAACCTTGGGTAGTAGCTTGATTGGTGTCAGCTGTTACACTACCACAAGTGCAAGAACAACTGTAGCTACATATTCATACAATCCGGATGGTCAAGTCATAATGTTCGATATATATATATATATATATATAGGGGTTTGCTAACGCGCGTACGCCTGTTTTTCAGTTGGTACATTTTAGCAATGTGTACCGGATTTTAATAGACAAAAATACCCTTATATATATGGATTCTAAGTTTTAAGATTAAGGGTATTTTAATAATTTTCATTCTCAAAACTTAAAAAAAAAAAAAGAAACCCTCCAAACCCTTACTCACCTCTCTCATTCCTCTCAACCCTTCCTCTTTCATCTCTCTCACTCCAACATTTTCTCTGTCATCCCTACTGTAGCCCCAATTGAAAAAATCAGAAACACTTGCCTTCAAACAATTTGTCTTTGTAAAGAGTTGAGTCATTGACATATTCACCTTCAAGCAAAGGTTCATTCAAGATTTCTTCAATTTCACCATCTTCACTAACCTCTTTAATTTCATCATCTGCATATGTTGAATCATCATTTCTAAAAAAAACCATCCAGGCCAATTACGAATTCTTTCGGATGTCATTATGCTTGTGAAAATTATATCAAATTATATAAGACAGAAATTATAAAATGAAAACTATTTTTTGTAAGAAATTGTTTAACAACGAGTGTTTCTGATTTTTTCCAGGTCAATTACCAATTCCTTTGATGTCATTATGCTTGTGAAAATTAGATAAAATTAGATAAGACAAAAATTATAAAATAAAAGCTCATTATAAAATCATTTTTTGTAAGAAATTGTTTAACAGCGAGTATTTCTGATATTTTCCAGGTCAATTACCAATTCCTTTATACTTGTGAAAATTGGATAAAATTTGATAAGACAAAAATTATAAGATGAAAACTCATTATAAAATCATTTTTTTGTAAGATTGTTTAACGGCAAGTGTTTCTGATTTTTGCAATTGGGGCTACAGTAGGGATGATAGAGAAAAGATTGGAGTGAGAAAGATGAAAAAGAAAGGATTGAGAGGAATGAAAGAAGTGAGTAAAGATTTCGGGGGTTTCAGGGGTTTCTTTTTTTTTTTTTAAGTTTTGAGAATCAAAATTATTAAAATATCCTTAACCTTAAAACTTAGAATCCATATATATAAGGGTATTTTTGTCTACTAAAATCCGGTACACATTGCTAAAATGTACCAACTGAAAAACAGGCGTACGCGTGTTAGCAAACCCCATATATATATATATATACACACATACATATGAATTATGATGTTTATTTTGTATATGATTGCTTGTATTTGGTGTTGGCATGAGGTAACGTTCGGTGTCACATTGTTTGAACTTGTATGAAATATTTAAATGTGTTTTATAATTAAATTACATTAGCTTACCCTACTATCTTGTTTTGTCTTGTATTGTCCATCCGGTTATTTTTTTCTTTTGCAATGATCATCCTGTGGATGTGAGGAGATGGCGATGGTCCTACAACTTAGTTAAGGTCATTCGGTCATTAGACTGAGCTTATCTTTTGTAAACCGATCAGTTTATACAGGTTGTGTATAACCGATCGTTATAGGATGATTTGTTTAAATCTGGTAATAGAACCGTTCGATTTATTTCCTATGTTTTGTATTAGACTTATGGTACATTGTAAAGTTTTTAGTTTTTAGATAACGGTAACGTTAAATATTTTACTAACTCTTGAAGAACTGATCTATCATATTATTAAATGTGATTAATCTATGTTATATTTTGGGATGTTACAGTGACAAGAAGAGACACAAAATGTGGTTCACTAAAAACCTTAAATCATAGTAATTGAATAGGAAATATAAAATTTTGAGTATTAAATAAATAAATAAAATGTAATATAAATTCAATTAAAAGCATCTGAAAATTTAATTAAATTTTATTGTTTTTTTAACACTTAACTAAATTTTTAAAATTTAATAAATTAAAAAAATTTAAATTACACTAAAAAATCTAATGTTAAATGAGTATTAAGGTGCAGGTTCAGAGTACTCTTTGTTCAGATTTTCTTGGCTTCACTATGTTTTGGAATATGATTGTTGGTTTCTCCAAAACACTAGTTAAAGACAGTCACGGCAGAGGATCTTGGCATTCCAACCCTATAGTTGGATCAACCGTTTTGTATGCTTCTTTCTACGAGAACAGAGTCAGAAGTTGATGTGGATTAAAGAAAAGGTAGTTCTTCTAAGTCCTTTATCCATGTGCAAATGAGAATAATGGAAGAAGAAGAAGAGAAATTTAGTCATACTGGTACCTGTGGAAAACGTGAAAATTAAATCTCAAAAACTCAGTTTAATTTGATTATATTGTTTTTATTACCTCCCAAGATTTCACCAACAACCCCTGAAGCTTTGTGTTCAAATTGGATGGTACGTGAGTTTTGATCTGTGCAGTGTGAAAGTGATGGTATGAGTTTGGTGTGCTTGTTTAATGGCTGGGATATGCAACATATATATAGACTTGCATGATATTGCCTTCCTTGTGTTCGATATAAAGCCTTCAGTTTAGTAATCACATTTGTTTGAATTCACAAGTTCAGAAGGAAATATAAATGCCAAAGTTTTCCACACACGAGATGTGATATACTTGTAATTATTGAATAATGGTACAATTACTGAGAAAAACAACACCATAGAGGCTATTACAACATTGTTGGAATAAGGCTACATAATAGAAGCATGGGAGTTATGAAGAGAATTGGACATAATAATGTACAGTTTTTGTTGAGAGAAAGAAGAAAAGCGACGATGGTTAAGCAGGGCACGCATTATTAGAAGGTTGGAAAGTGCAGAAAGCTATGCAAGCAAGCAAGAGAATGGCAGAAGAAGCACCATCTTCCTCCATGTTGGAGCTGCTTCTCTTGAACTTCCTCGTCTTCCCTTTGTTGCACTCAATCTCTTTCTGCCACTTCTGCACTTTCTTCTTTGCTTCATCTACTTTAGACACCATTCTATATGATAGTCTTCTTCAGTTATTATATATTTTCTGCATGCAACTACTCCTTTATAGAGTTCTCATTCAAAATTGCCCATGGCTTAGTCCATTAGGTAGAAATTATGAAAATGGTGATAAATCATAAATGCAAGATTATAATATTTTTTTGAAGGTGGGACCATGTTGGGAACTTGGGGATAAGAATATGGTACTATTGACATTTGACATATCTTTGGTGTTACAGCTACACAGCACCTACCACACCTCAGATTTCTCCTTTACAGTGATGTGTCAATCTTGTATTCCAAGATTGGCGGCAAATTTTGTAAATGTGTTTCAGTATTCATCAATTCCACATCATTAATTCCTTCCGCTCCCTGCGCCAAGTAAAACGTCTATGCACTCAATTTGCAGTTGCATAGTCCATTCTTATTAATTACTTCTATTTTCTTTTTAGTTTCTTCTGGAATCATAGCTTCAGATTTAAATTTTGAAATGTCAGACCTCCTTTACGATGTTTCTGATCATGCACTTTCTATTGTTATTATTATTAGTGAAATTATGTTTTATATTACCCTAATATTTTGAATTAAAGATAATAACCTATAAGTCATATATTTTTCATATATTTATGTTACTTTGTCATTGTTATCTAATTTTTACGCTTTTCTTTTATTTATAAAATCATTACATAAAAAGATATAAATAGAATTTATATTTTTTATAATTTTATTGTTGGGGATATAAAAAACATTCATGCTTGGTACATGATTTTCTTTGGAGATACGAAAGTACCAAATAATTTCAAAAATTCGTACATCTTCTGTTCATCTCACCCATCCTCTTTCTGATACAATGAATGAGTGTTATAGTGCAGTACCATTTTATAGATAGACAGAGTCATTATCTATATACATTCATTATAATATTCCACAATCATATAATTGAAATATTCAATAAAGTTGATTTGGAGTCAGTAACTTAAACATTATTAACTGTTAATAATTTATTGGTAAATTTTAATTTTGATGAATATTTTTAACGGATTTCATATTTGTATTTATAGATGAAATTGATGCAAAATTCATCTGTAAAATCTTTTGAAATATCATCAGTAATTTATCATTATAATTATTGATATTAACAATAACTTCTTAATTATTAAAAAAAATTATCCACAACCAATAATTTATTGAAAAGTTTAATTTTTGATAAATGTTTTCAACGAATTTCATACTTAAATTTATTAAGAGATACTTTAGTTAGTATAAACCTTGTAGATACAATGTTTGAAAATATCATCAATAATTTATCATTATGATTGTCGACCAACGAAACCATTAGAATTATTTATTAATAAATTATAATTTTCATTTCTAAGTAATATTTTTGTTGGTATCTTATCATCATAGTTACCAACAATCAAATTTCATTGGTGAATCTGATGTCACTTTGGACAGTAAATTTTTCATCCAATTTGTTAGAGTTTTATATTATATTAAGAGAAGATGAGTGAGACGAGACAGAGAATAAGACAAGAAAAAGAAAAGGAAGAGCACCAAGAAGAGATGGTTGGGGGATGATGTGTGTTGGTAACGTGCATTGATGACGTCAATAATTAGCAGTGACACATACATGAAAAATATTGGTGATGGTGATAATGGTGAGAAGAGTTAAAGAAGGTAGTATAGAAGGAGGATGTGGAGGAAGAGAGAAGCAAATAAAAAGAGGACGAGACTCCAAAGAATAAAAATAACCTAGAGCGATGGTGGTGGTAAAACGACCAATTAGTGGCAAGGAAAAAAATAAACGAGAAAGAGGAGGAGGAGAAAGAAAGAGATTCAATTATATATTTTATCAACAGATATTACCGACAGATGTTTATAAACAAACATTTACCAGTAAATTTGTTATTGTCAATACTCATCTATATCCATTGATAAACTTTATTGATATCCACTTTATCAACATATTTATATTAATTAGTAATTCATTAATAAACATGATTTATTGATAAAGTTTTGTTATTATCAACATATAGTAACACTAGGTAATATGTAATTTTTTTATGTTGAAATTTAAAATGATAAAAAAAAGTTATCATTCTAAAATTTAAAGTAAGTAAATTCTTGTAATTAATTTATATTTAAAAATTAATTTTTCATAGCAAATTACGTTTAGTGAATTTGATGTTGGTCTATCTCTCAACAATGATTGGTTGATTGGTTGCAGATAAAGTAATGTGTAAACCATGCGAACCTTTGTTTGCTATTTTTTTTTTCAAATATTTGAGTTCTTGCTTTAGGGTGAGATTTGTCTCTAACTGCCAAGCATAAATACATGCATGCTGCTTATTGATGCAAAGTTAATCAATTTGTTGACTAATTACTTGATTATAATGTAAGAGTGCAAATATCTTGCCTTGAAGATCCAATATTTTAGTGATAACACACCTAAGAGGAATGAAGGGTTTAAGTATAAAATAAACTCTATTAGAATGAAATTATGTTTTTGTGTGGTTGAAAAAGACTTGTAGACTATAGAAATTTCTCTTACCAGTTTAAGATACTAAATTGAATGTTTTATTTCCTCTTGTTTATATAGAAGTACTTCAGAAATAAAAATGAGTAGTCCTTTTTATGTGACATTTTATAACTTTTATAAAATATTATATTTTTTTAATTTAATTAAGTTTCGTGACATTTATAAATTTATATATTTTAATTGAATTTTCATTAAAAAAATTCTTTGAATACACAATTTTTTTTTATAAATTTTAATTAAATTTTTATGATTTAACTTTTTTTCATTAATTAAATAAAATAATAATTATTTTTATATTAACCACAAATACAGATATTTTTATATTTCTTATAAGATAATTTATCCTCATAATAACATTTAATAGTTGAGATTATTTAATTACTAGAATACACTAAATTATTTGTTAGTGAAACTTTATATTCATGGAACTTTCATAACTCGTAAAAATTCGTTGGGAATGAAACTATTTCTTAGAGATCTTTTATATAATATCTGTATAAAATTAACACAAAATATAGAAAGTTTTAATAGTATTTCAATTATAGCTTGGGATATAAATGATAAAGATAAATAATTCCAAAAGTAACATTTACTTTTTATTTATTAGAAGAAAACCTCTAGTTTCCATCTTCATCATCATACTTCTTTTTAAGTTAATTTATTTGTAACTAATCATAAGCATTAGATTCAAGAAAAATATCTCTTAAAATAATTTGATCCAAATAAATAAATAATTAGCACTAAGTTTAGACTCTGATATCATTTTAGTAAGCATTTATATCTAATTTAAATTCACAAAAACTGAAGTGTAATATGAAAATTATATTATAATTTTATTTTATCTCTAATCAAATCAAGGGATACTAATCATTAATATATCTAATCATATTTGTGACCATATCATTGAGGAGGTATCAGTGGTTGATACCAATATTGTGAAAATTATTATTACACTAGCCTTGGTTAGATTTTATGCATATCTAAATGTAGTATTTAGTACTTATGGATGATGATGATCACTATAAAAGATTGTTGATTTATTTACCAATTATTGCACACACATTTATATTCATGGTTAAAATTAGTTTTATGTACGTATATTTATTTACTGATTTAAATCTATATGTAAATAGGCGATTTTTCTATGGATATTTTTTTTATGTAAGAGAAAATTAGTTACCTAAGGAATATATTAATAGGAATGTTGATGATATTACTAAAAAAAGATTTTTTTTCATTATCAAAATATGTGAGAAACATTCTATTTGTAATTGAAATATATATGTAAGTATTTGTAATTAAATTCCTAGGTAAGGTATTCATAAATGTAAGTTATGCACATATATTACATACGGAATTAAGAAATTGTTATATTTGTTAGATATATTATATATTAGATAAATATTTTATATTTATATTTTATTTTTATCTTTAGTTAATTTGTTATTATTTTTTATTTATATTTTAAGTTTAGTCTATATTTCTTTTATTATAAATAAAGTATCTATGTATATTCAATAAAAGGATATTAATCTCATACTTAGTTTTCACTATATTCAACATGGTATCATTCTCATGTTTTTTGAGAAATTTTTGTTGTTGTCTCTAGCACTACACTTAGATTGTCGGTGACAAGTTGTGGATTTGCTCTTTTTTTCATCGTGCATTGTGACATGTGTCATCTCCTCTCAAGCAACAATTTAGAACATCGATCTCACTCTTTTTCCTCTTTCCAGTTTGTAGTGTGTGATTGCACATACCGTCTCCTCTCAGGCAACTATTCAGATCATCGAACTTTTTTTTTTCTTTTTCAGGTGCCTTGATTAGAGAATATTGAAGTTTTAAGGTTTCTCTATCATGTTCATCAATGACTTCTTCCACTACGGTCTCTTCTAACTTCCCTTCTGTCACCATTGCATTTGACTTATCCATATATGCTTTTTCTCCCGTGACAAAGATGACTTTTGTTAGTTATTTATAACCGTGATGGCTCTTTAAGAATGATATTTTTATCTACTAGATGTGAACCATACATTTTTCAATGACGATTTGTAAGAAAATATTTATATGGAGTAAGCTCCCAAATTTTTTGCTTAGGGAAGTCTTTTGTGTTAGTATTTTGTCTCCTATATCGTCTTCAAAAATCATTAACAATTTGGTGACACTCGAGTACAAAAATATCATCTTTATGAATTAATAAGCTTGGTACATATGATTTGTATGTATCAACTTAGGAGGGAGTGTTAAATATATTATATTTTAGATAAATATATTATGTTTATCTTTTATCTTTAGTTAATTTGTTATTATTCTTTATTTGTATTTTGGACTTATTTCATATCTCTTCTATTATAAATACATGTATAAAAAAATTAATCTCATATAATTTTTACAATATTCAACTATATTAAAGAAAAGTTAATAAAATAAACCTTGAATTTTCGCGTGCCCATAATTATAATATTTGTGAAAATGTGTTAACCAAACATTTGCTTCTTGATTGAATATGTTGAATATTTATACACTGTAGCACTATATAGGAAGTTTTTCTTTATATTTTATAGCATTAGTTATATTCAAATTTCCTTTTCATTCATTCAAGTTACTTAACTTTTGTGACAGAAACAAGTCTATGCAGCACTCGATTATAAACTAGAAAAATACTGGTGCTTAGTCACTGAATAATGGACACGTATAGATAATAATTCAAGGGATTTGAAAGTGATGTTTTTTTTACTTGACATTTGAAAGCGATGTACAAATTTATGTTTGGAATGAAGTTCACTGAATGAAAAGGAAGGACCTATGCTTCATAAACTCAATGTTTTCTTCCACCACAGTATCTCAGAGCGATTTCACAAAACATTGTCATTTATAGGATTAATAAACATTGTTATTGGTTACTCTGTCACGTTAATCTTTAAAAAATGTTTGGTTGGATTAAGAGATATACATCTCAGCAAATTTCAGGTTGGAACATTCTTTATAATTCTCATAACTAAATTCATTTATTCGTTCCTCTTCATTTCAAATATGTAGATAAACATGGTTAGATGGTAAGAATAGATGTCAAATTTTATATTAGATAACTTCAATATGATGTGTTAGAGGAAATTTCTGTAAATATATGTATAATCTAAAGAATAAATTTGTAAACAAGATTTTCTTTAAATTAATATTTAATATATATACCGACTAAATATTTAATAGTAGTTATAGTTTCTCCTTTAACACCAATTACATTTTTGTGTTATATATGTATTAAAAGAGAATTATTACATATTATTGTTGAATACTTTATGTAAGAATTTAATATATACATGAATAATAAAATTGAAGAAAGTAATAAAGAGCTTTAAATTAATTCCTTTATTTTATTAGGTACTTTATTTGAAGTAAACAAATAGAGTATTCCTGAAATAGCTCTATATTAAATATCATAAAAATATCCTTAAGCCATTAAAATATAGAAAAGTATTTACAATTAGTTGTATGGTTGGTTTGTGACCAATGGTTGTGGATCTACTCGTATTTCTCTTCTCAATGCTTTTCCTTAAAAACAAAATGTAATTTTTACTTAAACTAAAAGAAAATAACTCCAACTTTTCATATTCGGACGATAAACGAGCATTTAGAATATGCTTTTTCTGTTTCATCTTCATTATTTTTAAATACACCGCTACAATTTTTAAAATAATTATTTTATTCTTAGTAAAACTGACTTATCAATTAATGGCATATCCTGTAGTCATGATAAAAAACATTCAAAAAGGTTGGAATCATATATGAAAATAAGATTCAAGTAATATATAGGATATCATATCACTGAGCTTTTATTATAATAGGTTATTTTAGGTTTTGTATAATTGATGACTTGTGCTTAAGTCCAAATTCCAAGGACCTATCAATTGAAGCATGGTGAGAAAACTTCAAGAAGGATGTGAAGATACATTAAAGGACGGAGAATCGAGGTAATATTTTTTTTTTTGTATAAACATGATTAAAACGTGTTAGGACATGTAGTAGTTGATCCATGAAAGTTGGATCTAATTTTGACCATGGTTCACGTAAGAGGGATTCTCGTCCTATAAAGCCATGCTTATCACCTTTGTAATGACACTTTTGGATATTAATGAGAAAGTTGTGGATATTACTCCAGCATTCTTTTCCTCCGAAAGTCATAGGTGATCCAAGCCATATCCGAATAAATTAATATGCAAATAAAATACAGTATAGACTAGGAAGTGATTCCTAAGTTATCTCTCAAAAACTAAATATTGGTTTAGTCATTAGATCGAACACTTGGTTGTGAGTGTTTTTGGATAGTTTTATGTAGTGAAATCAAACAAATTAAAACACAAATTTAATACTAAATAAAAATGGTTGGTCACTAACTCAATTACAATGTTTTCAATCACAGATTAGCAACAAATACTCACTCCTCTAACCCCTAATCCAACATGAATTAACCAACTAAGCAAAGACCAATCATGCTTTCATAAAAGCAAATTAAGCAAACGTTATGCACCTATTCCATCCATTATGCTCCATACAAATTGATCAACTAAACGGAGATTCAATCACCAATTGGGCAACTAAGCGTATACCCATTGCAAGAACACAACCAAATTTAATAGAATACCAAGTTAGAGCAGCAAAAACACACTTCTAGGTTAGAAATCTCAAGGAAACGATGCAATTTCGCTAATGACCAACCAAGAAAACCTAAGCTAACATTAAATTGAAATTACAAAAGCAAAACGAAAGTGAATTGATTATGGAATAGCAATAAACGAAATGCAAATGAAGCACAACTCAAAACGCAACTAAAACTGAAATGCAAACTTTAATCAAAACTGGAAAACGTAAATGGGCAACAATGAAAGAGGGCAAAATGAAAGTACAGATATGAAAACAAGAATGAAGAAAGAACACAAAAAAGAAATGAAATTGCAATTAAAAATATGATTCAATACAATAAAGGAGAATGAAAAAAAGAACCTAAACCCCCATTGGGGGGAAGAAAAACGCACCAAGACCTAGCCTAAGGAGAGAAAAACCTAAATGAGGGGAGGAGAGAAGTGACCTAAATATGATTTGGGTATTTAAAAATCCCAAAATACGAAAATGCCCTCTAAATGGGGTTCTCCTAAATGTTGACCAAAAATGGGTCCAAAGTCATAAAGTTTGGCCCAATTACATTATAAACGAATTCAAAACGAAATTAAACTATAATTTTGACGTGGCCAGACTCTTCTTGTCCTAAAATATGATTCCCAAATGGCCCTATAATTAATAATTGAAATAATTAAGACCAAATAATTCAAATTAATTAAAATAAGAGTTATTAGTCAAATTAAGCCCAAATAGTGAAAATGAGACAATAATGAAGTATTAAACACAATTCACTAATACAATATGGTGCGGAAAGCTAAGTGAATAGTACAAAATAATAATTCATCACTAGGGTTTCTTCCAACAACCTCCTCTAACCTTCTTCCCCAGGGTTGGGTTATCCTTTTTAGGGATTCATTTCTCTCGCACCATATCCATCACTTAATCATCTGTTCTTCAAGAATCCAAATCTGTCATTTCACTTCATCTCACATTTCCTAATTTTGATAAACCACCAACACCACTTCTCTGCATCCTTATTTTGCTAATAGTGGAGATTCTCTTATCTTTAGTCTTCCACAGTCTTCTAAATCCTTTCCATGACCGAAAACCATTTCTTAATTCACTCATAACAACCATTCCGCTACATTCATATTTGGGAAGATGCATCTAGAGGCGTTATGTCTAGTTTTGCCTCTGAAATCTCTTGAACCGTCTTCCATGAGGTGGTAATCAAAGCTACGGTTAGAAGCATCCTACTGTGAGTTAAATCTTTTTTCGTTTATTTCCGAGTTGTTCACTACCTTCCTTCACTGTCTTGTGGTTTAATTTTGTTCATCGTTGAACCCATTCCATTTCTCTGTTAGGAGTTATTTTATGATATGTGCTTAAGTCATTTGTTTTAATTTTCATTCGGTGAATTCTGTTTTTGAGTCTTTTAACTTTGAAATCATATTATGGTTTTATCAAAGTCATGTGCATTGTTTTTGTTGATAGGGGGAGCAATATAAGTGCTAAACTCAATCCCTGATGTGTTTGGTTTTTTTATGATGACAACACATTGATCGTAACAACACATATGTGTTTTCATGACAACAACAAAAATATGTATTTGTGATTGATACATATGTTGGTATCATTAGTGCAAAAATTGCGTATAACGTCACGCGTTCAACGTCTGACCACTCAATATCCAACGTTAAAAATGACCGGTGACATTTTCGTAAATAAATTCAATCGCTCCACGTCATTTACTAAAACAGTTCACTATCTAAAATGTATTAACGTCAAACAAGGCCCAGATTGACGTAAAACAATGACCTTAGAATCACATAACGTCAACTTAAGAAACATCTAACGTTCAATTCAAAATAAAAAAAATATCGAAATAGTGGTTTGCTTCCAGTCAGGATTACTCCTACCCATATTTGACGTCAACCATGACAAATATGCGATGTTTTATATGCCAGCAAGTGAATCCCTTTTTTATTCTTTATTTCTTTTATCTTATAAACCAAACAGAACGTCGCCAACTTTATGGGCTCGACGTTTAAACCAATATAAAACGTCGTGCGAGTTGGGGTTGGACGTGATTGTCATAATCACATAACATCCACAAGGAAACAACTGACGTCCAATACAAAATAAAAAAAATACTAAATATTCATTTAATTAATATGACGTCAACCGTAACAAAAGAAGGACATTGTATATTATAGCCAGCATTTATACTTTTATTTTTCTTTTAAATCAACCCATAAAACGTCATTTTATATTGGCTTCGACGTTTTATTATTTAGTTCCTTTTTTATTATTTTTTTCTTTTTCCTTTTAAACCAACCACAGAACGTCAAATTCTTCTTTGCGTTAGATGTTTTATTTGCCAGAAATTATGTTTTTAATTTTTTCTTTTAAACCATCCAATAAAACAACTTCAGAAAAACTTAAAAAATGAATTATTCATAAACGATCAAACTGTGCAATTGTATAGAGTTAAGCATTATATTTATAGAGTCAATTCAAAACCTCTAGTAACAGCACAAAATGAATGCTCACAAACCTTTCACGTCGAAGCCCCCTAGAGTTTGACGTTCTATGTGAATTTAAAAAGGAAAAAGAAAAAACAGGAGCGGCCTTTGCCTTCGGACTGTCTTTTATTATTGAAGCCAAGGGTCACCCCATATCACGCCTTTCCCCACAGTCATTCTTTTTTTCTATAAATACAGTTTCGAAGCCTTAGATAACCTATAGACATCCATTTATAAAATTTCTGCTATGAACTCCATCTGTTAATTTTTTTCTTTGTGTTTTCTGTTATCTCCTTCAAGTACACAAAAAAGCTTGAAGGAGTATAGAAAACCAAAGGAAAAGGTTGATAGATTTGGATTTCGCATCCTTTCAAAATGCTACTCCTCCTTCACTAAATTACAGAACTTTTGTAACCAAATTCATGTTAACTTTTTCCTTTGGTTTGTTATCAATTCCTCTACTAAACGAAGACATTTCTTTGTTAACGATGAAGGCATGGTAGAAAACCAGAGGAAAATGTTAACACTTATGGATTTAAAACAGGCTCTATAGCGGACGTCCAATTTTGTTAATAATTGGCGTGAATCTGCTCTTTCAAGGTGACAAAAACGAGTCATTTCTTTGTGGTTTTGATTGTTTGTCATGTTGAAAAGCTTGAAGGAGTGAAAGAAACACAAAGAAGAGGTTGATACATTTGGATTTTGCACCCTTTCAAAACGCTACAACCTCCATTCACCAATATCCTTCTATATTTTAACTATCCCGTGGATATTTTCGTGGTTAGATTTTCATTTTTTTCCTATGTTTAGTGTTATTATGCTTTTCTTTCTTTTTCTATCATCTCTTTCAAGTTCACAAAAGCGAGTAATTTCCTTTTGGTTTGATTCTTTGTCATGGCAAAGAGCTTGAAATAGTGATAGAAATCCAAAGAAAAAGGTTGAGAGATTTGTATTTTGCACCCTTTCAAAACGCTACAACCTCCATTCACAAAAATCCTTCTACATTATAACAATCTCGCGGATCTTTTCGTCGTTTGATTTTCATTTTTTCTCTATGTTTAGTGTTACTATGTTTTTCCTTTGTTTCGTTTCCATTTATGAACCTACGTTCTGTAAAATTTGATTTCTTTAAGAAATCCTTCAAATAATTTTACGTCGAATACTGAAGGAAAACGACGTTCCTATGTATTTCCCAAATAATGTGGATATCGCATGGTGTCAATATTGGACGTGTATCTCTTCATTTTAACATAGCATTTATCATGCCCTGTCAACAGTCTTTTCCCATATACCTAGACGTCGAGTGGTGTCAGTATATGACGTAGATCTCTTTGTTTCTAACACAACATTTATCAAGCCCAACCAACATATAAAGTTGTCTTCGAGTGGTGCCAATGATTGACGTGAACCTCTTTGATTCTTACTAACAACATTTATCATCATTAAGTAGACGTCCCATTGTATATATGATTCAACCTTTAAGTTTCTTGAAGTTGTTTTCTATAGAATCAATGGATCTGATTTCGGAGAAAACAACTCCAGGAAAACTTAAAAAGTGAATCATTAAAAAACGATCAAACTGTGCAATTGTATAGAGTTAAGGATAATATTTATAGAGTCAATTCAAAACCTCCGGTAACAGCACAAACAACCATTCACGTCGAAGCCCCCTAGAGTTCAACGTTCTATTGGAATTTAAAAAGGAAAAATAAAAACAAGGGAGCGACCTTTGGGTTCGGATAACAAATAATACGTCACATGCCCAAGGAATTGGACATTTATTGTTGGGTTAAAAGGAAAAAGAATTAAAAAGGGAGTAATCTTTCTGACAATAATATGTCGAAGACTGACGAAATTGACGTTAACCTCTTCGTTTCAAAATGTTGCTCCTCTTTCACCAAACATTTGCTTCCCTATAAATCTTTCTTTATCAAATATCATTTTTGATAATTTTCTATTTTTATTTTTCTATTAATATTATGTCGAGTAGCTTTACCAATTGACATACTATTGGTGTTCTAAAAGAAAAAAAAAAGTGCAATGGTATATTGTGCAATAACCATTATCACAGATTGAGTATGAATATGCAATGTAATGATGTAACATTAAAATGTTCAATTACAATTAAAATCATACAAGTGATTTAACCAATTTAAACAATTCAATCACCATTCACTAATGTTTACCAAAAGAGATTTTCATTAATATTCAAAAGATTATTACAACCAGCAAAACAAAAGATGGCTTAAGAAGCCACTGATTACAAAATTAAAATCAAATAAAGAAAATCCATATTCTTCTATTGCAGAATTATTGTTGATCCCTTTCTGGTTGTTCACATCACCTTCCTTTCCATTTTGATTAGTGATTTTTCAATCCTTAGAGTCTTTTGTCAATGACTGTGTCAACTTTCAATTTACTTGAGTCCCAAGTGTCAACACTCAATTTCGTCCGAGTAAGTAAATAATTAAAAATAAAGAATAAGAGAATAATAATTAATGGTGAGTCAAAAGGGATAAAATAATAACTTTAATACCAAACACAATATTTTTTGAAATGGTAATAATTTGAATTAATATTATACTAATAATTATAAACAATAATTAAAATAGTATATTAATATAATTTGTTGCTTTTAAAGAGGAAAATATGATTTTCTGACAATAATGATAATCAATGTTTTGAATATTATTTAATTTGTTTTCTGGCAACCAAGACCATTTCTTTTCCTATTTTGTTTTATTGTCATTTAATTCACAATTAAGGGCAGGATTATCATAATATTACAATGTGTGTATATAAATACGCACTCTGCCATAGAAATGGGGGGACGAAAAAAAATAGAGAGAAGCATGCAGAAATAATAGAAAGAGAGTATAGAAAAAATAGGTTCTCACCCATAAGGGTTCTGTCAACGGCCATCATCAAAGAAGAAAGAGGAGAGTACTACAAGCTAAAAAGGTATGTCACCTCTACACCATTCTTTTCCTCTTTTTATTGTACTCTGAAGTTTTTTTCTAAAGGTATGTTTTTTTCCTACACAAAAATAATGTTTTTTTAAATCATAATTTTTTTATAAGTATGTGTCAGCCTATGGCCGGTTTATTTCTTTTTCCCACCATTCTTAAATAAATAAAAAGTACAAAAATCTTCAAAAAACAAAAAAGATGTCAATTTTGTTAAACCAAATCTTTTTCGGATTCACTTTTCAAAAATCTAAATCAATCAATAATAATTTTTAACAAACTCACAAACCTTTTTCTAGATAAAGAACTACGTGATCCCTGATTGTCCATTAAATGGATGTACGTAGGACCAAGGTTAATTCTTGTCGGGTTCATAAAACAAAAAATATTTTTTTGTTTCTTAATAGCTTTTTTTATTTATTTTTTTATGGGAAAATTAAACATTTTGAAAAAACCACGTCAACTTTATACATTTAATTAAAGGTACTGCCTTTGGGCAGGCGCGATAGGGTGCTAATACCTTCCTTACGCGTAACCGATTCCCGAACCTGAAAATCTCTTTTTGTATACCATGTCTTATTTTATGGTTTTCCATAGTTTTTTCCATAATAAATTATGGTGGCGACTCCCAAAACCTTTTTCTCAAACCCGTTCCGTCGCGATCCCGGTTGCGACACCAAGTATCATTTTGAGCGATTATGACATATAATCTATTTTCACCGCATAACCATCTAGCCCACTCATCTTCTTCAGTTTTTGTCAAATCTGTTTTGTTTGCACTCCAAGATTTAGAGATAGGATAGACTTGCTGATGATCATCATTTTTTATCATGCTGAATCCAATAAGTCCTTGATGACCAATCCATATTTGAAAGAGAAAGCCTTATTTCCTGATCGGTTGAAAAACGACAATCCCAATCCAAACCTCTTTGATCAGCTTTATATCAACCCCCTTGATTGTGTTACAAAATGTTTCACCACTCATCTTTAAGTTGGAGTAGAACACCCTCACCAGTTTCAAATATCTCAAAGAAACCACGGTTTTAATCTTCCTTAGACTAAAAAGCTTCCCTCGAATGTCTTCATCACGAATCCAACCTATAGGATTAGCATTCCTTGCAATCCGGGCAACCTTCCATTTTCTTCTTGATGATGAAGAAGCCATTTCTGATCAGATTCTGGAACGTCTTTCACATTTCTAGGGTTTGTAACTCTTTAGTTTAGAAAACACTGAGTGCGTTTTCAAATCTAGTATTTATAAAGTTGTGCATCAAATCTTATCAGTTTCAGGCCCAATTAAAATTTTCAAAAATATATAGCCCAAGAATATAATTTCATCAACGTCGATATGTAGCCCAATTTATTGAAGTTGAAATTCCTTGTACCGCTATCACGTCAAACTCTTGGGGGGTTCTGACGTGATGGACACTGGAGTAGTTGGGCGCATTAGTGGCTCCCAACAGTTTTCCTTTTTACTATAAATACAGTTTCGGAGCCTTCGACAGCCTTTACACCTCCGTTTATAAAATTTCTGGTAACTACTCCTTCAAAGTACACGTCCATTTTCTTTAAATACAGTTTCGGATCCTTTGGAACTACCCTTTGAAAATTCATGTTAACTTTTTCCTTTGGTTCTCCATCAATTCCTCTACTAAATGAAGACATTTCTTTGTTAACGATGAAGGCATGGTGGAAAACCAGAGGAAAATGTTAACACTTATGGATTTCAAAAACATTCTCCATTGTTTTTCTGGTTTTTTTTTATTTACTTCCTGTGTTTTTTTAATGTTGTTTCGTGTTCATGTTTGACGCTATGTTTTGTAAAATGCAATTTCTTTTTGAAATCCTCTAGGATATAGGACGTCGAATAGAAATCGAATTCGACGACAACCTTTAACAGGGATTTTAAAAGTTTAAAGTTGACGTCGATTATTATCAAAATTTGACTTTCAGCTCTTTCTGCAGGCAAATAAAACGTCGTAGCCCCAACAATATTAGCCATCATATAGTTTGATTAAAAGAAAAAAAAAAGAATACATAGTGGCGCGGTGGTTTGAATTATTACCACCATAGAACGTCCTATTGTCATGGTATTGGACGTGCTTTTCTGAACTTATATAATCGGTAAATCCATCATGTATCATTGTGAGAAACTAGATTCTTAAACCCTTCCTGTAAATCTCTAAATCCTGTTCTCAAATGGCTTCTTCATCTTCGCGGCGTGTGCTTCTGTACTTACTTGGGTAATACTACCTGAAAGATCTATACGTGATCATCTAACTACTAAAGATTTATTTTTGGTTCATGCTATAAAAACCCGGATACCAACCAACTGAGTTGCTGTTATGAGTGAACACATGATTGAAATTGCAAGTCGTTGTGGACATATTCTGCCATACGGTGTTTTTATCAGTAATGTATTGAAGCATCGTCAAGTTGATCTTACTAGTGAAAAAAATTGGTGCACCAAATCAAATGAAATAGGAAAAGTGGCATTAACCTTTAATGGTCTAAAGAAAAAAAAAGATGGTTGGGTGTTCAAGGATGTTGACGAAACTCCTTCTACCTTCACTCCACACACTGAGTTTGAAAGATTTGTTGTGGATCAATATCAAAGGCTTTCAACAAGAATTTCATAAGTTGAAAAATCTCTGATCATGATTCACAAGAAATTAGATGAAGACAATGCTCTCAGAACTCCCTCAGCATGTGAATCTGATGCTAAAGACGACACAACAAAAGATGAGTCTATGGAGACATCTGACTCAGATTAGGAAGAAGAGTCCATTTTAGTTTATTTTTCTAAAATTAATGAAATATTTTAATATATTTTAGTATATTTTTCTATGTTTGAACTCTATTTGAAATTTTAATATATACTTTTCGTGGTTATATTTTCATATTTTTCCTATGTTTAATGTTATTATGGATATTTTTTTAAATCCTTGAAGTTTTTTTACGTCGAACTCTAAAAAACGTCGACGTTTTAAAAGATAAAAAATAAGAAAAAAGGAATGTTACGTCGAATATTGTAAAAGTTGACGTCAAAGATCAAGTCCATTTCTTTAAATACAATTACGGATCCTTGATCTAGTCAAAATTTAGGCGTAACTTGTCACTTTTTTCACATTTTTTTTGGGTTTTCTCATATCTCTTTCAAGGTCACAAAAGTTTGGGTGATGCATGAAGGAGCTATAGAAATCCAAAGAAATAAGTTAACAAATTTGGATTTCGTTTCAAGTAGTACAATTTGAATGACTTTTTCTTTTGGTTTTCCATTCATTCCTCCACTAAATAAAGACATTTCTTTATTAACGTTCAAGGAATGGTGGAAATCCAGAGGAAAATGTTAACACTCATGAAATTTAAAAACATTCAATATTTCTCTACGTCGAACAGGACGAGAGTTCGACGTCAACTGCGTAAGTAGACTCTTATTTTTAATTGTCTTGAAGATGTTTACACCCTAAGAAATCAGATAACTCTGAAATCTAACGGTAGAAAACAACTCCAGTAAAATTTAAAAAAGAATCATACATTGCCAAATGATGAAGCTGAACAACTTTTTTATAAATTTATTTTAGTTCTCAAAATTGTTTCAGCATTAAATATATTGTGAACCATATTTCTTTTTCCTCAGTAATTCCTTTTCAGTAAGATAACTTGACCATTTATGTACTATAAAAAGCAATTTGTTGACTTCAATTTCAAAGCCCACCTTCATATTAATTGAGGCCTGAATGCGACACTTTGAAATTCAAGTGAGCAAATTGCAATTTAAAGAACAAACATGTTTCGAGATCTACGGAAAGGAAAATGATAAGGACATAAAAAACATGAATCCTAATATGTTCAATACGGAAACAGGAGACAAGGGGTTACGTGAAATGAAAGCTACATTTATAGATGAACCGATAACGTCAACGAGCTAAGAGATAGACGTACATTAATTCTTATATAATTCTTTTAGATCTTAAAATTGTTTCAGAATTAAACATATTGTGAACCATATTTCTTTTTTCTAAGCAATTCCCTTTCAGTAAGATATCTTAACCATTTCTGTACTTGAATTTGAAAGGGCACCTTCATATGAAATGACGACGAATGCGCCACTTTCAAATATTAGCAAATTGCAATTTGAGGTACAAAAATGCTTCGAAATCTAAGGAAAAGAAAATACAAAGGAAATAAAAAACATGAATCCTAATATGTTCAACAGGGAAACAGGAGGCCACGGATTACGCGAAATTCAAGCTATACTTATAGATGAAATGATGACGCGAAATTCAAGTTACATCGTATAATTATGCTTAGCAATTGCCATAGTCCATCATCTGTAGGAACGTCGAAGCCCAGCCGTAATTGACGTTCAAACATCATTCAGTGAAAAGTAATAAACCTCTTTTGATTCAGATAAGAACTAATTGACGTCCAGCCCCCCAAAAATCGACGTCAAAAACATCGTTGGAAACAACACACCATTAATGTCCCAACTACTCCAATTTCCTTCACGTCAAAACTCCACAGACTCGGACATGCTATTGAATGATTAAAAAGTAAAAAGAAAAAACGAATAAAAATTAGATGAACCGCTGACAAAAATTAGACATGATAAATCGAGTACATCGTGTAATTATGCTTAGTAACTAACACATTGTATAAACGTCGAAGCCCAGCCGAATTCGACGTTCAAACATCATTCACTGAAAAAGTAAAAAATCTCTTTGGATTCTAATATGAACTCCTTGCTGACTAAACGAAGACATTTCTATGATATAGGACGTCATTGATCAAAACTATTTGACATCAATCTCCAGTCTTTTGCATCGAATACACTCAAAATTCGACGTCAACTGTATAAATTTAATTTGTATTACAGTTGTTTCCACCATAAGAAATTAAATAGCTCTGAAATCTAATGGTAGAAGACAACTCCAAGACAATTTAAAAAACGATTCATACATAGTTAAATGATAAAGTTGAACAACATTTTTATATAATTATTTTAGATCTGAAAATTGTTTCAGCATTAAACATATTGTGAGTCATATTTCTTTTTCCTAAGCACTTCCCTTTCAGTAAGATAACTTAATGATTTATGTACTATAAAAAGCATTTTGTTGACTTGAATTTGAAAGGCCACCTTCATATGAACTGAGACCTGAATGTGACACTTTGAATTCAAGTGCGCAAATTGCAATTTAAAGAACATAAATTGTAATGTATCCATGTCTCATACCTAAGAAAATAAGGTAACAAGATTTGGGTATTGAATGATACTTGAATTGATCACTATGTAATTCAAGGAAATTTGACATGATGTAAGGAAAGAGGTAATATTTCGACATCAACTCATGATAGACATACTTTTATGCTTTGGTCAATGGATCCTGAGTACAACATATTATGTCCAGAAGAATGGGAAACCACTGATTCAGTATGACCGATCAGTGAGTCAACCAATTCAAAAGGAGACGTAGCTTCAGAGTTTTCTCTCTAGGCAGTAATGACACCATCTTGAATTTTTTAATAATTACATAATACATAAATTAATGGACACTAGAAACAAATGTTTAAAAAACGAGTATTCTTAACCTAATTAAAGGAAAAAAATGGTAGTGTAAGAAATTACAATGAAATAATAGGGTAAGGAAAAAGGTATAAGATGTTTAGCTAATTCAAAAACTCTTAATGTAATGAAGTATAAAACTCATTCAACTAACTAACTCCATTGTAAAAATGAAAATTTAACAGAGATAACATTTAACTTCTATATTTATTATTACCTCTGCCCCAGCAAAAAGGATGTTGTTTCCAATAGTCATGTGAAAGATCTATCCTTTGGGTCCATCAAAAGTGAACTTTATATTGGTCTCGGTATTCAAAGCCTTTATCATGAACACATCCATGTAATCAACTTCCTTGCTTATACTAGTCTATAAGTAGAACATCATTACACATTAAAATAAAACAAGGACAAAAAAGTGTTTACCTTGATAACATTTTTCAAACCGACAAAAATCCATAGTGCCTCACTTATCAAAGAGTTAACCTCAGTGCCAAAACGTATGACTTTAATGCATTGACCTGTATGGCAATCCCATATCTGAACGGTCCCATCATTGCTACCAGAATAAAGTTTGTTGGTTCTAGCTAGAACTGTAATTCCAGTTATAACCTAATGTCAAAAAATGTAATCATATCAATTTTGATTGAATTATTATTCTAAATATATATATACATTATTAAACATATATTTTGTAATACTAATTATTGATTTTAGAGTGAATACCTTTTTGTGTTGCTGAAGTTCAATTAACGTGTAAAATCCATCACCATGACACCATGAATGCAAATTGAAACACTTTTCACCATAAACACACATGTTGTTGGTCCAATATTTGCATATATTTGGAGATATTTTCTTGGACACCTTTACGACATTTGTTTGATCTTCTTTCTCTCCACCCTTTTGAATCAAAGTTTTGTTGGGTTTATTCTTGGAGACAATCTTATAGGATGAATGACGTTTTTTCCCACAAATTTTGCTTTTGACATTGATACCGAGATACGAAGTATGTGGGGGAAGGTGTTTCTACATGTCTAAATTTGCACGGATTTCTATTACATCTCCCAGCTTGCCAGTAAATATAAGTTTTTCCACTAATATCTTTATTCATCCTAATAGACTTTGCATCCATGATACTCTACAAAAATAAATATTACAATTTTAATCTCGATAGATTTATTAAACAATAATTATTCAACACAAAACTAAATTAACATAACAATGGTCGGTTATATATATATATATATATATATATATATATATATATCATAATAATAAAGAATAAAAAAACATTTTTTTAACATCTTCAAATATTATTATATAATTTTAAAATTTGTTGATGCAGACATACACAAATATCCAAATTTGTTGCATATAATAAAATATTATTTCGAGTGCATATAATTTTAAATTGCATATAATAAGATATTATTAAAAGTGCATAAAACAAGATATTATTTAAAGTGCATACAATAAAAGAATTTAAAGTGCATATGATAAAATTATTATATAAATAAGGAAATATTTATTTAATATAATAAGGTGTTTATATATATATATATAAACTGAATCTAACCTTATATAATTTTAAAAAATACTTCCAGCTGAATTTTAAACTATTTCACTCATTTAAAGAAATAAAATATTTTAAAATTTTAAGAGAAGTATTATCTTAGTAAAATTTTATAGCACAAGTACTTTACAAAACATCAATATTTCAAGTTATCACCTTTTTTTCATATTCTTATAATTTTTAATTAAAAGATAAAACTCGTTTCAGAAAGTTAAGAAATGTTGGCCTAAAATTATGAGATTTTGTGTTATTTAAGTTTAATTAAGAATTCAAGGCAACAAGTTGTTTAGTTAAATGATTCAAAATAACATATTATTCAAACTTATATCTTTAGATGATAAATAAAGTATTACATTCAAATTGCTGTACATTATATTTTAAATAGGTATAATAAATTTAAAATGAAACGTAAGTATATTATTATTGTCCAATTTTAAAGAAAACGAAAACCTATAACAATTCTAAATATTTTGTTCCTTGATAAAAAATAGTTTAAAACTAAAATTTTAAGGAATTTAAAGTTTAACATTGCAAAATTTTCATCTAATAATTTATTTATCATTGAAAATAATGAAACAATGAAATCACACATCACTCAAAGTTTAATTTCAATGGATGAAAAATGAAATAAGATGAAAAGTTTTGACATACCTTTAGTTGTAGATCCTCACAGAACCAATTAGCTTGAATGAGAAAACTTTTAGAAATCAAAGTTTGTATATATGTATTGATGTTTCTCTCTTATGTTTATTTATATAGTACATAAGGTTTATAGAAAGATAATTTAAAGTTAGAGAAAATATCCAAATTTTGAGATCCAAATAATAATAAATTCAAATCCATATTATTTTAAGTCAATTTAAAATCATTTATCCAATATCTAAATTAATATTTTTGAATTTTAACTTCAATCCATTTAATGGGTTTTGGATATGAAAAATTTTTGGATTTTGAAAATTAAAATCACAATCCACATTTGGATTGGATTTAGATTTAATATATTTTGGATTTTGAAAATCCAAAATCAAAGGTTTTATTTTAATAAATAAGATAAGATATGTATACAAATAAATAAATAATATATAGAAACATAAATGAATGGACAAGATATATATATATATATATATATATATATATATATATATATATATATATATATATATATATATATATATATATATATATATATATATATATACATATATATATATATATATATATATATATATATATATATAGGGGTTTGCTAACACGCGTACGCCTGTTTTTCCGTTGGTATATTTTAGCAATGTGTACCAGGTTTTAGTAGACAAAAATATCCTTATATATCATGGATTCTAAGTTTTAAGGTTAAGGGTATTTTAATAATTTTCATTCTCAAAACTAAAAGAAAAAAAAAACCCCAAACCCTTACTCACCTCTCTCATTCCTCTTAACCCTTTCTCTTTCCTCTTTCTCACTCCAATCGTTTCTCTGTCATTCCTATTGTAGTCTCAATTGGAAAAATAAGAAACACTTGCCGTTAAACAATCTTACAAAAAAATGATTTTATAATGAGTTTTCATCTTATAATTTTTGTCTTATCTAATTTTATCCAATTTTCACAAGCATAAAGGAATTGATAATTGACCTGGAAAAAATCAGAAATACTCGCTGTTAAACAATTTCTTACAAAAAATGATTTTATAATGAGAAAGATGAGTAAGGGTTTCGGGGGTTTCTTTTTTTTTTTTAAGTTTTGAGAATGAAAATTATTAAAATACCCTTAACTTTAAAACTTAAAATCCATGATATATAAGGGTATTTTTGTCTACTAAAATCCGGTACACATTGCTAAAATGTACCAACTAAAAAACACGCGTACGCGCGTTAGCAAAGCCCATATATATATATATATATATATATATATATATATATATATATATATATATATATATATATATATATATATATATATATATATAATATTTTCAAAACATTATTATATAATTTTAAAATTGATTGAATACACAAATATCGAAATTGGTTGCATAAAATAAGATATTATTTCAAGTGCATATAATTTTAAATGTCATATAACAAAATATTATTCAAAAGTGATTATAACAAGATATTATTTAAAGTGCATACAATAAAAGACTTAAAGTGCTTGTGATAAAATTATTTTATAATTAAGGAAATATTTATTTCATATTATAAGAAATATCGAATAATATATATATATATATATATATATATATATATATATATATATATATATATATATATATATATATTAATAAAGAGAATCTAACCTTATATAATTTTGAAAAATATTTTAAAGAAATAAAATATTTTAAACTTAAGAGAAATATTAGATTAGTCAAATTTTATAGGACAAAAACTTTACAAAACATCAATATTTCAAGTTATTACCCATTTTTATGTATTGTTATATTTTTAATTAAAAGATAAAACTCATTTAAAAATTTAAGAAATGCTGGCTTAAAATTATGAGGTTTTGTGTTATTTAATTTGAATTAAGAATTTACGACAACAAGTTGTTTAGTTACATGATTTAAAATAATAAATTATTGAAACTTATATCTTAAAAATTTTAGAATAAATAAAGTATTACATTCAAATTCAAATTTAAATTCAAGTATATTATATTTTAAATAGGTATAATAAATTTAACATATTATACATTATATATATTATATAATATATATGTAATAAGAAACGATAACATAATTATTAAAATTAGAGTCTTTCCCTAATTACCATGTCCTTTGAACTTTCCATTAATGGCAAAGAACTCTGGCTGCCTGGACGTGGTAAGAGAACATCATCACTGTTTGTATTAGATATAAATTAGTATACAACTTTATGGATATCATCTACTATTTCCATATTTAATCTTAAATTCAACACATTAATCACTCGTTTACAACTTCATTATTAATTATATAAATTTAAAGTTTACATGTCTCTTTCTTTTCCTTTTTTTTAAACATTTATTCTTTTTTTCTCTTTTCAATTTTATTTATGCTTTAACTAAATTCTACAAAAAAATGCAAGCCATTAATAAAGAAACCAATATTATCTGTGTTTCTTTTAAGTACTTATCACATTTAATTTTCATTTCGAAAATATCTAACTCTTGACATGTTCTTGTGAGTTATAGTTTCACATAATATTATATAATTACATTCATCAAGTGTTATGGTTTCACAATACAAAATTCAATTTTAATTTTCTTATCTCTTCCTTATATTTTATAAGCATGTTTTTTTTTTCTTTTTAAAGATTATATGTTTGAGATTTCTTTCAATAAAAAATGAAATCATTTGGCAAATCAGTGATAGACAGGACTAGATATTAAAAAAGTCATAACATTATTTAAGTGTTAGCATTTAATATTAAATATAATGAGTAGGTGATTGTATTATTTTAGGAGCCAAAAACCTCAAATATATTCACGTGACCTTATCAAAGGCCATGTGATACATCACGAGAACATATTGGTATAAAATTATAAAACTATGAAATTATAAAACTATAAAATAATAGTATTTTAAACGGTACGGACTCAATTAAAAATTATAAATTTATTAAGTATTTAATAAATCATAATATACTTTTAGGAAACACTAAAATATAAAGAAATACGATAATGTTACCAATGAGGAAGTTCCCAAATACTCATGCCACGAGAGGAAAAGGAGATTATATGGTTATTATAGCCAATACCATCAACATTGACATCACTTTGATATGCTAGATTGTTCAAAATTCATTTAAGTCATCATCATTTCCAATTATAGAAACCTTGATTATATTTTTTTTTTCTAATATCTCTCATATATGTTACCATAAACCTTTATAATGACTTCTTTAAATATAACAGTTACAAAAGAGAAATTAACATGTCATGTTAAACCATTCACAAAATAATACCACCATACGTTCATAAGTAATATATCTTAAATATCTATCAAGAAAAATACACAACCTAATAATACTACTGAACATATACATGTGGTAGAAAAAGCCCTACTAAAAAACCAATTAGTGACCAAATTAAAAATTTATCACTAACCAAAATTTCGGTCGTTAATCCGTAATAAAAGGATTGGTCACCTTCTTCTATGGGATACCAATTTAGTCAACAAAATTTCGATGGTTAATTTGGTAGCAAAAAAAAAAGTAGTGACCCCACATTTGTTGCTAAAGTGAAAATATTATTAAATTTAAAAAAAAAAAGTTGGTGCTAATTTGGTTGCGAATGTGATAATATATCAACCATTATTTTTAAATCTATAATAGGTTACTTTTTTATTTTAATTAAAATATTTTTAGGTGCTATATCAATGGAAAAAAAATTTAGCGACCAATATATTTTGGTGGCTAATTTTATTGCAAAATTTGACTAAATGTATTACAAATTTGGTAACTAAATTTTATTGCTAATTTTTAGGTGCTATATCAATGTAAATCATTTAACATGGATATAAGTATTACAAATTTAATTAACTCGCATTTCGTCTTCTTCTTCAAGTTTGTCTCAACCTCTACTCTTCTTCACTTTTGTGGTGGAATGAAAATAACAACCACCGAATGTTCAACTTGTTGAAAATCATACAACAATAGTGAGTTTCATCAATCATGTGGTGGTTGGACAACATGTTATCTAAATCCATTCGTTGTCGCACCTAAATTGCGTGGAGGTTAAGGTGAAGGCGCACACATAACCGAGAGAGAGAAATAATCGTTATTCAGAACAAAGAACCCCATGTCGACAATCAGAGTGATGCCAATGTACGCTTGCCCTGATGTGATTTTGATACTAAATGCACCCTTTTCTACTTAGAAACTTGCTTGAAATCATGTTTTTCTATTAAGTTGTGTGAATAAGAGAGTTAAGGTTGAACTTGATGATTTTATGATTAAATTCCCTTGTTTTGGCAGGAAATGAGATAATATAAAAGCAGAGCTGAAGTGCCAAGGAGATGGAGCTCAGAAAGATTTGAAAAAGCACCAGAAAGTAGGAACACCCGAAGCTTGAGCGCCCTTTTTAGAGCCCTCAGCGCCAAAGCCTACCGTACATCACCTATGCACCCTTTTTGGAGCGCTAAGCGCCACTTTTCCTGGAGAACCACGCCTACTTGCCCTCCGAGTGAAGCTGAGCGCCAGTTGTAGTATCGCAGCATGCCCGGGCGCCCTAAGTGGGGCGTTGAGCGCCAACAAGATGGGCTTGGGCTTTGTTTCTATTATGATTCCGCTCTATTTAAAGGACCCAGACGCCTTAGGTTTTGTATCTTTGACAGAGGAGGCACAACAACACACTCTTCCACTCTTTGAAGGAGGATTTGGATGGGGGATCTTCCATCTTCAACTTTTAGTGTTTTTCTATCTCATTCTTCTCCATTGTACATCTAGTTTCACCATGACAATGGGGAACTAACTTCTATTTGTTGTTGGGGGATGATGTAACCTTGTAAACTCTCATGTATTTGAATTAATTCTTAATAATATATGATTCTTTTATTAACTGTTAGGGTAATTCTTCTGTGATCAATGCTTGCTTTGTTTAACTCATTCATAGTGTGATGTATGAATTGCATGAGTGCTGGGAGGTTCCTTACAATACAGGTTCTTGTAGAATTATTCCCAAGAGCAGTATTTCTCAAGGATGGGGGTATGAGTCTTGGTTGTCTTAAGCTCCTGATCTTCAGAATTAATTATTCGGAATGCTAGAAATCGTATGAACTAGTAATTAAGGATAGACTTTCTTCACTGAGGGATCGGGTTTTAAGTAATTTAGTGAGTGACGTTGACTTTAATGAAAGAAGAAGAATTCTTATATACATGAGAGTAAACTTGGTGAAATCTAATCCCAACAACATATTCATCTCATAGCATAAACATCCATTCATCGTTGTGCTACTCTTCAATTGATCAAAACTGCATTCATATTTAATTTTTTGTATTTGCATTCTAATCCAATAATTTTGTTCCTTTTAAGTCTTAATTAATCGAGTGATCACAACTGTCTAGTGTCGAGAGTCTCTTGGGACACGATACTTGGTCTTATCATTTTATATTACTTGTACGATCCGGTACACTTGGCAAAACAAGGGAATTTAGTTATAAATTCATGAAATTCAACCTCAACTCTCTTATTCACACAACTTAATAGAAAAACATGATTCCAAGCAAGTTTCTAAGCAAAAAAGGGTGCATTTAGTAAATTACATCACAGATAACGGTATTTTCACCCGTTATCACAACCCCAAACTTAGAACTTTGATTGTGCTCAAGCAAAAAGATTGTAACACAGCTTTTCAAAACAATTACTACAATGATTCAACATTTTTCAAAAACTTTTTCTTCCAAGACAAGAGATCACTTTTATCAGCTCAGCATACAGATGTCAGTCAAGATGTGTAGATGTCTTACTTCAATCAAAATCAATGTGATGCTCATATACTTCAACAGATGTTATCCTTAAGAATAATTAATCAACCAAGCAAAAATGTAATCAGAAATTCGAAGAACTACTCCTCACCAAGGAAAGTGTTTCACTCAAGCACTCAAAAGTGTATCACTCAAGCACTCAAAAGTGTATCACTCAACTCAAAGGTGTATAGTGAGGTATTGGTGACTTTTTCACTCTACTATCACAATGTCACACAAATTAACTTTGTCTTTCATTTAGCCACAATCAAACATACTCACAAGCAATTTGTCATCACAATGGCTTTTCATGGCTTGTAACTTGGCTGGGCTAAGAAGGAAATTGGTTTTTCTGGTCAGCAAAATCCTTGAGTTAAGAGAGGCATTTATGATTTCATCATTCAAGCACAAACTCTCTTTCTTTTTCCCAGCTTTCCCTTGCATTGAGCTTTTCTTTTCTTTTCTTTTCATCTTTCTTTTTCTTTTGCTTTTGCTTTTCATGTACTCACTGCTTAGCACAATGCTTTTTCTGTTCAATTTTTCCAGTAACCCCAAACTTGAACCTTTATCAATACCTCATCAAACGTTTTCAACTTAACTCAAGGTAAAGATTTTCAAAAAAAGGTTTTTCAAACATACATAAGGCTCAAGATTCAAAGGTTAGAATAATTTATTCTCTTTTCAGTTGGTAAAAATTCATGTGAAGGCTAAAAGAATAAGGGACAACAAAAGATGACCTTGATCATATGAAACCTGCAAGCAAGTAATTCAATCACAGAAAATTTGGGCAAAAACATTTATGCTTCCAAACTAATAGCAATTATTCACAAAAAACTGTGAAGCCCAAATCTCACACAGGTAAACTCACAAGTCCCAGAATTCAGAAAAAAACCATGCTCAGTATCTCAATCAAGTTTTACCTCAAGCACCTGTTTCATACACTGTGAGCCATCACCTGTATATCAGCACATCATGCATCATCTCAACATCAATCAATACACTAGAATATCTCAAAGCAATACTCATCACAAAACACAGCACAGTTGAATCAAAGTAGTGTGATTCATTCAAGCAAAGTACAATAGCAAAACAAATGATCAAAAGGAAAAGTTTAGAAAGTTGGGTTGCCTCCTAGGAAGCACTTCTTTAACGTCCTTAGCTTGACACCATTAAACTCAATCTGGATCAACCAACTCCATGATTGTGGAAACGCGTTCCACCTCACCACCCAAATAATGCTTGAGATGTTGTTCATTGACTACCCAACTTCTTTGTGGGTCTTCAGAGGCTAGATCTGTCAACTCAACTGCTCCATGTGGAAGGACATTCTTGATCATAAATGGACCATACCACTTGGACTTCAACTTTCCAGGGAAAAGCTTTAGTCATGAATTGAACAGCAGCACCCGCTGTCCTGGATTAAAGACTTTTTTTACCAGCTTCCTGTCATGATAAAATTTCACCTTTTCTTTGTAATTCTTGGAAGAATCATAGGCATGCAGCCGCATCTCCTCAAGCTCAATAATTTGCCTTCTCCTCTTTTCTGCAGTGTCACAAGGATCAAAATTCAAGAATTTTAAGGCCCACAGAGCTCGATGTTCCATATCTACCGGAAGGTGACATGCCTTTCCATAGACCATTTGGAAAGGAGATAATCCAATAGTTGTCTTCATTACGGTTCGATATGCCCAAAGAGCATCATCTGTTACCAATAAGGAGTATTGATAAATCTTGAAGAAATTTGTTTTGATGATGCTGCAAGAAGTTTTAGTTGAAGAAGATATTAGAATTAGTTAAAAGCAATTTGTAGAAATTAAATGTAGTAGGAAATTCTTGTAAACTTTGTAAACTTGCATTTTTAACTGCAATAATTGATTATGGAATGACAATAATCGATTATCACAGAGTCACATAGGAATAATCGATTATCGCTTCATATAATCGATTATCACATTTTGAAAACCCTGTAACGGACTTGAATAATCGATTATCACTTACAATAATCGATTATTCGTGGCAGTTGAAACTTAACCTTAGATATTCAGAGCAGCTGGCTATATAGTGTTTTTTTTTTAAGATTAAAGGAAAGAAGAAAAACATAGTTGAACACAGAGCTTTTGAGAATACAGTATGATCTGAGGAAGTTCCAAAAGCTAGTTCATTGCATTGCTTAGTCTTGTGAAAAGGAGAAGCTTGCGCTTTGTGGGTCAAAGGTCGGAGCGGTTCTCTTCAAGTTGGCAAAGTTATTGTTCTTCCGGTTCGTTCGTTCGAAGGAAGGTTTTATCTTTTTCTGTTTCATTTACTCTATTGTAATTTGTTGAAATTGATTTTAGTGAAATCGTTAATCACTTTTTATAGTGATTAACAACTGGACGTAGATTCTTTTGAATCGAACCAGGATAAAAATCCAGTGTATCAAATTTTCTACTCCCTACTCTCTTTATTGTTTTATGCATATTAAATGTTTGATAAATTTTCTCTAAGAAAATTGTTTTTCTAAAACGGACCATCAAAACTTGATTTGTGACCGTAACACGCTTTACAAGTATTTTATTCCGCTGCGCGACTCTATAACAGTATCGATTGTTACTACAATTGGTATCAGAGCTTGCTTTGATATTTTTTCAAATTTTTCGAAAATGGCCGGTCACCAAAACCAAGTATATGCCGAGGGTGCTTCCATCAACAGACCACCACTCTTTACTAGTGATAACTATGCATTCTGGAAAGTCAGAATGGAAATTTTTATGAGGTCTGTTACAGAGGCATCTGGGAAGCTGTACTAAATGGTCCCTATATTCCAAAAAGAACTATTGATGGTGTAGAAGTAGAAAAACCATACTTCAACTGGACTCCAGAGGAAAATAGAAGAGCTCAATTTGATATTAAGGCTCGCAACATTATTTCATCTGCTGTTGTACTTGATGAGTTTTATAGAATTTCAGTTTGTAAGATAGCACAAGAAATGTGGGAGGTTCTCAGAGTCACACATGAAGGAACAGAGGACGTGAAACGTGCAAGGAAGAACACTCTCATTCAGGAGTATGAGATGTTCAGAATGCAACCTGGAGAAACAATTTCCGATGTCCAAAAGTGTTTCATTCACATAGTGAACCACTTGACAGGGTTGGGTAAGACTTTTGATACTGATGAATTGAATGTAAAAATTTTGAAATCATTGGACAGGTCTTGGCAACCAAAGGTGACTGCCATCTCTGAGTCTCAAAATCTTACTCAAATGTCGATGCCAATTTTGTTTGGGAAACTCCATGAGCATGAACTTGAGTTGAGAAGATTGACGGCTGAAGAAGATCAAGGCAAAAGAAAGACACTAGCCTTCAAGTCCGAGATCTCCAAAGGAAAGAACTCTAAAAGGATTTAAGATGATGACTCCGATGATGATGAAGAAAACATGAGTCTTATGATTAAGAAGTTTGCAAAATTTATGAAAGCAAAGGGAAAAGACAAATACCGTGAAGAAAGGAAAGAAAATCATGGATCTTCTTCAAGCATTAAATGTTATGGATGCGGGGAAAGAGGTCATGTGAAGACTGGCTGTCCAAAGAATAAGAAAAGTGAAGAAAAGAAAGAAAGAAAGTTTCCAAAGAAAAAGAAAGCTTACATAGCCTGGGAAGATAATGCTTCAAGTTCTTCAAGCTCAAGGGATTCAGATGAAGAGGCAAACTTGTGCTTAATGGCAGATTTAGAAGATGCAGGAAGCCAAGTAAGTGACTCTAACTTAGAGTCGAGTGATGAATTTGATTTACAGAAGGCATTTCTTGATTTGTTAAATGAATCGGAAAAACTTGATGTTGCTCATACGAAGCTAAAGAAAGAACATAATGATTTAAAGTTGAAATATGAAAAAGTACTAGATGATGAAGTTGTTTTGAGAAACAAAGTTAGTAATCTGGAAACTAAGTTGTCTGAATTTGATGTTGTTGCACAACCTGTTGAGTGTCTATCATGCAAGAGTCATATGTTTAATATTGATATACTAGAGAATTTACTTGCAAAGGCAACCAGGTCTCAATCACATGTTAAAACAAATGCTACTAAAAACAATGTAAAAAATAAAGTCATGCATCAAAGCAAGAAGTCAAAAATAAAAAGAACTAGTAGAGTTTGGGTTGAAAAAGGAACCTTGATGAAAAATAAGGTACATGAGGTTTGTTGTTTTTACTGCATGAAACATGGTCACACATCAAATAAATGCAACATTAAACATTTTGGTGTACCAATTGGGAAATATGAATGGGTTAAAGTTATGAAATAATATTTGTTTACTTAAACTAACCCCAAGGACCCATAACAAGATTGGGGACCTAAGTTCTTGCTCTAATTTGTCTTGTAGGAACTTACTAAATCAAAGAAGTCATTGTGGTATCTTGACAGTGGTTGCTCAAGACACATGACTGGTGACAAGAAAAAGTTTATATCTTTTGAGAAGAAGAAACAAGGTTTTGTAACCTATGGGGATAACAACAAAGGTAGAATCATTGGAACCGGAGACATTGGAGGAGGAAACACCTTAACAATAAAGGACGTGTTATGTGTTGAAGGTCTCAAACACAACCTACTAAGCATAAGCCAACTTTGTGACAAAGGTCTCAAGGTAACCTTTGAGAGTGATAAATGCACTGTGTATTTTAAAAATTCTACTAAGATTGCTTTGCAAGGTGTTAGGCATAATAACATTTACTTGATTGATATTGAAAGTGCATCTAATCATAATATAACATGTTTAGTTGCTAAAGAGGAAAACCCTTGGCTATGGCATAAAAGAGCTGCACATATTCATATGCAACATTTGAATAAATTGATTTCAAAAAATCTTGTGATTGGTTTGCCAAATTTAAAATTTGAGAAAGACAAAATCTGCTCTGCATGTCAAAAGGGAAAGCAAACCAAATCCTCATTCTCATCTAAAACCATGATTTCAACATCAAAACCCTTAGAACTTCTGCATATGGACTTGTTTGGTCCATCTAGAATTAAAAGTTTTGGTGGAAACTACTATGCTCTTGTGATTGTTGATGATTACACTAGATTTACTTGGACATTCTTCTTAACCCTTAAAAGTGAAGCTTTTAAAGCATTCAAATCGTTTGCAAAACGTGTTCAAAATGAAAAGGAATTGAAAATCAAAACTTTGAGAAGTGATCATGGTGGTGAATTTGAAAATGAATCTTTTGAAAAGTTTTGTGAAAAATATGGAATTGCTCATAATTTTTCTGCTCCAAGAACTCCCCAACAAAATGGTGTTGTTGAAAGGAAAAGTAGATCACTAGAAGAACTAGCTAGGACTCTCTTAAATGAATCAAATGTGCCAAAGTACTTTTGGGCTGATGCAGTTAGTACTGCTTGTTACGTGTTGAACAGAATGCTAATTAGGCCTATTCTTAAGCTAACTCCCTATGAATTGTTTAATGGTAGAAAACCAAATGTATCTCATTTGAAAATTTTTGGATGCAAATGCTTTGTTTTAAATAATGGTAAAGATAATCTAGGTAAATTTGATGCTAAATCTGATGAGGCAATCTTCTTAGGATATTCCTTAACTAGCAAAGCATACCGGGTGTTTAATAGAAGAACCTTGAAAGTTGAAGAATCAATGCATGTTGTTTTTGACTAAATTGTGGACCTTGAGGTGAATCCTCTTGAGTTAAATCAATCACTTGCAGGTGATGAGGATTATTTGAGGGAAGCTCTTGAAGAGATGTACCTAAATGAAAACTATCCTTCAGAAACACAAAACGAACATCAAGTAGTTGATCCCAAAAGCTATCAGAAACCAAGAGGACTTTCTCTGGACAACATCATCGGAGATATATTAAAAGGGGTAATTACTAGACACAATCTTAACAATTTCTATTTAACAGTAGCTTTTGTGTCTCAGGTAGAACCTAAGAACATAAAGGAAGCTCTTCAAGATGATAAATGGTGTGTTGCTATGCAAGAAGAATTGAATCAATTTGAAAGGAATGATGTTTGGGAACTTATCCCTAGACAAGATGATAATCAAATCATTGGAACAAAGTGGGTGTTTAGAAACAAGCTTGATGAAGATGGAAACATCATCAAGAACAAAGCAAGGTTTGTTGCAAAGGGCTACTGTCAAGAGGAAGGTATAGACTATGATGAAACTTACGCTCCGGTAGCCAGGTTAGAAGCAATTCGATTGTTACTTGCTTATGCCTCTTTGATGAAGTTTAAATTGTACCAAATGGATGTGAAAAGTGCATTTTTGAATGGTTTTATTAAAGAAGAGGTATATGTTAGTCAACCTCCTGGTTTTGAGGATTTTAAATATCCTAATCATGTTTATAAGTTGAAAAAGGCTTTGTATGGTCTTAAACAGACACCTAGGTCTTGGTATGAAAGACTTAGTACCTTCTTGATTGCAAATGATTTCTCTAGAGGAAAGGTTGATTCCACCTTGTTTATTAAGAAAGTAGGAAAACATATCTTGATTGTTCAAGTATACGTAGATGATATTATTTTTGGGTCTACAAATGATTCATTATGTGAGGGATTTGCACAAATAATGCAAGGTGAATTTGAGATGTCTATGATGGGTGAGCTTACCTTTTTCTTAGGACTGCAAATAAAGCAAATAAATGGGGGAACTTTTGTCTCCCAAACTAAATATTGTAGAGAAGTGCTTAAGAAGTTTGGTATGGATACTTGTAAAGAAGCCAACACGCCTAAGGCAACGTCTTGCTATTTAGATAAGGATGAATCTGGTGAAGGGGTAAATGAAACCATGTTTAGAGGAATGATAGGATCCTTACTGTATCTAACTGCTAGTAGACCAGACATTATGCAAAGTGTATGTGTGTGTGCTAGGTACCAAGCTAATCCTAAAGAATCTCATCTAATTGCTGTCAAAAGGATTTTGAAATACCTTAAAGGAACCACTTCTTTTGGACTTTGGTATCCATCTGATGCTTCACTTAGTTTAATAGGTTATTCTGATGCAGACTATGGTGGCTGTAAAATTGATAGGAAAAGTACTAGTGGCACTTGTCATTTTCTGGGTTGTTCCTTAGTGTCTTGGCATTCAACGAAACAAGCTTGTGTAGCTTTATCTACTACTGAAGCTGAATACATTGTTGCTGGCAATTGTTGTGCCCAAATCTTATGGATGAAACAGCAACTGGAGGACTTTGATATCTTCCTTGATCACATTCCTCTGAAATGTGATAATACTAGTGCTATCAACCTAACTAAGAACCTCATCATGCACTAAAAAACTAAGCACATTGAAATTAGACATCACTTCTTGAGAGATCACATTCAAAAAGGAGATTGCCAAATTGAATACATTGACACATTACATCAATTAGCTGATATCTTTACTAAAGCCCTGCCTAAAGATAGATTCTATGAGCTTAGAAGAGAGTTAGGGGTATTAGACATGTCTTAGACTCCAGATTTCTGATTCTTTGCGTATTTTCGTAAGATCAACGTTAATAATCGATTATCATCAGGTCATAATCGATTATTCCCAACCTGGACAACATCCTCTACACTGAGATAATCGATTACCCCACCCAATAATTGATTATGAATCTTCAAATTCACCCCTAGAAAATCATGAGCAAATAATCGATCATCTTCATACATAATCGATTATCACACAATTTCTGGAATGTAACCCACGAGCAGATAATCGATTATCACTTACGATAATCGATTATCACGCTAACAGTTTTGAAAATAGAGCCGTTGGAGCCTCCCATAACGGCTGAAAACGGCCATAAACGGCTAGTTTTTCCCTTCTTCTTATAAATAGCCCCCTATAATCGATTATTAGACATCTCTTTGCACCCAGAAACTGCTGTAATCAAAATCTTGAGCTCCCAATCTCTCCATTTTTACTCACTTTCTCAAACTATCACTCCCTCAACCTTTCTCCATGGCAGATTCAAGGAGACATCGCCGCAGAGCTGCTGGAGCATCCTCTTCCTCTCAACCACGTCCAGCAAATATTGATGGATGGATTTCAGATCAAGGAAAACATGCGGACTATGGTACTTCTTGGCAAGAAAGAAGAATCATGGCGGTAAAGTATATTCGCCTTGATTTTTTCCGTTTCTATGGATTTCAATTTCCAGAGCTTTTTACTGTTCAAGGACTCTCAAATCTGGTGGAGCAAAAAGGTTGCATTTATCCCGATCTCATCAGAGTGTTCTACTTCAACTTGAGATATCGAGATGGGATTATTTCCACTAAAGTCAAGGGTGTCCGCATAATTTTAGATGATGATGTGTGGACCAACGTTGCCCAACTACCCATCTGGGATGATGCTGTCAAAGTTCATCTCGGACTCCAAGATTTCGATTGCTTGATGACTTTCCAATCCTTCCTGCGTCACCCTGAACAACAGACTAATCGAAGGCAATTGCTTGTTGGCGGTTTCAAGGTTGAAGAAAGGATGATTCACTACTTACTTGTCTGGATCCTATGTCCTAGAGCAACCAATCATGGTCAATGCTCTGAACAAGATCTACTTCTTCTGTATGGGATCCTAAATCAAATACACATCGATTGGCCTGCTCTCATTTCTGACACTATGGTAAAAGCTAAGAAATCCCACTCTTATCAATTTCCTTATGCTCTTCTTATTTCTAGAATCTTGGAGTACAAAGGTGTAAATGTTGAAGGAGAACTTGTCCAAGCCATTCAAGTTGTTGGCTCGGAAATTGGCGATACTACCTTTCGTCAGATGGGATTCATTACTAGAGGAAGAGTTCTCATTCACAAAGATGATGACCATCCTGATGAAAATGAAGATGATGACATCGATACTCATATGGCAGAACCAGTTAATGCTGCTACTCCTTCTGATGCTGGTCCATCTACCATGCCCTCATCCTCCGCACTCTCCATGGAAGAACATTTTGCTAGATTATCTAAGCAAGTAGAGGATATAAGTCTAGCACAAAAAACACACTTTGAGGAGGTTTATGAGTGGCAACAATCTGTTGATGAGTACATGGTTGATCAATTTCTTGATCTTGATGTTCGCCTATCTAACATCGAGAATCATCTTAACCTTCAACCTACAGAGAGATCTCCTAGTCCTGAGTTTTAGATATAGGTTCTATGTTAGAATGTTTTGTTGTTTGCTTGTTATTTCATCTATGTTATAATTTTGTCTGTTATGTGTCTTCTTATAATGTAATCCTTATTTTCATAAATAAAATGATCTCTTGATTATATGCATGCTTTGTTTAATTGAGGGGGAGATCATATTTAGGGGGAGCCTTTAACATCAAATCTTTTTGCTTCTGATCAAAAAGGGGGAGAAGAATAATACAAGGGGAGAAGTATAAATTAATACAGGTATTGCTAACTCTGTTGTTGTCTGTTAGCTTGTATGTTTTGCAGGTAAGCCAAAATTGCTTTTAAAATTGAATTTTTTATCATCATCAAAAAGGGGGAGATTGTTACCAATAAGGAGTATTGATAAATCTTGAAGAAATTTGTTTTGATGATGCTGCAAGAAGTTTTAGTTGAAGAAGATATTAGAATTAGTTAAAAGCAATTTGTAGAAATTAAATGTAGTAGGAAATTCTTGTAAACTTTGTAAACTTGCATTTTTAACTGCAATAATCGATTATGGAATGGCAATAATCGATTATCACAGAGTCACACAGGAATAATCGATTATCACTTCATATAATCGATTATCACATTTTGAAAACCCTGTAACGGACTTGAATAATCGATTATCACTTACAATAATCGATTATTCGTGGCAGTTGAAACTTAGCCTTAGATATTCAGAGCAGCTGGCTATATAGTGTTTTTTTTTAAGATTAAAGGAAAGAAGAAAAACATAGTTGAACACAGAGCTTTTGAGAATACAGTGTGATCTGAGGAAGTTCCAAAAGCTAGTTCATTGCATTGCTTAGTCTTGTGAAAAGGAGAAGCTCGCGCTTTGTGGGTCAAAGGTCGGAGCGGTTCTCTTCAAGTTGGCAAAGTTGTTGTTCTTCCGGTTCGTTCTTTCGAAGGAAGGTTTTATCTTTTTCTGTTTCATTTACTCTATTGTAATTTGTTGAAACTGATTTTAGTGAAATCGTTAATCACTTTTTATAGTGATTAACAACTGGACGTAGATTCTTTTGAATCGAACCAGGATAAAAATCCAGTGTATCAAATTTTCTACTCCCTACTCTCTTTATTATTTTATGCATATTAACTGTTTGATAAATTTTCTCTAAGAAAATTGTTTTTCTAAAACGGACCATCAAAACTTGATTTGTGACCGTAACACGCTTTACAAGTATTTTATTCCGCTGCGCGACTCTATAACAGTACTGATTGTTACTACATCATCTAACTTTTAAGACCAATCCTTTCTTGATGAAGCAACTGTCTTTTCTAGAATCCTTTTTATCTCCCTATTGGAAACCTCATCTTGCCCGTTTGTCTATGGATGATAAGGTGTAACTACCTTGCGTCTCACACCATAGTGCTTGAGTACCTTTGCAAGCTGAAAATTGCAAAAATGAGATCCTCCATCACTAATGAGTACTCTAGGTGTTCCAAATCGGGAGAAAATTTGCCTTTTTAGAAATTTAATAACAGTGCTAGAATCATTCTTGTGACAAGCCAGAGCTTCCACCCATTTACTCACATAATCCACTGCCACCAATATGTATTCATTGCTGAAAGATGGTGGAAAAGGTCCAACAAAATCTATGTCCCAGCAATCAAAAACTTCAACTTCTAATATGCCTTACGGTGGCATTTCATGACGCTTGGAGATAGTACCCGTCCTTTGACACTTATCACAGTTCCTGGCATGATAATGAGCATCTTTAAATAGAGTAGGCCAATAAAATCCTGACTGGAGCACTTTTGCAACTGTTCTCTCTCCACTAAAATGCCCCCCAAAAGGTGAGTCATGATAGTGCCATAAAATTTCTTCCACTTCCTCTTTAGTCACACAACGCCTCAGAAGGTTATCTGCTCCAATTTTGAACAAGTAAGGATCATCCCAAATAAACTGTTTCGCATCATGCAAATTTTTTTTTCTTTGTTGCCAATTGAGATCTTCTGGGATTACTCCTGAAGCTTTGAAATTAGCCATATCAACAAACTATTGATGGATTGGCAAGTGTACCAAATCGCACAAGTAATATAAAATGGTAAGATCAAGTATCGTATCCCAGAGGACTCTCGACATTAGACAGTCGTGTGATAACTTGATTAATTAAGACTTAAAGAAAATGAGATCATTGGTTTAAAATGCAAAGACAGAAAATTAAATATGAATGCAGTTTGATCAATAGCAGAATAGCATAGTGAGGAACGAATGTTGTTTATAATATGAGATGAGTATGTTGCTGGGGTTAGATTTCACCAAGTTACCTCTCATGTATGTAAGAATTCTTCTTTATGCATTAATGTTAACGTCATTCACTAAATCACCTAAACCCAATCCCTCGACGAAATAAGCATGTCCTTAATCACCAGTTCATGCAACTCCTAGCATTCCTAGCAATTAAATGTGAAGATCAAGAGCTTTAAGACGACCAAGACTCAAACCCTCATCCTTGAGAAATATTACTCTTGGGAGAATTCAAAAAGAACCTGAATTGTAAGGAACCTCCCGGCACTAATGCAATTCATACATCACGCTATGAATGAGTTAAACAAAGCATGTAATAAGCACAGATGAATTACTGTAACAATTAATGAAAAAACATATGTAGTTAAGAATCAATTCAAATACATGAGAGTTCAAAAGGTTACATCATCCACCAACAACAAATAGAGTTTAGTTCACCATAGACATGGTGAAACTAGATGAATAATGGAAAAGCATAAGATAGCAAAACCCTAAAAGTAGAGGATGGAAGCTCCTGCATCCGAATCCGCCTTCAGAGAGTGGAAGAGTGTGTCGTTGTGCTGCTCCAGCCAGAGATACAGAACCTAGGAAGCTTGGGTCTTTTAAATAGAGCGAAGACAAAACAAAATCAAGGCCTAGGCCCGTGTTGCTGGCGCTCAAGCGCCCCACTTAGGGCGCCCGGGCGGTGAGCGGTGGTTTCCTACGCTTAAGCCTCACAGATGACGCCCCAGCTTCGTGCTACTGGCGCTCAAGCACCCAAAAATGGGCGCCCGGGCGGTGAGCGACAGTCTTCTACGCTCAAGCTTCAGAGATGACGCCTAAGCTTCGTGCTTCTGGCGCTCAAGCGCCCAAAAAGGGGTGTCCGGGTGGTGCGTGACACTCTTCTACGCTTGAGCCTCCAAAAAGGGTGCCCAAGCCTCGAGCATTCCTCCCTTCTGGTGCTTTTCCAGGCCTTTATGAGCTCCACAACCATTATCAACACACAATGCAGTTAGTATAGTAAGTTATATGAACCAAAGACACTTGACGTGTGTGGTTGAGGTCGTACCCAAATCAAATCAATAGCAATTAGAAATGCAGTATACTAGGAAGTGACTCCTAGGTCATCTCTCAAGGACAAATATTTGGTTCAATCATTAAATTAAACACGTAGTAGGGGGTTTGGACAGATTGTGTGAACCAAAAATTAACCGATTAAAACACGAATTCAAACATTAATTAAAAACGGTTGGTCACTAGCTCAATTGCAATGCGTCCAATCCCTAATTAACAATAACTATCCTCTCCTCTCACCCCTAATCCAACATGAATTAACCAACTAAGCGAAGATCAACCTAGATTTCATAAAAGTTAATTAAGCAAATCCACACACATTTAATCAATTTCTGCATCACACAGATTAATCAATTTAGCAAAGATTAAATACCAATTAGGCAACTAAGCTTGTAACTAATTGCAAGCACAGAACAGATTCAATATGATGCAAGGTAAGACAGTGAAAACACAATGATAGTGCATAAATCTCATGGAAATGTTGCAATCTCAGTATTGACCAACCAAACAAATTCAAGTTATCATCAAAAGGAAATGGAAACAACGATTAGAAATTGAAAACATCAGAGCCGAGGCAATGCAAAATTGGAAAAATGGAGATGAACCCTGAAAAGGAAACTAAATACGAAATTGTAATTGCAAACGAAGTGTAGAGTCAAAGAAACGAATTGAACTCATAAACATAATGAACTCGGAAACGAAATGAAGTAAACGAAATTGAGAGTGCAGTTAACGAAATTGAAAGTGCAGTGAACAAAATTGAAAATGTAGAGAAAGTGCAAAGAAGCCAAATGCTATAAACGAAATTACTGCAAAAAATTGTAAATACTGGAAATATCTAAATATCATAACCTAAAACCCCAAAGGGGGAGCTGTCTAGAGCACCAAAGCCTCCAAAACGAGAATGAAGAGAAGAAAGAGTTTTTGGTCCCCTTGGGTACTTAAACCTAAGCCCCCAAATCTGCCCTACAAATGGACCTCTCCTAATTTACCAAAAATGGTCCCAATAAGTCAAGTCTGATCCAATTTGCATTAAAAACAAAATAAAAACGAAATTAAAATATAATGACGTAGATAATGGGAAATGATGTGACAACACTCTTATTGTCCCAAAATATGATTTCAAAATTGTCCTGCAAATAATAATGGGAATACTTAAACTCAAATAATTCAAATTAATTAAAATAAGAATTACTAGTCAAATTAAGCCCAAATAGAGAAAATGAGACAATAATGGAGAATTAAACACAATTCACTAATAAAATTTGGTGAGGAAAGCTAAGTGAATAGGACAAAATAGTGATTCATCAGTGTGTTGGAGGTTTATCAATCACAATACACCCTTATTATTCTTGTTGTTATCGTTCTGTTGCGCTTACTAGGTCATGTGTGTCGATATTCATGAGTGCTCTAGAGGTCATGCCATGATCTCATGTAATTGACCCACTCGACACTCATATAGGTGATTTCATCAAGTATATGCTACAAATCGTACACCACCCATAAGGGATATGAAAATCATTAAAACTTTTGTTTAGGCTAAAATTCTTTCACCACATAGAATTTTAATGACAAAGTTTAACCTCTCAATAATGCAGTCTCTAGAATTTTCACACACCATAGGAAAGGACATAATTGATTAAAAATCAATTTACTATTATCAGAACTAACAAGTGACTTATTTTTACCCATATGAACCTTATTCATGGGATCTCCAATCACAAAGGTTGGGTTACCATAACTTGTTGTTTGCAAGTGGCTTAAGTCTCATTAGCCTTTATGTTTCTAATATCATTTGTCTTCCCAGGGTTTTGTCAGAGGATCTGTTAGATTCAGTTCTGACTTCACATGATTAATGAAAATAGTTCCACTCTTTAGTAGTTGCTTCACCAAATTGTGTCTCAATTGTATATGTTTATTTTTTCCATTGTAATTCTTGTTTTTAGTTATATCTATTGTCGATTGGTAATCACAATGTATTGGTACTGATAGGGTTGGTTTCATTCCTAGTGGAATGTCCACTAAGAAGTTTTTCAACCACTCAGCCTCATTATCAATCATCTCAAGAGTAACAAACTCATATTCCATTATTGATCTTACAATAATTGTTTGTCTGGCTGATCTCCATGTAATCGCACCACCCCCAAGTGTGAATACATAACAACTAGTGGACTTTGTCTCATTTGAATCAGAGATCTAGTTAACATCATTGTATCCTTCTAGTACAGCGGGAAATCTACTATAGTCAATGGCATAATCCATTGAACATAGCAAGTGCATCCCAATGTTCCTGATTTGGACATTGAGTGTATCTACTCAATCTATCTACTGCATAAGTAATATCAGGTCTAGAAAAGCTCATCAAGTAAGTAAGCTCCCGATTATCTAGGCATACTAAGGCTGAGAAATGGGTTCTCCTTTGTTTTTCATTAATTTATAATTAGCATCATAAGGGGTACTCACTGGTTTAAACTCATAAAACTCAAACTTCTTAAGAAGTTTCTCAATGTATTGTTTTTGGATACTAATATACTATTTCCCTTCCTTATGATTCTAATACCTAAGATCACATTGGTCACCCATGTCTTTCATTTCAAAATTTGATCCGAGAAACAATTTAGTTCTAGCAACAATCTCATTGCATGTACCAAAAATTAACATGTCATTCACATACAAACATATAATGAGATATTCTCTACTTTCAAATTTAGAATACTACCAATATCATTATGAAAAGCCAAATTTATTTCTTCGAATAATTAAGTAACATTACCTACACTCATATTGTTTTCAAATGAGAACTGTCATTCAATAAATCAACCTGAAGATTCATACCACATCAATTCAATACCCACATGTACTCATCCAAATCTAATATGCCCAAGAACCTTAAAATATTCTATATCCACGAAAAATCACATAACAACAATTAACGAAATTCTGGAATTAGTTTGAATATCATTGAACAACTTTAATAAAAATTTGCTCGCCAGAAGTTAAATCCCACAAAGCTTCTAATTTCATAAGTAAGGTCAAAGAATGTTGGGCTTAATTCCCATGTCAAGAAAAGCACATAATTAATAGCAATTACTAACTCAGAGAACTATAATCAGCTCATCCAGAATACAAATCAATCTCAACTATGTCAACACGTGATTCCATCACATTGATAAGATCAATCATCTAATTACAAAGTAACTCATGTTCATACCAACCAATTTAATGAAGATTTTGCAATCTAAACAGAACAAGACAACAAATTACAAGTTTTATCATCTAACAACCACCACATAGTTGATGTATAAATCTTACCATCAATTTACTTTTCTAACATCAATCTTGCAATTATTTTCCAGCAAGGACAACAAGGCTTTATACCAATATCATAATAGTAACCAACAAGCATTTTATGCAATTTTTACAGCCATTACAGCAATTATATTATGCCATAGTTACAATAATTACATCAAGTATTTTATATTATTTTTATAGCAATTACAGCAAGTATATTCTGTTGATTTTTAACCCAAAATAGCAAAGCTTTAAAATTCCAAACAACATTTTCATTCAATCAACAAAACACAAGTTTCTGATACTGTATTTTCATTCAAACAACAATATTTTCTGGTGTAGAAACTTTAAAAACAACAACATTTTTTCTTATCAGAAATAGGGTAAAACAACATGTTCATGGCAAAAATAAAGTAAGAACAACATCATTTTTCATGGCAGAAACAAAGTAAAACATCAACAATTTTTTTTTTTGCAGAATTTTATTTTAACACAGCAAGGAATTTGCAAAATTTATAAAAGCTAATAGCAAGCCTTTTTGGCATCAACCAGCAAATGATTTAAGTGCAATACAACATCTAGAACAACACCAAACAATAAGGTTTTCTTGTGCAGAAACAATAATGAAAACAACAATTAAACATAGGCATTCCTCTTATGTATCATTTCGGAAATTCCAATGTATACAACTCCCTCTCTTTCTCTCTCTTTTTTTCTAATCAAATAAAAAAAAACAGGGCACACTCATTTACATTCTCATGGAATATATCAATATTATACCATTATCATCTCCCGAACCCAATACAATCTCAAACACTGAACATTATAATGTTCGAATCAAAAGGCATAGCATTTTATAAACTGTACATGTGTATAATCTTCAAACAATATCAAAATCACAAATCAAGAATCAAAAAGAGAATTTTAGGTTTTTCTTTTAGAGATACACACCCATATAATAAAACAAATTCAAATTAGCTCTTCATACCTTTTTAATTTTGGACAATAACGAGATCGGAAACCAAAGGACTAAGATTTCAATCGCTTGTGTCTATATATGATGTATAAGTCCTTAAGATTGTTGTAGAAATGACTGACAAAATCACGAACAGTATTGCCTGAGGCGTGTAGTTTCACTATCCTTAAGGACTTATCCGTAGTGTATTGCGCAAGTCCCCCAAGATACAACAGGAACTTCTCGAGAGTATTCGAGGATCTCAAAACTAGCCAGGATCTCTAAAATGAGTATAAAAATAAACCCACAATATTTTAGAAAAGGAAAAGAGAAAAGGATGAAACTTAAGAAGAAAAGAGAATGAGAGAAGATTGATTTTGGTGTGTTTTGGAATGGAGGAAGAGCTTTCTATTTATAGAGCTAGGGAAGAATTAATTAAATAAACGAAAATAAAAATCATTAAATGATTTTAATGTTGCACAACCTTTACTTTGCAATATTTTAAAAAGATTTTAACGTTGCAATATGAACGTTATAGCACTTTACAACATTTTACAAGAGAGAGAATGGGAAGGGAAACAACAAGGGTATGTGATAAGGTTGCAGCAATGGATGTGGTCGTGAGTCGGAGTGCGGGGGCAACGACATACTCTCAGAGAACGCAAGCTGAAGATAAGAGAAGACAAGCTTAGGAAGAGAGGATGTGTGATGCATAAAAATGATGGACAAAAAGTCAAGAGAAGATAGAATTAGATATTCACATTCTATGATAGGTGGCTTCCTACCTGTTATGACAGGTTTCTTATACCTGTCATAATACATTTTTAAAATAATTTCAATTTTGTCATCGCAACTACTTATTATGACAGGTATTTCAAAGTACGTCGTAATAACCCTTTCTTTTATTACGAAAATGTCACTGGTTACCTTATTAAGACACGTGGAGTTTACCTGTCATAATAAGTCGTCATAAAATTCTTTTTTTTCACTAGTGCTAATACCTACTATATATCTTTCCTTTTTTATTTCTTCTGAATAAAACTAAATTGCCAAATTTCTTCTTCAAATATAGGAACATATACCTTTTTCTCATCTTGTGTCATTAACATCCATTGTCTATAATGTGACAGATTTTTTATTTGACTATTAAATATATTTGCAAGAAGAATGATTTTGTCTTTAGATACATAAATAAACTTCAGTTCTTTTTAGTTGTTCTTTATTTAACATGTGTTAATACTTAATTTTGACATGATAGTTGTAAAAAATGTTGAAAAATATTAAAAGATGAATTTGTGAGAAAGTGATAAAAAATAAAAAAAAATACTAAAAATAATGAAAGGTATAAGTTTTAAAAAAGAAATTCTTATGTTGATAAAAATATTCATTTTTGTACTATATAGTATAGGACCCGTCTTGGGACCAGTACATGTCAGACTAATAAGTTAACAATGTACTCGGCCCATCCGTATTCAGTCACTACAACATCACACAAGATACTTAGTCACTATAGCCCATAGTTGACTATAATGATTCAGGAGGCAATAAATATTTGGGTCAATGGGCTCAGATCCATCTAGATAAAAGCTCATAAACAATAAATATAAATAATATATTTAATGAGTTATGTTAATTATGTTTCATTTATTATACATTTATTGTTTGTTAACGTCATATTCTAACTTAAACATTAAAATGTCTTCTGTAAACACAACCCGAGAGAACTAACATTGAGGAGAAAGACGAGTACAAATATTAAAAGTATTTAATATTTGAAAGTCTTGGATATAATATGTTTCTATAAGAATACTTTTATTTAGAAAAAAAAACTACTACTTATAAGAAAGTATTATAGTTAAAAAGTTTAAAAATTAAAAAGTATAAAATGGTGTTCGAAATTTAAAACTATCAAGAGATTTTGTTTTTCGTCCCTCTTTCAAACTTTGGTACACTTTGATCCCTCTCCTTAAGGAAACCATAATTTTTGGTCCTCCAAAACAAACAGCGTTAAAAATCAGGTGAGGTGGCTAACGTCTGGCCACGTGGGATGACATGTATCCTTTCTAACGTTTGTCACGTGTGTTTACATTTAAAATGCAAACTGAGAACTTTGCTTTATTAGGTTCATTGGTAAAGTTTGGTTGAAAGTGTGGTTTGAAGGTTGAAGAGCAAAGATGAGATCATCATTTCAGTTGGATAGAAGGTTGAAGGTGAATCGCAAAAGGTTGGATTTTATCTTCTTGAGCATTGTTGTAGTTGGTCACATAAGTTCATTTTCCTCTTTCGTTTCTTGTGAATAGATCGATGGATTTGGGATATCGGGTTTTGTTGGGACTAGTCAAACTTGATTTACTTTCGAAATCACTGTTGAAGGGAAATAAAAGCAGAAAGAGGAGGAAATGGTTGCATGTGAAGGAGCATTGGTTCTGGAATGTCCCAAACATGTGGATCCTCCTCTCACTTAGCTTCAAAAAACTGTGGTTGTGGGGAAAGATTGTTGTTGTTGAAGGCAACTACATTGAAGAAGAAAGGGAGACTATTTTATAGATGTAGAAATTGGGTAGTAAGTGAGAAAAAATGTTTTACTTATTGTGGTGAAGTTTGTATTCGTGATTTGTAATTTCTTTTGCAGAGTAATTCAAGTTGTAACTACTTTGAATGGGTTGATGAAGGAGATTCTGAAATTGAAGGAAGCTTACGAAGGAAGAGTGAAGAAGTTGAAGTCTGTATAGAAAATATTGTGTTGGATCTAAGGAAGAAGAAGGACAAGTTGAAGAGGAAAATAGAGCAAGAGAGAAAAATTTTCAAAATGATGTTGGTCTTGTTTGTATTGTCATGGGCATTAACAGTGATGTTTTCTATTATGTTTATGTTGAAGATAAATTGTAATTAGATTGGTAATGTTGTGTTGTGGATGTACTTTGAAGTTTAAATTCAATAAAATGTGGAAGTTCAGTTCAATTCTGCCCAGTTCAATTTTGCCATGATGTTTGTGTTATGTGCATTTGTGTTATGTGATTATAGCTGTCATTTTAAATCAAGAGTTTGAACACATAAGTGGGTGTTGTCATTATGTGCATTCCTAGTGGTTGTAAGTTAAATAAATTGACAGCATACCCACAGTTCACAACCTAATGTAAGTCTGTCAATGCTGAATAGTTTATAAAATTAGTTACACCCAAAATCTCAACCAGTAAAAGCGTTATATTGTTATGCGTAATTTGGACATGTGAATGAAGTCTTTATTTCAACTAGAGAGAATGACCAAGTATCATTCGATGTGGATGCTTTATATAAGCTATTAAATTATCTCCAACAGGTTGGAACAATCCATTATACTGAACCTGATAAGTATAAATAAAATGTGATAGCAAAAAGCACCACTACTGAACCTCATAAGGTTTTTCACTTATAACATCAATCACCAAAGATTACTAAACCTGAAAAGATACAGCAAAAATAGCAACTATGTCTATTATGAGATTCCAACCCCCCTAATGCTTTCAAAATAACTACTCCAACAACCAATTTAAAGCACAATGACTGAAATGGACAATGAAGAATAAAATGTCATCGAGGTGGTCCCTAAGCATTGCATTGAACATAAAGAAGTGGTCCTAGAGCATTGCATTGAACAAAAAGAAGTGGTCCTAAAGCACTATAAATAACAGAACAATTCAGTCGACAATAACAAGTGGTCCCTGACTACTTTAATTAACATTGCATGTGCTACACTACATGACAAACAAGTGGTCCAAAAAATATTGTGTCCACTACTAATGGTCTCCCCAAGTGGCTCACATTCAGTACATTATAGAATTACAAAAAGTCACATCCTTACACTAGCAAATCAATTGCAACTCGCTTGAGACCCTAGAATTTGTCCAGACAGTCTTAAGGATGTTCTTCTTCCCCCTTCACGTATACTTGCAGCCCCTCCAGGTTGTGATGTTGATGCAGCCCCTGCATCTGTGCCTGCTCCCATTCGTGATGTTGTTGGACCTTGTGAGGTTGATGCAGATGGTCCACCAGCTGCTGCAGTTCTTCTTGCAGATACTCCCCTTCCAGTTGATGCAGATGCTCCCCTTTCAGTTGATGCAGATGCTCCCCTTCTAGCTGATGCAGTCCTTCTTGTAGATGCTCCCCTTCCAGTTGACGTAGGTGCTCCCCTTTCAGTTGATGCAGTTGTTGTTGCAGATGCGCCCCTTGTGGCCTGTGAAAGGAGTAAGGTAGTTAGAATTGACATACTTGTAAATAAATGAACTTGTAAATAACATCTCCAGGAAGAATTACCTTGCTTTTCTGCCCCTTTTTACAACTTCTTACATTGTATCCATATGCATTACAAATGCTACAATTCATACCAATATTTTTCTTGGACAACTTTGAATGGTTGACATATTCATCAGCTTCTCTTCTTCTTAACTTTTTAGGCTTTCCAGGAGGTGTTTTATAAGTGGGTGGTAGTAGTGGTGCAGTGTCGGATGTAGGCCAAAGTTGTTGTCCATTGATTGGAATTATTTCAGGTGCATAACAAGTTTGATAAGCGTGTTTCTTGTAATATGGATGAACATAATCTTCTGGGTTTTCTAATTTATAATGTATGGCAGCAACAGCATGTCTACAAGGTATTCCTACCAGATCCCAAAAGTAACAAGTACAACTATGATTACTTACATCAACTACAAACTTGTCCATTGTAAAGCCATGAGTGGCTTCAAATTTTGCACCCCCTGCCAAATTGGAAGCCAATTCCCACTCTTTTCAACTTCCCTATCCAGTCTTTTTCTTGGTTTAGGCATAACATCACCAAGATATGTGTTCACTTTTTCTCTAGTGTTGCAAACCTAGTCATAATATATGACCTAATCCATTCCATCATAGTAATTATAGGTTTGTCTCTTGCCAGCAAAATTGTGCTATTAAATGACTCAGACAAATTATTGATCAACACATCACATCTAGGATAAGCACTAAATGCATGTTCACACCAAGATTTAGTTGGAATTGTCATTAACCAATTATAAGCATCAGTATTGACAATCTTCAACTCACTCATTTTGTTTTTCAATCTTGAAAGTATGTTGCCTTGGCAGCCCCCATCATAAGGTCTCTAATGAGTAGTCTTCCACCAAATTTTTTCTTATAGTTGTTGTACAAATGCCTTAAACACAACCTGTGCTCCATCCCATTCAAAATCTCATCAAATAATGCCATTAATCCCTACCAACAAATGACAGTAGCCTTTAATACATAATCAAATCAAAATACAAAATAAAGTTTAATTTGAAGTTACCTTTTGCTGATCCGAAATAAAGATCCAGCGTTGACAATATATGCCTCCAATATCACCCAGCAGCAGGGTCAAAAACCACCTTCATGTCTCTTTGCATTCATTTTCAACAACAACAAAAGCTAGTGGGAAATATTGGTCATTAAGGTCTCTTGCCACTGCCACTAACAACTGACCTCCATATGTTGTCTTCAAATGACAACCATATACCCCAATGAATGGCCTGCAACTACCTAAGAACCCCTCTTTACAGCCCTCTAAACACATGTAAAATGACCCAAACCGTGGTGGCAAAGTGGGTTAGGGTTGATTGACCTTAATCTTGAAGGTTCAAGCCTTGACTCTTAACAACTCAGTCACATAATCATAAAGACGACCATATTGTCGTTCTCCATCACCCACTAAAGAATCCCTAACAATTTGCTTTGCTCTTCCAGCTTTCCACGGAGTTATTCCAATACTAAATGACTCTTTTTTATTTCATCTATGATTTGGTTCATTGTCATGCCTCCCACATTTACAAATTTGTCTACCAATACTTGTGCAATCCATTGTACACTTGCACTTTTGTTACCAAAAACCCTTCCACACTTGTGACGTCCAACGAGAGTTTTCACTCTAAAAGTCTACCTACCTCCTACCTTGCTAGCCATAAGTACAAAACCACATCCCTTTTTACAAACTGCCCTCACTTTCTTCAAATCATTCTTAACAAACTTCACTTCTTTGCCATTTAAAGCGCTATGCTCCTATAGCGCACTTTTAGAATCTTTCAATGACTTAAACTTCATCCCCAATTTAAATTTGAAGCTCTTGGTCATATCATTTGCTCTATACTTTGGAACTTCCTCCTATTCTCACTCACAGCCTCATTACTATCCACATTTGAAGACAACTCATCTGTATTGTAATCTTCATTTATCTCATGCTCATGTTGTCCAACATCTTTGTTAATCATAAATGACCCCTCACCACCACTGTTTCTTCTCCTGACATTTTTCCTCACAATTTTCTTCCTCTTTTTCATTCTACTCCACCTCTCTAAAACAGGATTAATATTTCTTCTTTCTTCCTCCACCCTCTCATCCTTCATCCCAAACCCATCATCATCATTTGTCATTCTTTCCTCTTCACTATCATCCACATTTTCCACCACTTCGCCATCAACCACATTTCCGTCTTCCCCTTCCTCTTCTTCATCAGCATAAGCCTCTTCCTCACCCCTTTCTACATATTCGGCCCCAACATTCCCCTCTTCCTCTTGGTAATACATTAGGACGTCTTCTACTTCCACATTCCCCTCCACCCCACCAACATAAGCATCTTCTTCATCCACTGTGTCATCTTCTTCATCCACATAACCATGTCCTTCACCAACATAACCAACTTCTTCATCCACAATAACATCTTCTTCAACAACATACACATGTTGTTCATCCACAATAACCTCTTCTTCATCACCCATATTTACCTCTTCCTCCACTCCTGTATGTGTACTGCCTCTTCACCAAAACTAAGAAACTTAACTTCAACTGGCTGACTAGGTTGCACATGTTGGACATAGATTTCAACCTCATCATTATTTGCCTTTACATAGTTAGCCAAGAACATTGCTTCCCTGTCATCATTGAGTATTATCAGGTTGTTCATCGCCTTTTGTTTCGACCCATTCCACCATAGCTTGAACTCTACATCATACTTGAATTCTCTAACAAATCTCACTACTTCAAAGTAAGACCCCCTGTCTGGATCAATTCCTTTTATAACATGTATTTCTCCTCCCACATATTCTATTCCCTTATTGTTCATGAACTTCCCCATGTGATGCAGAGAAACGTCAAAAACCCTTCTAATCCTACATTGTAAAATGAAAATTTTACACACACAATGCACAACAAGCAATGGAGATACACTAAACCAAAACGAAAAGAACAAAATTACCTTCTTCGAATCGTCTTTCTTTCACACACAATGCACAACAAACACTGGAACCACAACAATCGCTAAACCAAATTGATGGAGCACAAACCCTAATCGTGACTTACCTTCAAGATAAAACACAATTACCAACCCCAATTTTGATTCGCATAACAAAATCCCAATACTTACTAAGTATAAAAACCCTAATCTCCATCATCTAATTTAATCACTGAACACATGTCGTTTAAAATGTAAACACACGTGGCAAACGTTAGAAAGGAAACATGTCATCCCACGTGGCCAAACATTAGCCACCTTACCTGATTTTTAACGCCGTTTGTTTTGGAGGATCAAAAATTATGGTTTTCTTAAGTAGAGGGATCAAAGTGTACCAAAGTTTGAAAAAGAGACGAAAAACAAAATCGCTTAATAGTTAAGGGACTAAAAACATATTTAACCGTTAAAAATATACACACATTTTCTTCACTTTTACTTTCTCTTTCGAGCGTAAAGACATGCAAAAACTCTCTTTCTCATTCTTTTCTTGCTCGGCTTAACCAACATCCTCGTTATAACCCCTTGCAGAATAACCTTTTTCCTTTAGTTTTCTTTTCCATGTTTGTATTTATTTTTTTCCTACTTGACACCTGCATTTGGATTCCTTTTCGGGCATAATAATAATGATAAATAATTAAGATTTTGAATTAATTAAAAGCGGCAATAACCATAACTTTTACGCTATTATTAATAAAATCAATAAATTTATTATATATAACAGTATTAATATTGCTTAAATAATTTGGTGAAATATATCTTATTTATAAAAAAATTGTTAGATTTTCTTAAATAATTCACAATTTATCTTTAATAAATATTACGAGTATTCGGTTTCGTATTAACGAATAACAAGAAGAAAAAAATAACATTTTTAATAATATAAATTAATTTATTTTAAAAATTTGTGTAATTAAATTGGAAGCAAAGGGTAACCTAATCTCAGTTTTACTTATTTTAGAGTAAATTATAAAAGAAGAATTAGAGCGGAACGTTGAAATGGCACAAAATGGAATGAGGTAATCTTACACGGGTCTTACGCCGGTCTTGTAGGTGTCACCCACCACCTACTACTTTTCATTTCCCTTTTCTATTAAAACCCTATCTCACTCCCCACTTACTCACTCACTTCCATTCTCAACTCTTCTCTTTCAACTCCAACCAACCACTCATGGGTATGCAATAACAACCACACCTACTGCCTTTTCTCTTCTCTTCGTTTTCTGCCTTCTCACTTTTTTCTTCTTTGTTTCATTTGTTTTCCAATGAATTTCATGGATCAGGCAAGGTCAAGATCGGAATCAACGGTACACCATCTTCATCCTTTGTTCTTCCTTCAGATCAGTTCAACGCTATTTCCACTGTTTCGTTTTCGCTTCTTTTTTTAAAATTTATTTATTTGAAATGTAACAGGATTTGGAAGAATTGGCCGTTTGGTGGCCAGGGTGGCTCTTCAGAGAGACGATGTGGAACTCGTTGCTGTTAACGATCCCTTCATCACCACCGATTACATGGTACACACCTTCTCTTCTCCCTCGCTGTGACCACTATAACATCATTACTGTTCAGATCGGCAAGGTTTTTCGTTTCTATATTGTTATTAGCCGTTAGATCTGGTTGTTCACGGTGTTTGGTTGCGTCTGTAGACATACATGTTTAAATACGACAGTGTTCACGGACGCTGGAAGCATCACGATGTCACCGTGAAGGACTCCAATACCCTTCTCTTTGGTGAGAAGCCAGTAGCTGTTTTTGGACACAGGTCTATTTTTCACCCTTTTTCATTACTTTCATTGTTTTCCTCTGCATTTTTATGTTGTAATTGTTCGTCTCTTCGCGCCGTTAAATCTTTTGTTAATCCTCAGGAATCCTGAAGAGATCCCATGGGGTTCGACCGGAGCTGATATCATTGTTGAGTCCACCGGAGTTTTCACCGATAAGGACAAGGCCGCCGCACATTTGAAGGTTTCTATTTACAACACTACCCTTTAACTCTATTGAGTAATTGTTTACACGCGTTGTTATTTTCTGTGTTCTATGTTTGAAGCATTGTATCCTAATTTTGCTGCTTTTTTTTTTTAAATATTGTTTGAGATTTATATTTTTAGGCGATTTAGTGAGGTGGAATTTAATGTTTGTTTTGTTTGTCTTTTTATTAATCCAGGGTGGTGCTAAGAAGGTTATTATTTCTGCCCCCAGCAAGGATGCTCCTATGTTTGTTGTTGGTGTTAACGAGCACGAGTACAAGCCAGAGCTTGATATCATTTCCAATGCCAGTTGCACTACCAATTGCCTTGCTCCTCTCGCCAAGGTTTGCATATTTTATTTTGTTGGTTTGTGACTATTATAATTTTAATATTGTCTGGTTAATTTTGCAGGTTATTAATGACAGATTTGGCATTGTTGAGGGTTTGATGACCACAGTTCATTCCATCACCGGTGAGTCTCTCTCTAAATGGTTTTCCTGTTGCATGTTTTGACACATACATGCTAATTACTAAGTCTGGTTTATGTTATTGTTTTGCAAACCAGCTACCCAGAAGACTGTTGATGGACCATCAGCCAAAGACTGGAGAGGTGGAAGAGCTGCTTCATTTAACATCATTCCTAGCAGCACTGGAGCTGCCAAGGTGAATATTTCATCCAATATAGTTTGGTGTTTCTGGCTTTGCCATAAGGTTGATGTTTAATTGTGTATAGACAACCCTCTTTTTGATTTTTACGATTCTTATTTTTCTGTGACAAGGCTGTTGGGAAAGTCCTTCCTTCTTTGAATGGAAAATTGACTGGAATGGCATTCCGTGTTCCCACCGTGGATGTTTCCGTTGTTGACCTCACAGTGAGGTTGGAGAAGAGTGCCAGCTATGACGAAATTAAAAATGCTATCAAGTAAGGGCAGAATACTCTTATTGATATTGTGGTGTTGTTGAATCTTATGCAAATTTTTGTGACTCTTGTTATTCGGGATCCAATTCAAGAGGTGCGCCCATTTTGGGATTGGTCCTTGCGCACTATCTTATATAAATGTTGTCTTTTACAGGGAGGAATCCGAGGGCAAGTTGAAGGGAATTCTTGGTTACACCGAAGATGATGTGGTCTCCACCGACTTTGTGGGTGACAGCAGGTATAAGTTTTGGCACAGTTGTGAAATTATTCATACATGGTAGCTGTAGTGATGCTTAGTGTCCAAGTTTTTCTTATCTTTTTTTTCACATTATTCATGTACCTGTTACTGAACCCTTTTGTCTTATTTTTGTTTCAGATCAAGTATTTTTGATGCAAAGGCTGGAATTGCATTGAACAAAAATTTTGTGAAACTCGTCTCGTGGTACGACAATGAGTGGGGATACAGGTAAACCACCTTAAACCTTTCTTGTGTAGAACAGAGTGGTAGTGCAACAGAGTGGTAGTGCGTCGTGTAACAGATTTTTAGTCGATTAATTAACCCAATTAGTAATTAAATTTGGCCAAAAATCTAATCATGCTATGCTTTATTATCATTGTATCATTATTACTTTTATTAATTCAGCTAGATCTTATACCTGCTGTGTTCCTGGTCTTGCAGCTCACGTGTGATTGACCTGCTTGTTCACGTTGCCAAGAACTCTCTTTAAGCGGGTACTTCGTGGTAGCATGTCTACACGTTAGTACCGTATGTTTATTTCTAGCTGCGAACTTAGTGTCTTGCTCACTCAAAAATGAGTAGTCTGAATAAATCGGTTTCAGGAACCATTGTTGTTACCCTGCTAGGAGCTTTAAGCTCTTTTTTGTTTTGCCTCTTCTGTGTGGGGGAGGGGATTGAGCTTTTTGGCTTTTTATGTACTTTGCTGTTGTACTCGGCTTTATTGTTTATGATAATAGTTGACATCCATGGTTATATTTTTAGATATTACAATGTTTGTTGACTTAGTTTATTTTTAGTTTATTTTTTTAAAGTGTAAAATTAAAATGTCAAAGTTACAAAAAGTCTAAATTAATCTCTATTTGAATTTGCAGAGAGCTAAACACATTCTTCAATTTTACAAGTACACTCCTTTTTTAACAATGGACCATATAAACAGCATTTATTGCTAAACCTCCTAATTTCCTATACGTATCCTTCCTACGTTCATAAGTCAACGTTCATTAGTCAGCGTTTATAAGTCAGATTCATTTAGACTCATTTAGATTACGTTACGTGGCAATCCACCATAAGGAGAAATGACCATTGTGAAGCTACATAATCAGGATCCTTAACACAACAAATAGATCAATTAGACTTAGTCACATCATTGCCTCTTGTCACGTCTTCACCATAGAAACCTTAGCAGTCAACCTCCACCGTAGCGCCTCTGCCATCCTTCCCGTCGGACCACTAGCCAACAACCATTTTCGTTTTCTCAAAATCAAGCCATCACTGTGAATATCGCCGTTAACCACCAATAACCACCCAATGTCCGAAACCCTAACTCGTCTCGTGCAGATCATGTTCAACCCCCAAATGGAAAATTAAATTCACAACATCCTTCAACATTAATTTTATTAACATAGATTTTCAGGGACATTGCATTTTATCTTTAAGAGTCTTCGTAAGAGTAGTTGAAAATTAATTTTGTATTCCTTAGGAAACGACTACTTTAACTCTGTCTAGATTGTTGACAATACAAAAATTATGTATTAATTTAATAGCTAAGATAGCATATGTGTAATATTTGTAAAGCAAAATTTTGAATTTCAAACTTTATTTATGATTTTGACTTTATAACTAAGAATATCTCATTATTTTTTAAAAGAAATTATTATTTTAATGTGAGCTTTACTCGTATGGGTTCTTTAAAATTAGGAAAGATATATGAGGATTTTTTTATTATTATTTTAAGCTTTTGTGTATGTTGTTTTGATAATATTAGTGATAGAAACGTGAAGGTTCAAAAATGTAAAATAGGTTTTTTGTCTTTTTAAAATATTTGAAATTCAGTTTTAGCTTTTTAAAAAAATGATCAAAATGTGTGGGTTTATGCAGTATAAGTAGTTTACGAATTCACTCCTTTAAAAGTATATTATTTTATGTAATGGTATTAAAGAATTCCATCTGTTTTCTTTTGTTTTTCGGTCATGCCCAGCGGCAGTAAAAAAAAGTTTAAGTTAGCTCTGTTTTTTAACATTTCCAAAATATATTTTGACAAACTGGTACATAAATCAATGTCCAATCCTAAGTTCACAAACCAAAAGATTTGTTGAGTTTACGTTTGGAATAAATTCTTTGCACTACACATATATTTTAATATAATTAGAATGAATTTTATTCGATTTAAAAACTAAAGAAATGCTTAGTGGGGAAGTTCTAGATTTACGAAGTTGTTTGAGAAGAAAATCTGAATTGAGTTTGAGATAGGCAATAATGGGAAGAGGACAAAAGTACACGGTGAAACAATTAAGGCAGGCATGTCCTATTATCCCAATTTTGGGACATTTCATTGTTTTGTTGAATCAAATATCTGGCACCCTCTAATCGCTGCCACATGTTTGGAACCCTAAAAAGAAAGCAAAAGGCGAATGTGTGGCTCCAAATCTAAAGCCACACGTCTATGCGAACATTTAAATCCTTTCTGCCCACTGAATCTGATCCACTTCCTTTCGTTGACCTTTTAAAACACAAAGCACAAACGGAACACTGTTGCATACTTACGCCAACCATCTATTCACCCTACATTTATTTATTTTTCTGTAAACTAGGATTATCAAATTTCATCTTTTTAGTACATGACTGAATTAGTTTTCAGTAATTTAATGAATATCGAGTTAGTTTTTATAATTTAAGGCTATGATATACCCAAATATTTGTTGGTAAAAATAAAGTAAATGGATTTTTTTCCTTATGCTATTGGGACAATGAGGAGGAGGAAGTTTACCGGAAAGACACAATACTAATGAGATATGAATATTAAAGTGGTATATTAGATAAGACAAGAAGAGAGACTCGCAAATAGAAGCTCAGAAGACTTAGGAGACCTCCATGGCAGCAACACGATCTCTGGGAAACCAAAAGCAAGATGCAGAGACAGAAAAGAGAGATCCAGAGAAAGAAGAAGAAGACGAGCAAAAAGGTAAGAACATAAACTCTATATATTTTTGTTTGTACCAAAAAGGGAAAAGGGGGGAAGAACCCTAGATATAGGGTTCCTGAAAACAGAAGAAAGAAGAGGGATTTTGGTAAAGAAAATCCCTAACCCATAACAGAATAACAAACCTAAATAACATATTGTTGCTGTTAGAGAGCAATAAAACTAAAACAGAGAGCACTAATAGTCTCTCCTCAAGTTGGATGGTGTATACTGACTAATTCAAGCTTGGAGATGATAGATCTGAAACGAACACGGTGAGGAAACTTTGTGAAAACATCGCCAAGTTTTTTTTCCGATCGAATAGGGAGGAGACACAGAAGTTTCGCTTGAATCTTCTCTCTCACAACATGACAGTCTGGTTCAATGTGTTTGGTCCGCTCGTGGAAGCTTTGGTTGTGTGCTATGTGCCTAGCAGAGTTGTTGTCACAGTAAAGAGAAGTGGTAGCAGTAGATTGAATGTGAAAGTCTTGAAGAAGATAGCGAAGCCATTGTATCTCACATACGATGGTAGCGAGAGCTCGATACTCAACTTCGGTTGAGGATCTCGAAATAGTACTTTGTTTCTTCGACTTCCAAGAGATGAGGGACGAACCTAGGAAGATGCAAAAGCCTATGGTGGATCTTCTGGTGTTGGGACAGGTAGCCCAATCAGAATCACTAAAAGCTTTTATTTGGGTGTCTAAGTCAGCAGCAAAGAAGACTCCTTTTGAAGGGTTGTACTTTATGTATCTTAGAACATGCTGCAAAGCCTGATAATGATGAATGGTAGGTTCCTGCATAATCTGACTTAGAAAATTGATAGTAAAACATAAATTAGGTCTAGTGTTAGTAAGATAGAGTAATTTCCCAATTAATCTGCAATAAAGACTAGGATTATCCAAGTAATTTTCGGTTTTGTACAAAGAATTTGTGTTACTCAAAAAGGGAGTAGAACAAGGCTTGCTTCCTAACATTCTTGTTTCTTCAAGGATGTCAAGAGCGTATTTTCTTTGGCAAAGATGTATGCCCTTCTTAGATCTAGCAACTTCAAATCCTAGGAAGTATTTGAGTTCTCCTATATCCTTTATACAAAATTGATGATGTAGAAGAGTCTTTATGTGAGTAATTTCAGCCATAGAGTTCCCTGCCAAAACAATGGTTCTTTTGATGAAGAGAGAGCGATCAGATTTTGATTGAATGTAATTATTAGAAATGAGAAAGGTAGAAAGTTTGTCAAACCATTGCCTACTGGTGTGCAAACTTGTCCTTTAGTGTCTGCATCTAAACCAGGTGGAGGTTCTATATAGACATTTTCATTTAGGTCCCCATGTAGAAAAGCATTATCCACATCAAGTTGGTGTAGAAACCAATTCTTTGAGGCAGCAAGGGCAAGCATCATTCTAAGAGAGGTAAGCTTAGCAACAGGGGAAAAAGTGTCAAGGAAATATATTCCTTCTTATTGAGTATAGCCTTTTGCCACTAAATGGGTCTTATATCTTTCCACAGTACCATCAGCTCTATGCTTGATTTTGTAAACCCATCTACACCCAATGAGTTTCTTTCCAAGAGGAAGTTGAGTTAAAAACCAGGTGTTATTGTCCTGCAAAGCTTTAATTTCCTTTTGCATGGCATTTGTCCATTCAGGACTATTTTTAGCTTCATCATATGAACTAGGTTCATTGTTGGCAGTTATAGCCAGGGTATACTTTAGGTGTTTTTCAGACAAAGACCCATAAGATAAAATATTAGAGATATGATAAGGAGTCTTTAAACTATTTTTAATACATAGAGAGGTGGAAGAAGGTTGGTCAGCTTCAAGGATGTAATCTTTCAAGTATTCAGGAGCTCTTTTGATTATGTTGGACTTTCTTTGGTTGTGAACTTCCTCATCCTCCATAGGGTCAGTGTTATCAGCACTGATATTGACATTCTCAGTGGTGCTTTGGCCATTTCTGCCATTCTCAACCAAGTTTTGTTTGCTCACAGAATCATAGATGTAGGACATATTATTAAGAAAAGACATTCTATCTTCTTCATTATTTTGAACATTGTTTTGTTCACTTCTGTATGGGAAAATATCTTCATAAAAAATCACATTTCTACTTATGAAAATCTCCCTAGTTTTAATGTCAAGAATAATGTAACCCTTCACACCATTTTTATATCCTAGAAAAATACCTTTTCTAGTTCTAGAACCCTTGACACCATTTTTAAATCCTAGAAAAATACATTTTCTAGCTCTAGAATCAAATTTACCTCTGTTATTTTCCAATGTAGAAGCAAAGCACAAACAACCAAAAACCTTTAAGTTTAGATAGGTAGGAGGATTATCATATAACACATCAAAAGGAGTTCTTCCATTAATAACAGGGGATGAGAGCCTATTCATTAAGTATATGGCTTGGGACACAGCATAAAACCAATAAGCATAGGAAATGTTAGATTGAAAAAGTAAGCTACGGGTTATATTCAATATATGTTGATGTTTTCGCTCTACAACAGAATTCTGTTGTGGGGTTTCAACACAACTAGTTTAATGTTCAATGTCATGAGAATCATACATATTAGGACAATTGAACTCAGGTCCATTATCAGTTCTAATGATTTTAATGATTTTGTCAAACTGAGTTTTAACTTTTACAATGAAACTCTGTAGTAAATCTCTAGCCTATCCTTTATTTTGCATAAGAAAAGCCCAGGTGTGTCTACTACAATCATCTACTATGGTGAGAAAGTATTTATGCCCATTAATAGAAGGAATGGAGATAGGTCCCCATATATCACAATATATAATTTCAAAGCAATTAGTTGAAACAGAAGTACTTTTAGGAAAGGGCAATTTGTGTTGTTTGGCATAATGACATATATCACAAGCATCATTAGAATCAGTTTGAACATAAGGAAAATTCTTGCATATTCTTTCAACAATTCTGTGTCCAGGATGACTTAGCCTATAATGTCACAAGTTTATGTTTACATGTTCATAGGAGAAAACAGACTTAAGAGTTAAATCTGGGTCAGAGACAGGGAAAGATTTCAAGTAGTAAAGACCCTTGTAGACATTAGCACATCCAATCATCTTCAATGTAGAGTTGTCTTGTATTTTACACAACTTAGAAGAAAAAGTCAGTGTGTAGTGTATGTCCCCGGTTAAACTCTGGATAGATATTAGGTTGAAAGAAAATTCAGGTATGTATAAAACATTAAAGATAATAAAATTTCTTGAAAATTGAACTGTTCCAGCATAGTGAGTAGTGATAATGTCATTATTTGGTAGCCTAACTGATATAGGTTTTATCTTATGGAAAGTGACAAAGTTGTTTTTGTCATGGGTCACATGATTAGTGGCCCCTGTGTCTATAATCCAGGAAAACATACCTTGTTTGTCCTCTATGGTGTTTCTCTGAATTTGACTGATGCTGTGAGAAGGATTGTCAACCTTTTCTATCATCTGTAATATTTTCTGCATCTATTATGATGTAAAAATATTGGAAGCATAATTAATGTTGGCTTGGGCAGAGTTATGATGTGATTCTGCAGAGGCAGAATTGACAGAATTCCATTCATTTTGTCCTCCCTTTTCTTGGTTGTTGTTCTCCCCTTTTTTGTACCAAGGGGGATACCCATGCTTGGAGTAACATTCATCCACTGTGTGGTTCATCTTATGATAGTAGGAACATTGTTTTCCATAGTTGGGATTTCTTCCCCTTCCTCTTCCTTGACTGCGAGGCCCATTCCCACGTCCACTAGGCTTCCAATTCTGATAATTTTTCCACTGATTTTGTTTGTCAGTAGTGTTGGCAAGGACCTTAATCTCAGTATTTTGGTTATTGATTCCAGAATCATGTCTTTCTTGCCTTTCTTGTTGTATGATAAGGGAAAAGGCACGATTAATACTAGGGAGGGGCTCCATTAGTAAAATATGTGTTCTCACAACATTGTAGCTATCATTTAAACCTTTCAAGAAGCAAAAAACATGCTCCATTTCTTTGTATTTGTGAAAAATTTTGGATAAATCACAACTGCAAGGAACTTTACATGTGCAACAAGGTATGGGTCTAAGAGACTCCAATTCTTCCCATAAAATCTTTATATCAGTGAAAAATTGACTTACGGTTCTTTCTCCCTGTTTGATGGAGTGAATCTCTTATAATAAGTCAGAAATCTTGAAGTAGTCACCTTTAGAAAACCTTTCTTTAAGTTCTTCCCATAGTTCTCTTGCATCCTCGACATATATAACACTTTCTCCAATCTGTGATGAAAGAGTCTTGATGATCCAAGAGAGCACCATCATGTTGCACCTCTCCCAGGAATCAAAAAGAGGGTCATCTCTCTAGGGTTTTCTAATCCCTCCATCAATGAATTTTAACTTGTTCTTGGAGAGAAGAGCTCTTCTCATGTTTCTACTTCAAGAAGCATAATTGGTCTCATTAAGGACTTGAGAAATGAGAGTGAGGCCATGATTCTCTCCTGGGTGCAAATAGAAAGGGCTGGAAGGGTTGTTGGTCTGATCTGTTTGTTCCATGATACAAGAATTGCCAAGAGAAAAGGAAAGAAACCAAGAATAGAGCGCAACAGAGGCAGAACAGGTACTAGACCAGCTCTGATACCATATTAAAGTGGTATATTGGATAAGACGAGGAAAGAGGCTCGCGTATAGAAGCTGAGAAGACTCTGGAGACCTCCATGGCAGCAGCACGATCTCTGGGAAACCAAAACCAAGATGTAGAGACAGAAAAGAGAGATCCAGGGAAAGAAGAAGAAGACAAGCAAAAAGGTAAGAACATAAACTCTGTATATTTTTGTTTGTACCAAAAACGGAAAAGGGGGAAGAACCCTAGATATAGGGTTCCTGAAAACATAAGAAAGACGAGGGATTTTGGTAAAGAAAATCCCTAACCCATAACAGAATAACAAACCTAAATAACATATTGTTGCTGTTAGAAAGCAACGAAACTAAAATAGAGAGCGTTAATAATGAACTTAATCATATAAGGGATTGATATCACTCTCTACCCAAAACCTTAAGATAATGAGTTAATGAGTTAATGAGTCTTTTATCTTTATATATTGTTCTACTTTTTTATTTTTATCCAATGTAAAACTTAGATTCAATTTTCAACATATGCATGTCACTTTTATAAAATTCTAACTTTTTCAAAAGTTTCTTTATTTAATTAATTTTAGCCTTTAAAAACAATTTATTTTAATTTCTTCATTCCTTTTGATAGGAATTCTAAATTTTTTGTTTAAACGGTTGATACATGAAATACGAAATTTATTTCTTTTAATATAACTTTTAAATATAATGAATAAGAAGATTACTCCATTTCGTTGCAACAGCTCACGTTTTATTGGATGAGAGTTAAACACAACATTATGAAATCAAAAGATGTTTGCGGAAATCACACGTTTACTTTATAATATATGATTTTTGTCAATTTTGTGCAATCCTTATTTCTGTTAGTTATCCTTTTTTAAGTATTAATTTTATTGTAAAACATGATTTAAAAACATAAACTTGATGTTCTGTAAACATTTAAATATTTGCGTTTTTATTAACATAAAATTCATGGCCCTTGCATATTTTGCAAAACGCTTAAATAAAAATAAAAGTAACTGATTTTATTCTTTGCATTTTTCGTTATATGTTTATTATAAATTAGAGCTGTCAAAACGGGTCATCCAGTCCTACCCGGCTCGGCCCACCACGGGTTGGTAATTTAGTAAGCCAACCCAACCCGGCTCATTTATTACGAGTCAAAAAAATTCGAACTCGACCCGACCCACCACAAGTTGGTGGGTAAATGGGTTGACTCAGTGACTCACTTAATTACAATTTTTTTAAATAAAAAAATAAAAATTTTCTATAATTCAAATCTAAACAAATTTCACTCCCCAACATGGGTGTTTAATTAATTTTGAAAATAAAGAACTTAAATAATTTTTTTAAGAATAGGTAAGTGGATTGGTGGGCCAGCCTGGCCCACCACGGGTTCAACCCGCATGAGCCAGGTTTAAATGAGTCAAGTTGAAATCTGACCCACATAAAAAAATACAATTTTTTCAAACTCAACCCGGCTCAAACCCGTGGTGGGCCGAGTTCGCTCGCGAGTTGTGACCCATTTTGACAGCTCTATTACAAACTACATTTAAACTCAATTTTCATAATGGTTTCTTATGTCCACATATTGGAATGGTCTAAAATTGTAAGTGTTGATTGAGGTTAATAATAATAACTGAAATTATTTATTCATTTATGAAAATGAACTTTACATTTATCATAAGAAAGATTATCTCATCGATCTCAAGCATATAGTTGATGTTGTCCTTAGGAATCTAGTTGAAAAAATCCCACCTATTTTTTTTATTGGGCAAGCTAGAGAGTTCACTTAATAAGAGGTAGAAGATTTTGGGAAGAAAAATAATATTCTTTTAAATAGGAAAAATGTGATAGGTTAATTAAGCCTTACAAGAAAGCCAAATTCTATTATGGATATAATCTTTTGTAGACCTATACATATTTATGTGATGCTAAGTAGAACTTGGTAGTGACTAAAATCTACCAAGATATTGAATGTTTGTGCATGTGAAATGTATGGAGTATTTCCTTAGTGGAAATACACTATTGTATGATTTATGAGATATGTTGAATAAGAATTTATTAACTAAGTTATCTAGATTCTACTAAATATTCAAATTCACATTGATAGAAATATCTAGATAGTGAGAGTCAATGGAAATTTCTATAAAGAGAATTTGTGTCAAAGACAATTATTTTAATAATCTATAATGAATTAATTTGTCATGTAAAAGGGACTTAGATCTTAATATATTAAGTCTAGTAGAGTTTGAACAATTGTACCAAAATCTACTTATTTTTTGCAATTAATTATTTATGTCACTTTTATTGATTAATATAAGATTAGTATCAATTTTATAAAAAGTATATATTGATCAAATTAGAAACACTCAAATTAGATGGCAAAGTTTTAAAAAATTATCATAATAATAATAATAAAATATTTAATTTTTATTTATTTTAACAAATGCTGACTTTATCTTATTATATTATTTTTCATATAAAATATTTGTAAATTATACATAGAGAAAGATGACAAACAACAATACATTGACGATTCTTTTTCATATAACGTTGTATATAGAGAAATGCATTCTTTTGTTACCAAATTTGATAAAATGTTTTCAATTCACATGGTTTTAACTAGTTTTTGTATGGAAACGCCGAAAAACCTACTAAAAGTAAAATTTCCATTATTAACGGGATAATAGATTGATTAGTTTTTAATTTTAACAATACAAGTTAAGTAAAAAAAAAGCATAGATGTTTGAATTTATGGAAAAACAATATTTTTAATAATAATAGTAAATAGCAGAAAATCCTAAACCTTTAATAACATTACAAAACCATTTAATAAAACTATTAAAATAGAAAGAATGGAATATTCGCATATTGCAGTGAAACCTATGACTGGGAGTTCCGGTAATAATAGTCACTCTCAACGGAACTTACTTAACGCACATACCGGTTATTCCGGTCTTTTACTCTTCTGTCTCTCTTTCTCTACCTTATTAAAACCCTACCTCACCAAAGCACTCCATCACCTCACTCATATACTTAGTTCTGTTCTCAACTTCTGCTATTTTTTCTATCCCTAATTTTTCTCTCTTCTCCAGTTATGGGTATGCAAATAGTCACCACATTTTCTCCATTTTTTCTTTTATTTTCTCTTCTATTCGTTTTCACCTCTTTTCCGTTTCTCACCTTTTTCTTCTTTCTGTTTCGTTTTCCTTTTCTTTTCCAATGAATTGCGTGGATCAGGCAAGGTCAAGATCGGAATCAACGGTACACCATCGTCATCCTCTGTTCTCCCTTATCTTCCTTCAGATCAGTTCAACACTCTTTCAACTGTTTCATTTTCGTTTTTGTTTTTGAAATTTATTTATTTGAAATGTAAAAGGATTTGGAAGAATTGGCCGTTTGGTGGCCAGGGTGGCTCTTCAGAGAGACGATGTGGAACTCGTTGCTGTTAACGATCCCTTCATCACCACCGATTACATGGTACACACCTTCTCTTTTCCCTCGCTGTGACCACTATATAACATCATTTACTGTTCAGATCGGCAAGGTTTTTCGTTTCTATATTGTTATTAGCCGTTAGATCTGGTTGTTCACGGTGTTTGGTTCCGTCTGTAGACATACATGTTTAAATACGACAGTGTTCACGGACACTGGAAGCATCACGACGTCACCGTTAAGGACTCCAGTACCCTTCTCTTCGGTGAGAAGCCAGTCGCTGTTTTTGGACACAGGTCTATTTTTCACCCTTTTTCATGTGTTCCAATATTTGTTTATGTGTATTGTAAGTGTTCACTTTTTTTTGTTAAATCTTTTGTTCGTCCTCAGGAACCCTGAGGAGATCCCATGGGGTGAGACTGGAGCCGATATCATTGTTGAATCTACTGGAGTTTTCACCGATAAGGACAAGGCCGCCGCCCATTTAAAGGTTTCTATTTACAGCACTATACCTTTACCTCTATTAAATATTTCCACGCGTTGGTTGTTTTCTGTGGTCTATGTTTGAAGCTCTGTATCCTAATTTAACTGCCTGTTTTTTCAAATATATTTTGAATTGAGATTTATATTTGTATGCGAAGTGTACATATACCTGTAGTATTTAGTGTAAGATGGAATTTTAATGTTTGTTTGTTATGTCTTTTTACAGGGTGGTGCTAAGAAGGTTATTATTTCTGCCCCCAGTAAGGATGCTCCCATGTTTGTTGTTGGTGTCAACGAGCACGAGTACAAGCCAGAGCTCGATATCATTTCCAATGCCAGCTGCACGACCAACTGCCTTGCTCCTCTCGCCAAGGTTTGCTGTTTGACTGATTACGTGTAATATATTTTATTTTGTTGGTTGTGTTGTGACTACTATAGTTCTAATTGTTTCCTGTTAATTTTGCAGGTTATTAATGACAGATTTGGCATTGTTGAGGGTTTGATGACCACAGTTCATTCCATCACCGGTGAGTCTCTCTAAATGGTTTTCTGTTACATGTTTTGACTCATACATGCTAATTACTAAGTCTGGTTTATGTTATTGTTTTGCAAACCAGCTACCCAGAAGACTGTTGATGGACCATCAGCCAAAGACTGGAGAGGTGGAAGAGCTGCTTCATTTAACATCATTCCTAGCAGCACTGGAGCTGCCAAGGTTAATATTTCAACCAATATAGTTTGGTGTTTCTGGCTTTGCCATAAGGTTGATGTTTAATTGTGTATAGACAACTCTCTTTTTGATTTTTACGATTCTTATTTTTCTGTGCCAAGGCTGTTGGGAAAGTCCTTCCTTCTTTGAATGGAAAATTGACTGGAATGGCATTCCGTGTTCCCACCGTGGATGTTTCCGTTGTTGACCTCACAGTGAGGCTGGAGAAGAGTGCTAGCTATGACGAAATTAAAAATGCTATCAAGTAAGGACAGAATACTCTTACTGATGTTTTGGTGTTGAATCTTTTGCACATATTTGTGACTCTTGCTATTCGAAATTCAATTCAAGAGGTGCGTCCATTCCGGGATTGGTTTTTGCCCACTGTCTTATATAAATGTTGTCTTTCTCAGGGAGGAATCCGAGGGCAAGTTGAAGGGAATTCTTGGTTACACCGAAGATGATGTGGTCTCCACCGACTTTGTGGGTGACAGCAGGTATAAATTTTGCCATAGTTGGGAAATTATTCACCATACATGGGTCACTGTAGTGATGCTTCCTTTCCAAGTTTTTGTTGCCTTGTGTTGTTGACAATTTATTGAATATTTTGTCATATCATTGTTCCAGATCAAGTATTTTTGATGCAAAGGCTGGAATTGCATTGAACAAAAATTTTGTGAAGCTCGTCTCGTGGTACGACAATGAGTGGGGATACAGGTAATAATCCACTTGAAACCGTTATTATATATAACAGTGTGGTAGTGCGCGAGGTAACAGATTTTTGGTTGATTAATTATTAACCCAATGTATTAATGACGCGAATCAGGTATTGATTTATTATTATTCATTGGGCTAGATCTAATACCTGCTGGGTTCCATGTCTTGCAGCTCACGTGTGATTGACCTGCTTGTTCACGTTGCCAAGATCTCTCTTTAAACTTGGACGGCACAGTAGTACTTTGTTTTTACGATTTTCTGCGTTTACGATTTTCTGCGTCCAGTAATGTCTTTCTGGAGCAAAAGTGAGAGGTCTGAATAAATAATCGGATTGTTGATGCAGTGGTATTTATGTACCCTGTGAGGAGGAGCATGAGCTCTTTTTGGGCATTTGGTATTGTCTTACGAAGGGGATGTAGTTTTTGGATTTCTAGATAATTGCGAATGTACTTTGGCTTTTTATGTACTTGCTGATGTAGTTGTCTCTATTGATTGCTATATTGGATATTTGACCCTCCATTTTTCGTTTGTGGTTTTACTTGAGATTGAAAGTATAAAATAATTCTTGAGGGCTTAATTGAATCCTCTCATAATCTTCTATTTATAAAAATAAATTGATACAAAATACATGATAAAAATTGATACAAAATACATGATAAAAATTGATACAAAATACATGATAAAAATTGATACAAAATACATGATAAAGAGGTAACTCTAGCACAATATAATCATGATAAATAAGGAATATAATCATGATAAATAGACACAATATAATCATGATAAATAAGGAATATAATCATGATAAATAGGGTAATTCTAGATACAATATAATCATGATAAATAGAGTAACTCTAGATACAATATAATCATGATAAATAAGGTGACTCTAGACACAATATAATCATGATAATTAGGATAAATATTCTAACACTCTTCTTCAAGCTGGAGTATACAAATTGTATGTAATTTACCAAGCTTGAAATAAATAAACTCACTCCAACAAAATGAACTTGTCTCGAATGTCGAGACAATAGACATGGTAACTTTGGCTTCGAACAAGATGCACATATGCTTCAGACCATCAAGAGAATGTCTATAAACAAAAATGGACTCACAAACCAGCATAACCAAAGAGACTCCTCATAAGCTTATGGAGAATAATATTGGACAACCACGAAACTTCATCTAGCATCATGAACCTTCAAGTAGGATGACTTTGACAAAGTTGATTTCCATCAAAAGTGAATGATGAGTGGTAGACAACGACAAACTGCAAAGACTAGATTGCCATTAAGTAAGGATGAGGCTTGCAGGGACTAAATTGTCATCACTGCATGATGGAGCCTGCAGGGTCTAAATGCGACAAAAATGAAGGGTCTAAATGCTCTGATACCATATTGAATATAGTGAAGAAGATTAGGAGAAATCTCCCTTATGTTAAATACACACATAGGGTTCTCTATTTATAATAGAAGAAATATGGACTAAGCCCAAAATACAAATGAGAAATAATAACAAACTAACTAAAAGATAAAAGATATAATATATCTAACACTCCCCCTCAAGCTGGAGCATACAAATTGTATGAACTAAGCTTGGAATAGATGAACTCAGTGTTGAACTAGATGATTTGTCTTCAAGAGTGTGAGGCAAACATAGATGGACTAACAAGCAACTTGTGAAACTTCAACTTCAAAAGTGGATGAAGGAGAGCAGTGGTGGACAATGACAAGCTGCAAGGACTGATTCCCAATCAATGATGAATAAGTGACAGGATCAACAGTAGTAGCTGAAAGCTAAGAGCTACAAAACTGCAGGGACTACACTAAATCCTCATCAATGATGGATGGGTGACGTGATCAACAGTAGTAGCTGAAATCTACAAAAGGGACTACACCCATATTTATGTGACTTGCAGTGTCTTGGAAACGTACTCCCCCTTAGTGTGAAGGGCGGAAATGTGAAATATCATAGTTGCTGGACCACTAAAACAAAACAAAATATTAAGCTACAATGCTGAAACAAAGGCATCAAAGATCCAAAGACATGTTGGAGGTCCAAAATTCTTTGCTGGACAACTCCCAAGTGGTGATACTTAGCAGTGTATCACAAGAAGATCGGGCTAAACTCTAGCCCAAGAAGAACTGACGCAGTTGCGTTTGTTTGAGACGGTAGCGACTACAGCGGCGGTTGACAGCTATAAAACTGCAGGGACTAAATTGCCATCACTGACTGATGGGGCCTGTAGTGGCTGGAAGCGACAAAACTACAGGGACTGCCATCACTAACTGACGAGGTGATGGGGGCCTACAGTGGTTGGAAGCATATAGCGGCAAACGGCGCGGACAGCGGCAAACGGCGCGGAAAGCGGCAAACGGCGCGGACAGCGGCAAACGGCGCGGACAGCGGCAAACGGCGCGGACAGCGGAAAACGGTGCCTGGACAGCGGAAAACGGTGCCTGGACCATCAACGGCGGAGACAAAGACAGACGAAGATGGCAGCACTGCTCTGGAGGGTCTGAACAGAGAGAGGGAGGTCCGGCGAGACGACCAGCAGTGGCGCGGTTTGATGCCGACACCGAGAAGGCGGCGCGTGGAGGCGCATGGAGAGGAGTCTGGTCTTCACTCCGGCGGGGTTGGCCGTTGCTCGAGGAGATGCTTCAGATCCGCTGGTCACCGGTCGAAACCGTGACGGTGGCCGGCGTAGATCGGAGAGATCTAATGCTCGTGGCGGCACGTGACTGAGAAGTGGCTCCCGAAACCGGCGTGGTTGGCCGTCGCTCGAAGAGACGGTCCAGATCCGCAGGTTACCGGCTAAAACTACGGTGGTGGCCGGCGACGGCGGATAGCGGCAACGACGACGACGATAGCAGCGACGGCGGTGGAAAGTGGCGGCGACAGCAGTGGCACACTGGGTCTGGCTTGCGGCTCGCGACGGCTGTTCCCAGGAGGCTTTAGGTCCCTTTGATTCTGGGTGCTAAGATTTAAGAGGAAGAGAAAATGGACTGTCAAAACTGAAATTTTAGGGGATGCCGGCGGCCATGGCGGCCGGCCGCCGACAGACAGCAGAGACCCGGAAGAAGATCAGAGAACCTGCTCTGATACCAACTTGAGATTGAAAGTATAAAATAATTCTTGAGGGCTTAATTGAACCCTCTCATAATCTTCTATTTATAAAAATAAATTAATACAAAATACATGATAAAAAGGTAACTCTAGACACAATATAATCATGATAAATAAGGAATATAATCATGATAAATAGGGTAATTCTAGACACAATATAATCATGATAAATAGGGTAACTCTAGACACAATATAATCATGATAAATAAGGTAACTCTAGACACAATATAATCATGATAATTAGGATAAATATTCTAAAAGTTTTCATTTGATCGTGCTTGATTTGAATCATGGACTCGTGGCTGAAATAATAAATCGACATTGTCTTAGTTCATATTGGGTGTACCCTGATTTTCAGAACTTAATGGTGTGTTTCTGTTGAAACGAACAAAACTTTTTTGGAATGTATAGATACTTTGAATCAGGTCACATATTTGTGTTACCAATAAGGAGTATTGGTAAATCTTGAAGAAATTTGTTTTGATGATGCTACAAGAAGTTTTAGTTGAAGAAGATATTAGAATTAGTTAAAAGCAATTTGTAGAAATTAAATGTAGTAGGAAATTCTTGTAAACCTTGTAAACTTGCATTTTTAACTGCAATAATCGATTATGGAATGGCTATAATCGATTATCACAGAGTCATACAGGAATAATCGATTATCACATCATATGATCGATTATCACATTTTGAAAACCCTGTAACGGACTTGAATAATCGATTATCACTTACAATAATCGATTATTCGTGGCAGTTGAGACTTAACCTTAGATATTCAGAACAGCTAGCTATATATTGGGTTTCTGTGAAGATCACTAGTAACGTTGTTGAACAGAAGCTCTTGCAGAATACTGTTTGTCAGAGGAAGTTCTCAGAAGCTATAGTTCAAGTTCCCTTGCTTGGTCTCGTGAACAGGAGAGGCTCGCGTGTCGTGTGTCGATAGTCGGAGCAAGCTCTCTTCGAGTTAGCAAGGTGCTCTGCCTGGTCTCGTGAATAGGAGAAGCTCGTGTTTCGTTTGACGATAGTCGGAGCGGTTCTCTTCGAGTTGGCAGAGTGTTCTTCTTCCGGTTCGTTCGTCGAAGGAAGGTTTTTTATTTGTTTTTATTCACTCTTATTGTAATTTGTAAAACTGTTTTTAGTGAAAACGTTAATAACTTTTTATAGTGATTAACAACTGGACGTAGATTCTTTTGAATCGAACCAGGATAAAAATTCTGTGTTGAATTTTCTTGCTCTCTACACTCATATTATTTTACGTATATCAACTGTTTGATTAATTTTCTGAAAGAAAATTATTTTTACTAAAAGGACAAAATTAATTTTAATTGTGATCGAATACGCTTTCCGCTCTCTGAGTTTTTAATTCCGCTGCGCTATACTCTTCGAAAAATACCCCCTCCGATACCATCAATTTGAAGGTCTCCCACTCACCATGTTCAACAAGACGAGTTATAACGAAGAAGAGAAGAAAGAGTTTAAAGTCAATACTAAGAGTTAGAGATTTGGTCAAAGAAGATTAATGCGAAAAGTAAAGTTTAAAATTTGATTAAAGTTATATTTGTAAGAGTATTTTATTAATTGTGGTCCTTAATGGGTCTCGATTATTAACCTAAGGATATTTTACTTGTAGTGATAAGTTAGTATCTTTGAGTCAATTAAGTTGTTAATGTTGATGTGATAAAGTTAAAAGGCATCAAAGACTTATTGCAGTTCATTATAAAGTTTTCACAATCAGAATCATAAATCTGCACTATAGAGTTTTCAGAATCATAAATCTGCATTATTAAGCAGTTCATTGAGGCATTTTTACAAACAATTTTGTTGGACGACTGTATATTTTAAATTTTGTCATGACTGGTTCAATTTACTTTGTTCCTATTAATCTAGAGCCATTCTATAGGACAATCTGATTGACGTGTTTGTCATTACTCAGCAGCCTTAATTTCTTGATTGTCAAGTATATTCCATTCCTTCGTTCTGTCAAATTACAAATCTGCTACTTGGTTTAACTTTTCTTAATTGCTAAGTTTCTTGCTTTATTCCTTGGTTGTCCTAGTTTTTTGGTGTGATCTGAAAACTACAAAACAACTTCGGAAGGGGAAATCAATAGATTGGTAGCATATTAGGTGGTGGTGGCTTTCAAGAACCTACAACCGTGGTCTGTCAAAGCTAGGTATCACTAAATTCTGTCAATTTTGAGAGCCAAAACAATGAAGTGTTGACAGTTTTGATAGATGTTTGTTGTTGTCCTAAGCCAAACACCACGTCCTTGTGATACCAAACACCAAACAGTAGAGAGCTTGACAATTTTGTAAGAATTGTGTGGCTAATTTAGCTTAATATTAAGATATCTTTTAATTAACAATATCTCATAATATGTTTTAAAATATCTAACATTATTTAATAATGATTTTTCTTAATAATAATATCTCTTTTGATCTCTAAACCTACCAAGATTATTTCTTTTATTTTCTTTCAACCACTTTTTAGAATAACAACAATTAAAGTTCTAAAAAAATTTTCCATATTATTTATTTTCCATGTTTTACCTTTCTACACCCCTTATTTTAATTTCTTGTACCTAATTAATAAAAGGTAAAATACCATTTTATCTTTAAGAAAAATATAAATAAAATCAAAGAAATAACATAACAATTATATACATTCAAAAACACTAATTATCAAATAAAAACACCAAAGTCTCAAGATTAATTTATTTCTAAAACCCCTATTTTTCAGGACCTTAGAACACACACAATATTCTCGAAGTCCTTAGTCAACGACCTTATGATCTTCTTCACAATTCGAATGATAGGAAACTCTTCTCCGTTTCTACTGAGTTATTCGCCACCGCCTTCACTTGAGATATATACTTGGCAACCTGCTTTCTTTCTTCCATTCTCAGACTTTCAAACCCACCTCTGAGAGTTTGAAGTCTGACTTGCCATACACGATTATCGCCTTTATATACTTTTTCAAGAATATGTCACACTTCTCTAGAAGATCTAACATTCAATATTTTCTCAAAACCAAATTTATCAACATCTCAGTATAATATGTATAGAGTTAATTGATCCTTCATACATGATTTTCTCAATGAAGTAGCTTGGGCTGCTGTCTGCTCTTCATCTTACGATGGCTCTTCATAGTCATTCACAACAACATCCCACACATCTTGGAATCCAAGAATAACTCTCATATACACAATTCAATTGTTAAAGTTGATTTTCTTTATCAACTGAGACATATACATATTGTTTGCTAGGCTGACCATTTCTCTCTCACTATCTCTTTCTCATTCGGACACTCGAACTCTCTCAACTGTAATACTACTTTGTTAGAAAATGACACTTACTTAGATAAATAATATGATTAAAATAACAATTAAGTTATATATATATATATATATATATATATATATATATTAAATATTTATATAAAAGCTTGACTTACTGTCTTAATTGTTAAGAAAAGTTAACATTGTTAAGGGTCTGATGACCACTGTTCAATTCATAACTAGTTACTCATAGTTACTCACTTGATAACTGTCTAATCATACTAATTGTTTGTTAAAGTTAAACTTGCTATTATAATAAATTAAATTAAATTTATATATTTAAATTTTTATACACTAGTAAAAAAACAGTCTTTTAACGCGCTTAATATGTCTCGGTTTTCACAAAACCGAAACATATTAAAACGCGGTGACTTTTTTGTAATTAAGACGAACTTATATGTCTCGGTTTAGTGGGAACTGAAGTCTATGCACTCTAGTGCTTCGGTTATTTACGAAACCGAAGCATAAAACCCTCTACGAGGCCCTACTGCTTCGGTCTTTTACGAACCGAAGTCCACCCAACCTCATTTCATTTCTCTCAATTCGTCTTCGTCGCGTCTACATTCTTTCTTCAAAGAACTTCATTTCTCTTCAACCACATCTCGCGCCTCAAGGTATTTCTTCTTCTCCACCGAATCATCATCGTCTTCATTACCTTGTGCATCTCCTCCAACACCAAACCTCATACTCTGTTAGGGTTTCTCTTCCATTTCGCCTTTCCCTTTGTTTTCACCGATTAAAATCCATTTTCCACCTTTTCCACCGATTAAACACCATTCATTCGATTGATTCTTCGATTAGCACCATTCTCATCGTTCAATCTCCATTTCACACCGATTAATCGGTTCAGTTTATGTTTCCCCCCTTTTCTAGGGTTCCAACGGTCCATTTTAGGGTTCTTCGTGTTTCTAGGGTTTTCTACCATTCAAACCCTAGCTTCTTGTGTTCTAGTGAGTTTGATCTCACTTTTGTGTCCGGTTAGGGTTTGCACTGTTCTTCTTCGCTTCTTCGATTCCTTTTAAGGTTCTTTGAGTTTTCGTCAAATTTTGCTGCGTTTCTCTGTACGAGGAAGCTTGAGGATGTTCGATTCATGATCACACAACTCCAATAGATCTTCTCCTCAGGCGTCTTCCATCAACTTTACTCTGAGGATTGTGTCTCTAAGGTTAGATTTTGATGAGATGGTATTTTTTTTTTGTGTTTGGATTGAGCTGATGCTTTGGTTTTTGGCAGCACTTCATCATCTATGGTTACTGTTAAACTGCTTTCGGTCGCACAAAAACATAACAAAATTGGTCCCTACTAATGTAATATAGGGCTGACCAAGATATCAATCCGTAGACTCAACAAAATTAAGTTTTAGAATGTGAATTAATTCTTGTATTATTTACTAACTATTAGTATTAAACTATGTGGGGACAAGAAATGAAAGAATGAATTTTTTAAAAAGAAAATAAAAGTTGATCTACAAACTGCTTAAAAGAAAGAAAGAAATATAAAATGAAATGAAATATAAGACAAGAAATTAACATTCAAAACTAACTAAAACAACAAAAGAAGCTAAACTAATATGAGAATTAATTCAACTGAGTTGATCTAAAACTAAGGCTATAATAGGCAAATATACAAAAGAAACAAGAAACAAAATTGAATTTAGAAATCCAAAGCTAATACAAATCCTAAATGTTGAATGAATGTGATCATGAATGTATGAAACAGAAAAATGGATTAATGGACTAGAAATGTAATTATCAATGCAGAGAAAATAAAAGTTCACAATGCATGAAACACATAATGAGAATTGCCAAAATAAAAAAAATGGAAATCAAATTTCAATATCAGAATGTAAGAACCAAATATCAACCTTAAACTTGAAATCACATATCATAACCTAAAATTGCAATCTATATTCAACTACCAAATGCAATAAAACAATATTACAACGAAAGTAAACTCTAGAATCAATTAAACATCAAGAAAAATCAAATGGAAGCGGAGAACATCATCGCAATAAGAAAATCAACCAGAAATGGAAACTTTATTAAACGTAAAATGAAAACTACAAGAAATTGCTACCTTAAAAGCAACGCCAAGATGCTCACGGGCTGTCACCACCGTGAGTCTCGATCAAAAGTTCAAGAATCTGAATCTACTCTACGGAAAGCACGTAAAACATAAAGCTAATGAATTGATCGAACCCTAGAACTTGTTCACGGTGTCTATCACCCACCGTTACTCAACACTAACGCTCTCTCACAATCGCCTCTCACAGGTGGAGTCTGTCACCCTCCACCATTCTCCACACTAGAGTGGATTCTATCACCCTCCACTCGATACCCTCAAAATTATTTACAAACCCCTCTTTTATAGGGTGAACAACAGAGGTAGAAGTAAAAGGGGAAGAAGACCTCTTCGATACTTCGCGCTTCATGATCCAATGGTCGACACTTCATCTTTTTCTATCTTCCCCTCTGACCATCCAATCATCTCCAGCGATCAGCTCCAGTCAAGTCATCTTCTTCGGTTAGTATCGCGATTTCGTCTTCTCTCTTTCTCTCATTCTTTCGCATAAGCCCGAGCTAGAGGGAATGCTTCTGCCCAAATGAATGTCTCGAGTTATGCCCCCCAAACCAACAACTTCCCTCTTCACCAAAACGCACCACATCAATAATCAAAATGCTGCAGTTTCACTAATTGGAGCCCAAGTAAGGCAGCAACTGCACTCAGCTTCAAAACGGTGCACTTCAATAAATGGGAGCCCAACCCAGCTGCCCAGAATCCAGTGCACAAGCAGCCCAAACAATATCTGCAGCAAGGGTGTTGCTCCCTCCACCTCCACAGGCTTCTCCCTCCACCTCCCCAATTATCTTTAATTCCAATTATATCCTTAAAGTTAAAACTTTTTATTTTTATTATTTTATTATTTTAATATTTTAATATTTAAATATAAACTAATATAAATATACATTATTAAAATACATTAAAAAGATATTCAAAAATAATAAATCAAAATATTAAAATATCTAATAAAATAATAACAGAAACATAAAATTAAAACAAAGCCTAAACGGATGACATCCTTCAACGGATGTCAACATCCGTTTAAGGCAAAACGGATGTCGACATCCGTTTCGCCTTAAACGGATGTTGACATCCGTTGAAGGATGTCATCCGTTTAGGCTTCGTTTTCATTTTACGTTTTAGGGTTAAAGGATTATTGGAAAGATTATTGGAAGGATTATTGGAAGGGTTTAGGGTTTAGGGTTTAGGATTATTGGAAGGATTATGACTACGTACCTGGAGAGGAACCACGACAAGCACATTACACCACAAACGCACTGCACCACGTATTGCACCGAAAGCAAGAGTAAGATTGCTTGATAATTCTTTTCACGATCACTGAGCTTTGCAGAAAAATATTTTACTCATACAAGGAACTACGTAGGTTATCAGTGAAATATGTTATAAATGAGTAAAATTAAAAAACAATAATTCTAAAAATAAAATTTTACTGAGGGGCAAAATAGTAAAGGGGAGGTGGAGGGAGAAGGCTGTGGTGGTGGAGGGAGCAACACCCCTGCAGCAATAGCGTCCAGCAGCCCAATCTCAAGTGTGGCAACAACCCAATCTCAAGTATGGTAGCAGCCCAATTTTATTCAATCTGCCCAAGGTGAGGCCCAATATCAATGCATCAACAACAACAGCCCAAGTTTAATCCATTCAACCCAAGATTTCTGCAACAAAGAAAAATCAGTACAAAATTAAAGAAAGTAAAGGAAATTTAACAAGTAAAAAGAGATAATTTTTATCAAAAGATTTTCTAAAAAATCACTACAAGAAATTGGTGGATTACCGAAGGGTATTTACAGACGGCCTCAAGGCCTTCGGAAAAAGTAATTTACCGACGGTCAGTTATACTATTACTGAAGGTCTGTGGTCCCTCGGTATTGAATACAAAAATAGCGCAAAATACCGGCGGCTTTGTACCGAAGGTCCTTAGGCCCTCGGTAATGAACTGGTGATTTTAAAACCAAAACTTCTGATTTCCCTCTCCCATTTCGAGCTCGTCAACGAAACCCTATTTCCCTCTCCCTACGAATCATCTCCTCAGGCGCATTGTCTCTGTCGTCACGGTTGTTCTGAGGGTGTAACTGCGTCATCCTTCATTCGGTCGTGTTAGTGAGGCGGCGTGACAGTGGTTGTCGTTGACGGTGTGAGGACGGTTGGTGATTGAGGCGACTGCCGTGGAGTAGGAGGGTTGGTGATTAAGGTGTCATCCTTCATTCGGTAGGCTTGGAGCTGTTGTTGAGGGATTCTCTGGGAAGGGTGTTGGTGGGCGGTGATTGGGGCATTTATTGCGGCTGCCGTGGAGTAGGGAGGGTGTTGCCGCTAGGATTGCCGTAAGGTTAGTGTTCTGTTCATTTGAATTTTAGGTTTGGGGCTTCCTCCTTAATTGATTTCTATTTGTTTTCGTGCTTCCAAATTCTTGCAATTCCTTGCAAGTCATTCTATATTGGATTGTGGTTGTGGCAGCAGGGGTCGTGCTTCGTGGATATCGTGACGAGGGCATTGCGGTGGTGACGTGTTGTGGATGTTGCTTTAAGTGGTGGTCTACTTGGGCTGGGGCTGCCATTGCAGAGGGTGCTGTGGAGCTTTTTATCAGGTTTCTTCCACCGCTGTAGTTAACTGCATTTAGAAGTTCCTCTTTTAGTGTTGGATAATAGCATGATTTTTCGTTATTTATGTTCTTGGAAGAATTTAAACATTATATCAAAATGTAACAGAAGATTTATGCACAAAGTTGTTTGTTTGTTTTTGTCGAACACCATCAAATATAGTTAGCTTCTACTTCTTGATTTGATATGAAACTGTACATCAGTATGTCAAAACTATGTATTGGATTTTATCCTTAGTTATAGAAAAACTGAGTCTCCAAAATACCCGACTTTTAGGAGGACATCTTTACAGTGCATCAAATATTATTTTATAACTATATCGTACAATAACATTTGTAAGTATCACTACTTTATGCACCAGTGGCCCTGCTTCTGATGCAGATGCCAGATTCTACACGCAGGGGAATAGGAAATTGTAGAGAATCACAAGGCACAACAATTAAAATAAGCTTGGATCTTCAGATCCTTTCGCCTACATCCCATATCTATCGTAAACATTACATGACTCACATCATAAAATAACTTCATTATATGTAATAGAACAATGACAAATATAATTCATTAACCAGAAGAACAACACCCTCTTGTTCAGGATTCTTCATGAAATTAATGATTGGTTTAATTTGACGGTCTCGAACAAGATTGTTAACTTAGTAATAGTCTTAGTGAAGACCCAATTGTACTAGCTGTTACCCGAAACACATGTAGCAATGGCCATAGTTGGTGGTTCCACTTTGAGTAATATAAAATTGTGGGTCAAATCATGCTTATGTAACTTCAAGGGCATTTGGGTCCTCCATGCTTGGTCTTCCAGTTGTTGTAGCAGGGGCACACAGACTTGTTCCCATAGTAGCCAGGGGGAAGACATAGGCAAGTTTTGCACCAATTTTGACAGAAGAACATGCATGGCTAGGTACTGTGCCTGGCTACATCTTCTTGAGCATTCAGAAGGGCATTCTGATCCAACAAACATCGCTCATTAGATCACACATAATTCAGATATACATGAAAGCAAATTGAGTTTAAAACCATCAGAAACTTTTGGTTCATGAACCATGATGAACAGATAGTACAGCTTAGTGTAAACATCATTGAGAGTATCATTACTCACGTGAGCTCTTTAGACTCCCAGGTCCATAATTCCTCCCGGGTCCATTTTTACTCTGAAAATGGTGGAAGTGGTGTTTGTAGAGAAAGAGAGAGAAATAGAAAGGACAGAGTAAAGAGTGTGGGGAAGGGGTTTGAGGAGCCTTCGGTTTAAGAGAACGTGTATAGTATAATACTGTATGTATTGTATTTCTTATGTACAGCAGTACCTGTTTTTGTATTCATGAGAAGGTGAGCCCGTACCTTTCATTGTGCTACCATCTTATCCCAAACTTTTGCACCATTCAATAATCTTATTTTATTTACTGCTCACGCTGCATCATACACCATTCATTTTTTAAACCATTCTGCCCAGAACCCCATTCTCATTAACCTCCTTGGATGCTTCAAAAGCTTTAGCAGTGACTTCAGCAAATTCACCAGCATCACAAATTGAGCTTGACAGAGGTGTCCATTTCAATTCATTAGGGAGGAAATCTTTACAATCTAGTGTTCTATTTCTTAGTTTTTTCTTTTTATGCAATGTAGTTTCCTTCTCAGAAAGGGTGCCATTTGGATGCTTCAATTCCAACTGCTTTTCACTTTGTCTCACCATTCTCACTGCGTTCTTCTTCAAATGTCCAGCCCGCACAAAAGAATCTGGTTCATCAATAGACATGGAACAAGGATCTCGATGACCATTAAGAGGGTACGAAAACCTGCTGTCCCCAATAGCTTTATTATCATTTTTTATCAGGTTGAGCACACTTTCGTGTAGAGGAGATATCATAACACTGCCAGGGATAGGAAAATAACTCATAACCTATGTCATCAAATAAGAAGTTAATACTTCAATATTTGTAATGATATTAAACAGTATAGGAATAGAAAAGCTCCCATACCTGAATCATGCCAGTTGGAGAATCTTCATCACTCTCTTGAGATATAGGTGGCATGCCTTCACTTTCCACAGGGCTGTTATCCATTGAAGATGAGGGAGAGTCATCAAGTCCAAGGCCACTATAAATTTCTGCATTCTTCTGTGCTAAGATATTAGATTTCATTTTTATTCGCAACTTCAGTGTCCTTTGATCAGTTGAATTCTCTGTATTTTTTGTAGTATCATCCTTCAAAGTGCACCTCTCAGCCTGATCACAGGAAGAAATTCCTTGCTCTTTCTTCACTAAATCATTTGCTGAAGCTTCTCTTAAATCACGAAATAAATGTGAACTTGGAGAACCATTTTCAATCCTTGAAGGATGAGGCACATTTGTAGGTGCTTTTTTGTTATGAGACACAGCCTGTATAACAATATAACTGACTGCACTCAATCAATCTGCATTATTTCTAAGCTGAAATAAGTTGACAGCATATATTGCCTTCATATTAAATAGTAAAATATATATATGCCTATACCTCCATGTGAGGATTGTTATTAAACTTTGGTGAGCTGTGGTTTCTTTGTGGAGTTGTTGGATGAGATAATAGACGAGGGGAGCGCTCTTGGGTAGGTAAAAAGGAACCATAACCACCAAATTTTGCACCTGAAAAATATTATTCATATCAGACAACAACATCACTTCATCAACGCAAAGATAGCTCTCTCATTTATCAATACATGCTTCGACTTTTATTATTCTACTTACCAAAATTCTCAGCAGATACACCACCTTCAAATTCCTTTTGAAAATGGCCAAGAACATGCTGAATCTTTGTTTAGGGGAAGTAATTTCTGAAAAAATATGTTCTAGAAATGAAATGATTGTTTGGAGTTGCATGTTGGTGCTGTTCAGTCCAGCTAACATGTCATAATTATTGATGATTTGGTGGCCACAGGTGGAACTGTATTAGCAGCACTTAGAGCTGTAGGTGATTTCCTCTTGCAGCCTTTTACGATTGAAAGTACTCTTTTATCCTAAATTCTCTTTTGCATGAATAAATGTCTTATTAAGTGAATGTATTTATGTGGTGAGTAAGTAAAGATGCATTCAGCTTTGATTTCTCATGATTGTAGACCATGGTTCACTTTAAATTAACCCACAATTTTTGTTGTTGTCCCTAAAATGGTTAAGTTTGCTTTCAATTGTAGAACTTGCTGGTGCTAAAGTAGTGGACTGTGCTTGTGTGATTGCTCTCTCTGATCTCAAGGTAATGGCTAAACTAAATCATTGTTTTTGTAAGTTGTGTTTTAGTATGTAGTGTTACAAAATTGCATATTCTTCTTCACATGCTCAAGTAAAGTATGATTTCCAAATTCATTACCTTTTTGTCATAGTTTGAGTGATCCCATAATGGTTAGAAAAAAGTGTTGGAAATCCCTTGTAAGAACAAATTATAGTGTATGAGTGTGAGTGAATTAAATACATTACTGAACTTAGGATTGATTTACTGTTATTCTTACTACTTGTTGTAGAAGGATAAAAGTATTGATGTAGAAGGATAAAAGTCCCCTGAATTCTTAATGATCAGCTAATCCAGAGTTTCAACATACTTTTGAACTCTTCTTAACTTGAATCCCTTTCCAGCTATTATTTTGTTTGCCCAAATTAAAATTAGGAGTGAATATTTGGCTATCGAAGTTGCCAATTTCATCAATTTTCCTTGCTGGACAGCTCCTTTGAATTGACAAATTGTGCTCCTTGTCCACTTCCTAAGATGCCACCTTAGTTGGAAAATGTTTGTAAAACTGGACTGCACCCTGATGGAAAATTTAGTTTTGCATAATGGAAAAAGAAAAATTAAAAAGCAAAAAGTTCCACAAAAAGTTGCAGCCAAAAGCTCCCAGAAGAAGACGAAGAAGAAGCGCCCCTTTGTTATGTGTCAAATCCCCTTTTTGTCTCCCCCTTCCACGTGTTTTCATTCCTCCCCCATCATTTCCACAAATTCCTCCTTTTTAGGAGAGTGGTTTTCCTTTTCCCTAACTTCCTCCAATTTTCCTTTAATTTAATCTTTTTAAATCAGTCATAAAAGAGATCAATAAGTGCTCAATAACTGCTCCTGGAAACTTTCACAGCCCATGGAAAACTCCCCACTCTGCCTATGTTCTTCTCTGCTTTAGTTCTGTTTTCTTACGTGAATCCACAGATTACTCCACAGGTTGTGGGAACTTTCACAACACAGCTGTTGAACTTTCTGTTTTGCAACTCCATTTAGAAGCACATCCACATGTAACTCCACAGGTTGTGAGACTGTTCACAGCTTGGTTGTTGAACTCTCTGGATTCAGTCTTGCACTATAATTACATTATCTATACATTAATGGATGTTCGTTGGATTAATTGATGTTCAATGGATATTGATAATTGATTGCATCTTTGAGATGCACATTATGCATGTTTGTATGTGCTTGAAAAATGATATGCAGGTCTGTTTGTAATTGAAATTTGATATACAGGTCTGGGTTGCACAAGAATTACCATTTTTCTGAAACCTTCTCTGCAATTTACCGAAGGCTTTTGCCCTTCGGTAAATGCCCACAGTAGGTCATTACCGAAGGCTTCTGCCCTTCGGTAAATACCCTCGTATGGTCATTACCGAAGGCTTTCGCCCTTCGGAAATTACCGAGGGCTTCTGCCCTTCGGTAATTACCGAAGGCTTTAGGCCCTCGGTAATTACCGAAGGCTTTTGGCCCTCGGTAATTACCGAAGGGCAAAAGCCCTCGGTAATTTTAGCGACAAGAGATTTACCGAAGGATTTTCGGCCGTCGATAAGCCTTCGGTAAACACCCTTTATCGACGGCTTATGACAGTTTCCGAGGGCTTCTGGCCTTCGGTAATGCCCAACTTTTTTGTAGTGAATATTAATATCCTAATTATTTACAAACACTAAAAATTACTCCTAAAAACCTAATTTTAACTACAATTTTACAATTCTAAAGATTTAAAAGAAAAATCTAAAATTAACCTATTTCTAAACAATTAAAGACTAAAGAACCCTAAGAAAAGATTTTTAGCAAAGAAAAATATGAAAATCTAGAGTGTTACCAGTTACGCACGAAGTAAGATGACTGATGCAGAACTGAGAAATATGGTTAGCAGGAACCTCACTTGTAGAATTGATAAGAGGTGATTATCACATCTTAATGTTTATCATGGTTATGGTTAGGCTACATATTTAATGTTTTGTTGTGAAATTTCAGAGAGAACTGCCATGAGAAGAGCAATTCCTAGAAATATGTTTCTATCATTGGTCAATATGATTCTCAAGAAAACTTTGTAGTGTTAAACAAGAAGCTGAAGGAACAAGAGAGGTAGTTGGATTGGAAAGGGGATAATATGATCTATTCTTTTATTCTGGATGATTTTTTTTCCACTTCTTGGATGTCCAGCTTCTTGTATTTCCACTTCTTTTATTTACTTTATTCTGGATGATTTTTTTTCTTTTTTTGTCTAACAGGGTATGAATAAATACACATGGTGTGGAGAAACATATGGAGAAGAAAGATGTTGTAGTCTATGGAATTAATTTTGGGACAGAGACAACAAGGTTGTGGTAAAGCTGCCACGTGTGTGAGAGAATTGTTTGGAAGAGGACGTGTGTTAGAGGTGGACAAGTGGCAAAGGAGTTAGAAAATATAAGTATTCTATATAAGAATTGTTTGTTATCTTCATTTATTTTGTATAATATTTCTCTGATAATTTGGCAGCAGTATGTACAAGTACAACCATATAATTGGCATGTGATTTGTTTCAGGCTGAAGCAAAGTTTGGATATCTTCTAGAAGCACTTGACATGGGAGCTCCGCCACATGGTATGGTGATTCTGAAAACAGTTTATAGAATGAGTTAGTTAGTTAGTTAATTTATTCATTAATAATTGTTGTGTAGGTGGCATAACTTATGGTTTGATTGTTTATTGTTGCTTCTGACATGTAAGCATATGAGTTTGTATTGTATATATAGTTCATATACTCACTTTCCTCTATTGAAAACAAATATGTTAGCTTAATGGCATCATGTGCACTTTCCTCTATTGAAAACAAATATAGTTCATATACTCACTTTCCTCTATTGATGCTTACTGTTAATGATTCAATTTATTTTGTTCACTGTTATCAATACTGGAAACGATGTTTGTAATGTTTTTCTAAGAACTTAAAACTGTGATGAATTTGATGTGATTAATCTCAAAATATTCTATTCCAGTCTTAAAAAAATTAAACCTATAGCCATATTTTTAACACGTCCTATAAATTTAGTAATATCATAATTTTCTACATGTTGGTCATATTTCTGACTAATGCAACCTGAATTTTGAAGCTTGAGGGAACCAAATTTGAGAATGTTGACTTGTCAAGTGGAGAATATGTTGACTATGACGAGAAGGGATAATGCTTAATCATGATATCCGATCTTCGAGCTACTTTTTTAAAGTAGAAAGTTGGTTCTTCATGAGGAAATAAAACAACTTCAAGTTTTGTGTGATTGATGAAGTTTACTTTTCATTGGGATAACTGGACATGACACCATAACACCATGCTAAATATTAAATGTTAAATTTGATAATTAATATCTTTATTTTATTTTATTTAGCATATGCTCAATGCTTGTATAATATTTGCTAAAAGTATTAGGTATAATAAATAGTTTGATTTGATATTTGAGTATTAAATTTATTTTATTGGCTAGTCTTTTTTTTATTGAATTTTCCAATATACTGTCTCGATTCAAAAGAAAACCAGGCGAAAAGTCCTTTAAAAAAAGGGGCAAAATCCTACTCCCTTAGTTACTTTTGAATCGAGGCAAAATCCTACTCCTTTTGTCTCGGTCCACAACCGAGGTAAAAAGGGGTAGACTTTTTGCCTCACCTATATATGTCTCGGTTCCAGAATCACGGTCCATAGACGAAAATAACCGATATCGTTTTTCTTGACTGCACTATTGATAAAAAAAAAGTGTTTTCATCCAATATATCCTAAAGATTAGATGACAAACTAATTTTAGTTTATGGGAAGAGTTTAATATATTTTATTCTGTACGCCACTCATTTTTTTTAAGTGTTCATTAATATATATGTTCATCTAAATAAGTCAAGTTCCTCTTTCTGTATTGTAAATCAGATTGACCAAGCAAAAAGAGAATGTAGATGAGGAAGAACTGCATCATTGTACATCATTCCCACCAGTAATAAAAGATGAATTTGGATATCTATATAAAATAAACATAATAAATATAATAATTAATCAAAAATTTATCTTATAAAATGTGCTTAATTTATAGTACTTTAATGGACTGTTACTTAAATGTTTTAAGATTAACTTGGTCTAGGATGTCTTAATACCTTATTGTATATATTTTATCTTGTTTTAATGTAGTAATCTCGTTAAGTAATTGTTCTCAGAATATTATTTCTTCCATACAATATTATCTAGTCCTATACAATATACAATAATACACTAGGTCGAAACTTTGAAGGCAGGTAAAAATTCTCTCTTTTGAAAATAAAATTTTCATTTATTTAATATTTCATGGTTATTTTAATAAATAATAATAACTTGACATAGACAAATTTTTTACATTTATTTAACGTTATTTTTTATTATTTTTATTTTTTCACAAATACGATTTTCCTAAAAGTAACAACATTGTTGTACATTACATTCATCATATTATACTCATGTATTGATATTTTACAATCATTCCTTTTCCATTATAAAATTGTTGTCTTATTGTTCAGAAGAAAAGTAAAAGGAAATTCTGGGTGACATTGAAGATGATGTGGTTTCCACCGACTTTGTGGGTGATAATAGGTAATAGGTTCAGATTGTGTTACAGTTGAGAATTTATTGAACACACATGGTTTTATGGATGAAATCCTCTACTTTTTCTAATAAACAGTTAAGAAAAGGTCTTATATGCATGTTGAGTCATATGATTTTGTATCGACCTTTTACCTTTTCTTTTGTTTCATTGTTCACAATTATCTTTAACCTTTTTCTTCTATAATGATTTGTTGTGTATGGTAGCATTAATTTGTTATAATGGATATTCTGATTTTATTAGTGTATTTGTGCTACTCACTGTCACACCCATATATAGGTATTTAGTTTCACGATGAGATGCACAATTTTCATTAGAAGGTGTGATGAAAATTTTACAAGTTGATTTGATGAAAGATGTTCAAAATCGAACATATTAAAGATATTCTAGCTCTATTATAATTCTTTGCTTTCAATACCTATTAAATTTGAATTATTGGTTTTTTTGTCATTTGTCTTCTTGTTATGTGTCTAGTGCATTAGTTAACTCAAAATATCCCTCCTAGTTTGGTGAAGAGCATAATCCAAAGTTCAAACCTAATATATTTAGTTGCTATAGTTTAATCTACTTTCATATAGGGTAACTTTTTTCTAATCTTATAACACTTGGCATTATTAATAATTAGTTTTGAACCTCTCATAAAAGCTTTATCACTCTAAAAATTGAAATGAAGATTATGAACAAAGATTTAAAAAAGATTTGGTGGTATGATTCAAAATATTGTTCTCTCTGCTGCTGAAGTCCACAAAATTGATAACATATTCATTTACTTTAAAATGGACTAAATTATATAAAAGGAAGAAGAGGAAGACATTTATAATTTAGACATCTCTCAAGGAGTGGAACATATTTTAGTTTATTTAGGATTCTTATGTTTTGATTTTTTTTTACTTACTGATTTATGATATATTTCTCACTAATATAGATATTATGATATTTTTCTCATCTGAATAAACTTACTTAGAAGTGGAACATTTATTGATCTGAATAAAGTCAATGCACACCATTAATATATTAACTACTAAATATTATTTTATATTATAGGTATCTTATCAAGGAAGTGTATCAAATGATGAAAGAAGTGTATCAAATTATGAAGACAATGAAGAACAACAAAATTGATGAAGACAAAATTAATTTTAGATATTTTTTCTCAAGTTAAACAATTAATTGTATTTTTAACATTTATAGTTTATTTTATATAATAATATTTAATTTTGGTTTCAGATTCTGGTTTATTATTAAAATAATTTTTATGATCATCAAATTCATTTGAATAATAAAAAAAATTAAATTATTTATATTACCAACGATTCTGGAAACTTTAGCTACGACAACACAGTAATTATCGGTAGTTTTGGTGAACCCTCATAAGTATTAGTAGTTTTATTGAACTTCAACAAGTACTAGCAGTTTTCACAAAACCCTCGCAAGTAACGACAATTTTTAGAAAACCTGCAAGTAGCGGCGGTTACACACAAAATGGCCATAAATTATTTGTCGACGGTGCTTTTCCCAGTTGTTTTTCCAACCACGGGAAATATATTTACTAGGAGTTAAAACCGCCGGTAATGAAAAAAAACTTGGTAAAATCCCATATTTTTGTATTGTGCATGGCATACCTATCAAAAGACATGATTGGGAAACTAAGAGGGATACATTCCAGTGCGCATACAAGGAATCAAAATAAAAACGAGTTATAAAGAAGAGCAAAATCACATGGAAAAGCAAATGAACAAGAAATAAATTGAAAAGAAAATAATTTACAATATTAAATATGCAAGAAATGGTAAGAGAACCTCATCAAAAATATCTTAGAGTTTCATTAGTGAGTGATGGTTGAGGAGCTTGAATTATAGCTAGTTACAATGATCAAATATCAAAAAGTACAAAATAAGGAAAAAATCGAGAGAGAAATAACATATAACACATAAACATTAAAAAAAAAAGATATGAACTACTGGATGATTGAATCTGGAAGCAAGATTCAGATTCATACGGTGTGCTATTATGGTTTTAAGGTTATTTTTATAATATATGGGTTGTCAGGAGCATATTACATGAATTTGCGTGAAGTTGTCTAGACTATTTCATTGAATATTTCATTGAGTAACATGGATATACTATTTTGGAGCGAGTTTGGGATTGGATAGAAATTAGGCACCTTTGTGTGAGGGAGTTATGTTATGGGATACTTAGAGGACTACTCTTGACTTGTTAAGAGTAGAAAGTGATCTAGTGCGTTGACGGTGATACTCTTAAAGTTAGGGTCTTTTTTTTCTGTATGATGTAGTGGAAAGTGGTCCTCAGCGACTATGTGAGGCTAGGGAAGAGGATGGGTTACGAGAAGAGTGATAATGATTTTCCATGATCATTGTTTAACTTAGTGAGAAAGTCACGATGTTGAACCAACCATGTGGTGTGATGGTGGGTATGTTTTGAGTATGTCTTCTGACTATACTTTGTTAATCTGGGGTTTACCTTTCGTCTTTCGAGGGGTAGAAAGACAGTCACCTTTCCTCTTGCGAGGGGTAGAAAGGTGGATTTCTTTGTCTAAAAAAGATAGTGGAAGAGATGTGTCTCTTTGTCCATGATGAGTGGTGGAAGGGATTGGGATTTGACAACTACCCTTTCCTCTTGCGAGAGGGTAGAAAGAGATTGATGTCTCACTCGTAGAGTTCTGGTTCATGTTGACTTTAGAGCTGATGTGAATAGCTTGAGAAGCAGGGGAGATAAGTCTGAAGTTGTGGTGGAGGACCACTCGAATTGTTCTGTTTTGGTAAATAGGAATGATACTGTGAAGTTATGAGGAACACATATGTTTATAGAAATGGTGGGTATTGGCACGAGTTGCCTGTAATCGATAGATTGTGTAGAGCTAATGGGTTGATCAGGATTCCTTTTAAGGGAATGTATGACTTGTCATGGTATTACTAGGTATGTGTTGGTGCTATTTGGTATGATAGGATTGTGGTAGTGACTAAATGACTAAGATATAAATGATGTATTGGTGTATGGATGTTTATTCGGTTAGCTCACCCATACATGTTTGTGTGTCTGGCGATGATTGTATAACGTTTGTGTTATACCGGAGCAGATACAGATATATGCGAGTGTTAGGTATACGGGGTAAACATTTCGTAGGGATTTTATAAAATGGATGTTGTTATTTCTTTAAGGAAGTTTTACACATTTATGTATTTGTAGACAATTGAATTTGAATATTTGAGTTGTAAAAATTAATTGGATTCATTTTATTTGAAAATTTATTCTCGATTGTAAAATTTTTAATTTTGTTGTGTTTTAGTGATACTCTTAAAATTTGGGTGTTAGTTTTGAAAAAATTTTGAGACCTTGAAAAGTGAGCTTGTTTAGTTTTTGCTTTGCATCTCTATATTTTGTTGTGGGTAAAATGAGAAGTGTTGTTTGGTATTTGTGGAAGGAGTCTTGTTTTGTTATAGTTGACTCTGTTGTGGCTGTTTGAGTGCAAGGTAAGGGGAGTTGAACTTGGCTTTTGTTTAGTGGATTATGACTTGATGAACTTAGGTGTTTGAACGTGTATATGTGGCTGTGAGGATTATTGTTTTTACTGTTGTCCTTGTGGGTTATTTGTTGATTATTGCTTGTTGTCTGACCAAACCAGAAGTGGTTTTAAGGAAAAATTGTATGAGCATGTTTGGGTAATAGTGTAGAATATATTTCTGTTCTGTAAAGCGTGGCATTGAGTGCATGGACAGCAGGTGCAGACAAGTTATTTACCCTTCTAGGATAGAAATTTAATGTTGTTGGGCAGGGTATTGTATGCATTGAGTGATTTATTTGTAAGAGTGTGGGAGTTCTAATTAGTTGGAACTTGGAAACAATGTAGGGGGAGCTATCCCTTTTAATGTTTGGTATGATGTTGTATACATAGTTTTATGGGCATGCTTATTTTCTCTGCGGTTCTTATCGGGCTATGTTGTTTTGGTTAAAAGATAAGCTATAGTTCTTGTTCAAATGTTTTGTGGCCGTCGTGGTAATATTACTAGTGCATTATGTTAGATAAACTTAAACTTAAAATTAAAATTAAGAGGGCTAAAGTTGGATGCAATGATATATTTCGCTATGTAATGTTAATCTAGAGTGGTAGTTTTGATAGCTATTGCATATTGTGTCTTGAGAGTTCTGATTCAAAGGGTGGTATTTAAAACCTGATTGTAAGCCAAAAGCTGCTGGACAGGTTGTTTGCTTCACAAGTTTTATCGTATAGGTCTAGTTTTGTTTTTAATTAGATTATAATTTTATTAATAGTTTATGAACTTGTGATTTATTTGTTTTAAAAAAAATCTGAATTTTCGTATTAGAGATTAAATTTATAAAACTTAAAAATTATTTAGTATTTTTCTCAAACAGTTTTATTGTAAAATAATTTAATAGACTTTTAAATATATATATATATATATATATATATATATATATATATATATAATGTCATTTATAATATATTTATAAATATTTATGCTTTGTTCACTTGGAGGAGAGGGAAAGTACGGAGAGTGAGTGAATGAATTTGAAGAGTTTTTAAGGTGAATTAATGGTTGTTTATTTGAGTGAGTTTGGAGGTAAATGAGAGTAGATTTAGAAGTAAAGTTTATAAGAATTAGTGTACGATTTTTTGTATAATTGATAGAAATTGAAGATTACCAAAATATTCCTAGTTATTAAAGTAATATAAAATGATAATTGTTAGTGTTATATTTAATTGTAAAAATGTTTATAAGAAGAAAAAAAATTAAAATTAATTATTAAAATGTATAAAAATAGTAATTTAGTAAATTGAAATAATAATAATAATTATTATTACTATTATTAATTATTATTATTAATATTATCATTATTATTGTAAAGACCTGAAAAATAGAGTATTATAGAGCAGATTAGTGTATTACAATAATGAGATAGATTATTTTACTTTAAAATAATCTTATAATATATAATCTTATAATATAAACAAAGTTCTTATAAACACTTCTCATTATTCTAAAAACATTTCATCTCTCTAGAACTTTATTCTTCAGAGTTCTCTGAGTTCTCTCTAAGATTTCTTCTTGCTGAGTTATCTGTTCAACGATCAGGAAGTGCCTAGGCGATCCTAGCGTTGAGGGCTTGAGTTTGGACCGATTAATTTCTCGTTCTTCAGCTGGTAAGTCGTCTCCCTTTTTCGGTCCGTTCTCCTCTCAACTGTGAGCATGCAACGATTCTGGTTGCATGTGATTAGTGGTTATTTCTTTCCAATTCTAGCTCAATTTAGGTTCTAAGTATGTTTCTCTATCACCAATTGGTGAGTTGTAGGTTTCTGTTGTGTTTCCTTGCTGTGCAAGGTACGGTTGAAGCGTTTCTGTGAGCTGATTGTTTGTCTCTGAGGTAAGGGAAGTTAGCCACTGTCTTGAATTGTTGTATGAACTGTTTATGTGTTGAGTTTGTTAGTATTTGACTGTTTGAGACTAAATTAGTTAGTTCTAGAGCAATATGAATTGAATGTGCTAGAAAGATGAGATTATGAAACTGTGATCTGTGTTGATGAACTGGTTTGGATGATTATGTGCTGTGAATTGTGTGAATTGGAGGTTATTGCTATAGGAGAACTGTTGGGGGGAAATGAAGAAGTATAGTGTGAAGTAAATTGGACTGGTTTAGGGTAGTTAGAGGAAGTGAGGTAGTGAAATTAAGAATTGGTGGTCAAGGGCTGTTGGTGACTGCTGGGATAGTGTAGGTAGGTCATATGGGACTGGTTTAAGTCATTAGAATGGTCAAAAACAGGTTCAAACTAGTAGAATTGGTTTTGGGTCTATAAGTTGAGAAATTGGAAGTTTTAGAGTAGAGATTGGTGCATAAACACTTTAGATTGGTGTTAGAAATGCTTAGAATCCTTTAGTCAAGTTTAATTTAGTATATACATCGATTTAGGAGGGTTAGAAGTTGGCCAAGTTGAGTGGAATGGGTAAAGAGTGGTTGAGTTGTGTAATTCTGTAGAATTTCGTTCTGCAGATTATGCAGACTCGCTGTGCGAATGGATTCGCATAGCAAGTTACCTTGGCGAGGTGCTCTCTGCCAATGAAACCGCATAGCGAATGGGTGCGCTGTGCGAGTGAATTGAGAGGGTTGCTCTCTGTTTGACAAGCCGCAAAGCGAATTGGATCGTTGTGCGACTGGTTAGGGTCTGGAACTATTATTCAGTTTATTTGATTAGCGAGTGGGTCTCGCTCTGCAAGAGGTTGAGGTCTGATGCTTTTCATCTTTTAATCGCATAGCCATTTTAGTCGTTATGCGAGAGATCTAGAGTAGTTGGTCTCTGTCTTGGGTTTTCGCAAGGCGAGTTAGGTCGTTGTGCGAGAAGCTTATGGTCTCGCTATGCGAAGGGGTGCGCTGTGCGAGAGGTATGTTCTAGTTCAAGTATTGTGTATTCTTATGTTGTTTAATATGTATCAATGAGTGTTGTATGAAGTAAGTTGAAGTTGTATCATGTAATATATGTGGTAATTGTGGTATGTTGTAATCAAAAGTGTAAAGTTCAAGTGTGGTTTATGGACGTAATTCCATGCTCCTCAAGGAGAGGAGACATGGTGATGCCCTATGTTGTGATTCAAAGTGTAATCTCTAGTTGAGATTCAAGTAAGTTTAGAATGGATGCAGGAGCTCAGTCTTGGGGGTTATCCTGAAACTCCAATGGTCTTTCATTCTCAAATAGAGAGGAATTATCCATGTCGTGAGGAGTAGCAGGAGGTCCTAGTCTTGGGTGCTTCCAGTATGGCCCAAGGTGAGTGATAACGGACTAACCTCGTGAGTGTGGTAGGGTGAAATCCATTAGCAATGGCTTTGCAAAGCAGTAGAAGCCACCACGAGTGCACGACCCGCCATAGCTCGACAATCATTCTAAGTCCGGACAGTCAGAGTCAGAGTGTGTTATGTGTGAAGGGTTTAAGTGATGTGAATGCATAATATGCTTGTTTGAAGTTAACTAAATTGTTGTATGATTTATCTTTGTTTCAACTAGCTTACCCTGTTGTGTGATTATGTTTTGTATGTTCTGTTGTTCTTCTTCTACGATGACCATCCTTTGGATGTGAGCAGCAGAGAAAGAGGTCTCTTTGGAGCAAGCATTGGATGGAGGTGATGTTGCTGCTGAGTAGTTATGTTTGGCTCTTTATAGCCTTGTAGATAGTTTTGGAATAATCTTCGGTTTGTATATAAAGTTTTAAATTTATAGTTGTTTTTGGATGACTGTAAAGGTATTACTTTATGTCTTAGATGGATAACTGTACTACTTTATCATGCATGTTGCTTCTCCTTATTATAGTTTATACTATATATATTGGGATGTTACAATTATTATTATTATTATTATTTATTATTATTCTTATTATTATTATTATTATTTAAATAATGCTCCACAATTCGAATACACTAGTCTGGATTTGAATATGTGCTATCCGGATACAAGATGTGGATTTTGGTCTTTCTCTTCAAAATTTGATTACTCATACTCAATTACTCCATTATCAAATGGAAGGAAGACAAACATGTAAATTACTCATAAATCACTATAAATCCTTGTACATCTACGATGATTCAAAAAATAATATATTTTGCAAATCTGCGCTTTTTCTTTCTTCCAAATCCTTGCAAATGAATATGACTTTACTTCCCAATCCGTCTCCACAAATCATGCAGTGTATTCTTCATAAATGAACACAACCTTTAACTTATTTACGATTTAGCACGTACAACTATTGAGATTATGGAACCAAATTTAATAATTTAAGTAATAAAATTCTAATGTTATAGAAATGTATTCATTGAAGTAAGCATTCAAAGTTACTTTTAAAACGAATAAATATTATATATATATTTATATTATTTTTGTTTTCTTCAAGTATTAAAGTTCATCTAAGGTTAAACTTCAAAATGTCAAACTATAACATAATTTGTTTTTGTGTACTTTATAATTATAATACACGCCATGGATTAGACAGAAAATCTAAAGAACTTTGCTTACATTTAATATTAATTTATTTATTTTTATCAAAACTAATTAATTGAATGTACTGACCGTATAAGTAGTTTCTAGATTACAATTTAATGCCTCATTCACTTTCTCACATATATAGAATACAATTATTTACTTTTATAATATATTTTTTTTTCACATCCAAGGCATTTGTTAACTTTTTATTAGCTGGCATAAATTATAAGAAGCTAAATTTTGTATAAATATTATTAATTATTAATATAAAATATTTATGTTTCAATAAAGAATTGAGCTTCGTTATTTAAATAATTTAAGCTATTACGAAGATTGGATGAAGTTCTTACTCGTATCTTATTATCCAAGTTACGCTTGTGTATTTTCTCTTTTTCTTTCTTATTCTAATTACATGTGAGTGTATTAGTAGCTTTGCATAATAATATTATAATAAATATGAATAATAAAAATTAATTATTTAATTTTTTTTAAACATAAATTTATAGATATTATTATTATTAAATTTTAATTAATGACTGTTATTTTCATTAAATATTCATTAATAATTATTATTATTTAGATTAATTATCAATTAATAATTATTTTTTGAACGATTATTTTCTCGTTAAACTACTAATTTAGTCTTTAAAATTTATTAATAATTATTTTTGGATTGATTAAAACATTTTTTAATTAAAATGAATGTATTAAATTAAGGTTTAAATTCTTTAGTTGTCTTTATTTATATATGAATTTTTTTTAATTTAATTCTTTTTTATTAGTTTTTAAAAGTGTTAATTTTAACCTTAAATCGGACAACTAAAGGTTTAACCTTAAATTAATTTATTATATTAACTTTTACCTAAAATATAAATATGTTTATTATTATATAGTATGGTACTATGCGAATACCAATAATGCCTCAATACCAAATATAATTGACAATTTACTATATTCAAATCTCTCTGGCTTTTCTGGTCTCTCCGCCAATGTTTTTCTCCGTCCTCACTACACTGAGGTCACATTTCTTTACCAGCAATGAATGAAGTTTGAATTTTCAAAAATCTAGAATTCTGCATTTCAATTTCCCCTCTCTCCGATGGCCACCGCGGCATTCAAATCCACCACCAAGAGAACTTCCGTCGGAGCCTCCTCCGCCGACGACTCCGCCTCCTCCTCCTCCCTCCACCACCGCCGCTCCCGGAGCCTCAGCCGCCCCGCCCGTCACACATTCCCCTCTCGTGACGACGACGGCGCCGATCGCCGCGCTCCGAAAGGTCGCTTCGTCAACACCGTCCGCGGCTCCGTCTTCCCGGAGATCAGCCTCGACGATCTCGCCATCGAGTTCTTCGAGTCCGCGAATCGCGGCCGCTTCGGCGGTTCTAGAACCTCCGAGTCGGAGGCCAGTCCCGCCGGCGCCGGCGCGACGCAGCGCCGAGGGAGGTCGGTCTCAAGGAAGAGTTCCGGAACCGGAGATGATAGAAGGAGCAGTGTTGGCGGTGGCGGTGGCGGTGGCGGTGGGGTAAGACCTGTAGCCGATGCGAATTCGAGAAGACGGAGATCGGTATCGGTGGTTAGGTATCAAATTAGCGATTCCGAGGTATTCCACTGAACGTATTTTATGTGCTATAATTTTTAGGATTGGATTTAGTTTCAATGTTGGTTATAAATTCGAAGTAAATAATAATCCGTTGTACGACGTTTAGGTGGAGAATTTTTAGTGTTCTTGAGTTTTTCTGTGTAGGTAATGGTTGCTCAAATTTGGATGTCTATTTTGAATCGTTTGGTGGTTAGGTGTCAGGAGGTCAATACATTCGTAATGTTTTGTTTTTTCGTGCTTTTAAGTTATTTGGGAAGTAGAGTGAAGACTCAAGAGGAGAATGAAGTGAAAGGACTGAAAAATTAGTGACGATTTTCCACTACATTTATAATGCTAGGACTCACCTCATTCCTAGGCGTAATTTCCCCTCTTATTTGCTTCTCAAACTAGGCGCTGCTAATTGCATATTTCGTTTCTGCTGGTGAAATCTATCCTATCTAATTCGTTTTATAATGTCATTTCAGCTTTGTTGGAAAGAGTGAACGATCTTTTTAATAGCTGAAAAAATGGATCTAGTTTCCTTTTTTATTGAAAAAGACAATTTACTTTGAATGCGATTGGTGGACCATATGAATGATTATGGTTGGTCCTTGTATGATAAAATATCATACTGTTGCTTTCCCTGCTTGAGAGAATTCACTTTTGCTTTTAGAGAGATTGATGTTGTTTCATAAAAAAAGAGCTTGATTTTTTTTATGTAATGGCCATCGTTTTCTTTTAACACAAACTATTTGGCTAAGTCCGCCATCTAATCTGTTTGATTGGTCAGAGCCTATGTTTTTAAGTGTCTTACTTAGTATTTTATTTGATATTATTGTTCTTTTACTCTCTTTTTTTTCATTTAAGTTTGATGCTTAAATTATTAATAACTAAGATCTAGCTCAAGTTGTGCCGAGTTTCTTTTGAGAATACTTGATTTTGGAACCAAATACCAACCAGCCTGTCTTGCTTGTACTCTAAAATTATCACCCACTCCTCAATTGGGTGATTGGCGACATTTGTTATGGTTCTCATTAACTTCTGCATTAAAAAATAATTTATTTATGCATGTACATATCTTGCATGATACAGAGTGACCTGGATCAATCTCAGAATTCTAGAAGTCGTTCCAATCTGAAAAATGCTGATGTCGGGAACAAGCTAATGCATGAGCCAGTTGCTTCAGATCAAAGACCAGTGCTCAGAAAGTCCCTAAGTCAGAGGGATTTGAGGGTGTACGATGGCTACTCTGTAAGTGTGATAATTTTCAGGATTATACTTGTTTATATCTTGCTGTGGAAGTTTGTAGCAGTAATTCTTCCTATTAAAGTATCCATAAATTAAAACACTCACATGCCATGTTTAGGAGAGTGAAATGGTAACCTTTTCTTCTATTGTTTGGATGTCAAAAATAAAGATAGAGGGAATTGGCAGGAACTTTTCAAGTCAAAGGAAGTATAGTTAAGAAAAGATAAAGGTTAAAAAGTAACTTACATTTCAAGGATAGTTGGTTTGAGAAAATGTTTTCTGTTATTAGTTTATATAGCAAACGTTAAAAACAAGAATTAAAAGTAGAGAAAACAGCGAAGGTTATTTTAACTCCATGTATTCACCCTTTTCTGAAATTCGTCAGCAACATATAAGTTTGTATTTTACCCAAATTTGAGATTGACTATGTCTCTTTTCAGAGTCATTCTTCTGCTCTCACGGATGATGAAGCAGCAACAGCTCACTCTGATAAAAGTGGAGTTGCGAAACTACGGGCAGTTCATGCACAGAAAAAGGTTGAAGAGTTACAGTGGTACAAGAGCACTGGCTCAGTTTGATGAATTTTGCTTCATATTCTTACTGTTTTAAAAAATGTTCAGGTGCCACTTACTGGCATGGATAAAGGATTGCACAAAGCAAAGCAGAAAGTATTAAGGAATATGGAACCTGAACAGGTACGTGAAACATGTTTTACGTAAATCTTCTTGTTTGTATTGTATGGTCTCTGCCATGCCTAGCATTGTTATGATTGCGTCCTCTGCTCATTCACTGAAGAAAATTCCTACTTTTTTATGAAACTTCCGCTTTTAGGCTGTGGTAAAACCGAGGACCTCCACTTTATCCACTGGTGATCATTTGTTATCAAGCAATTCTTCTATCAGAAGTAGCTACGAAACTGAACTGGAACAGGTAATAAAAGTTCAAATACAATAAAATTCTTTCTTTCATACTGATGACAGTCTTTTATTGAGTTGTATGAAAGTCTGGGTAAGAAGAGTCTTTGCTGACTTCAAAACATAATTATACTTTTAGCTGGCAAGCTCAACCATGTGCGTAGAAAATCAAATTATTGCTAATGATCTACGAGCTGGGCATATAAAGAAAAGTGTTTTCCTTTCAGTTTAAACTGTGCTATTGAGACTTGCACTTCTGTAATGTAAACGGAACATCTTTGCTTTGTTTTTGTTGGAGGGCCCACACACTTGTGAAATACTTAATTTTCTATATGGATTTACCAAACTGAGTATCGTGGACTCGTGTTTCTTTTGTTCTTCTGACATTGTACATGGCGGAGGTCCAATAAGCAGAAACAAGCACACCAGAACATTCTGGAGAAGTAACTCCTGTTGTACACTTAGTTATCTTTACATATCTAACGGTGAGGTGAAACGAAATTAAATAGAATAAAATGGAGTCAAGTGAAATAAAGTTATCATTATTGGAAATAAGTTGTTCCATCCCGTACTTAGGCTCTCCATTTGAAGAAGAAAAAGAGGCTTATCAGATGGATTCCAAATCTATCAAGTGTTATATCATTCCATCCTATTTTTAAATCATCTAAACAATGGAACCTAATATCATTTCATTTTGTTCCATTTCATTCCTTCACTTTCTATCAATCCAAACATTGTAACTTTCCATTAATGTCAACAGGAAGGCTAGGCCACTCTCATCGCATACCTTGGACTGTTTTAACACTGAAATATGTTGTGTTTGCTGGTAGAAGTTATTTGACCAAGAAAATCATATTTTACCTTTTTTTGGTTTAAAATTACAGTCGGAGAAGCGAAAACAAGAATTATTAGCTGAAATAGTGTATGAGGAGCAGCGAGGCAGAGAACTTTCTAAGATTGTTAGTGAATTGATTCCTGCCAAGGAGGACAATCATATACAAAATCCATCGAGAATCAGGAAGGTGCTTATCACTATTATGCTTCTAGTTCTGATAATGATGATATAATTTTAACAATATTAGAATTTCTTCGTGAAGGAAGAGATGACGAATTAGTTGTTTTGATTTATTTGAACAGTGTTATTCAATTTTTTTTATTTCTCTGTCCAGAGAAGTAATGACAGAAGCCGAGTGTCAATGCGGTTGACTGAGGAGGCTGAGAGATATATTGAGGATTTTATTTCAAATGTTGAAGATACAGATATTTCATCACTTGATGGTGAAAGGAGTGATGCAAGCTCATCCATTGGAGGACTAATAAAACCAGAAACATTTAATAGCCTTCCAGTCACTAGATCTCTTCCTGTTTTGATGGATGGAGTTGCATTGCCATGGTTGCAATGGGAGACAGGGAATGATGCTTCTCCTATGACAAGCCTGAATAAGGCACGTATGGCAGTCACTCCAAAAACTTCAAGTTCTACTCAGGTTATCACAGTTCTCTCAAATTATTTTCTAATAAAATATGTCTGGGATTGGATAATTTGTGGAAGAAACATGACCGTATGAAAATTATATGTTGTATCTTCACATGTGACTTTCATATATTTTACCATCTCGCTTTAATTTACTGTTAAGAGAGTAGCTCTCGAAAATTGGTATGATTCTTTCAATCATCGTCATCGCCATTTTCTCTGGACATTTACCCACATATGTTGCATAATCTGGAGTTACCGAATAGCAAAATTAAATTTAAGGGATCGGAAAGACATTATACAAAATGGCCATTAACATTAAACTGTGCCAACAATTGTTTACCCTTATATTCTTATGTTTAAAGTTCTTATCTCCTTTTAATACGACTTGGGTTGCTGAAATTTATTCATGGGTCATAGGAAAACATCAAAGTGGAAGATCAAGGTAGCATTTCTATTAGCAGTCGTGGAAGCTGGAGCCCTGATTACCTTCAGGAGTATGTTGGAAAAGATGTATACAGTAAATTTGGAGATGCTTATTGTCACACGGACCAGTCATTATCAGCTAAATCCAAAGGATTAAGGTATGATATGGATGATTACCTCAAAGTTAAAAGTAATGAAGATTTGTTGATTGAGAGTTGGATGCAACGGCGTAGAATTAATTCAGGCAGTCTCCTATTGTGTAGCCTAAGATTATTTTAGACATGATATGTTTCTGAAGAATGGCCATTCCTTCTTCTCACTTGGCATGAATTCTATGTACAGATAATTGCTATTTATCTAGTATGCTTCTATATATAAGTTGTTGATGAAGGATGAGCATAATGCTTGAAATCCTTATTTTTAGATTTATTTATTTATTGCCAGAAATAGTCGATACTATCTATCTATGCAATGCTGTTTTTGGCAGCATCGCCACTTTATACTGCATAAGTATTTATATACCAAAGTTTGGATGAAGAATTTAAAATTAGATCCTACATGACATGAGTATTTTTGAGCTTAGGTTTAGATTGTGTAAATAAATGTTTTACTTTGAACTGCTGTATGCTTTATTCCTTATTTATTATAAACACGTTTATCGATGCACTAAAAATAACTTTTCACAGTTAGACTATAGAATTCAACTTCTAAATTTGCCTGAAAGAGTTTATCTAAAACTATTTTTATTTAGGAAAAAGAAAATATTGTTGGCCAGTCGTATGCAAGTGTCAATTGTTAATCGTATGATAGTAACAAATTTTATTTTATTTTATTTTTTATTATCATGGTTGACTTATGTTCTGGAAAGACTGAAATTTATTAACAAAATATGAAGTTATTGATTTTTTAAAGGGTTACTTTTATAATGTTATTTTGTGTGTTGGTATATATATTTGTTACTTTAACAAACTTTACTAAATACTTATAATTTAATTAGTTAGCTTAATAATTTGAAGTTATTAACTATTAACGTTCTATTACTTTCTTACTTTTAGTTTTTATTAGATTTTCAGCATTTTTTTTTATTAAACATAATTTAATTAGAAAACACGTCCGCCTAAGCTGAAATAAAATGAGAAAAATGATCTCTTTCTATTTTTTATATCACATGATTTTTTTATGTAATAAATAATGTTATATTAAGAAAAGGAGTAATATATTACAATTTTTCATATTTTAATTAAGGGTTAAATATGTTTTTAGTCCCTGAACTATCAAGCGATTTTGGTTTTAGTCCCTACTCAGAACTTTGATGGTTTTTAGTCCTTATTGTTTTGAAACTCTGAGTAATAGTCCTTAAAATTGGACGGTGTTAAGTTTCAGTGGATGTGGCAAACGGCGTTGCCACGTGATCACTGATATGCTCTATTCTCTGTCTGCCATGTTGGATGTTTAAGTGTTTGAACTGAGATTAAGTTAGTTAATTACGTTGTTCATTGAAATCAGATATAGGGTTCACAATTTGTGAAATTAAATTTTTGAATTGGGGGTACTACCGTCTTCCCCTCTTCTTCTCCAGTGGGAGTACTACCGAAAAGTGACCCTGGTCTCTTGAGTAACACACTCCAGGGGCACTCATCTGAGTAAGTTGAAATGTACCATTGGCATTGAAAGCTACACATCTCACCCTTGAGTTGATGTGTCCCCTACCCGTAAGTGTGATGTTAGGAAATTGAATAGAAATAGGCTGACCCATTGTGTTGAGAGTGAGGTTTCTTTCACTTGTATCCGTTACATTTGAGGCATCGAAAACCAGAAAACCAACAACAGAAGAGATGAGTGAGTAACCTGGCAAATTGTAGTAGAGGGTTGACCAGTTGCCCAGGTTTTGGTACACAATAGCCAACCTCTTGACATGGGGAATGGACACGGTTCTTGGTGGGATCCGAAAGTAGCTAAAGTTGGCACCTTTGTTCCAGAGCCTTCTGCTTCTAAGACGTACTATTGAAATATCCATACCAGAGCCAACCAAGGGCATTTCTTCCTCCACCCCCAAATTTTAACTTGCAGCTCTATAAATTTCAAATTTACCCTCCTGAAATTAAATTCATTAGGCATTTACATTTGTTGGTGTTGTAGTGTTTGTAAAAGTTGTGGTGTGCTCAGCGGTGGTGCCTGGTGGTAGTTCTTGGTGCATCGGAGTTTTCGGTAAGTCACGGCTCCTGGTTTAGAGTTTTCAATTACAGTTTTGAAATATGTGGAAACATTGTTTGAACATAACTATTTATGTATTTTAAAATATATATTTAAAAATAGATGATTCATTAGTCATTCTGTCCTCTTCATTGTCATCCATACATTCTTCAGCCGAAGTTTCTTCTACTGCCATTCTGTCCCTCTTCACTGTCCTCTTCACTGTCATCATCTTCACTAACGCTTGACTTTCACGACCACCGGAACGACCACCGCAACCACCACCGCAACCACCACCGCAAGGACCACCAAGATACAATGCTTCCTCTGAAAGGTTTCCACTACAATGCTTCGAGTAAAACTAATTTTCCCCCAATTCAAAAATTTAACTTCACAAATTGTGAACCCTATATCTGATTTCAATGAACAACGTAATTAACTAACTTAATCTCAGTTCAAACACTTAAACATCCAACGTGGCAGACAGAGAATAGAGCAGATCAGTGATCACGTGGCAACGCCGTTTGCCACATCCACTGAAACTTAACACCGTCCAATTTTAAGGACTATTACTCAGAGTTTCAAAACAATAAGGACTAAAAACCATCAAAGTTCTGAGTAGGGACTAAAACCAAAATCGCTTGATAGTTCAGGGACTAAAAACATATTTAACCCTTTAATTAATGTAAAAGTGTTTTATTACACTGCATGTATTTCTTTCTAGGTTTAATATATCATTTGGTCCCTACTTGTAGGGGTTTGGTTCAAAATAATCTTACCTTTTAAAAAAGTTCAAAAAGATCCCATATTTCGTTAAAAAATGTTTAATCTGGTCCTTTCTGCTCACGCAGTTAAAAACATAACGGTGCAAATGTCACGTTATCATCACCATCTCCAGACAAACCCTAATTTTTTTCCAAGAAACCTTAGCCACCGCACCATCCAGCGTCGTCACCGCCATCCTCGTCGGCCGTCGTCCTTTCCAACACATCACGCGGCACCACCAAAGCATCTTCTTCCTTCTATTGCACCTCACCTTCGCATCTCACCTTTGTTCTCGCGCCACCACCCAACGCGATCCCTTGCTATGCCGCGACCACCAATCTTCATCATTTTCACCCTCGCACCAGCCAAATCGTCGTCGCACCAGCAGCACTATTGTCCAATCTCCATCACAGAATCGTCCACCACTAACCACCAGCCAAATCGCCAACTGCTGCAGATCGCGAATCGCCACTCTTCTCCACCACTAATCGCGCCGCTGCTTGCCTCCACCTGCAACCACAATCAGACCTGCAAGCAAACCGTGGAGACCTAGGGTTTCTCGGGTTCTCGTCGCATAGCTTTGGTGGTGACGTGTGATGCGTTGGAGAGGACGGTTGCTGGCGATGACGGCGCTGGATGGTGCGGCGGATAGGGTTTCTTGAAGAGAAATTAGAGTTTGTCGGGAGATGATGATGATGACGTGGCAGAAAGTTTTTTTTAAATTAAAAAATTATTTAAGTCCATCTATTAACGTGTGTCACGTGCTTATAAGATGTCACAAGGGTCTTACTGAACTTTCTTAAAAAATAAAAGGTTTAATCATTCACGAAGTCCCTATTTTCGCGTGAAATATCAATTTAGTCCCTTTGTTTCTAGAAATCTCAATTGGGTTCCAAATTTATGAAAATTGCAACAATTGGATCCTTTCCGTTAAATTGTGTCCAACGACGTTAGTGTGTGTTTGACGTGGCACGCTGTAGTCAGTTTCTTAACTGACGTGGCTGACTAAAGTAGGGGTAGTGAAGCACGTGGATAATAACAATTTTTTAAGTAAAAAGAAAATAAATGTTTTAAACCAAAATGGGGATTCAAATTTTGAATTGATCGAATTAGGGATTGGGATTCTTCTGAGTACTTCTAGGGTTCGGTTCGTCCAAAGTTCATTTCATTTCACAAAATTGGGGTATCAATTTGGGTATTTAGGGTTTAATCGAAGTTGACCTTGAGAGAGTGTGCAGTTGTCGTCGTCATCAGAGTTGTGGGACCTTCTTGAGTTGCAATCTGGAGTGGCCAGGTTAGTAAAAGTTTGGTTTTGTTTCAAACCTTTATATTGCGATGTTAGGTGGTGGTCCTCGTCTATGTATTGTGTTTTATTTTTTATTGCAACGTTGTGGTCCCCGTCGTCGGATTGTGTTCCATTTTTTATTGCAATGTTGTGGTCCCCCATGCCCCCCATGTTTAAAGTGATAATTGTTTGTGTGTGTGTGTGTGAGTGCGTTTTGGTTATGGTTTTAATACATGTTTTGTCGTCAATTGATTACATTATAGGTGTATAAATACTTATATATAGTGTTTTGCATCATGGACGAGGATATTGAGGTTGTCTTTCACCATTGAGGGAAATTAGTTAACGATGGGAAGCTTAAGTATGAAGGGGGGAGACATCTAGGTTTATGTTTGACCCAGATGTTTGGAGTTATTTCGTGGTTGTTAGCGTAGTGAAATCTTTGGGATACCATGGGCTTAAAGATATGTGGTACTCTGTAGGAGGGGCTTCAGTGTTGGATGATAAGTTAGAGCCTCTGTGTGATGACACTGGTGCCATGCATATGGTTAATTTAGCTAGGCTGAATGGTGAGGTGCATGTGTTTTTGATACACCCTGTTTCTGAACCCGAGGTCATACATATGCTGGAATATGTTGGTAATGATGAAGGACAAGTTGAAGAGAGGGGTGATGTTGATTGTGAAGAAGTGGAAGTTGATGCTGTTATGGAGGAAGAGGTTGTTAGAGTTGAAGAAGTTGGTGGTGTGTTGGAAGATATGGGTGAAGAAGTGGAAGTTGAGGCTGTTATGGAGGAAGAGGTTGATGGAGTTGAACAAGTTCAGGAAGTTGGTGGTGATGGTGAAGAAGTGGAAGTTGAGGCTGTTATGGAGGAAGAGGTTGATGGACTTGAACAAGTTCATGAAGTTGGTGGTGATGTTGATTGTGAAGAAGTGGAAATTGATGCTGTTATGGAGGAAGAGGTTGTTAGAGTTGAAGAAGTTGGTGGTGTGTTGGAAGAGATGGGTGAAGAAGTGGAAGTTGAGACTGTTATGGAGGAAGAGGTTGATGGAGTTGAACAAGTTCAGGAAGTTGGTGGTGATGGTGAACAAGTGGAAGTTGAGGCTGTTATGGAGGAAGAGGTTGATGGACTTGAACAAGTTCAGAAAGTTGGTGGTGATGGTGAACATGAAGGTGTAGAAGAGAATGAAGTTGAAGCAGATGTGGAAATCCGAAGCTGGAATTCCTCTTTTGAGAATGGTAGTGGTGATGGAAATAATGAGTAGTTGGAGGGGTTTGTTGATGTCAATGTTGGTTGTGATATAGATGATGATATACATGCAGATTTTGAGGGAAATGTGGAAATGGAAGTCCAAAGTATGTCAAATGACTCTAGTGGACCATGTTCCAGTGTGAGTTCTGACAGCATGTTTGATGTTAACGTGGAGGGTGGGAATGATAGAGGTTTGTCAGATGATGAGTGGGAATCTGAACAATTAATTAGTGGAGCAGAAAGTGATGAAGACGATACCGATGTAGAGGGTTATGGGACTTTTGCAACATTTGTGTTGCCAAAAAGTATGGTTGACTTTAAGTGGGAAGTTGGGACATATTTTGCTGAAAAGCAAGACATTTTGGAGGCTATAAAAAATTATGCGTTGGATAATGGAAGAAATATTAAGTTTATTAAGAATGATAGACAAAGAATGAGGTTGAAGTGTGTGGGTGCAAAAGGTAAATGCCCTTGGAAGTTATATTGTGGTTATATGAAGGCAGTGAAAACATGGCAATTGAGAACAATGGTGGACAACCATACCTGTAGCAGGGAGTTCAACCTTAAATTAATTTATGCCAAGTGGTTGAGCAAAAAGATACAGAAAACTATTAGAGATAATCCTACAGTTAAGGGTGTGGATATAAGGGAAAAAGTTCAAAGGAAATGGAACATTGGTATTTCAAGGTGTATGGCCTATAGGGCCAAAAACATAGCAACAGAGCAAATTGATGGCTCTTTCAAAGAGCAGTATAACAGGTTATATGATTATGCCCATGAGTTGGTGGCCAAAAATCCTGGGTCAACAGTGAAACTAAAGGTTGAGGATGTGGGGGGTAAAGTCGTTTTCAAGAGATTCTATGTATGTTTAAAGGCTTGCAAAGACAGTTTTATGTCATGCAGGCCAATTATTGGTTTAGATGGAGCATTTTTGAAAGGTAAGTACGGTGGTGAGTTGTTAACAGCTGTGGGTCGAGATGGGAATGAGCAGATGTTGCCAATTGCATACTGTGTTGTTGAAGTTGAGAACAAGGATTCATGGAGGTGGTTCTTGGAACTGTTGGTAGATGACCTTGGAGGGGCTGAAATTTGTTCTTCATTTACCTTTATATCAGACCAACAAAAGGTAATAGTAATCATTAATTTGTAATTGTACATTTTAATTTTAGGTTCTTAAGTATTTGTTGGCTGTATTCATTACTTGTATATTGTATTGCAGGGTCTACTTCATGCAATAGATGAATTGCTTCCTAGAGTTGATCAAAGGTTTTGCGTGAGGCATATGTATGCCAACTTCAAGAAGAAATACCCCGGTAAAAACCTGAAGCGTTTAATGTGGAGGGCAACTACAGCCACACATCCACAAACATGGGAGATGGAAATGAGAAACATAAGAGCAGTGAACGAAGATGCTTATAAGCATTTGATTGTCATCCCTCCAAGGTTAGTCTTCAAAAGTAGAACATAATTCCTTATTCATATAATGTTAATAATAATTCTATTATTTGTTGTAGGTATTGGTCAAGATCAAGGTTCACTGAAAGAGCTAAATCTGACACCTTAGTAAACAATATGAGTGAGGGCTTCAATAGTGTCCTCGTTTCTGCCAGGAGTAAACCCATAATTACTTTGTTGGAGACGATACGACTTTACCTCATGCAAAGATGGGCCAAGAACAGGTCAAGCATATCATCATTTACTGGATCCATTTGTCCCAATATCCTATCCAGATTTAGAAAGGAATCTCAGTTAACTAAAAATTGGATTCCTAGGTAAATTCCAATAATCACTTCTATGTTATATTAATTTACTACTGTGGTTAATAATTATTGTTGTCTTCTTCTACACAGTTGGTTAGGCAACAAGCTATTTGAAGTTCGTCACATGTCTAACAATGGAGATAAGTTCGTAGTCAACATAGATGACTCCTCATGCACATGCAGAACTTGGATGATGACTGGAATCGCCTGTTGTCATTCATTGGCTGCAATGAAGTTCCTCAACATTGATGGAGAACAATTTATTGACTCTTGGTACATGAAGTCCAGATATGAGGAGACATATTCAATAATTATATATCCCTTAAATGGAGCCAACATGTGGAACATTACTCCATATCCTGATGTGTCTCCACCACACAAAAGAGTATTGCCTGGAAGACCAAAGAGAAAACAAAGACTAGAGCAATGGGAAATGAGGAAGGATGAATCAAGAATGACCAAATCTGGCTTGCAGAAGAGATGTGGCATATGTAGAGAACATGGCCATAACAGAACTCGTTGCCCATCAGCAACCCAAGCAGGAACTGTGCCCAGTACATCAGCAACCCAAGCAATTCCATCCACTCAACAATCTGAAATAGCACATCACTCTGGGAATCAACCGTAGTAGACAGTAGGAATGAAATTTTGTAATCTTTTTAGGCTACAAAACATTATGTACAAAAGCAGTAGATGTACGAAAACGTTATTGTGGTACTACAGTTGATAACTGATGGAACTTGATGCTGTTTTTATGGTTAATTTGTTCTGTATGACAGCAGTTTTATGTACTACTTCAGATTAATTAAATTTCAGCAGATATGCTTAATTTGGTTCCATTTATCTGTTGTGCATTGATGTTATGTTGATCTTTTAACATGGTTATGTTTCTGATTTTAACATGGTTATAAAAGTTCTAGTGTGGTTTTGCTTGAGATTAATGAAATGTTCTGCCAATTACTATCCATAAATCTCCAGGAATCACCGAAAATGGACATGACTCAGAAAGATCAACACATTCTACTTTTATATAGTGGTTGAGATTAATTAAATTTCAGCAGATATGCTTTTTTTGGTTCCATTTATCTGTTGTGCATTGATGTTATGTTGATCTTTTAACATGGTTATGTTTCTGATTTTAACATGGTTATAAAAGTTCTAGTGTGTTTTTGCTTGAGATTAATGAAATGTTCTGCCAATTACTATCCATAAATCTCCAGGAATCACCGAAAATGGACATGACTCAGAAAGATCAACACATTCTACTTTTATATAGTGGTTGAGATTAATGAAAATTGTATGAAGTTTATGTAATTTGTGCTTATTAGTTCACTTTGAAACCACTTCATATGATTGTGCTTATTAGTTGACAGTTCAATACGAAGAGTATTTTGGCCAAAAGTTTCAATCAATACTTTGAATTACTTCCTTACCAAAAGTTACAAACAATACAAACTTTTATAGTCAAAATAACTTTGGTTCATTGCATTCTAAGTACATTCCATCATAAGTACAATGAAATCATTCCTATGAACGAAAAAACACTATTGTAAGTACAATAATGTTCACCACAACAAGAACATAGACAATCCCTAACAAGACATTAAGCCTATTTCCCAATTTCTTCACAGACAAGTCCAAATCACTTATAATCTTCCATCCACCTTCCATTGCTTCTCTGTTCAACAAAGACTCATACTTGCCTTCACACTTTGCACTCGTTTTCGTTTCAACAACCCCATCATCTGCACACCATGTGAAATAATTGCAACCACCATCTTCACCACCATTATGTGACAACAAAACACCAATCAGGGCACCCTCGAACTCAAAATAAGAACAACGAAAAACCCAACAAAAAACCTTATCTTGAACTTAGGGTAGCCCCAAAATTGCTTGCCTCTGTTCTTAACTGTTCTTGCAGTTCTGACAACACATTTCATCCCACAATAGCACAACAGACCACCATTGTTGTTCTTAACTGCTCGAGCACCACCACAGACCACATTACTGTCTTGCTTCCGCCACCCGCTGCATGACGAAGACGAACATGGATGCATCTTCAACCACAACTTCGATTAAACCCTAAATACCAAAATTGATACCCCAATTTGTGAAATGGAATGAACTTTGGACGAACCCTAGAAATACTCAGAAGAATCCCAATCCCTAATTCGATCAATTCAAAATCTGAATCCCCATTTTGGTTTAAAACATTTATTTTCTTTTTACTTAAAAAATTGTTATTATCCACGTGCTTCACTACCCCTGCTTCAGTCAGCCACGTCAGTTAAGAAACTGACTACAGCGTGCCACGTCAGTTAAGAAACTGACTACTGTTAGAATCGCTGCAGCGGAATTATTAGCGTGGTAACAAACCAAGAGGGGGGGGTGAATTGGTTATATCCTTTTATTACGCCTTTTTAATATTTTTCTCTTAATTTCTTACTAAGCAGATAATTAAACGTAAATAAGAGAGTAAGGGAAAGAGAAAAAAATGCACAGGTATTTTATCCTGGTTCAGATCACTGGGATCCTACGTCCAGTCGCTTATCTCAAACAAGATAAACCTTTTTCACTATCACAAAACAATTACAAATACTAGTCACACAGAAAAATAATTTGTAACAGTTTAGAAATTACCACCTCTCTTGAAACCACAAGAGATGAACTTACACCTCCTTTGAATCTTCACAAAGGATGATCACCTCCTTCGAATGCTTCACGAAGGATGATTCTCTTCCAAACACTTCCTCAGACACACCAAGGATGAACCAGCTAATCCTCTGTCACCGCAATACCACTTCAGGACTTTGCAGACAAGAGTTTCCTTAGCTTCAGCAAATTCACAGAGTTCTCAAAAGAGTTCAGAGTACTAGAGCACAAGGGAAGAGTTCCTTTTGAGAGAAATAGTGAGCCAATTTATAGACTCAGCCTAATGCCCTTCCATTCTTTGAAAACGGGCCATCTAACGCATTTAATCGATTAACATAAGTACTAATCGATTAAAATGAGTACAACGGCTAGTTTTTCAAATCTGAAAAACCCCAACGGTCAGTGTTAATCGATTATTCTCAGGATTAATCGATTAGATAATCGATTATTATACACTTTAATCGATTATTCCAGTGCCACTTGGGTTTTCAGGGCCAGCCTCGGTTTTAATCGATTAAAACTAGGTTTAATCGATTAAAACAGAATGTTGACGAATCTCAACAGCATTTAAATGTAAATTACAATAATTGGTCCTAATACATTTGTGAGCACTACTTCATCAACTTAGATTATTACAAAAGCTTTATAAAAATACATAAATCCTTAATTTGTCTTGACTTGTGCAACTCTGTTCATCATCAAAACTTCATAGGTGATTTTTGCCAACATTCTCCCCCTTTTTGATGATGATCAAAAAATTCCTCTGAGTTTAAAGCTTTTTAATAATCTGAAACAGTCACAACTCAAAAAAAAGAGATTAATATAAGATAATAATTTTAAACTTGTTTTCTCCCCCTTTTTTTGATCAGAAGAAAAATGCGTGCTCCCCCTAAATAAAAAGAGATAAGGCATATTGAAAAATGAAATAAACAACACTTTTTTTTTTTTATTAAGGATGCACATAATCATAAAATCAAACAAACAAGACAAGCAAATAATCCCTTAGAATTCATCACTTTCACTAAAGAGATGTTGCTCTAAACCTGAAACCCTAGTGTCTAAATTTCTGAGATGAGTACAAATTTCTGCATGGCGAATGTTTTGGATGTTCATCATCTCAGATTGAAGACGAGTCATCTCAGTCATTTGTCTAGAGAGACTTTCTAGACTATATTCCTCATGGACTTGAGATGGGCCAGCAACATTTGTGGGATCAGGCATTGGAATATCTTCAGCTTCATCTTCATTGCCCTCAATAGCATCCTCAGGATGTATGTAAGATTGTCCCTGTTTGATAAAACCCATTTGTCTTAGGGAATTATCTCCAACCTTATGACCAGGGAGGACAGTCTCATGGTTTTCATTGGTGATATCCACTCCTTTGTACTCACAGATTTGGGAAACTAGGAGAGGATATGGAAGAGGGGCTACATCTAACCTTTTGGCCTTGTACATAATTGTCTTAATCAGATGAGGCCAATTGAGAGGAATGCTCTGAAGAATACCGTACATGATGATGAGATCAGTCTCAGAGCATTGGGCATGGTTGGATCCTCTAGGGCACAAAATCCAGACAATGAGGTAGTGCAGGAGACGTTCTTCCATCTTGAGTCCACCTGCAAGGAAAAGACGCGCATTGTGCTGACGAGGATTGCGGAGAAAGGACTGGTAGACCGCTATCTTGTTGAATTGTGCAAAGTCATCTGGGATAGTTTGAGAATGCTCTAAGACAGGGACCTTTGCAACATTAGTCCAAATATCATTGTCCAAGACAATGTCTACTCCTTTTACTCTTGTTTGAAACAGCCCATCCCGGATCTTTAAATTGTAATAGAAAGTGCGAACGAGATCCGGATAATACCTTCCACGGAGTTCCATAAGGTGTTGAACTCCTTGTTCAATGATGAGATTTGGGAAGGAAAAGGTGTAAGATATATACCATGATAGATCAATGAATTTCTGCTTGATCAGCTTCCTTTCCTTCCAGAATCGTGAGAAAGACAGTTGATCTGCTTCATCGGAGAGCCACCCGTCTACGGTAGCATCTCTTGTTGGGACTGGATTCTCCGACACAACACTGGTTCTTCTTCTCCTCCTTCTTGAAGATTCAGCCATTGAAATAAAGGAAAGGCAAGGATTTGGGTGAAAAAAAGAGAGAAAGTAGAAGAAATAGGCTTAAGGTAGGTGCAAGTAATGAGAATGGGGACCATATGGTGTATATATAGGCTTGAAAACGTGTCCCAACGGTTGGATTTGGAGAATATGGCCGTTTATAGCCGTTGGCAACGGCTAGATTTCGAAAACAGAGTTTTAAAAAATTTCCTGGAGCGTATTTAATCGATTAAAGGAAGTTTTAATCGATTACGTAGTCGATTAATACTTGGATTAATCGATTAATCCAGTCGCAAATCTATAGGCAGCGTTTTTAATCGATTTGCAAGCAGATTAAATGCGTTAAACAGCGAAAAATGCCAGATTAATTCCAAATATGCCTATTTTACTATTTCTAATATTCCAAGATCTCTCCTAAGCTCAAAAAATCTATCCTTGGGCAAAGCTTTGGTGAAAATGTCCGCTAATTGATGCTTAGAATCTATAAACTCCATTTCACAATCACCTTTTTGGACATGGTCTCTAATAAAATGATGCCTAATTTCTATATGCTTGGTTCTAGAATGCATGATGGGATTTTTGGTGAGTTTAATGGCACTGGTGTTATCACACTTAAGCGGAATATGATCCAAATGAATACCGTAGTCTTCTAATTGCTGTTTCATCCATAAGATCTGTGCACAACAACTACCCGCAGCAATATATTCAGCTTCAGTGGTTGACAAGGCTACACAGGCTTGTTTCTTAGAGTGCCAAGAGACTAAGGAGCTACCGAAAAAGTGACAGGTTCCACTGGTGCTTTTCCTATCTATTTTACAGCCTCCATAATCAGCATCAGAAAATCCTACAAGACTAGGTTCAGCGCCTGAAGGATACCATAACCCAAAGGATGTTGTCCCCTTAAGATATTTAAAAATACGTTTTACAGCAGTGAGATGAGATTCCCTAGGGCTTGACTGAAACCTAGCACACACACATACACTTTGCATGATGTCAGGTCTACTAGCAGTGAGATATAATAAAGAGCCAATCATACCTCTGTATTTGGTCTGGATTACTTCTTTACCTGTCTCATCTTTGTCTAAGTAGCAGGATGTCCCCATGGGGGTTGATGCTTCTTTGGCATTGTCCATCTCAAACTTTTTAAGAATTTCCCTGCAATACTTGGTTTGAGAGATAAAGGTTCCTTCCTCCATTTGTTTGATTTGAAGTCCGAGGAAGAAAGTAAGTTCTCCCATCATTGACATCTCAAATTCTCCCTGCATTGACTTAGCAAAATTCTCGCAGAGAGTTGCGTTAGATGAACCAAAAATAATGTCATCTACGTATACTTGAACAAGTAGAAAATGTTTTCCATTCTTTTTAATAAATAAAGTTGAATCAATTTTTCCTCTGTTGAAATCATTTTCTACTAGAAAATTGCTCAAACGTTCATACCAAGATCTAGGTGCCTGTTTTAAGCCATATAGTGCTTTCTTTAATTTGTAGATGTGATTTGGGTTTTTAAAATCTTCAAAACCAGGTGGTTGTTCAACAAATACATCTTCTTTGATATAACCGTTTAGAAAAGCACTTTTAACATCCATTTGAAATAATTTAAATTTCATCATAGATGCATAAGCAAGAAGTAGGCGTATTGCCTCTAACCTGGCAACTGGAGCGTATGTCTCATCATAATCTATACCTTCTTCTTGACTATATCCTTTTGCGACAAGCCTAACTTTATTCTTGGTTATGTTTCCTTCTTCATCCAGTTTGTTTCTGAACACCCATTTAGTTCCAATTACTTGATGAGTGTCTTTTCTAGGAATTAATTCCCATACTTGATTTCTTTCAAACTGGTTGAGTTCTTCTTGCATTGCGATACACCATTTTTCATCTTGAAGGGCTTCTTTAATGTTCTTTGGTTCAATCTGTGACACAAAAGCAACATTCATACAATAATTTGCAGTATTACTTCTTGTGTTTACCCCTTGTGTGATATCGCCAATTATGTTGTCCAAAGATAATCCTCTAGGTTGTTGCCATATTTTATTTAAATCTTCATCTTGAGGATCGTCATTATTCTTTTCTTCATTTGTCTCCTTTGATGAATTTTCACTTGTTCCTGCATCAAATTCTTCTGACTCAAGAGGTTTTGCCTCAAGGTCCACAATTTCATCAAAATTAACATGTATGGATTCTTCTATTGTAAGCAGATTTTTATTAAAGACTCTATATGCTTTGCTAGTTAAAGAATATCCAAGAAAAATTCCTTCATCAGCTTTTGAATCAAATTTTCCCAAATTCTGTTTTCCATTGTTTAAAACATAGCATTTGCAACCAAATATTTTCAAATGGGAAACATTTGGTTTTCTATTTTTAAAAAGTTCATAAGGAGTACGTTTTAAAATAGGTCGGATTAACATTCTGTTTAAAACATAGCAAGCAGTACTTACAACATCAGCCCAAAATTGTTTAGGAACATTATTTTCATTTAACATAGTACGAGCAAGTTCCTCTAATGATCTATTCTTTCTTTCTACTACTCCATTCTGTTGGGGAGTTCTAGGCGAAGAAAAGTTATGAGAAATACCATGTTCTTCACAAAAATTTTCAAATAGTTCATTTTGAAATTCACCACCATGGTCACTTCTAATAGCTTTTATTCTTAAATCCTTTTCATTTTGAATTAAAATAGCAAACTTCTTAAATTCTTTAAAAGCTTCACTCTTAAGAATGAGAAACAGGGTCCAAGTATATCTTGAAAAATCATCAACAATAACTAAAGCATAATAGTTTCCACCAAAACTTTTTATCCTTGAAGGACCAAATAAATCCAAATGTAAGAGTTCTAAAGGTTTTAAAGTAGAAACAATATTTTTTGAATGAAAGGAATTTTTAACTTGTTTCCCCTTTTGACATGCATCACATAATTTATCTTTTACAAACTTTAATTTTGGTAAACCAATTACTAGTTCTCTAGATACTAGTTTGTTAAGTTGTTGCATATGTATATGAGCAGCACGCCTGTGCCACAACCATGGGTTTTCCTCTTTAACAACTAAACATGAAATATTTTTATTTACTACGTTTTCTAAATCAATTAGATAAATATTATTATATCTAACTCCTTTTAAAGCAATTTCAGAAGAATCAATCTTAAAAATAGTGCAAGAATTCTTCTCAAAAGTTACCTTGAATCCTTTGTCGCACAGTTGACTGATGCTAATTAAGTTATGCCTCAGTCCTTCTACATATAGCACGTCTTTGATCATCAAGGTGTCTTTGCTTCCTATATCCCCTTTTCCAAGAATTCTTCCTTTGTTGTTGTCACCATAGGTAACAAAGCCTTGTTCCTTTTCTTTAAAGTTTGTAAATTTTGTTATGTCTCCTGTCATGTGTTTTGAGCAACCACTATCAAGACACCACATGACTTTTCTTGATTTTTGTAATACTTGGCTGACATTATCATCATCTGCCATTAAACAGATGTTTGCTTCTTCATCTGAATCGCTTGAATCTGAAAAGGACTCATTATCGTCTTCCCATGCAATGTATGCTTTCTTTTTCTTGAAGAATCTTTTCTCCTTTTTGTCTTCACCTCTCTTCTGATTTGGACAGTCTGCCTTTAGATGCCCCTTTTCTCCACAGCTGTAGCATCGGTAATTTGAGGAAGATGCCTGATTATCTTTCTTTTCGTACCTAAACCTTCCTTTACCTTTAGACTTCAAGAATTTGTTTAATCTTTTGATCACAAGGCTTAAGTTTTCCTCTTCGTCTGAGTCTTCATCTTCCGATTTACCTTTGCTTCTATCAACCTCTGATTTTAACGCCAAACTCTTCTTGTTGGTTTTGGATTTAGCTTCTTCTTCATCAAGTCTTCCAAGATCTAATTCATGTTCCCTCAACTTTCCAAATAATGCCGCCATAGTCATGGTGTTGAGGTTTTGTGACTCCGAGATTGCAGTCACCTTAGGTTGCCACGACCTGTCTAAAGACTTCAAGATTTTAATGTTTAATTCATCAGTATCAAATGACTTACCCAATCCAATGAGATGATTGACAATGTTGGTGAAGCGTTTTTGAACGTCGGAAATTGTTTCTCCTTGCTTCATCCGGAACATTTCATACTCTTGAATCAGGGAATTCTTTCTTGCCCTCTTTACGTCATCTGTTCCTTCATGTGTCACTCTGAGCACATCCCACATTTCTTGAGCAGTTTTGCAGACAGAAACCCTGTAGAACTCATCAACAGTCAATGCTGATGCAATAATATTCCGAGCTTTAACGTCATTCTGAATTCTTTTCTTTTCTTCAATGGTCCATTGACCACGTGGCTTTGGTTCCTGTATATTGTTAGTGGGAACAGAAGAACCAGACGCAATAACATCCCAAATTTCACAATCAATAGATTCAATAAATATTTGCATCCTTACCTTCCAGAATGCATAGTTCTCACCTGTAAATAGTGGGGGTCTATTGATTGAAGCACCCTCTGCAAAAGTTTGATGTGATCCTGCCATTTGAATGACTATCAAAGCAAGCTCTGATGCCAATTGTTAGAATCGCTGCAGCGGAATTATTAGCGTGGTAACAAACCAAGAGGGGGGGGGGGGTGAATTGGTTATATCCTTTTATTACGCCTTTTTAATATTTTTCTCTTAATTTCTTACTAAGCAGATAATTAAACGTAAATAAGAGAGTAAGGGAAAGAGAAAAAAATGCACAGGTATTTTATCCTGGTTCAGATCACTAGGATCCTACGTCCAGTCGCTTATCTCAAACAAGATAAACCTTTTTCACTATCACAAAACAATTACAAATACTAGTCACACAGAAAAATAATTTGTAACAGTTTAGAAATTACCACCTCTCTTGAAACCACAAGAGATGAACTTACACCTCCTTTGAATCTTCACAAAGGATGATCACCTCCTTCGAATGCTTCACGAAGGATGATTCTCTTCCAAACACTTCCTCAAACACACCAAGGATGAACCAGCTAATCCTCTGTCACCGCAATACCACTTCAGGACTTTGCAGACAAGAGTTTCCTTAGCTTCAGCAAATTCACAGAGTTCTCAAAAGAGTTCAGAGTACTAGAGCACAAGGGAAGAGTTCCTTTTGAGAGAAATAGTGAGCCAATTTATAGACTCAGCCTAATGCCCTTCCATTCTTTGAAAACGGGCCATCTAACGCATTTAATCGATTAACATAAGTACTAATCGATTAAAATGAGTACAACGGCTAGTTTTTCAAATCTGAAAAACCCCAACGGTCAGTGTTAATCGATTATTCTCAGGATTAATCGATTAGCTAATCGATTATTATACACTTTAATCGATTATTCCAGTGCCACTTGGGTTTTCAGGGCCAGCCTCGGTTTTAATCGATTAAAACTAGGTTTAATCGATTAAAACAGAATGTTGACGAATCTCAACAGCATTTAAATGTAAATTACAATAATTGGTCCTAATACATTTGTGAGCACTACTTCATCAACTTAGATTATTACAAAAGCTTTATAAAAATACATAAATCCTTAATTTGTCTTGACTTGTGCAACTCTGTTCATCATCAAAACTTCATAGGTGATTTTTGCCAACAACTACAGCGTGCCACGTCAAACACACACTAACGTCGTTGGACACAATTTAACAGAAAGGATCCAATTGTTGCAATTTTCATAAATTTGGGACCCAATTGAGATTTCCAAAAACAAAGGGACTAAATTGATATTCCACGCGAAAATAGAGACTTCGTGAATGATTAAACCAAAATAAAATTACTTTGAACCAAACCCTTAAAAGTAGGAAACAAATAATGTATTAAACCTTATTTATACTATCATATTTATTCATACCCAACTATGATCATTTTGTATTCCTATTCAAGTCATACTTTTTCCGTTGTTTTTTTATAATTTTTATATTTTTTCTTAATAGTTTCTGTCTTCGTTATCTCGCTTATAATTCAACGAAACATTAATAATTATTCACGTTGAGTTTTAGATTTGAAAATAATGATTCACTGAAAATCAGCAAAATAAAAAAGTTTGTCAAAAGAGATATATTTTTATATGGTTGATTAAGCTTAAGTGGTTAAATTAACCCCAAAACCTGGTATCTGAATTTTTTTAAGTAAATTTGTATTCGGCTTTATATTTTTCCAAATTTAATCCTTACTATATAGATTTTACTCCTCACAATACAGAACAGCTGTTACAATTGAAAGACACCATTTTGACCAAAAAGAAATACGAGAAAAATAAAATTCTAATGTTACTGAAGAAAAAAATAATTCAAAAACTTTATCCACTTAATCTCTTCAAAAACAAAGAAAACAAAGATAAGTGCGTCATTCCTACTTCAGTCATGCAAGTGCTGCAAACTTCTTATCTCTTCACTTTGCCTAAACCCCTAAACCCTTCCCCTCCTCCTTTCCACCACCGTCCTCCGCCATTTCTCCACCATCCTCCGCCCTTTATCCTCCGACTACGCCCTCTCTCCAGCCCCCTCCTCGTCCCAAAATCCTTCCGCACGGAAGAGTTCCCGGTGGACGATAGCTTCACCGAGAATTTCGGCCCCAACGACAAGGAGTCCGAGGATGAAGCCCGGCGCCGAAACTGGATCGAGCGCGGATGGGCTCCGTGGGAGGAAATCCTCTCTCCGGAGGCGGATTTTGCACGCAAGAGCCTCAACGAAGGCGAGGAAGTTCCCCTAAAATCCCCCGAAGCCATCGAAGCTTTCAAAATGCTGAAGCCTAGCTACCGAAAGAAGAAAAGGGAGGAGATGGGGCTGACGGAGGAGGAGTTCGTCGCGAAGCAGTTTGAGATCAAGGGCGAGATTCCGGACCCGCTAATGACCACGTGGTCGGGGCCTCTCGTGGTTCGCCTCGTGCCTCCGCGCGACTGGCCGCCTCGGGGGTGGCACGTTGACCGGAAGGAGCTGGCGTTTATTCGCGAGGCACATAAGATGCAGGCGAAGAGGGTGAGCCTGGAGGAGGTGGAGAATGGAGTGAGGACTAACACCGATGATGTGTGCTTGGATAGGTATAAGGTGTTTCTGAAACAGTATAAGGAGTGGGTGGAGGCTAACAAGGATAGGTTGGAAGAGGAATCTTATAAGGTTTCAATTTCACTTCAAACTAATGCTGAACTTTTTGCTATTTGGATTCGATTGTGAAGACATTTTCTTATTTCTTTTTCTTACAAATTCAGTTTGATACCTCTAAAAGTGCGGGTGAAGGTGAAGTAAACTTTAAAAGATGAAATGTAATAATAATCATTAGAAAATCACATCTAAACATTCTAATTAACTTTAGAGTTTATTTTATATATACACATGCAGAGGTTTTGTGGAATGATTGGGAGATGGTCTTACATCTCATAAGTATATAGTTGGTATTTCGATCTCTAGCTCCATTTATTAGAGTGCATTTGTTGGGAAACATTGACTAAAATCAATACAATCCTACAAATCTAGTGATGGCCTGAAAAAGTAGAAGCAACTATTTGTCACTTTACGTTCTCCGTGAAAAATCAATTGATTATTTGTCACCACGAAGTTAATCCCAGCACACTATTGATAAATCTTTGTATCTCAAGAAATCAGAATGGCTCTTAGTTAGAGAATGCCCTGGTTTTACCAAAAGGAGTTTATTATATATGTATTGGATTTTAGCATAATTATCATCCACTATGAAACTTTAAATTTCATTCTTTCACTTTGCCTTATTGTTACTAGGAAAGAATTGTGATTAAAATTAAAAATTGAAAGTGTTTTCTCAAATAAATTGTTAAGATTTTTCTTTATTTCTTTTGAATATGGTTTATGTTAATGTGAATGTGGTTGTGACAGCAAGACCAAGATTATTACCCTGGTAGAAGGAAAAGAGGGAAGGACTACAAGGATGGCATGGTAGGCAGTTTTTTCCACTGTTCTTTCCTTTAAATGTATTTAGGGTTAATGAAAACGTGGTTCTTGGTCTTACCTTTTTTTAACGTTTTATGCAGTATGAGCTTCCGTTCTATTATCCTGGTCAAGTAAGTATGCGATTTCACCTTTCTTATTAATCTTGAAGCATGTTGTTCTCATGAACGAGACTGTAGAAAGTAGAAACTTTACTTATGATCTATCCTAAGATTTCTAAAGAGTGTCTTTAGAGTGTTAGTACTGTGTCTTCCCTCCTGGCTCAGTGATTGTCCTCTTTGGATAATTGTGTTTAATCCAATAGATGGATACTGATAATCCTATTGTTGTTTGCCTTGGTTTCATAGTCACGCTTACATATAATTCAAAGTTCAGACATACTTTTTTCTGTAATCTCTGTGACATAATTCATAATAAAAGTACCTAGAAGTAAATTTAATATGTTGTCTTTAATTACTTGGGACATTTTTATGTGCAGATTTGTGTTGGGAAAGTGACAATGTTGCATCTCTATCAAGGGGCATTTGTTGACATTGGCGGGGTACATGATGGGTAGCTATCAATACTTTCTTTTCGTCCTTTCTAATGTTCTTTGAATATTTTTTGTAGAGTGGTAATTTCCATTTTGTTTGGAATGCTGTTCTACTACTCACATGATAACAAGTTACTTCCACTATCATAATCTTGCTAATTGAGTTACTACACTTTTAGAATGTGTCAGGTTATTTAATTTATACGTAATCAGTCTCTCATGGGACAAAAGAAACTATTAGATGCATTTTCTAAAATGGTGAAAAGCAACTTCATAAGCATATTTGTAGCACTGAAATGCTTTATTGACGTGGGTAGCCAAGGATGTGAACATCTTGGGACTAGTTAAATCTAGGGTTGTCAAAGTGAGCCAACCTAGCTCACACAAGTTGGCTCACCATGGGTTCAGCTAAAAATGAGTCAATTCAACCTGGTTCACTTTTTAGTGAGTCAAAAAATTTGTAATTTAACTTGACCCATCACGAGTTGGTGGGTTAGTGAAATAACTCACTTAAGGATGTTTTGTTTTTTTAATTTATTTTATATATTAATTGTTGTACAATCAAAGTAGATTGACTTGATTCAATTTTTTAATAGTAGTACAATCAAAGCTTTAACCAATTTCATCAAAACTTTTATTATAAATAACATTAGTTGAAAATTAAAGTGTCAACCTGCATAACTTTGACAAACAAATAAGTTAAACATTCAAACTATTCAAGCATTATTGAATAACATTCTACTATTTAAAAGATCAAATTGTCAACCTACATAATTAGAAATTGTAAAATAATTATATGCTTAAGAGCATTGTTGGTCCATATATTTATAGAAATGATTCAATGTTTTCTCTCTATTTTTGACTCATTGTGGTTATATTTTTTAGAAAAACTCAACGTGTTCCTTTTTTCTAGATCAGTGTTGACTTTGTTTAGAGGATGATGAATTGGAACCTGCTAATACAATCACCCATTCTTTTTACTTTTTTATTGTCCAATCCCAAAGGAAAAATGGGAGGAATGACGTTAACGCTGATCTAGTTACATTGAGTCTTTTCTAAAAAATATAGAGACCATCTTGAGTCAAATATAAATAGAGGGAAAAGAGTAATTATAATAAAAAAATTATGAAAAAAATGGTAAAAAATTCATAAAGGGTTGGTTGTGGGTTACAGGTCAACCCACCTTCAATCTGACTCAAACTCATTTAATCAGTGGGTTAAATAAGTCAAGTCCAGTTTGATCCACATTTGAAAAAACTATTTTTTAACCCAATTTGGCTCGAACGCATGGAGAAATGGGTTGATTCACAGGTTGAAACCCATTTTGACATCTCTAGTTAAATATTTTGATTTTGGTTCCATTGTTTTGGTAGAGAAAAAACAATTATTATTTAATACGAGACCTATCTGTTAGTAGGCTATTCTATTTCTTGTTAAACTTTAGGATTGTGTTCTATTTATATTGAGCTATTATTTAGTACATATTCCCTTTCCAGTAGCTGTATTTCTAGCGCTCTCATTGTTAGCATCAGTAAGTTTGATTGTAGCATGTTTATCTTGTTCAGTGTTACTATGTGATGTTTATATTTTTATGTTAGTTTTCTTCTAGAAGATTCACCTACCATGTTGTGTTTTAGGTGGGTTCCTATAAGGAGGAACGATTGGTTTTGGCTTCGCCATCACATAAAAGTGGGTATGCCCGTCATTGTTGAAATTATGGTGAGTGTTTCAGTCACTAGTTGAAAATTTTCAATAGGTTGTCACTAAATGTTTATATATTGGAGAAGAGTAATATTAATTCACTTAGAATAAATAAATACAGCAAATTACTAGAAAATAATAAACTCTAGGTACTAACTTTTAATAATAATATGCATTCTCTATACACATTTAATAAAAAGAAATCTGCTATTAACTTTCTGGCCTAAACTGTCACCATGACAGTCACAATTCAACTTATGTAACTGTTCTGCTGTCTGCTGTCTGCTGTCTGCCAATATATTATTATTTTACGAAACTTTTAGCTTATATTAGTACTCACCAAATTGCAGTTTGTGTCAATTCATTGGTAATATGCTAGTCAATGCTGCATTTTTTGCTCATATTGTTTTACTTATGTTTTGAAATAGAAACTTTAGCTGGACATGTAGTATGCCATGTAAAATTTCCCTCTCAACCGTGCTTGCTGCCTTTTTGGGAGAGGGTACTAAGTATGGATTTTCTGGTTCGTGGCCTTACAGCTGGATAAGACCCTCCGATATCATCAGAGGCATTGACCCTAGTTTTTAGGCAAGGAAGTAATAGCTGAATTTACAGTTCAGTGTCATTGGCTCTATCCCTGACAGAAGCGGGATACACTTAACTGAGGACCCAAGCTCAAGCCTATCCCCCATGTGGCTGCTTTAAGGACCTAAAATTTCCCTCTCAACCGTGCTTGCTGCCTCTTTCGGAGAGGGTACTAAGTATGGATTTTCTGGTTTGTGGCACAGCTGGGATAAGACCCTCCGATATCATCAGAGACATTGACCCTAGTTTTTGGGCAAGGAAGTAATAGCTGAATTTACAGTTCAGTGTCATTGGCTCTATCCCTGATAGAAGCGGGATACACTTAACTGAGGACCCAAGCTCAAGCCTATCCCCCATGTGGCTGCTTTAAGGACCTAACTTGGGCACCCCTAAATTCAGTGTAGCGTTAGGCACAGTACTTACTGTTTGCTGGTTGACTTTTTTTAACCTATTTTTGGTACTAAGCTATGGAAACTATCTTGCTTCTGAGTTTGCATTAACACACCACTGATATAACTTTAACCACACCATTGCCCATATGTTATTGAAGTTTTTTCTTGTGTATCATATGTTTGATATTTCTGCATCCATATCCATAAATTGCTTGTTGACAAATTTGAATATCAGATCAATTTTAATTACTATAGTGTTGGTTTCCATGTTTTCTGTGTTTAAACATAAATGAATTTCCTTTACCATCAGTTCACCAATTCACATTTTGTTCTGCAGGCAAAGCGAGATCCTTATCGCTTCCGCTTCCCTATTGAACTTCGTTTTGTTGATCCGAATGTAGATCATCTAATGTATGAATACATATTTTTGGTATTCAATATTCTGTAACTCATTCATAGTGCATAGTTTAATCTTTATTAATTTGATATGATTGAAACTGTAAATTTGACATTTGTTTTATTTTCAACTTCAGCTTTCACAAATTTGAATTCCCACCAATATTTTACCGTGATGAAGATACCAATGAAGATGAATTACGGGTTTGCACACCTTCCCCTGTTATACCAGAGCACGTCAAACTTGCTGCATAATAAAATTTACTCTGCACTCATGAAACTCTTCCACAATAACTTTGCTGTGATTTCTTTCATGCTTACTTTTTATGGGAAGGCATTCGAATGTTTCTTTTTCTCTGGATTTTTCAATGTCTAAGTTTATTTAATTCAAGATATTTTCATGAGGTTTGGTTCAGATAAAGTATCTGCTCCTACAATGCTTTATACAATCAAGCAGACTCAATACTGATGCTTCGATGCATGATGCTATTTACAAAATCACGTATACTATATATCACTCAATTTAATATAATATATTAATCCAGATTTTTCAATTGGAAACATTTGTATTACATTGATACTGTTGAAAGAGTAGGTAAGAGAGGGTCAATTTTTTAAAAAGCATTAGTGCCTTTTCAATACATAATATTAAATTTTTAATGAGGTTCAACTTCCTCTAAGTTCATTTTTTGAATCTGTCAAAAATGTGGTTTGTTTTTAAATAGTGTTATTATGATAGATATTCTCTTGATTTGGGATTTCACAATTTGTAGCGTGACTGTGGAAGACCTCCTGTTCCTAGAAAAGATTTGGAAGACAAACCCGAGGAAGAACCTCTATTGTCTAATCATCCATATGTTGAAAAGGTATCTTATAAATTCATTTCTTTTAGTAGTTGCAAGGAGGAACATTTGTGGTGAGCTGTTTAGCTCTTGCATTTTATGCTTCTCTCTTAAACCAAATTTTATCCCATTCAAGAATATACCAGTCAATATAATTATAGGTCAATGGTGGGTCAAGGTAATGCCAACTTGCTCTTTTGGAATTGATATGTCTATAAGCACACATGGTAGATCCAAATACCTTGTGACGATGACTTTGTTTTTAGTTTTTAAACTGGCTGCATCCTCATTTTTAATTTGTTGAAGGAACCTGTGCAGGACACTATTCATACCTCTGCATAAATGTGAGAAGCAAGAACTTTATGCCTTTTTCACATTCACCCATAGTTAACCTGAATGGGTGGATGTTTAGTTGAATCTTGCATGAACAACGGTCATACATAAAAACTACAACTATCTTCTAACAGTGTAAACGTGTGCTTCAGTTACATTTTTGCTTAAAATCCCTGATTGCAAGATAAATCTGAACTCTGAAGGTTAAAAGGCACTTGCTATGAATGATATTTGCTAAACCGGCTTGTGTACAAGGTTGGCATAAGTAATGTATTTCAAGTGAAGGAAAAGATTCAAGTACTATTTTCAAGCTTTTTTAATTATTCAGACTTGATGTTTTAAAATGTTGAGAAGAGAGAACGAAAAGACATGATGAATTTTGAGTTTAAATCACAACGGACCTATTGTAGAGGAGAAAACATAATTACAAAATACTCAGTTACTCTATTTTAGGCCGATATAAAATCAATCTGATTGATCCTAATATCGACATTTGTGATATCTATAGAATTCTAATATATCTACTAGATACTGACAGAAATAAAGGCACAAGAAACTAAAGCTAATTGTTAGGGGCTGGAAAGTATATGAGAGAAGGAGGTATAGGGGAGAGAGAAAAGGAGTAGAGCGAGCGCCAAACGAGGGAGAACGACCCGGACGAGCGGTAGATGAGGGGGAGCGACCGGGACAAGCGCTAAACGAGGGAGAGCGACCAGGACGAGCGCTAAACGAGGGAGAGCGACCGGGACGAGCGCTAGATGAGGGGCAACGACCGGGACGAGCGCTAGATGAGGGGCAGCGACCAGGACGAGCGCTAGATGAGGGGGAGCGACCGGGACGAGCGCTAGAAGAAGGGGAGCGACTAGGACGAGCGGTAGTTGAGGGGGAGCGACCGAGACGAGCGGTAGAAGATGGGGAGCGACCAGGACGAGCAGTAGTTGAGGGGGAGCGTCCAGGTCAAACGATGGAAGCAGCAAGGAAACATACTAACTGCCGCAACAGTTAGGATGAGCGGGAAATTAATAAGATAGATATTCTGAGAAGTTATTCAGCAAATGATAATTAGAGTAACAAAACCATATCTTAGTATATTATTCAGTATAAGTTAAATAGAGTAAATAAGGCTAAATATATTCGTATCAGATAATTGTAGTAAATAAGTATTCATATCAGATAATTATAGGAACTAGGATTAGTTTCTAATATTCAGTACTTTTTGGGAGGGAATTAATTAGTATAAATAAAGGGGAAGCCTAGGGTTAAAGGCATGCTTTTGATTTGTGAGTTTTGTAAGAGAGGTTATGCTCTCAGGTAACTCACGGAGATTGTGCTCCCAGTTATTGTTTGTTTTCTTGGATTCAGTTATTTCAATTCAATAAAAGAGGTTTATTCAGCTACTTTCCATTGTTCCTTGTCTGTGAGAGTGTGAGGAAAGATTCTAGTTACGTTCCATACTCGGATACGTAACAATTGGTCCGACCTGCCGGATTGATAAGAAGGACTGAGAAACCAGCTCGATACTGTTGAAAGAGGCAAAAGAAATTCATGGAGGGAAGGGTGAATGCGATCGAAGGAAGACTGAAGGGCATGGGGCTGAAACTGGAAAACATGGAGATGTCCAGAGCGGCGAAATCAACAGCACTCCGCAAGGATTTGCAAGAACTGATGAAAATGATGGGAAGACGAGACCGACAAGAAGATGAAAATGTGGATGAAAGCCAGGATTCGGTGAAGGGAAAAAAAGAGGACCAACACAAGGATGAAGAGGGCGAGAGAAACGGGGGACGCCAAGAGGATCTAAACTGGAAGAAAAGGGTGGAATTGCCAAATTTTGAAGGGGTTGATCCGTTGAATTGGATCAATAGGGCTGGCAAATTTTTTGAACTACAAGGGATCTGCGAGGAAGAAAAGTTGCGCCTAGCTTACATCAGCATGGAAGGGAGTGTTTGTTATTGGTTTAGATTTTGGAGGCAAAAAACCAGAAATCTTTCATGGATGGGGTTAAAGGATGCAATGGTGGTCCGGTTTGGAGGTCGAAGCCAGGGGACGATCTTTGAAAGGTTGGCATCCCATAGGCAGTCAGGGTCAGTGGAAGATTACATACAAGATTTCGAAGTCTTGGTGGGACAGACGTCCAGAGTACCTGAGGAACATACTTCATGGCAGGGTTACAGGAGGGTTACAGGTTTGGCTGCTAGATCCACAGGAGTTGATAACCGCTATGAGAATGGCAAGGGATGCAGAGGAGCTCCACGAAGGCGCGAGAACGGGAGGTGGAAGTATGAGCAGAAATCAATCCCGGGGAAGACCGAACGGGTCTAGCACGCGTTTGGAGCCCAGTCGACCCAACCAAAGCCGATCGAGAGTGACTGTAGGAAACCGAGCCAGAACCACGGAGAACAGGGGCGCAAGAGGGAGAGATGGATCACACAGGAGTGCGATAGGCCGACTGGTCGTCAACAACAAAGAAAGAACCATAAGGAATCTACCTTATGCGGAATTTGTGAAACGAAGGGAAGAAGGAAGATGTTTTAGGTGTGGGGGACCGTTTGGTCCAGGCCACCAATGCTCGGAAAGGAGCCTACAAATGACAATATTGGCAGAAGATGAGGGAGAAGACGAAGAGGAAGAAGAGACCGAACTTGACCAGATGCAGATGGAGCTGTCAGCCTTCTCGGCTGGAGGGCTAACCCAGCCCAAAACGATTAAGTTGCATGGACAGATAGGAGGAAAACAGGTGTTGATTTTGATTGATAGTGGCGCTAGCCACAACTTCATCAGTAACGAATTGGTAAAAAAATTGGGATTGACCATGGTGGACACTCCACCTTATTTGGTGAGTTTGGGAGATGGACAGAAGAAGACAAGGGGATGCTGTGAGAGGGTAGTGATTCACATGGGAGAGACCGAGATTACCGAACAGTTCTATTTGTTCAAACTAGGAGGAGTTGATGTGATACTTGGGGTGGAGTGGTTAGCCAAGCTAGGAGAGGTAACATTGAACTGAGGGAATTAACCATGGTGTTCAATCAAGGAGGAAAGAAGAGAACCATAAAAGGGGACCCTACTTTAGCTCGGAGGATGGTTGATCTGGAAGCGCTGTTCAAGAAAGAGATAAAGAAAAACTACAAATTCTTGGTTGAATTAAGACCCTGGTGCATTTCAAGAATACTTGTCCTTGTTTCAAATTCGGCAAGTTGTACCTAACCGCTAACCCCATAAAAGAGTGAAAAAAATTTCATATTATCTGTGCTAACCTTACTAAAGTCAAATTTGCACATTGCAATACTCTATAACCTAAAAAAAAACTAAAAATTCATCATCATAATATCTTTCCTTTGCTATGTTTGAGTTGAACAACATTCAGACCACTAAATTGTGTGCTGATATACAACTTAACTAGAAACTTTAAGTCTTGTGGCATGGGCCTTCTTCAATGAGTGCTTTGAATTTTACATTGATCATAGCCGTGTCTTATCCTTGTTTATCTTCACTTACTGTCTTTATTTTGCAGTTGTGGCAAATTAATGCGGCTGAACAAACGATTTTGGATGATATGGCAATTAATCCTGATAAATATAAAGGTAAAAAGGTGTCAGATTTGAGTGATGATGAAGATTTTGATGAACAAAATGCTGTTCAGCATTCCGAAGTTAAATATAAAAATACAGTAATACAAAAAATTACTCTGGTGAGTATCATTCTTGTGAATTTGCATCTATGGTTGGGGATTTGTTTACCTGTTTTGACTTTTAACACTTTGGCAGAAAACAAGCGTAAAAGAGCTTGATTTGGAGGCTGCACTTGCCGAGCGTGAGGTCACCTATCCTTTTTGGCTAAAGCGTTTTCTGTTATTGTTGCAATGCATATTTTAGAGCTTGTTAAGAAGGGCCACCTTTTGCAGGCGGAAACGCCTTTAATTTTATTATTGATATTTTTTTCAAATTGTAGAGTTCCTATTTTCAAAATCTGATGTTACCCTTCTGGTACGCAGCACCATGTTAAACTAAGGAAAGAAGCAACGGACAGAGGTGAAAAATACAAAATTACCAAACTGAGGCGTAATATTGAGATGGATGAGTATGACTACATGCATTGGCGAAGATCATTTGAGGAAAGAGAAGCATTGATTAGAGACATAAGCTGGTACTATTCTGTTGATATTGATAAGCATACTTCCTTGTAATGATGCGTTGATTATTTAACTGCTATTTCTCCCTTTTGCAGTCGCAAAGCTCTTGGTCTTCCATTGGAAGAGCCTGGAAGATATGTGGATGCTAGTCATTTTGATAAAGACAAATATGATCCGACGAGTCCTCTGTATCGTTATGACTACTGGGGGGAACCTAAGAATTCAGAGAAGAGCATTCAAGAGCGGATGACTGATATTCATAACAAAAAAATTGTGGGCAAGGCAGATGTCTGGTATTCAATGTCTTACGATGATTGCATCAAGGAACAGATGGAAAGGGAAGCCCAGCCAAAGGAACAGGAAGGCAAAGGTGAGGATAATCAAAATGAAGATGAGGATGATGAGGATGACGAGGACTATTTTGACTTCAGTATTCTGAACAGTGTAGATACTAATTTCCCAGATCAGCCTCATGTTAATGGGACCGAGTCTTCTACAGTCTCAGGTGAGGGCATGTTTGAGGACTGATGTATGCAGAGCATTATGTAGCAAAATTAGAATGTACAGTTAGGCTGAGAAATGTGCAAAATTTTTGGCTGTCTCATGTATTCAAAATGGCAATCTAATTTATTTGTACGAAAATTTTCCTGTGCATGCACTTTTATCAAGTTGAAAAAATATATCACTGTATCAAGACATTCTGTGAAAATGTTCAACCATGCAGTTGTGAACTTTACTGTTTAAGCAAAATATTAAATTAAGTTATTGTAAAATTGTTTCGAACCTTTTGCTATTTAAGAAATGTAACTAACTGCGATTTATGGGATGCTTTTTTTATTAATAACGCGGGATATTTTTTCTAGACGTGTTTCTGGTAACCCCTGATCTATTCAACGACGCTTCAAAATGCATTATTAGGTTATCATTTTTGTTCTCCTAATGTCCCTCATTCTGGTCTCTAGCTCATATTCACGAGTTAGCGCTAATTGAAACACGCATAGAAAATGGTCAGTATTAAGTTATAAGCACATGTCCGTGAAAATAGTGTCATTGCGGTCGTTTTCCTTTTCCCAAAACCACAACCTTTGCTTTACCATAAATTTAATCTTTGACATTAAACCCACCAGTACGTACCTCTAGCTATTAGTTTCACCGACCAAGAGTCAGTTCCAGACATGAGCCACAACACGTCATGAATTTGTGGACTAAAATAATCAATCTACAATTTTTGTATCAAGACAAGTATTTACTTGCTTTTAAATAATATGCTACTTTAATCTTGCAGCTCAAGAAAACCAAAGATTAGGAAAATAACAAACTAACAATCGGAATCAAAGGAAAGAATAAATAGAAAGAATTGATTTTTACCCTGGCTCAAATATTTTACATTGTCAGAGAAGCTAAACTACTTAGAAGTCAGACACAGAACTCGTTACAAATGAGTTCATTTTTACAAGCAAAATTGGACATCCTGATTGATACAAACTTCCCATCCGAAGCCCTTCGATAAATGGGGGCCGCGAGCTAGCTATCCACATTTTCAGAAATCATTTCTCAAGTTAAAACAAAAATAATCAGAAAGAAGCAAAACCAAAACCAATATTCACTTCTTTTCTATAAGTTTTCGCTATCCATCTTCAAACTTAGGTGTGAACTAGCATCAGACCATACAAATAGTGATATATTCCGCACCCCATAGCCACAAAAAATGCAGCATCCCTCCTTAGTCAAGCAACTGGGGGCAAGAACCACCGTTTGTGTATTTTTTGCCCAAAATAATGTCACAATCAGTCAATTTCTCCTTCTTCCACATCATTTGATGGTCCTGCAGCACCACTCAGAGGCAGCTCCTCCTCTTCCTCCTCCTCATCATCCTTCATATACAAACCTAGTTGTTCTAAGGGATTCCCCTGTAGGTTGATCATACCCAATCCATTTTGAGGTAGATCTGCGCTTGTCTCCTCTTTGAAACTTGGCATAGGTTCGTCATGTACAGCACTCAGCATCTCAAGATCTTCCAAAAATTGACTGCTCTCGTTTATATCGACAGTTTTCTCCATCTGCAAACAGAATCATTCAGTGCAACATACAGGAATGCTGCATTTGCATCCTAACATACTTTGGTTTTTAATAGTTACCTTTTGCAAAGCTTGACGGGCTGCTTCCCTTTCCAGTTCCCTTTTCCTTTTGGCTTCAGCGGCAGCTTCTGCTTCAGCCTTCCTCCGAGCTTCTTCTGCAGCCTTTGCCTCTGCCTGTAACCGTGCTTTCTCTAATGCACATCATAAACAAAATTAGAACTCAGTTGAATCTTGAATACGAGGCAATACTTTAACAAAACTCTATTTAGAATAACGAACATACCTTCTTTCTGCCGCCTTTCAAGTTCTTCTCGCTCCAACCTCAGTTTTTCAGGATCCCGCTTTTCATCCTGAGATCAATACAGATGGAATAACAAATATAAAAAACTTAAAAAAAATGCTGGCACAGCTTTCATGAAAGACAATAATGTTGGTAAATTGGTAATTACTAGATTTAATGATACCTTAGCAGCCACAGATATGCTCTATTGGTAGGAAGAAAGAACAAAAAAAGACTTATGTTTATCAAATGTCTGTTTTTTCACCCAATAGACCCGTTCTATTGATGCAAGGAATTAAAATTGCAATCAGTGCATTACCCCCTTAACAAACCTTTTCAAGGGCTTTCTCTTGAGCTTTAAGAATGGTGTCAGCAAAACGGCTCCTTAATAAAGCTGCACGGTACAGCTTTTCGGGAGAGACTTGCCTCTTAGATGCAGCACTCTCCCCTAAAATGTCACAGCATGAACGGTGAGATCATACCCTCAAAACAAACAAAAGGTTTCTTCAATTTTTCAAGCTTACCCTCTTGATGGCTTTCTGGTTCAGAAGCAACAAGCTTACTCTGGAAAGTCTGCTCAACTTGGCCTCCCACATTTGTTGAATCTAAAGAAAGAAATCATGAGCAAGAAGGCAACAGTAGCTGAGGCATCCTCATGAAAAATAATGCCAACAAACCATAATATGGACATCATTACAGACATCAACATTGGTACCTACCCTTTCCTGTGTCCGAATTACCAGGATCCCCTTTGTTTTGATCTAAAGTCGAACCAGAACCTACATTTTCCTGCAATATATAGCTTTGTGTAAGCAAAGATAATGTCAAATCACTACCCTTTCCTATTTTATCTGAATACCATGACATCTAAAACCGTTAGCATCCATTTACCTTGGTACCACTAAGAGGTTCTGATGTTTTAGCCATATCCAATTCACTTCCAGATGAACTACCCGAGTCTGAATCTGTTGCACCACAATAGCACTCAATCATTTGCATACGACAGACAAGAATAAATTATTCCAACATAGAACTCGTATTATAAGTGATTAATTTTGCCAGGATTATGAACCAAACAAGCAGAGTTGCCAGTATCTAATGAATTTAAAAGAAACTATTGAAAGAAAAACAAATCCTGAAAAGTGAAACATGTATGCACTACACGAACCACTGGATGAAGTGCCAGATTCACTACTAGAACTGCTTGAACTACTGCATTTACTGTTTCTATTGGTACCATCTTTGTCAATCTCTAATGGAGGATAAGTTGAAATAGGAGGATCATTTCCACCAACAATGTCCACATCCTCCTCCACCTGTTCATTGCCTGCATTTTTGGGGAGAAATAAAAGACCACATACTGTGTCAATTATTTATATAAAGTAAGGGTACGAAAAGCATAGCAGCACAATAAAAAGAATATACCTTTGCAAGGCTGCACCGGTGAATTACTGAACCCTGATTCATTCAGAAGCTGTATAAAAATCAAGCAAGCAAAAAATTGTCAGTCCATATGATACACATAATCAAGGAACCACCTATCTTGTCTAAGACTCTCAAAACACTACATTGAATTTTTTTGGCGTCAAATTTCATGAATTAATTTAGCGGTCATCATAAGACAACTCTTCTTATAACTTGATAGAAAATAAAATTAGTCGATCTACCTTTTCTTGTGGTATCATACTCTTTTAATATAAATTTCCAGAACAACTATTCAATAAAAGACTTAATTGAGGGTATAAAATTTGTCACAAAAATATCACATATGCTGGACAAAATGTATTAGTTATACAGAGAGGGGGGGTGAGAGACCTCCATTTCACATTGTCCAGCTTTTGCCTGAGATCTCTGCTTCTCCAGCAAATAATCATCCAGAAGCTTCCGCAGTTTGAACAGGGTCTCATCACTAAGAGCATCAATATCGATTTCAATTTCATCATCATTGGTTTGCCCTGCATTATAACTTTGCTCTCTCAAGAAATCAACAATAGCATCAGGCAGCTCTCCAAGCATGGCCTCCAACTCTACACTCAATTTATGCTTCTCCTCTACAGTCATGATTATTTTAAGAGGCTCAGGCTTGACATTATTTGATGTTATTTTCTTCTTTTTTGAGGGAGGAACTCGATCAGAAATTTCAGTTTCCATACGCGTAGGTCTAGAAGGCTCAGATGGGACACAGTCAATAACAGGAATTTTTTTTTCTATCGCCTTCCATCTCGATTCAAAAATTTTATGAAGGGTATCAGCCATGACGTGTACATCATTGCCAGGTGGATTATATGTCATTGCATTTGAGAAAGTCAGTCGCACATCAGCAGCAAAATCCATGAGATTCGTGTATTCACCAGAGGTTATTCTCCTCTTCACAGTACCCAAATCCATTGGATGTTTGATGACAGTGAAATAATCCGGAATGTTCAATTTAACAACATCAACAGGTGTGTTGAAAACCCAACCAAATTGATGAGTCATCAATCGGTTAAGTAATGACTCACACGGTTTCATCATCGCAGCATGTGAGGCCACTGGCGCAGCAGGTTTTGGAAGTTCAGGACGCCCAGATATACTTTTCTTTGTCCTGGGACCACTATTTCCTGGTAAGGGCCTTTTCTTACCATGTGGCACCGATACTTCCATTGCCAAAGGCTGGCTCTCCAGCTTAGGCCTCTTCTGCCCTGCACTGCAGCTCCTAATGTCACTGGAGGGTGATAACACTAGAGCATTTGAGTTAATAGCTTCAACTTTCTTCTGAAATTCCTTTACTTGTTCAAGTTCCCATGTCAACCTTGTTTTCAAATCCTTTCTCTCAAAACCCGACATCCTTGACAAAGAGAAAAGTTGAAAAGGTACATCAAAACTACCATAACCACCTGTGCTCAAACCAGGGCACTTCCTCTTTGGTGCACAAGAATCTGCTGATGCCGTAAGCTCGGTATCAACCCTTCCCAAGCTGCCCAACCCTTCCGATTCACCCATAGTCTCAACAGCATGCCGAAAATCAGGAACAAAACCAGTAGCATAAGCTTTGGAATATTTCCTAGATTTCCCCATATTCTGTGAATGAGAGTACTTTCTGGATTCCTTTTGTCCAGCAAACTCTATAGGTACAGTAGGTGCCATAAGATAAAACTCCAACAACTGCACATATCAACGCCGACAACAAATTTTACTCCCACACAATAATCTCTGTAAAAAAACCCAATACCCCGAAGCACAAATCAAGTCTTATCCTCCAAATTTTAAAGCAAAATATCATAAAACCCAGTGACGGGTGTACTTCTCTCATACCCTATCGGCTTATGTCAGTTTGTCCGTTTCCCAATTCGCTTCCAATAAAAAAAATGTCGAAAGAAAGACGAGGCTTTCCGCTTCGAGGGCGCAATAGCAATCGCGACTTATTCAGATGCGAAATTCCTCAAAAATCCCTATTTGGCACAGCGAAGTGAGCAATGACACGCTCATTATTTAAAATCGAGGAGAGAAACAAGAAACCAAAGAATTGCGAAAACGGAAAGGAAAGTAAAAAGAATAACCGAAGCATAAACCCTAGATCTCGAGAATGCGCGATGGAAGGGAAAGAAAAATGTTGGAAACCCTAAGTAGAATCCAATCGAGAACCTGGGTGTGTATAGCGTGACGTCCCAAATGCAATGTGGGGGAAACCCTAACAGCGACGGCTTTCCATTGCAGACGCTCACCACCTTCTTCTTAACTCAGCGCAACACAGAATGAAAGCAAATCGCGAAGAAACGCAAACGCTGAGATGCCAAAAGGGTTAGATCGCTCTCTCCTCTTTCCACTTAAAGACTCCTTTCATTTCCTCAATCTCAAGATCCCACGGCCCACACTCCATCACGCCTCCATCTTAATCGCACGCTCACTGATGCATTTTCTCCTTCGCTCCCTCTCTATATATATATATATATATACATACCACACTTTTCCTTTTAGGTAATTATAATAATATATTTAATCAGCATTTTTATGTATATAATATAATATACGCAACTTATACTTTTTTCTTTATATACCTATATGCATATTAATCCTTTTTTCCTTTCTTTATATTCAGAATTTAAATCTATTATATTTATTAATCAAGCAGGATTCACGTGCTGGTTCTTTTTATTTTGAATTTTTAAATCATAAAATGTGTAGTTATAATAATTGAGAAATTACGATAAATATATTTTAAGATTTGATGATTCAATTTAGTAATATATTATATATTTTGACTCAATTTTGTTTATAGTATTGTTGGTTATTCTTAATAAAAAAAATTCTAATTTTATTCGTTTTATTATTAAAATCATTTTGATAATAATTTTTTGTATATTTACTTTAACTCATAATTACATAAATTATTATCAGATGATTTTTATGATATTTGAACAATAAAATTAATAAAATTAGAATATTTATTAATTTAAATTAACAATAATATTAATATATGTTGTAATACATATAATTGGAAATTATTTTTATTATTTTTAGGGTTAAATATATTTTTAATTTTATCAAGTACTTTTGGGGGTTTGTTTCTTTTCTAAACTTTGTTTCACTTCGATACTCTTCCTTAAGAAAATTATAATTTTTAGTTTTACAAAAGCAATCGTGTTAAATTTTGTCTAAGGTAGGTAACTTTCTGTCTCTCCACAACCTCCAATGACTAAGTCGCGTTCAACTTCCTCGCCCAGTCCCTCTTTGTGGCCTACCCCGCCTTCACCAAACTGGATCGTGACGGCCCAAAGATAGTGCAGAAATGGGTTCTCTTCCAGTCCTTCGCCTAGGTCTTCCTCAGTTTATTGAAGGATCCTCACTTTATGTAGGTGTGAGAAAGATGATTATCGTAGTCTTGTTCTGTTGTTCTTAGTTTTCCTGCAAGTTATTTGAACTCGTGGTGTAGATTGGAGAACTTTGACGAACGAATTGGGGTTTTGCAGGTATCATGATTTTGATTTGGGGCTTTCGAATGGAAAACACGAATTGGGGATAGGGTACTGCGACGCTGAAAGGGGCGAGAAGAATTGTTAAATTGCACTCGCGATTTCCTCTTATTATCGGGTTCAGAAGCATGCAGGAGAAGATGTCATTTGTTTATGGATGCGCTAGGTGGTCCATGGCATTTGCGCAAGGGTTTCACTATTTCTGCGTTTTGTGAATATTTTTTGTGTTTCAAGTTGATGAAGGAAGACGAATATAGCTTAGGCTTTTGGTGGCGGCGGCTAGGGTTTCACTCCTGAGGGAAGATGGTGATGTTGTGATAGCTAATGTGTTAAGGTTACTGATGTGACACTCTTTCATTGTTTTTGGAGAGTGGGAGTTTTTGGATAACGAGACACACCGGTAGTCACCTCAAACAAAGAGTGGAAGTTTTTGGATAACGAGGCACACCGGTAGTCACCTCAAACAAAAAATTATAGTTTCCTTAAAGAAGAAGATCAAAGTGAAACAAAGTTTGGAAGAGAAAATAAAAATAAAACAAAGTTTGAAAGAGAGACGAAATCAATATTTAACCTTATTTTTAATTATAAAATTAATAAAATTAGAATATATTTTGATTCAGATATACCATTAATATTAATATATGTTGTAATACTTGGATGAAAAATGTAATATAGAATACCATATATAATTACTTTATTTGTATTGAATAATAAATATATTATTTGATTTGGATGTTTAAAAAAGAATTTTAAAATATCATTTTTATAAATTAAAATTAAATAAAATAATAATTACGTCTACTAAAATTTGATGAATTTAAAATAATTATCAAAGAGAAAAAAGAACACAGTAAATATTATCATCAAAATCATTTGCCATTTTAAAGAAGAAAACAAAGAAACAGAGTGAGTATGATCACTTATATGTAATTACTTTTTTATCAATATATTAAATTGCAAAGAATTCAAAGATAAGTATCGTCACTTATTAAAAATTCTAAAGTAAAATATAAAATACAAATATATAATCTGACAAATATATAAGTACATGATTATTAGTGATTAGGGCTTTATTCATCCCATTTTGGTTATTACATATTTAACTCAGTATAACAATTATTTATTCCAAGTATAACAATTGAAAAAATTAAAACGGATATTGATCAAATAATGTATAAAAATATTTAATGATATTCAATACAAATAATATACAATAATGAAGGATTGAATTGTGTACTTAAATTTTTTTTTAGAATTGATTGCAAAGCTTCAGTTGATAAACATTAAGAAACAAAATTTAATGCTACACAAAAACATTATCAACCAAGTTTTCTAAAAGATTGATGAAAATGTAATTATAAACTAATAAACAAAGTATATAAAATACTTTCCAAAGATCATTTTCATAAATTTCTCATTTAAATTGGTCAACCATATATAATGTAAAAAAATAAGGGTTAAAAAAGATTTACAAAGTGTATTCTATATCAATTTGTCTAAGGACTCAAACTATGTTTAATTATTTATGAACGCGATCAAGTGTAAGAACTTAAAAGGGTTAAATATGTTTTTAGTCCCTAAACTATTAGTCATTTCTGGTTTTCGTCCCTCTTTCAAAGTAAGGTACAATTTGCTCCTCATTCTTTTAGAAACGTTCGTTTTAGTCTTCGGAACTTTGATTTTAGTCCTCATTTTGTTGCTAAATGAGGACCAAATTTTTAAACGGTGTTAGTTTTCGAGGACTAAAACGAACGTTTTCGAAAAGAATGAGGACCAAATTGTACCTTACTTTGAAAGAGGGACGAAAACCAGAAATTGTCAATAGTTTAGGGACTAAAAACATATTTAACCCAACTTAAAAAATTAAAAGTCAATCGTTTATAAGATTTATTTTATTTAAAAGATTTTCTAAGAGATAAACTGGTTCATTAATTATTTGGTTTAAAAAGATTTGTTTTATTTGAAAAAAGTTCTAAAAAATAAAATGGTATGTTAATTGTTGGTTTAATACATCATTTGGTCCCTACTTTTGGGAGTTTTGTTCAAAATGGTCCCACCTTTTGAAAAAATTCAGTAAAGTCCCATATTTTGGTTTAAAATGTTCAATTCGGTCCTTTTCGTGGACGGCGTTAGAAACTTAACAGTGGTGGTGCTTCTGTGGCGAAATTTGAGTGAGCTGTTATGTTTTGATGGTTACGTGGCACTGTAAATTGGGGAAATATCCTAAATTGGGGAAAACCCTAAAGTTTTAATAACCCTAAACCCTAAATTAGAATCAGAAACCCCAAATTGGAGAAAAATCCCCAATATCAAAACCCCGACCCTCAACCGGTTAGTCTTTCTCATATTTCCCTCCAACAGCACCGCAGGGGATTGAGGGATAGGAGAATGAGACTTTCCCTTAATGTTGCAAGGAGGTTTTTTGGTTTGCAAGATATGTTGGGCTTTGACAAAGCTAGCAATACCGTGGAGTGGCTGCTGAACCAAGCAAAAGCTAAAATCAATCGTCTAGCGAAGGAGAAAAAGAAGTAGAAGAAGAGTGTTCACCGCAGTTGCTGCAGTGCTGGTTCGGAATGTGAAGAAGGTGTGTCTAGTCTGGATGAGGTTGCAGGGAGTAGAGATGAAGAAAAAGCAGGAGAAGATTGGGGATTTTTCCCCAATTTAGGGCTTCTGATTCTAATTTCCACTTAAGGTCCCCAATTTAGGATATTTCCCCAATTTACAGTGCCACGTAACCATCAAAACATAACAGTTCACTCAAATTTCGCCACAGTGGCACCACCACCGTTAAGTTTCTAACGCCGTCCACGAAAAGGACCGAATTGAACATTTTAAACCAAAATATGGGACCTTACTGAACTTTTTCAAAAGGTGGGACCATTTTGAACAAAACTCTCAAAAGTAGGGACCAAATGATGTATTAAACCTTAATTGTTTAGTTTAAAAATTTCTCATTTATTTAAAAGATTTTCAAAGACATTTAGAAAAATCATTTCATTTAAATTATTTTCTAAGAAATAAACTAGTTTATCAATTATTTAGTTTAAAAAAATTTGTTTCATTTAAAAGATTTTCTAAGAGATATATTAATAGTTTAATTTAGAAGATTTATTTCGTTTAAAATATTTTTTAAGAGATAATTTTTTTATTTATTATTTAATTTAAAAAAGTTTATTTTATTTAGAAGATTTTGTAAAAGATAAATTGGTTTATTAATTATTTAATTTAAAAGATATGTTTCGTTTAGAAGACTTGTTAAGAGATAAAATGGTTTATTAATTATTTAATTTAAAAATAATTGTAGGAGATAAAATTATTGATATGGTGCATGAGATCTATTAAATAATTTAACACAAAATAGAATGTTTGTAAAAAAAATCTATAATATATTAAAAAAACAATACATAACGTCAATCGATTATAATATTATACTAAGGTATAAGATCTAAGAAAAATATAGGATTTTAGAATAAAATAGTATTGAGACTTGAGTATATATATTTTTTTAAGAGATTACATGTTTTGTGTAACTCACTTGTAAAGAGCTTTTTATTATAACATAAATATTATGCTAGTTATTTATTTTGTTGATATGCAACATTATTGTATGGTTGTTAAATTTGTGATGTTTGATATTTTCAATGTAATGTGTAGGCTTGCTGATAAAAATGGTTGCTAAGAATTAAATTAATGGGAGTTCAAAACCTAAGAAGAGAGGTTTAATGGGAAACCTTTGTTTATTTAGTTATATTTTTGCTTAAGGACAAAAATGTCTTTTCTCTTTGTGGTGTAGAAATTATAAATGGGACATAGGAAGTAAAGGTCTACACTTGAAATAAAATAAGCTAAAAATAATAATAAAAGATTTAAAATGTAGTTGTATGTTTTTAGAAAACCAGTTGGGATATTATAAGAAGTATTATTTAGGCGGTTACTTTTAGTTTATTATAGATTTTAATTTGAAAAAAAAGATTTTACTAAACTAGAAATAAAAAGGGAGACACATACAAATTAAGAGGAAAAAAAAGAGAGCATTGTGAGACAAAAAGATTGAAATTTAAAAAGATAAAGGAATTTCTATATAAATAGTCAAAGAGTGAGAGATTGGGGATTTATTAATCTTGTGTAGATAAAGCCCTAAAATTGGCCATGGGAGCTAACCTTATTTAATTATTGATCTTTATAGTTGTTAATTTAATTTTGAATGCCTTAAAAGATGGTTGGATTTTGGTGTTTTATTTGGGTGATTCATGAATTTTAGAAGTATATGTAACCATAAAGTATTGTTCTAGGACCATTAAATCATGGTTTATTGTTTTTATGCATACTTGGAATTAATTGTATCAGGGTGTGAATGTTAAAAAAATGATATGAATAAATGGCAATTTTGCTGGTTGCAATGTGACAAGATAGTTAATGGATTAATTTTAATCAAATCTGCAAAACAAAAATTATGAAAGAACATAACAATAGCATTAAGGTTTTTCTTCTAATTATAATTAGGAATCAATTAGGGTTGGGGTTTCCCAAATCAGATTGTTTTCCCTAATCCTAATTAAATCCCATTTTTGTTAGTTCTAAATCCCAATGGGTGCTTTACAATAGAATTTAAGAACCCTAATCAAAATCATTTCCTCAATCCTGGTTTCTTCTCTCGGATAACCCAATCTTGGGGGCTTTTTGGTCTTGCACAAGGAGTTGGCTAGGGGAGCATTTTTCGGTTTCTCCTTCCCTGGTTAGGGTTTGTATTTCATAGGGAGGGGAGACTCCCTTCTTCTACTCTGTGTTGGTGTGTTTTTCATAGGAAGGAGAGACAAATTTTAGTGCCTAGGAGTGACCTCCATCTTTGCAACATGGTTGGTATCACGACGATAGGTCTTCGCGGCGCGAGGGTATGCGTTCTATTGCAGTTTCATGGTGACGATAGGGCATTTACATTTTGGGGGTTAGGGTTTGATTTGGGTTTTGGGTTTCTTGCTCTCGCGATTTCAGGTGGTTATGCTCCGTTCTTACATTTGGGATTGGTGAGGGGATTTGAGAGTAGTGTCACAGTGGCTGGCGAAGGCAACGATGAGCATCACGTTTTGGGGGATTGGGTTTCTGTTCTTGCTCTCTTGATTTGTAATTTAGGGATTTTGGGGTTTTCTGATTTTGCGATTTGGGTGGGTTTCCTGTTTCCTCTTTGCAAATTGTTGGTACGAGCTTAAGGTTCATGATCTTGCATTTTGGGATTTTTCTGTTCTCACATTTGGCTTGCGATTTAGGGATTTGGGGTTTTCGTTTTCGAATTAGGTTTTTTCTTTTGTGTATCTAATTCTCGCATTGAAGGGTGACACGTTGTTGTTGAAGCTATCAAATTAATACTACCTTACAAGGCAACTTTAGTATTTCCAAGTTAATAGTCAACAAACGAGATATGGTTAAAGTAACCCTGAGTCATTTCCCAACGAATATGGAATTACTTTTTAATACTTGATTTTTATGAAGACTCTGAAAGGCTAGTAAACGCTATGGAATGCTTAAAAATAAAAGTGAAAAGCTACGCTAATAGAATTAATGTTTGGAGAATGTTTGAGTTTAAATGAAGAACTAGTAGAAAACATAGAAACAATATTGTAATGAAATAGGCTAATTCTACTACTCTTCCAAGATAGATTAATCATCGGTTATCCATAGATTATCATTCAATTGATTATTATTCAAGTTTCAAATTAATTAAAGTACATTCTTAATTAACTTGATGGCAATCTTACAATTAATTAAAGTAGATTCTCAATCAAAAGCAATACCTTTATAGATTATTCACAATGAAGTTAACCAAAGTAAATTCTCAATCGGATCCTATTGTGTTTAACCATGTCTATTCTTAAATCTCCTAACCAAATTAGAAGTTAATTAATCAAAGTAAATTCTCAATTAACGATAGTTAAAATTCTTACCACTAATCAAAGTACATTCTCAATTAATAGCAAAAACTCGTTTAATCATATGAAAGTTTCTAAATTCAATAAAAGTACATTCTCAATCAAACCTCGAAATATGAACTCATATGATCAATATGCATGTAGTTTCAAACATCTTATAATGCAAAAATCATTACTTTTAATGCGATTGAGAGATGAAAGACAAGAAAAAGGATAACTCAAATCAATAATCAAAAGAAATAGTTACATTAATTCAACTTAACCTCACAATCCATAATGAAATTATAGTGGAATAACCCTAAAAGCTTAACACTTCATTAATGGAGTGAAATACATGGTAAAATAAAATGATAGTAGTGGTGGAGTTGCTTTCTAGTTGAGGAGTCTCAGTGAATGAATGAGTGATGAATGATTGACGCTTTTCTTGTGTCTCTTTATATAGGAATTGATGGAGCTTGGATTCTAATTATTTTGTTGATAAAATCTTTTATCTGATATCTTCCAAATAATTAATAGATTTAGATAATTATAAAATTATTTGGGAGATATTTTCTGTTGATATTCCCATATTTAATTATCTTAACTACTGAATTTTCCCCAAATTTGCTTTTCAACCCTTCTTTACTTGTACTTTAGTCCAGAAGTCCAGAAAATTTCTCTATTTGTACTTTAGTCCCTTTCCTTTGACCAACCTTGACCAGAGCTTATCATTTGACCAATTTTGACCAGATTAAACTATCCGATGAGAGACTACCATACATGACAACTCTCTTCCTCTCCAAAAATTAGGATTTCAGAACTGTAAAATGGGTTGTAAAAATTTGGGAGATATCTTATGTTGATATTCCCATATTTAATTATCTTTCAACTGAATTTTCTCCCAAAATTGCATTTTAACCCTTCTTTACTTTTTCAAATTTACACATAAGCCTAGAAAATTTCTCTATTAGGCGTGTGGTTGGCAAGGAGCGAGGAGGAACATGGGAAGTGTGGTATGAAGAAGAAAGAAAGTGAGGGTTATACGATAAGGACTAAGGGAAAAGAGAAGGAGGAGGGAGGGGAATTGTGCATATTTATATCGTTTTGGAAATTTAGAAGGAGATAGGAGTGGGGTTTAGAAAGAAAGAAAAATAAATATATGAGAAAGAGTGATGAAAAGGTTGGAAGAGAATGTAAATGAAGAGTGAGGTTCGGTGGAAAGAATGTGGAGTAGTAGCTCCGGGGTTGTTACGAAGGAGAGGAAAGAATGGTTCTAGAGTTAAAAAATGGTAGTAGTAGGAGGTTGAGGTTGAGGTTTATAAAGAAGAAGGAATAGAAAATGAGTGTGTGATGTTTTGCATGGGAAACTTACGTACAAGGGCTAAGAAAGAAAGAGTTGAATGTTTCTTTTTAGAGCTAGGGACCCACGTGGGCCCACTACATTTTCTTTGATAAGTTTTATTACACCCTTAAAAATAGGAGTTACTTTTTTGTTGGATGCAGAAAGGAAGGTTTTATTTCCTTTAGGTTCGTGGTTTTCTTTCCAAAAAAAAATGGGTAGATAATGGTGTGGGACCCACCTTATGAGAAGAAAAAAATGAAATAAAATTGTTATCTCAGTAGTTAGGTGTTGTTATCACTAACCAGGGAGGACTCTGTTGTATAGGAAAATCCAAGGGCTTCATCTTTGTTTGTGAGTGGGAAGTGTGATTCAAAGGTAAGCTTGATGTGCCATTTTTCCTATTGGGCTCGTGTGGCATATGAGTAGTGTGCTTTTGTACCTATGTGGGTTCATTTGAGATTAATTGCCTCTTGATACTATTTATTTAGATTAAATACTTATTCTTGTATCTTAATGCCTTGAATTTGGTGGGTATTATTGAGATTATGAATGTAATGTATTGATAATTGAGTTTTAAAATCTTGGGATTGGTTGATTTGAGAATATGTATGGATTGTGATGCGAGTATACGACTATGTTATTTCCTCGCAATGTCGTGGGTTGACTGAACTTTTCGTATTGCAATATGTTAAGGAGTTTGAGTCTCGCATAAAGATAGTGATTTGAGTGACATCCTTCCTCTTATGTGAGGAATCGAGAGGGTTGGATGTATCACCCAAAGACTTCAGCTCGTGCTGAGTATAATGCATCGGTGCACATAATATTAGTGTTTTTACTCGTTAGTCCTTGAAAAGTCTGGGAGATAGGTCTGAAGTTGTGATGGAAGACGACTTGAATCGCCTGTTATTAAGAACATGTTATAACGACACAATGCAAGGAAACAACATTGGTTTCTGATTGGTTTGGTTGTGATATTAGCTCTATGTTGAGATATGATGTTATGTTCTAAACTAATCTGTGTTTAATGTGCTTATATTGTGTTATATGATATGACTTTCTGGTTGCTCACCCTTGCATGTTTTGTGATTGTGGTTTCCACTTGCGATGATTGTACTTGTACAAGAGTGGACAATGTTGCAAATGAAGCTAGTTTGCAGTAGCCTGTCGAGAGAAGGGGAAATAGTTTCTCTGGGGATTTGCTATAGTTATTTAATTTTAAATTTCAGACTTGGTGTTTTTTGTAAAAGTTATGTTTGAAACTTTCATGTTTTGTAAGAACATCGTTTATATTTTGTAGTATTTTAAAAGAAAGGTTATGTTTTCATGATGATGATGTTTTATACCATTGGTGTTTTAAAAAAAAATACATGTGGCATCTCACCAAGAGTGTTAAAAACTATATAAACTCTTTTACTCCTCTTTCATAATCATCACTTATACATGTTAAATTGATCAACCTCCGATTCATATTTATGTTATGTAGGTACGTGAACATAATTAATTTTCTTTTATGCATATCTAAGGAATGCAAGATAACAAAACAATAAATAATATTTGTTAAGGGTCAGACACCCGTGGACTCAATACCAACACGTTGAACTATCTAACTAGGAATTTTGCATTCAATAAATCAAATATCTATAAATAATAAAATTAATCAAATATCTCTAAATCATACACGTGATATATGATTTATATTTTATAAATAAGAAAGATTAATCAAACATAATTTTATGAAAAGTAAACACTAATAAAAAAATGGCTTAATACCTTCTTTGGTCCCTAGTTTCAGTGGTTAATGTCAATTAAGTCCCCATTTATGAAAGTGTTTTTAATATGTCCAAAGTTATTCAAATTAGCATCAATTTTGTCCCTTCCGTTAACTAGTAGGAAACATAGTTAATGCGTTGATGATGTGGCAGTAATTATTGGCAACGTGGTAATAGATTGTTGTGTGTGTGGTGACGTGTATGTTAGTAAGTGAAGTAACCCTGCTGTAATAAAGATTGGGATTTATAAGAGAGGGAAAATGTGATTTAGGGCACTGATACGCGAGATTAGGGCAATTGGAAGTGTGAGAGAGTAGATAGAGTAGATAGAGTCGTTGTCGCTGACGAAGATTGCGAGCACAGAAATCGTGGATAGATCTATCTTCGTTGGATTTGGAAGGTGCGTTGAGACGTTTACGGTATTGTGGGTATTACGAAAATCGCGATTCCAAGGTGCGTTTACGGTAACCTTTTATCTGTGTTTGGTTGCTTTCCGTATGGTCCCTCAAAAGTTTGTTTATGGTCTGTCTGTTTATTGTCCCCCATTATCTGTGCATGTGCTTTGTTTTTTGTTGCACCATTGTGGTTGTGGTCCCCCCTGTTGGTTTGTGGACAATATTTGATTATTTTTGTAATTCTGCTTTTGTAATTGTGCTTTTGCTTTGTTTTACTTGTTTTTTTGGGTATATAACATTTGGGTTAAGCAATCATTAACTTTAAACAATTTTTATATTAGTTTAGATGGCCAACTCAGACGTTGAAATTGTGTTTCACCATGTGGGGAAATTTGAGAATAATGGAACATTCAGATACCATTATGGTCAAACCACAACTTTAAAAATTGATCTAGATCGATGGAGTTATTTTGAAATATTAAGCATTCTTAAGGAGATGGGTTATATGAATGTAAAGGATTTGTGGTATTCATTGGGTTGTGGTCCTGTGTTAGAAGATTGTATGGAACCTTTATTAGATGACAAAGGTGCATGTCATTTAGTGAATATTGTTATGTTGAATGGTCAAGGTCACATTTATGTTATACACAAGGTGTGTGAGCCTGAGTATATTCTAGAGTTGGAATACTCTTCTCAACCAGAAATTGTGGCACCTAGTGCTGAAGCAGAAGTTGACAGAGAGAGTGTTGAATTGGGTGTTGAGATGGAGGTTGGTCAACCAGAGGTTGAAGCAGTGGGTAATGTAGAGTTTGAGGTAGAGGCTGAAGTACAAGTAGAAGGTGTGGTAGAAGTTGAAGTAGAGGTAGTAGGTGATGTAGATGTTCTGGTAGAAGGTGAGGTAGAAGTTGAAGTAGAGGCAGTGTCTGATGTAGATGTTGTGGTACAAGGTGAGGTAGAAATTGAAGTTCTGGCAGTGGCTGATGTAGATGGTGTTGTTGAAGATTATGTAGAAGGTGTGATAGAAGGTGAGGTAGAAGTTGAAGTAGAGGCAGTGGTTGATGTAGATGTTGTGGTACAAGGTGAGGTAGAAGTTGAAGTTCAGGCAGTGGGTGATGTAAATGGTGCTGTTGAAGATTGTGTAGAAGGTGTGATAGAAGGTGAGGTAGAAGTTGAGGCTGAGGGAGTGGCTTATGTAGAGCCTCATGTACAAGTTGAGGTAGAGGGAGTGACTGAGGTAGATGGTAATGGTGTGGATGGACAGGGTGAGGGTGATGTACATGCTGATGAGTATGATGTTAGAAGTTGGACTAGGTCTGAAGAGGATGTCTTCACTAACGATGGAGATGAAGTGGAATGTGATGTATTTGAAGCTGGTAACCAAATATAACTCGGGGGACCTCGGGGTTGAAAATGATTGGGAATCTGAGAGTTTGAACAGTGTTGTTGAAAGTGATAACACAAATGATGATGATAGAGATGGGTATGGTGATTTCAGTACTTTTTCAATGCCCAAAAGTATGGAGCAATATGAATGGGAAGTGGGCACCTATTTTGCTAAGAAAAAAGATTTTACAGAAGCTATAAGAACATATGAAGTAGAGAATGGAAGGAAGTTAAAAGTTTACAAAAATGACAAAAGAAGAGTGTGTGTCAGATGCTGTGGGGCAAAAGGTAAATGTTCATGGTATGCATATTGTGCATATAAAGCAGCTGAAGATACATGGCAGTTGAGGAAGATTATAGACAAGCACACATGCAGTAGAGAATTTAACATTCGTTTAATGACTTCAAAATGGTTGAGTGGGAGGTTAGAAAAGACCATCAAAGAGAATCCCAATATTAATCTATATAACCTCCAAAACAAAGTTTCTAAGAAGTGGAACATTGGTGTTTCTCGGTCTACTACCTGTAGGGCAAAAACAATGGCTTTTAAAAGAATTGAGGGTGATTTTAAAGAACAATATAAAAGAGTTTATGATTATGCAAATGAATTGCTCCGGTCTAATCCTGGTTCAACTGTGAAAGTAAAGGTTGAACCTAATGAGGACAATCCAATATTCAAGAGAATGTATGTGTGTTTGAAGGCCTGTAAAGACAACTTTGTGTCTTGTAGGTCTATTATAGGTTTAGATGGTTGTTTCTTAAAAGGAAAATATGGAGGTGAGTTGTTAACTGTAGTTGCAGGAGATGGGAATGACCAAATGTGTCCTTTGGCATATGTTGTTGTTGAAGTGGAGAATAAGGACAGTTGACATTGGTTTTTACAATTGCTCATTGATGATCTTGGTGGTGTAGAGCTGTGTTCAACTAACACATATATTTCAGATCAACAAAAAGTAACATAGCCCAATGCTGTTATATATCTTTCAAAGCTTCTTGTTTTGTATTATACCATGTATAACTTCATGTTTGGAACTCTAATAGGGACTTCTGCCAGCATTACAATAACTTCTCCCTGGTGTGGAGCAAAGATTTTGTGTTCGCCACATTTATGCAAATTTTAGGAAGAAATTTCCTGGCCAAATTCTAAGACGTCTATTATGGAAGGCAGCCTCATCTACACACCCTGCATCATGGGAGGCAGTGATGAGAGATATTAAAGATGTAAATCCAAATGCATTTAAACACTTGCTATCAATTCCACCAAGGTAACATATATTGAAATCCATTCTTCTTGTTTGTTTGCCTAGTTGATTATATGTAACTATTTTTTTTCTGTAATTAGATTTTGGTCACGTTCAAGGTTTACGGGTAGAGCTGTATGTGACACCTTAGTGAATAATATGTCTGAAGCTTTTAACAGTGTCATATTACATGCAAGAGGTAAGTCCATCATTACAATGATGGAAGACATTCGTTTGTATCTCATGAAGAGATGGTCAACAAATAGATAGAAAATAACTACACTTGAAGGTCATCTTTGCCCAAAGATAAAAAAAAGATTTCAAAAGGAATTGCACATGACTCAATTTTGGATACCTAGGTATGTGAACATCTGCACATAAGAATTTGGATTTAATGTTGATGTTATAATTTTTTATTCTATATATACTTATTTAAATTGGTTGTCATTGTAGTTGGGCAGGAGATAAAATTTTTGAGGTCAGACACACTTCAATGATTGGTGAGAAGTATGTGGTTGACATAGACCAATTGGACTGTACTTGTAGAAAGTGGACTTTAACAAGCATGCCATGCTGTCATGCATTAGCTGCAATGAATTTCTTAAACATCAATGGAGAAAACTACGTGCCAAATTGGTTTAGAAGGTCAACATACCAAGAAACATACATCCCAATCATATACCTTGTCAATGGTCATCAACTGTGGAAAATCACATCTCAGCCTGATGTTTTGCCCCCACCTAAAAGGACTTTACCTGGTAGACAAAAAAAGAAGAGAAGGCTAGAGGCTTGGGAACTGAAGAAGGATGAGACACAGCTAAAGCAAAATGGAACTCGTAAGAGATGTTCCATATGCAGACAACTTGGTCACAAAAGAAATACATGCCCACAACGACATCCAACAAACCAATGTGAAGCAAGTCAGCAACCTGAAACCCATGCAACTTCAGGACCAAGTCAGGAACCTCAAACCCAACCATCTACAACAGGACTTTAGAAGTTATATACAACTTCACTTGTATTTTGAACATTGACATCACAATATGATCAACTTTAGCTTAAGTATTATAGCCATTATTGGCTTCTTTGTAAACATTCAGTTGTATTAATCTTTTCCCTAACCACATCTTCTCCCTTTTTTGACAACCCATAAGAGATTTCTTCAGAGTATTAATCTTTCTCCTTTGCCAAGCAATAATACTACCACCATCATCTACATTATCATCATTACGCCATTTAAAGAAGTTGCATCCTTAAAATTCTTCATTTCTTGTCCGCTGTTCAAAGTATCCAACCATAAACATTTAGTTAATCACCAAAACAATTTATAACAAAAATTAAACTACAAACCTTGTAATTAGGGCAGCCCCAGAATTGCTTCCCCTGGTTCTTAACTGTTCTTGCCACTCTCAACACAGCAACCTCCCCGCAATGGCATATTTGGTTTGCAACGAATCCCCTCGATGAAGCACCACGAGAGCTCCCCCATGAGCAAGACGAACAACCTTGATTGAAAGACATTGCCAGTACGTCGCGAAGCTCAAAGCGAGACAACCACCAACCATGAACCACTTCGCCAACCAACTATGAACGACCAAACACGAACTCGCCCAAGACGAACCGCCAAAGACGAACCACCACCTTACTACCAACTCACAACAGTAACATCTAAACCGTAAACAATAACAACACAGAGGAGAAGAAGACAAATTTCAAGAAGAAGACCTAACCCTACCACTGTACCTGTGCCGTAATGGAGAAGAAGACCCTTATTGGTTTTTTCTATGCCCTAGATCAGTGTCCTCCCCACGTTTAGGGGTACTTCACTTACTAACATACACGTCACCACACACACAACAATCTATTACCACATTGCCAATAATTACTGCCACATCATCAACGCATTAACTCTGTTTCCTACTAGTTAACGGAAGGGACAAAATTGATACTAATTTGAATAACTTTGGACATATTAAAAACACTTTCATAAATGGGGACTTAATTGACATTAACCACTGAAACTAGGGACCAAAGAGGGTATTAAGCCTAAAAAAATTAAAACAATATAAAAAATACTCACCTGGAATGAAGACAGAAGGAATGAAGACGAAGAGACCGACAATGAATGAAAAGGAAGAAGAACGACAAACTATGAAGACAAACTGATGGCATACCCCTTGCCATGACCTAGCACATTCATGAAGATTTAGAGGCATCTATGGAAGATTTAGAGGCATCTATGAAAGATGAGCCTAAACTCTTTCTCTTGGGCCATCTTAAGTCATCATGAAAATTTAGTAGAGTAAGAATAATTTTGTGCCTTGTATTTTGGGTGAAGTAGTCTAGATTTTATTTGGGCTTTATATTTTGGACGAAGTAGTCTAGATTTTATTCGGACTTTGTATTATGGGTCTAGTAATGTATAATTTCAATTAGGCCTTGTATTTTATGCCAAGTATAATAGGATTTTGACCAAACAAGTCAACAAAGGTCAAAGCCCAAAGTTGACTATGCTTGGACATCCAAAATGGGTGTGTTGACCAAGGGGTCAACATTTTGGCTAAGCTTGGAGGACAAGGAAGAAAGATGTCGTCCTAGGCATGTGGAGGCTTTCCATTGGAGAGTTTTCCTCCTAGTTAGTGACCATGTGTTACTCTAGGAATGAAGAGTTTTTCCATAAGTAGTGGTCACATGTCACTCTCTCATTTGAGAGAATTTTTGCCACTTGTCTCCTTCCTATTGGAGAGGATTTCTCCTTGCTCTCTAAGCCAACCAAGGTGGCTCCTTCAAGTTAAAGTTTATGTCCATTTTGAGACACTGTAGCCTATAAATAGAGGTGCCCTCCATCATGTAATCACCTTTGATTTAAAGTACAATTATCCTGCCATTTTTGTGCCATACTACTCTTTTAAGGTCACCCTAGGCTAGAGCAACCCAAGTGGTCTCCTCTAGTCACCTTCCTCTAAGAGATGACCCAACCTCTCTTAAAGAACCACCAAACACACCCTTCAATCACCATTCAAACACCCAAAATCGTGACAACCTCCACCTTATACCATCACCATTCCGCACTCCATCTAAAACCTTAAGCATCTTGTTCTTCTTGCCTTGGTTGCTTCTAGATTTGGCTTGTCCTAGCTAGAACATTGCCATCATTCCGTGCTTGAAGAGATAAACACGATGAATGATGTGCTAAAGGAGGGCCAATGGTAGAGAATATTGCGCAAAACCACTAAGGCACGAGGATTGGGTGCAAGGCAAAAATCACAATAAGGTGAGGAAACAACGATACTTTAGTGGTGCGAAAAGGGCAACAAATGGAATGACGAAAAAGAATGAAGAAAAGATAATGATGCAGTGTGCTTCGAAGGCAGGAAGATGAATTAGGCATACACATAAGTTAAAAGGTAAAATAGTTTTAACCCTCGTTAGCAATTTCATGACGTTTACTTCATCAAACCATCGTGATTTTTCAATTCCACGATGATTCTAAATCCAAACGTTGTGATTTGACTTTTTTTTAAATTTAACTTTGTTATATTTACAAATATGCCACTAGATTTTACTTTTTATAAACATCTTAAATTGAAGAAACTTTTTGCACAAATAAAATCATTATGCATTTAAACTAACTTAAAAAATAAGTGAGAAAAATTGTTTAAAATTATAAAAATAATATAAAACTTATAATTAATGCTCATTAATTATAAATTAATATTTTTCATATAAATTAACATAATAAAACAAGTTTTAATTATTATAATTTATCCATCACAACAATAAAATATTATAATTTTAAAAGCTTAAGAAATATATAATTTTGTAGGGTTAACGATGATAAAATTACATAATTAATATTTGAATTGATGAATCTTATAATTACTTTTGCATTAACAAATTAGTGGATTCTCTAAATTATTAAATAATAAATAATTTTTAATTAAAAATATTAGAGAAATTAAAAATCACACCACAAAAAATAGTTAGGTATAGACAAAAGAATATAGAAACAACATTTAGGTATAAATAATAACAATTCTTGTTTTTCTAACTATCAAATCCTAAGGAACGTGGAGACGTTCACGGTTTAAATGCTTTTTATTTTATTTATTTTCAATATATCCGTTACGGTGAAAACGAGATGTGGTTTTAGGGTCTCAGAATCGCGGATCCAGTGTTAGCATCTGAACGACAATGGCGAAGCAGCAGAGCTACGACGTCGTTTCCGATTTTATCGACTTCCTGAACGCTTCTCCAACGGCTTTCCACGCCGTCGGTAACACCATAACTAACTCTCTCTCCTTTCCTTCTGTACTAGCCGGATCGCAAATCCTCATTCTCTCTTTCTTCCTTCGTTTCAGATGAGGCGAAGAAGCGTTTGAAGAGCGCGGGGTTCCAACAACTTTCCGAGAGGGAACTGTGGGATCTGCAACCTGGCCACAAGTACTTCTTCACCAGAAACCACTCCACCGTTGTAGCATTCGCCGTCGGCAAAAAGTTCGTTCCGTTCCGTTCCGTCCCCCTCTTTTTCAACCAAACACGAAACAACACCAATACTCCTAATGGTGCTTCCCTTTTCAACTTCTTCTCAGGTACGTTGCTGGAAATGGATTCTACATAATTGGCGCTCACACGGATAGTCCATGTCTCAAACTCAAGCCTGTCTCCAAGGTAACAGATTTCTATTTTAGGTTCCCAAGTTCTGGGTCTGTCGTAGTAGTAAAGTTAGAAAAATGTCAGATAGGTATTTGTAAGTGGTTTAATCTAAGTATACGATTTAAGCAGCTATTGTCATTTTGGTCCCTGAAAGCATGTCAACAGAGTGAAAACAACCACTTTAGTAGGTCTAGTTATGTTAGTCACTGTGATTAATGAAATGTTAAATAAGTTCTTTAAGATGTCGAGTAAGTTCCTCAGTTTGATTACTCACTATCTCTTTAGTGACACGTTTTCTGAAATGTAGATTTATGTGATTCTCGGTTTATGTAAGGATATTGAGTTTGGGCCTGAACAAGCAACTGAGTTGAATAGAGTACTTTGAGAAGAGCTGCTGAGGTGGCAGTTAGTTGGGGTACGCGAAGGGAGAGGGAAATGCTTGTAATTCATTCTGTAACTTTTTTGTTAGAAACCGTATGGGTTGGGGAGAGAGAGAATGATCTTTTCTATGAGGAGCTTTTCTCTGGGTACAATGGTTATACTATTCCTCACTTTTTCTATCAATAATACACTTTTGGTTTCCATAGAATCTGGGTTATATAAGTTTACACTTTGAGGATTTTTTTTTCTAATTTCCTTCAATTCAGGAAATTAGGGGTTCAAAGTGATCGTTTACTCTATTTTAATATTATCATTTAAGTTAAATGTGTTGGACTAATGTGATTGAGATAGATAGTTTTCAAGATTTTTTTAATTTTTTTATTCAGAGAATGATGTGACAGCACTCACCAACCTCAAGGATGGAGTTTCTGTTTACTCAAATAAATTTGAATTCATAATTAGTGTATTGGATTTTGAGTTTGATATGTTATTATATGGATGCAGTGGAAGACATGTTTAATTAGTGGTGTGTGTTGTGCAGGTGGTTAAGGGTGGGATTTTGGAGGTAGGTGTTCAAATCTATGGAGGTGGTTTGTGGCACACGTGGTTTGACCGAGACTTGACTGTGGCGGGGAGGGTCATTGTTCGAGAAGAGAATGCAGGCTCTGTTTCATACTCGCATCATCTTGTTAGGATTGAGGAACCTATAATGCGGATCCCAACTTTGGCAATTCACTTGGACAGGTTCTGTCACTGTTGTTGAGATGCATTGTCTGTTAGCTTTCTTGATCATTATTTTGGGTTTATCATTTTCGTCTGGTTCATCGTGTACAGGACTGTTTCTTCTGATGGATTCAAATTCAACAACGAGACACACCTCATTCCAATCTTGGCAACATCGCTGAAGGTAATCGTAGTGGTTACTGATTATTCTATGGAAATAGTTATTATTGTGATGCCCTGGTTTAATATATCAAGTCCCGCGGATTAAATGCATTTAATGTTAGGCTATCTGAAATGTTATTTAAGTGCTTGCACGTGGCTATGTTAAATATGGATTTTAAACTTATAATAGCATGCAATGTGATAGGTATTCAGAAATCACTAAATAGATGTAAAACAGATTACACAAAAGAACTTAATTAGAAACCACAAACTGTTCTACCAAAGTGGTAAAAACAGAAAACATCATCATACAATTTTCCAGGTCTTTTGAGAGGACCGGTCTCTCCAGATTTTCCCCTTAGCAAACTAAAAACCTCCCACAATAATCTAGCATAAACAAAATATAAAAGATAATAACACAACTCAACTGCAGGAGGTTATAACTACCTGCTAGGAAGTTATAACTACTTGCCTCCTCTATTTCTTCTCACATAAACCTTGCCACTAAACCTATCAATACCCCCTCCATGAAGTTTCACCTTGTCCTCAAGGTGAATCCTAGGAAACTCCTTGTTGATAGTAGCTACTGCTTCCCAACTATTTTTTAAAGAGGGGAGATGCTGCAAAATGGAAGACTGGATGTATTCGGGAGTGAGCAGAAAGTTCTAACTTGTAAGCAACTGCCCCTATATGTTCAAGCACCTTTTAAAGGCCATAGAACCTTGGACTTAGTTTTTCATCTGGTCTTCTTGCCAAGGACCTTAATCTATAAGGCTGCAATTTAAGATAAACCCAGTCACCAATCTGAAACTCCACCTCTCGCCTATGCTTATTAGCTTGAATTCGATTCTGGTGTTGGGCTTTGCATAGGTTTTCCCTTAACTCCTTCAAGAGTGCATCATGTTCCTGTTGGAGTTGATTAACACTTTGGACCTTAGAAGGAATAATATTGCCCTTGAAAATTAACGAAGGTCATGACCATAGAGAGCTTTTAAAGGGGAATTTTTGTATAGGCACTATAATTGGTATTAAACCAAAATTCAGCCTAGGGCAACCACTATGGCTATTTCTTGGGTTGAGACCCTCTCATACACCTTAGATAAGTCTCTAAACAATGATTAACAACCTCGGTTTGGCCATCTGATTGGGGATGGTAGGTTGTGCTAAACTTATACTTGTGCCAGCCTGTCTAAATAGTTCACGACAAAAATTGCTCAAAAACAGCTTGTCACTGTCAGAAACTATTTTGGAAGGGAACCCGTGGAGTTTTTTACCACTTTTTTGATGAACAAGTGAGCCACTTGGATTGTTGTAAAAGGATGAGCGAGGGCCAAAAAGTGAGCATACTTGGTAAACCAATCCACCACGACCAAAATAGTATCCTTGCCCTGCACCTTGGGTAACCCCCTAATAAAATCCATAGAAATATCTAACTAGACCTGTGTAGGAATAGGCAGTGGTTGTAATAGACCTGCAGGGGCCAATGTTGTTTTGTTGCATTGGCATACCGCACATTGCATCACAAACTTCTTGATATCTCGTTTCATCCCTTCCCAGTAGACTACGCCTGCTATCCTTTTAAATGTCTTGAAGTACCCACTTTGGCCTCCTAAAGGAGACTCATGCAGCTTCATGATGATGCCAGGAATGTGAGAAAAGTTCCTAAAGTTCCTGGGTAACACCAGTATCCCATGGTAGAACAATCTTCCTTTCTTCAACTCATACCCTGCACGTGCTCGCAAATTTAACAATAACTCGTGGATGAGAGAAACCAGCTTAGGATCACGTTGGATTTTGGCTTCCCAAGTCTCCCATTCATCCGTTTTGTTAGAGAACTAACTGAAACATTTTATTCATTCATTAACCCTAACAAGGTTTTGGTATTCTATATATATAAAATACTATGACAGAATACAACCCACCTCTTAAGTTGGGTGCACACACACAAAACAACATAAACTTAATACATTTCAACACTCCCCTCAAGCTGGAGCATATAGATCATATGCAAAAGCTTGGAACATATAAACTGAATCCTAGGCCCTCTTAAAGACTTAGTTAGAATATCTGCAAATTGTTCATTAGAATTGACAAACTCTGTAATGAGATCCTTGGACAACAACTTCTCTCTGATGAAATGACAATCAATTTCTATATGTTTTGTTCTTTCATGGAACACTGGATTGGAGGCTATGTGAAGAGCTGCTTGGTTATCACAATACAACTTCATAGGCTTATTTTCACAAAATTTTAATTCTTGAAGGAGTTGTTTGATCCAAATAAGTTCACATGTAGCTATGGCCATAGATCGGTATCTAGCTTTTGTGCTAGATCGAGCAACAACACTTTGTTTCTTGTTTTTCCATGATACAAGGTTCCCTCTAAGGAGTACACAATATCCTGTGGTAGATCTTCGATCATTCGGACAACCAGCCCAATCTGCATCACAATATCCTTCTAACTCAGTACTTCCCTTGTTCTCATACAACAATCCATGTCCTAGATTCCCTTTTACATATCTAAGGATGCGTACCGCGACATTCCAATGATCAATATGAGGTTTTTGCATAAATTGGCTCACAACTCCCACTGGAGATCAAGTCTTGTTATGGTAAGATAGATTAGTTTTACAACCAACCTTCTGTATCTTTCTGGATCTGAGAAAGGTTCACCGTGGTCTCTCGTTAATTTTTTATTTGTGTCCATAGGACTATCAATGGGCTTGCAATCTGTCAAACCTGTTTCCTCCAAAATATCAAGGGCATATTTTCTATGTGAAATGATGACTCCTTCTTTTGATTGTGCCACTTCAATACCAAGGAAGTATTTCAAACCACCTAGGTCTTTGGTTTGGAAGTGGTTGAACAAATGATCCTTTAATTGAGCAATTCTCGCAACATCATTTCCTGTAATCACAATATCATCAACATAAACCATAAGATAAACACATTTATCAGGTGTAGAATGCCCATAAAATACTGAATGATCTGCTTCACATCGTTTCAATCCAAATTGTTGCACAACATGGCTAAATTTACCAAACCAAGCTTGAGGTGATTGTTTCAAGCCGTAGAGTGAATGACGTACTTTACAAACTAACTTAGACTCCTCCTGAGCAACACGACTAAATCCAGGAGTTTGCTCCATGTATATCTCCTCTTCCAGATCACTATGAAGAAAGGCATTTCTAATGTCCAATTGATGAAGTGGCCACTGTCAAATGGCAACCATGGCAAGAAAAAGACGAACACTACTGATGGAGAAAAAGTATCACAATAGTCAAGACCATAAACCTTAGTATATCCCTTTGCGACTAGACGAGCTTTAAGACGATCAATTGCACCAGTAGGACCAACTTTAATAGCATATACCCATCTACATCCCACGGGTTTCTTACCAGGAGGAAGAGGTACAAGTTCCCAAGTGCCATTATTGTCTAGTGCCTGCATTTCATCAATCATGGCTTGTTGCCATCCAGGGTGATCAAGTGCCTCACGAATAGGGATGGCAATTTTACCCGCGGGTAAAATCCGAGGCGGGTAGTAACTATCCGCGGGTAGCGGGTATTTTAATACCCGCTTCTAAACGGGTCGGGTACGGGTAGTATACTACCCGCTCCGCAGGTACCCGTTACCCGCAAAAAATTAAAAAATAAATAATTTATATATTTTTTAATTAAATTTAATTAAAAATAAAATAAAATTATATTTTATTAGTTTAAATTTAATTAAAATTAAACTTTAATTTACATTTAATTTAATTTATATTATATATATATATTTGTATTTTTATTTAAATTTTATTTTTAAAATGTATTAAATAATTTTTTTTTTAATTTTTTGTGGGTATCTGCGGGTTTTAAAATACCCGCAGGTATTTTTTAAACGGGTACCCGACGGGTAGCGGGTCAGGTAACGGGTACGATTTTATCCGGCGGGTCGGGTTGCGGGTAGGCACTATCCGTGCCCGACCCGACCCGTTGCCATCCCTACTCACGAACATTATTTGGAACTTTGATGTTAGAAAGGGAGGAAACAAAGGAGAAATATGTAGGAGACAAACGATGGTAACTTAAAAAATTATAAACAGGATAAGGATTACGAGTAGATCGAATACCTTTTCGAAGAGCAATAGGCCAAGCCTGATTTGAGTCAAGAGAGGACGAGGAGGATTAAGGATCCATGGTCTGGGAATCTGATGGAGAAGGAGCCGAGTCTCGAGGATCTTCAGGCAAGGGGGAAGGTGGTTGAACAATATCTTGTGCATTTTGAGTTTGAGCTGAAGATGGAGAAGCGGGAATGACCAAGGGATCACATGATGGTATAGGAAGTATCTCTTGAACAGATGAACGATCCTCCTTGGAAGACAAGAAGAAAGGTGTATCCTCAAAAAAGGTGACATCAAAAGACATATAATACCTTCTTGTGGAGGGAGAATAACATCTATATCCTTTCTGAATGCAAGAATATCCCAAAAAGACACATGTAATAGACTTGGGAGAAAGTTTATCAAGACTTGGGGAGACATTATGAACAAAACAAGTGCTCCCAGAAACACGTGGAGAGACATGGTAAAGAGGACCAATGGAAAAATTACGGAGTGAGGAACTTTATTGTCAAGAGATGAAGAAGGCATCCTATTGATCAAAAAACAAGCAGTGAGGATTGCATCCCCCAATGATGAACAGGAACATTAGTATTTAACATCAGGGAACGTGCTGTTTCAATGAGATGTCTATTCTTTCTCTCAGCTATGCCATTTTGTTGTGGAGTGTGAGGACATGTTGACTGATGTAAAATTCTTTTGGAAGATAAAAATGAAGAAAATGCAGCAGAAAAATATTCCTTAGCATTATCACTTTTGAGAATTTTAATTGTCTTTCCAAATTGATTCTTAATTTCATTAACAAAGGACATAAAAATGACTAAGTTCAGATCTCTCTTTCATAAGATAAACCCACGTACACCGAAAAAATTCATCAATGAAGGTTACAAAATAGTTAAAACCAAAGGAAGTAACTTGACTCGGTCCCCAAATATCAGAGTGAATGGTAGAAAAAATAGACTTACATCGTGTCTCAGATTTCTTTGGATAAGAAGATCTAACGTGTTTTCCTAATTGAGAAGACTTACAATCTAAGACAGGAATGTGTTTAAGACTTGGAACCTTCAACTTCAGCTTAGACAAACTTGGGTGACCCAAATGATCATGTAAAATTTTAGGAGATGAAGTTGAAATGCAGGAAACAAAAGAGTTAGGTTTTAGGAAATATAGTCCTCCTGACTCATATCCTTCTCCAATTCGACGACTCGTACCATTCCTGTATGACAAAGGAAGTAGCAGTAAAGGTTATAGAACAATTTAATGAACGTGTCAATTGACTCAAGGAGATTAAATTATAAGGACAATGAGGAATATACAAAACAAAATTTAAGTTTAATGAAGAAGATAAGGACACTTTGCCACTTCCTTGAGATGATAAGGCTCTTTTGGTATGTAACGATAACAAAATGACTGCCCATGAGGTAATGTTTCCATTTCCGAACTGCTTGGACTATAGCCATCAACTCCCGCTCGTACACTCATTTTTGCTGACCCCTCTCAAACAAGCCTTCTAAAAAGCCAAAGGTCAACCATCCTGCAATAAAACAACCCCCAATCCTTTGCTAGATGCATCTGTTTCCAAGGTGAAAGATTTGGAAAAATCTAGGACAACCAATACTGGCAATTGCGAAACAACACCCTTCAATGCATCAAATGCCCGTTGAGCCTTAACTGTCCAGCAAAATCCCTCCTTAGTTAATAACTGTGTGAGAGGTTTGGCAATTTGACAAAACCCTTTCACAAATCTTCTATAGTATCTGGTTAACTCCAAAAATCCTCTCAAAACCTTGGCACTTTTTGGAACTGGCCAAGTGGTTGTAGCTTCCACCTTAGTTGGATCTGCAACCACACCATCCTTGGAAATGATGTGACCCAACTACTCCAATTGTAGTTGGCTAAAAACACACTTCTTATGATTAAGTTTTAATTGATGACATTGGAACAACGTTAATACCTCTGCTAGATGAGGCACATGAGTAGCCATAGTAGGGCTATAAACCAGTATGTCATAAAAAAAAAACGAGGACAAACTTCCTTAAAAATGGTTGAAGAATCTGATTCATTAAAGCCTAAAAAGTGGTTGGAGCATTAGTCAAGCCAAAAGGCATAACCAAAAACTCATAATGGCCTTCATGGGTTTGAAAAAAAGTCTTCTCAATGTCCTCCTCTCTCATGAGAATTTGATGATAACTAGATTTTAAATCCAATTTTGAAAATGTGGTTGCACCAACCAACTCATCCAACAATTCCTCTATGACAGGAATAGGAAATTTGTTGGGAATAATGATCTTATTGAGAGCTTGATAGTCCACACAAAACTTCCACCCTCCATCTTTCTTCTTGACCAATATGATTGGGCTTGAATAAGGATTGATGCTAGGTCTGATGATTCCCGCCTGTAACATTTCTTTGACTAAGCGTTCAATCTCATTCTTTTGTTGATGAGAGTATTTGTAGGGCCTAAGATTAGGATAGATGCACCCTCATGAAGATGTATAACATGATCATAAGGGCGGTTGGGAGGAAGGCCAACTAGATCTTGAAAAACTTCATTATGCAACTCCAAAATATTGGAGAAGTTGTTCAAGAACAGTACTACCATTCGCTTCCTTCTCCTGGTCATTTAATAACATAACATGAGCCTTTGTTATTGAAATCATGCACCAACCTTTTCAAAGAAGATTCAAATTTGGATAGAGTGGGATCACCCATAAGGATGTGCACCTCGTGCCTCTTACCAATTGTTAATCGTAAACTACCAAAATCAGCCCTTACCTCCCCTACTGAAGCCAACCATTCCAATCCCAAGATAACATTCACACCCCTCCAATGTGAAAACAAAAAAATCTCGTTGAATTTTCAGGCCCTGTACTTCTAGAATAAAACCATGACACTTCCCCTGACAATGCACCTTATGTCCATCCCCCATGTCTACCACATAAGGAAGAGTTGGTTCTTGATGTAACCCACATCTGGCAATCAGATCTGTTGAAATAAAATTGTGTGAGGCTCCATAGTCCGACAAAACCACTATGTTCTCAGGACCAATTGTTCCCTAAAGTTTCCAGGACTTCCTAGTTGTAAGCCCTGCCATGGTACATTGAGATAGTTGTAAAATCTGACCTATCTCTTCCTTCCCTTCCTCTTGAGTATCAGTAGGAGTTTGAAGGGTATCTAGGCAAGATAGTTCCTCCTCAAACATAAGCAACATATGCAATTGTTTATTTCTACAAATATGAGTAGGACCAAACTTTTCATCACACCTGAAACAGAGACCCTTCTTAATCTTATCCTGTAATTCCTCTTGAGACAATTTCTAAAAAGGCGTTCGACTTGGGTGATTCACACTATGAAAAGTACTTGCAGAAGCGTTGCTTTCCCCCCGACCATTGCTGGAAATATTAAAGCCTAGCGAACTTCCCCGTTCTTTGAATAACTGTGAGTCATTGAAATAGGTTTGGAGACATTATTATTGCGTTGAACATGGAAAGGTCCACCTTTTGAGATGACTCGAACCTTTTCCTCCACCATTTGAGCCTTCATCATGAACTCATGAAGAGTGCTAGGTTTATACAACTTAACTTCAGCCTTGATTTCCTCCTTCAACCCATTCAAAAAAATGCCAACCAAATATTCCTGATGAATCCCCTTCAGAAACCCAACATATTGTTCAAATTGCTCAATATAATCCTCTACCAACCCTGATTGGCGCAAGCCAATCGGAATTTCAAAAGGATTTTGAAGCATCATGGGTTGAAAACGGCGGACAACGACCACATAGGATTTGGATTGCTGGTTTCCCACCATTGAAACCAATTTAAGGCCCTCCCTTCCAAAGCAACTATGATAGCCTACATTTGTTCCTCCTCCTTGACTTCCTTCGATTGAAAATAATGTTTAAGACGCTTCCTCCCCTGCAAAAACTGGAATGTCCAGTTTTCTCCATTTGGAGGAAGACAAATGATGACTTGTCTCTTCCTCCCAACGTGACCCTTGACCAACATTCATCGCTGAAGCAGTTTCACCCTTGGCAGCCCTACAAGACAGCGATTCAACCACGGTGGTTAAGCCTCGAATCATGTCCTCCAAACGCTGGAAGCGCTCATTAGACTGATTTTCCTGTCTGTCCTTATCTTGGATAAATTCTTGCAGCATCTTGTCCACTACATCTAATCTAGATTCCATTCTTGTATGAACCATACTCCTCACACGCCCTCACAGGACCAAGAAAGTGGCTCTAAATACCAAATTGATAGGTATCCAGAAATCACTAAATAGATGTAAAACAGATTACACAGAAGAACTTAATTAGAAACCACAAATTGTTCTACCAAAGTGGTAAAAACAGAAAATATCAACATGCAATTCTCTAAGTCTTTCGAGAGAACCGGTCTCTCCAGATTTTCACCCTAACAACCAACTAAAAACCGCCCACAATCATCTAACATAAAAAAAATATAAAAGATAATTACACAACACAATTGGAGGTTATTACTACCTGCTAGGAGGTTGTAACTACCTGCCTCCTGATAAGACCTTTAACGTGTATATGGAAGAAGGTTTCAAAATAAGAAGATTTCATGACAGTTAACGGTGGTATCCAGAAATCACTAAATAGATGTAAAACAGATTACACAGAAGAACTTAATTAGAAACCACAAATTGTTCTACCAAAGTGGTAAAAACAGAAAATATCAACATGCAATTCTCTAAGTCTTTTGAGAGAACCGGTCTCTCCAGATTTTCACCCCAACAACCAACTAAAAACCGCCCACAATCATCTAACATAAAAAAAATATAAAAGATAATTACACAACACAATTGGAGGTTATTACTACCTGCTAGGAGGTTATAACTACCTGCCTCCTGATAAGACCTTTAACGTGTATATGGAAGAAGGTTTCAAAATAAGAAGATTTCATGACAGTTAACGGTGGTTGGGCAGTTTAGGGGTGGTTAGAGGTAGTTATTAAGTTTAGTAGGGTTATCTTTTAAGGAGGAAATGGTTCCTCCTGGTGGGTTGGGTTGTATTTTCTTAAGTTTGGATAGGGTTTATCCTGTATGAAGGGATTTATTTCCCTTGGATGCTGTTGAATATTCCCTTAATTACGTTTTCCATTAATGTTAATGTGAACTTACGTTGAATTGTCAGTTTTGAGTGTTTAATCCTAATATATGATCTATACATTGGTTTCTTACTCTTAAGAAACCTAACACCTCTATTTCTTCTCACATAAACCTTGCCACTAAACCTATCCAATGTTGCAAGTTACTTAATATTGTGTTTGTGTTTTCATTAAACATTTGATGCAATGGTTTTGGACTGTTATACTATGCATTTATACTTTGTTATTAATTGACAGAAGTAAAACTACCACAAACAGTGCATATTCAGATTCAAAGTGTTCATTTTTAATTATTTAGATCTAGCTTTTACACGTTCATTGATCTTTGTCTTGCAGGGTGAGCTTAATAAATTGTCCTCTGAAAATGGTCCGGTTGAAAATGGAAATCAGACTGATGGAAATAAAGCAATTGATAAAACAGGCACCACCAATACGAAGCACCACCTTCTTCTTTTGCAGGTTAACAGCTGACCTGGAATCTGAGAATGTATTTTTGTTATTTTTATTTCAGTTGCCTTTCTTGGGTTGTGTGTATTAACACCAGTCACATGTAGTTGTAATCTGTAACTTTCTTAATTTGGGTCTGGGATGTATATATGACGATGTAGAGTCTCATTGTTGGTTATTCTCTTCTTTCCCATTTTCACCAGTTGCTTGCAAGTAAGCTTGGATGTGAACCAGATGACATTTATGATTTTGAATTGCAAGCTTGTGATACACAACCAAGTACAGTTGGTGGGGCTGCAAGGGAATTCATCTTTTCAGGACGACTTGATAACCTCTGCATGTCATTTTGCTCACTGAAGGTTTAACTTCCATCGAGATTATTTTTCAAGTAAAGTTTCAAATGCTTATGTATAGTTTAGATATATAAACTTCAAAATGTTAGTGGGCCCGCAAAAGACTCATTTTTTCAGGACGACTTGATAATCTCTCCATGTCATTTTGCTCACTGAACTTTAACTTTTATAGAGAATATATATTTTTTTTAAGTAAAATTTCAAATACTTGTGTATAGTTTAGATATGAACTTCAAAATATAACCTTCATTTTTAAAGTTTACGAGTCTAGATAACTGGGTCAGTTCAGGCAGCTATTCTGTATTGCAAGGAATAGAAAATCATTTCTGAATAGCATTACCTTATATGTTAATGATAGAATATTAAGAGTATATGAGAGAAGGAAGAAGAATTAATAGGGTTGTTAGGTGGTTAATGAATGTGTAAGACGGTTAACTGTTCAGTTAACAGTTAGGCGGATAGGAGGGAAAACCTTATAAGAAGGTTAGGAGTTACTGTAAAGGTTTTTCAGTTTTGAGTTCCTTTTGTATAGACAGGATATTAGTTCCTGTGGAGGGGGAGTACTCCCTTGAGGGTGGATATATTGTACACTGTTATTGTTTTCTACTGAAGAAATACACATTCTTTTCTTCTTTTGTGTGAGAGTGTGCCTTACAGCGTAGGTGACAGTCTTCTTGACTAAAGAAGTCTATCAGTTAATAACATCATTATAAGTTACGTCCTAATGGAATGCTTTCAGCCCATGATCTCTAGGTATAATTTCATCTTCTCCAATTCTACGAATCTCTAAATCGATAGCTCATTAATTCAAACTCAAATGGTTTTTATGTTAGTCTGTTTGGGAGCATATTGGGACTTGCTGAATGTGGATTGCCAGCACTATTACTAGTTGTTTTTGCATTAAAAATGGATCGTAGAACCAAACAAACACTTTGTGCCTTTGTTACATATCTATTGTTATAGTAGGGATGAAAAAGAGATTAATAAGGTGAAATCGTGTGGGGAAGAAATGGATTTCCTTAACAATCTTGTAAGCACTTCTCTAATTTTTTCCAGGACTTAGAAATTCCCATATAGCATAGGTCATGCTTGACTACATCTTCTGGTTAAAGGATTTTGTGACTTCAAACCATAATCTTGACTTTTAACATAAACCACATCACCCAACTTGCCAAAGAAATTAAAAAAATAAGACATAGAAATGAGAAATAACAAGCACGGAGATTTGCCACTTGAGAAAGATTCTCAAGATAAGAACCAAGAAAAGATTAGAGAACCTAGACTTTCGAAGTGAACTCACAAGGATTTCATTCAATCTTCACAAGTGATTTTACAAGAGGGTTGGTTCTCTTTCATAAGGAGCATGCCGTGGTTTTGAAGAGGAAAAGACTCCTTTCAAGTGTTTAGAAACATTAGGAGGTCCAAATACAAACATAAGACTGCTTAAACTAAAGTTAACTCAACTAATCTAATGTTCAATACTTAGTTAACTTTCAATTAATCCTAGCACCTGGGCGGTTCCTTAAAATTAGGGAAAAAACACACAGTTGCTCCTAAAATTAAGTAAAAGCTCATCATTATACTTCCGAGAAGCACATGTGACACATGGGTTAGTTGAAAGCGATGAACCATCATTACACTGATGAAAGTGACATGTGTTGGTTAGTAACTCTTCATGTTATTTTTGAACAAACCAAATTTGTCCAACAAAACTCTTGGTGAGTCTTGAATGGTAGAATATTCCAAGAGAAGGAAGGAATATTCTAATGATCTAAGTTTACAAAATTGAGAGCTTCTATATCTTCTTCTGCTCCTTTTTAGTTTGTCTCTTGTGAATCTCCCCTGGAATCTTCTTTATTCTTCTTTGTTATGCTTCTTTTATTTATTCTTGAAGTTTCTTTTCTCCTTCATTAGATTCTTCATCCCTTTCAGCCACTTGCCTGCTAACTTCCTAAATAGTGGAGGGATTTGTTGGACATTTAAACAGGGCTTCGATACCTTCCATGAAGGCCTTTAAAAGGGATACTTTGGTTGTGCTGTTGCAATTGGTATTTTACCAAAATCCCGTCCAGATAAGCCAATGAGGTCACTGCTTAGGCTTTGATCTTACCAAACACTGCATTTGGATCTCTAGACACCTGCTGACTCTAGAGCTTGAGTTTGGTCCTGATTTCCTCCATATTTGATAAATCAGTCCATACATAACTGAGAAAACCTTGTATCTTCTAGAAACAATTGATGATGGAAATCCATGAAGTTAGGCAATTTTCTGATTGCAGTCCTGTAATGGCAGAGAACAGGAAAGTGTGCTTATTAGATGAATGTATCTATACCATGATGTTAACCATATGGGGTGTGAATACATAGCGGCTGTAAGGTGTTTTTGGTTACCTTTGAACCCTTATTTTATTCTTCCAATATTAGTGTAATTACCACATTAGTCCTCTAAAGAATTTGTCTTAAGTTCGTCAAATTAGCCATTTATCAGATCTGTAATGGTACCATATTAATTCTTATGGAAGACTAGTGACACAAAAGGGAAAATTTGGATGTTTGATGTGGTATTAAGGGACTAATTTGGTAAAAAAAAACTTTTTGGATGTTTGATGTGGTGACGTGTTATTCTTCGGAGCACAAGATTGATGCTTTACACTCAATATAATATGACAGTCTCTACTCCTATATGCAATCCTGAATCTTTACTTTGCTTATGCTTTCAATGTCCTGTCATTTTCCACACGTAATACATGCTAGGTTATGAAATCTGGTTCCTCGTTTTTTTATTTTATTGAAGAATATTATGCTTAGGTAGTGTTTTTGCTGTGGACAAAGTGGTAGCTTTCTATGTGAACCCTCTCATGGCTGTTACTATTGCAACAAGGATCTTGAGAGAACCCCAAGTATATGAGTCATTGTCCACCTTTTTACCTAGTTATAGAAACAGACTAGACAAGACAGTATTTAAAAGAGTATAATACATGCAAAATCTATTTCTGTGGTTATGCTTCATTGGAGGAGTCTCACAGTGGTATGAATGCCACATATTACTTCGAGCTCTTTTCTTCAGTACTAGCTTTTAGGTTGGGCTTTTCAAGCTTATCTCACAGGGTCTTAAAGCTTAAATATCATCTCTAACAAATATGCAGCTTGAGCAGTAATGTTGGCATTTTAGTATTCCCTTGGGACTAGGGTCACTGGACTAGACCCTGGCCTGAACAGCCAACCCACAAGGGGTTACCCAGGCTGTGTTGAGCTGTTTATCTCCCACATTGTTTCTATTGCGTGCTTCAAATGGGTATGTATGACCTTGGGCCTTTTACCTCTTTTCCCCTCAACTGGTGACTTTTCCTCTCAAAAGGGTATGCATAACCTTGATGTTTGGCTTCCTTTGTCAATTACCGTGGTCCTATGGAAAATGCCAATCAACTTAAGATTAAATATTATCTTTTCCCGTGTCAACCAAGGTGTGGTTTGGATGGCATCACACTATCACAAGTTCTAGTGCCTCTGGTGTATGCCTTCGGTTGCTGGTTTTGTTTTGGCATCAAACTCAGGCATTTTTGGGGCTTAATCTAAAGACTTAAAAGACAGTGAGATTATCTGTCTGGAAATTGGAAATGTGTTTGCATGATGTACTCGTTGTTGATTATCCTACGCTAACATCTTGGTTTCTATTTCAGGCTTTAATAGATGCTACATCCTCTGAAAGCAGTCTAGAGGAAGAGACGGGAGTTAGAATGGTGGCTTTATTTGACCATGAGGAAGTTGGTTCTGCCTCTGCACAAGGAGCTGGCTCTCCTGTTATGCTAAATGCTGTGACTAGGGTTACCAATACCTTTGGCACAAATCCCAACGTATAATACATTTATTCCTTTACTCTTTTTTATTCCGGTGTACTGCATGGATGATCTTACTACTTACAATTAGTTAAATCTAGAATGGCTTTGTCGTGCCAGCCCTCATAATTTACAGCACCATTCCACCATTTTAGCATTTTAGATATTTCAACTGTGAAAAGTGGAATAACCACACTCTAATTGTGCTTTCAGTATTTAATTAGTTTTCGTTGCGGTGATTTCTTTTAGCTTTTGGAGAAAGCAGCTCAAAGAAGCTACCTTGTATCTGCTGATATGGCACATGCACTGCACCCAAATTACATGGTAAGTCTTCCCATATGCTTTGATTGCAAATAATTCAAACTGTTGCTCCTTATCATGACCAAATTTCTTGCAGGAGAAGCATGAAGCAAACCATCAACCCAAACTACACGGAGGACTTGTCATTAAAAACAATGCAAACCAGCGCTATGCAACCAATGCTGTCACATCCTTCTATTTCAGGGAAATAGCAACAAAACATAACCTCCCCGTTCAGGTAAGTTAAGTGAACAATTTAATCTGTCACTTTTCTTCATCTTTTGTGATTGTAATTGGAATAGATTTGCTTGTACCAGGCAATCTAACTATCAGAAAAGACTTTTCAACTATAGTATTTGTAATATTTCAAGGAACAATATTATTACCTATTTTAAATCATCCCCAAGAGAAAAATGTATTTTTGATTCCTGTATTTTATATCAAACTTAATTTTGGTTCATGCATTTTCAAATTGACAAAGTAGTTTTCTAACAAAATGTGTGAATTTAGCCTCCTCACATAATTTATTATTTAATGACAGTTTTTAACTTTCACAAAAGGACCAAATTCACATATTTCTAAAATAAAAGGACTAAAGTCCATCAAGTTAAAAGCTCGAGGATAAAAAACAAGTTTGTTTGGAAGTCTAGGAATGGAAGACACATTTGTTCTTGTCAGGCCTAGAGTTGTGTAAGCCTTGGTAAGCAATAATGGATTATATAACAAGGTACATTGATGTTTGTAGGACTTTGTGGTGCGCAATGACATGTCTTGTGGTTCAACCATTGGTCCTATTCTTGCTAGTGGGGTTGGTATCCGCACCGTCGATGTTGGTGCACCTCAGTTGTCAATGCATAGCATACGAGAAATTTGTGCTGTTGATGATGTGAAGTATTCATATGAGCACTTCAAGGCCTTTTACCAAGAATTCTCTCATCTCGATGGTAAGATGGTCGTGGACATATAGGATATATCTTTTAATCACGAATTGCTAAATTGATCTTGTGCTGTGGATGTTGTTGGAATTAGTCATGTTTTATAATTTATTATCCTTGCCTATTGTAGCGAATGCTATTTAATATATTATTCTGAATAAAGCTGAAGGATCTTCCTGATTTTTGTGTGAAAAATATTTTTAAGATAAAACGGTTGTCACACATGTAACATTAAGATTGATTTAGCATTTTTCAATGGTAAGTTTGCATTCTTTGTACGTGTGCAAGTTTACTTCAATAGTTTACTCCTTCAAATGAAGTCAAGATGTTGAAGCCTTACTCTACTACTTTGTCCAATGTGTGCGTGATGACTGGAGTCCTTAATATTTGATTAATTGTTTTACAATGTGATTAGCGATCAAAGTGCTATGTAATCGAGATGTTAATTCTTTAAAATTTCTATTAACAGGGTGTAACATCCCAAAATACAGTAATTACCATAAATCAGAATTAATTACAATTAACAGCAAAATATACAGTCTTTCTATACATAAATGAAGTTCCAGAGCCGAACGGCTTCAATACAAAAGCAACGCTCATAAAACGTATACAGTGGGAGTCTAAAACGAACGGCTTAATCGCGCATATACAAGGGATTTGGACGAACGGTTTTACAAAATTAATAACCGAACGTCAATATAAGCTAACGTTTACAAACTAAACCTCTATGAGCGTTCTAAGCAAAAAGAAAGACGGACGTCCTACTGCTCCGCTTTCACTTCCACTTCAACCAAGTTCTCTTCCTTAATAACGTCCTCTAGGGTAGCCTCGCCTTCTGCTCACATCCACCCGGATGATCATTGCAAGACAGGACGAACGTACATAGACAGTATGACAACACAAGGAAAAACGAAAGGGTAAGCTTATAATATTTAATTCATACAATTAACACATACATTTAACATTTCCATTCACACATACAACATGTAACTTAACATAGAACAACATAGAAATAAATATATATATAAGACAGACCGTCCGGACTGTATGAACCATGTAGTTACAAGCGTCCTTGCACCCGAGTGGTGTAGTAACTGATCTAATCTCACAGCTGCCACTCGAGGTTAGTCCGTTCTTACGTCGCCCACGTTAACTTATGGACTAAGGACCTCCTGCCGTTCCCACACATGACTACCCTCCTCTACATGAAGATGAGCATCACGGAACATCAAGATGGACAGCGAGTCTTAACTTATCCACGGTCATACTTTACCAATTTAACATTTAACATATCTGAGACGTTCCTCCTTGGAACGCTCGTTCAAATCCCATACTCGTATAACCATTTAATATAGTGTTCGAACATCTTAACATTTCATATTTATCACATTTTCATTCTATGTTCCACTCTCTTAATAAAACGAACGTTCAACTCTCGGAAGGAAGAGGACGAACGTTAAAACCAGATTTAGCGGGACCCAGTAATGATCAAAAAGACTCCAGAATAATAAGACCCTTTTTTAGAATATTTTAAGTACCAAGAGGTCAGGTTGACTCAACTTGTACGAAGATACATCAAGATAAATACTTAACTACATTAGGAACTTTTTGTTTAAAAGGGGAGGCTGCCAGTTAATGACCGAACGCGCCAACATTCATTTACTAAGTATTTTGGACGAACGCGACTTACGTTCGTTAAGGAATCAAAAATAAGGACGAGCGTTCAATCTAAGACCGAACACTTCATTAATACGAACGCTAGGTAGATGACCGAGCACCAATCATGACGAACGCTTGGTTTAAGACCGAGCGCTATTTAGGACGAACGCTTCGGTATAAGACCGAGCGCTAATTTGAACGAACACTTCGGTATAAGACCGAACGTTACGTATTTTAAAGTTTAAGGTATTTATATAAAACTGAGCTGAACCGAACGCTCAGACATTCAAATGGGGACGCTCGTTCTCGAGCGGAGTTCTTTCCAAATGAAAGAATTCCAGTCTAAGTTATTTCCAGGAAAAACCGAACGGTATAAGACCGTACGGTGACGAGCGTATTTTATCATAGGAAGAGTTTATCATATTCAGATTTTTCCAACTTTCTTAACTTTAACATTTCTCATACGATACATACTTTATAATTTCATATCCACATTAATTTACATACTATACAGCTTTCTTCACATTAATAAATCCAACTATACTATAGTCATACATCTTTCATACGAGTCCAATTCAACATGCATTTCAACCAACAGAAAACATATTCATACAGCACAACAGGGTTCGTTCATGCAGATCCAGAACAGCACATATACATATATTTCATACAGACAACCCAGATCATGCCTTCATAAAATCATACAAGTATAAATTAAATATATAAACTTCCCTTACCCGGATTTGTAAGCAACTTTATCCTAAGTGCAAGATTGGTGGCTTCGTTCAACTAACGTTTTGCTACCCTCAATATCACTTTACTCTTTCAAAACAAATCTAGCCACAATAAAATCACAGGACTTAGAATACACTCTTGCATGCAGCCAAAACGCAGTTTTCAAGAAACCCTAGAACGAACTACTAAAGGAGACTTACCAGTTTCAGCCTTTGAAACTGTTCGGTCCAGTTGGTAGCTTGCAGTTGGGCGAACGTTCCTACGGTTCTGAAACGTGATCGGAGAAGAAGGTGAAGAGTTACAGTAGAGAGAAGGTGAAGGTTTCTAGAGAGAAGATGGAGAAAATGAAAGGCCAGAGTTTCGTGAGGAAGAAGGTGAATGCAGAGAGTGAGAAGAAGTGTTTTCAGAAAATCATTTCCTTCTTCTCAACGTCAAACGAACGTGCACTCTCATGCGGACACCTGTTTCCCCCTGCAGATTCAGAAGGTTCCAAAGTGACACTTGGCAGGCGTGCGTCAGAGTGTGTGAGTGCGTTTTTAATGAGACTGTGTGTGTGGCGCAGTGCATTAATGAGAGCAGTCAGATGACTCATCAGTGCATTAATTTGATGTGACAGAGATTTTTAGTGCTAATAATCTAGGGCCTCACATTCCCCCTAACTACAAAAATTTTCGTCCTCGAAAATTAGAAACTCACCCGTAAATAAGTGGGGATACAAGCTCCTCATAGCATCCTCCACTTCCCATGTTGAATCACCAGTCTTCTCGTCCCACACCATTTTAACTAAACGAACGTCTTTTCCTTTGTATTAATTTAATCTGTATTGAAAAGGATAATATTCTATTATTAAAAAAGAATTTAAATTTAATTGAGTTAAAATTTCGGATTAAATTGAATGAAATATATATATATATATATATATATATATATATATATATATATATATATATATATATATATATATATAAATAATATTAATAATGTCACATATGACAATAACTTGATGTGACAAAATCTAAAAAATAATAAAAAATTGAAAATGTTATCTATTAACATGTGATATATATAGACATAACATTAATGTCAATTTATTGAAAAAGATTTAATTAGATAATATTTATAAATACAAAACTTGATTGAATCAAATAAAAATTAGGATCTAATTGAACAATTCAAATGAATAGATGGTCAAATAAGCATTTTAACCATAATAAAACTCTAACATAACATAATGATGTAAAAGAAACAACTTTATTAACAATTCATCACCAATCCAATTTTAATCAATCACAAATATTCAAAAACCATACAAAAATCCACATATACAAAGATATTTAACAAAAGGAATATCGATTCATGTCTTCTAGACAACTCATATTAAGTATGTCCTATAGAGATTAACACACGATGCTATCCATGCCGTGAATTTACAAGCAAAACCCCACAAATTATGAAATTTGGAGAAACTTATCATAATCGAGATCCACTCATCTATACATGTTACTGTGAGAATTCCTTTCTTAGTTTTTCACCACTTAATATCTTAGTCTATGTGACCATTAGTAAAACAAGAAGATCTTTGCTATAACATATGTAACGATACTGAATCGACAACTCAAACAATACACAATCCTATATGTATGACCTTAAATTTATTCCATTCTCATTAATCCTGACTCACTTGCTCATAAAAACTCTTTCTTTTTTGGAGCTTAGTCCTATAAACTTCAACTCACCTAATGAATGACCATTAAGACTTTTATATAAAACATTGTTGAGTGAGAATAAGGCTTGTGTAACGACTCCAAACATGGGAGAAGGCTTGCCTAGAGAGATTTAACTTGCCCAAACCATCCTAAGCTCTTTGTATTTTTCATAAAATATTTTTGCACAACGAGAGCTTACTCACCTAGAATGTGAAATCTTTGGAAACCTTTTTCATAGGACTCACCCAATTTAACTAATATAATATAACGGTTTAATACATCATTTGGTCCCTACTTTTAGGGGTTTGGTTCAAAGTAATCATATCTTTTAAAAAAGTTCAGTAAGGTCCCATATTTCGTCAAAAAATGTTCAATCCGGTCCTTTTCGCTCACCGTTAAAAACATAACGGTCTAACCGTGGCCTAACCTGAGTGAGTTGTGCTTTGATAAATATGTGGCACGCTTGAAGAGGTTGCACTGTGTAAATATTTAAAAAAAATTAAAATGACGTAAGTTAGGAGCAAATCCCAACAACGCTGTCGCCAGCACTGTCGGACCGAGACCGGTGGGAAACCGCATCGACGTATCCCGGTGGGTACTAGAGGGAGTCCGGCGAGACCTGAGAGGGGGGGAGCCATTAGCTGGGTATCCTCAACAACGACGGCAGCGGGGGAGGAAGAACGCGCGGCCTCCGACGGCTTGTGTGCGAAATAAGAAGCAACCCTAAGCTACATTCCAGAACAACTCGAGAGAGTGCGCAAGAGAGAAACCACCACTTTTTGTCCTCCACCTTGAGCGTAGTGAGTAATAGGAAGAAGACTGTGAGTACCAAGGAGTTGTGCAGGGGCCCTTGTTGCAGTCACAGGATTTTCTAGGAACCAAGGGGCCTTTAAAGAATTCACTGGAAAACCCAAGTGAGGGGAGTTAACTTTTTGATGTATTGATTGAGCATGATGTCTTTCCTTTGAAACTTGTTATTCTTGAGAAACAGTGTGGATAGGTAGTATACCCAATTGGAAGGTTGTGGGTCGCTAAGGAAAAAGAATGGTTTGGGATGTTATTCGCAGAATATGAATGCACGGGTTGAAGAATTACAGTGCATGTGGTTTTGTAGTAAGGGATAAGTGCATATCGTAAATCTTTGGAGGGTAGCTGTGGATTGGCTAGGTTAAGAATGAAAATAAGAGTAGGAAGTGTTAATGTGTTGTATGAATTAAATATGACAATAGAGTGCATTGGTGATGGGTTGTGTTCTCAATAGAGATACCAATATGGGTTTATGGGTATAATAAATTATTATTTTATAACTGCATGAAATGTTTGATGGGTATTAAATGTATGGAAGTAGTATAAATGTTGAGTAATGTACTGCCATCACATAATGATATGAGTGCATGTTTTCTTTTTGCAAGTGAAGAGTTTCAATGCATGTGAGGGACGCAGTAAGATGAAGAGAAATATTATATTTTCTTCCTGTATAGTGTAGACGTTAGAATCCAGAGAGCTAGAAGGGGTTCTTGATATTGACATTTAATGGTTTTCGTGGTACCTACCTTGGGAGGAAAATCATAATATGGTTAATACCAAGTGCATGAAATTGTTGTTGTGCATGTGCTGCTACGTCCCTTGTTGATAGGTAAAGTACGCAAATGATATTATGGGGTTGCATGGGTGGATTATAAGAACGGTGAAGGGTTACAGGCTAAGGTTTTTGTTGTGCAGATTTTAAATTTTGGGTCTATAAAATAGGTCTAGGGAAGCTAAAGGAGTTTTCTTTGAAGATATAAAGATTGATGAGAGAGGTGCAGAGATTATTTAATGGTCACAATTTTGTATTTAATAAGCAATGATTCTTTGTTTTAGTTATATTGATGTCATCCTAACAGTGAAATATCTAGTTTTACAGGTTTCAAAAATTATATCATTTTTGAGTTATTATTGAGTGGAATAATATATAGGGTGATATAAGGTGGAATCTGGAGGTGGGTGTATAAAATTGGTGCATTGCTGGGTAGTGTCCAGAGAAGCCGAGAGACTTGAATACTTGATCATGGAGGGAACATATTTGTTTTAGAAATATTGGATTATGTACTTGGTGTATGGTGAGTAGGATAATCTGCAAGAAGTCATGAATGTATTGATCTTTATGGTTGATGGTTATGATGGATTATATTCGTTTGATGTTGATATATGGATAGGTTGGGTTGTGTGTGAATAGATGTTCTGTAATGTTAGAGTGAAAGTAGTGTATTCTCTCTCTGCATTTAATTCTTCAAACAACCATTTACGTTTCTCTCTCTTCATTTAATTCTTTCAGCCACGTATTCATCAAACGACACAACTCACTCAGGTCTGGCCACAGTGTCATTTGCACCGTTATGTTTTTAACGGCGTGAGTGAAAAGGACCGGATTGAACATTTTTTAACGAAATATGCGGTCTTACTGAACTTTTTTAAAAGGTAGGATCACTTTGAACCAAACCCCTAAAAGTAGGGACCAAATGATGTATTAAACCTAATATAAGTATCCTTAAAAAAAATTCACTGACAAAGTATTTCAAACCAATATATCATGCTAATATTCAACAGAAATCTCATCACTACTATACACATTGATGCAGGAATAAGTATGATTCGGGAACAACTTTCTGGGAAAAGGGTGCTCATTGTACTTGATGATGTGCCTGAAAATTATGAATTTTTAGCACTATGGAATTGTAGTCATGATTGGTTCTGTGAAGGTACTGTAACAAACTGTTAGACAATTAAAAGTATATGTGAGGAGGAATAAAAGGGGAGAAAGTTAGAGGCGGGAAGAGGGGTTAGTCTGTTAGAGGAGAAAGGCTAGTCTGTTGGAGGAGAGAGAAGGTATAAATAAACAAACAAAATAGAGAGAGGGGACATCAGATATTATTTTGGGATTTACACTGGACCTCTTGGCCAGTGGAGGAAGGGAGGCTTCCTTGGGAGAAAGATTGATACTTGTATTTTCCTTTCTACACATTACAAAGGAAATAGAAATACATATACATACATGTTTCTTTTATACTGTTGAGTGTGTGTGTGTGAGCATAGTGTTGCTGTTCGGTTCCTTGAATAAAGGAACCTAACATATTTGGTCTGACCTACCGGATCTGTTCGGAGGGAAGAGGACTGAGCTGTAGCGGAGAAGAATGGAGGGACGAATGGTGACTATGGAATCGACAGTGGAAGAGTTGAAGGCAGAAATGCAAGCGATGACTCACGAGTTTCGACGAGCTTTCAGACAACGCTATGGAAACTAAGATCGGAGCTCTGAAGGGAGTCGTAATTTTGTCAATGTCGATCGAGAACGACGTTCATCAGAGAGTTCTGAGGAGGAATCGGAGGACGACTGAGGCGAAGTACAATGCAGCTGGATGAAGCGCTTTGAGTTCCCAACTTTTGAAGGTACTGACCCCACTAGTTGGATAGCAAAAGCTGAGAAGGTTTTTGACATTCAGAGAGTGACAGAGAAAGAGAAGATGAAGTTGGATTATATATGTATGGAGGGAGGCGCTAACTACTGGTTCCGCTTTTGGCGGAAGAAAACCAAACACCCAACATGGAAGTTGTTTACAGAGGCCCTGACGCGCAGATTCGAAGGACTAAACCGGGGCACTATTTTTGAGAAGTTGGTTACCGTGCGACAGAAAGGAGGCATCAATGAGTATATCCAGGAGTTCGAAGTACTCGTGGCGCAAGCAACCAGAGTAACTGAAGAGCAATTACTGGGGTATTTTTTCGCTGGTTTGTAGGAGGGATTGCGCAACTTAGTGAGACCGCACGACCAACGTGACTCGTTGACGACAATGGAGCGAGGTCGAGACGTTGAACAAGTGGGGTTGACACCGTGACGGAGTAGTGGAGTCGGAGGAAAAGGAGGGGCGTCGTGGGAAAGATACTTCACGAGTTCTGGGATGGTTGCAAGAACGGAAAATTTTCGAGGCCCGTTGGAAGGGTGTGTGAATGAGGGCGGAGGGTAAGGGATGGAGAAGGACGTTAGTGCGAATACCATGAATTCGAAGGTGGATAGTAACGGAGGAGGAAACGTAGGAAGGGGAATCAGAACTCTGCTATACCCAGAGTATATTAAGAGACGAGAAGAAGGACACTGCTTCCACTGCGGCAGACCTTACAGTCCGGGCCATCGTTGTGCTGAAAGGAGCATGTGTGTCATGATATTGGCAGAGGAGGATGGAGAAGAAGAAGCAGAGGAGAATGCTGAGGTGGAACAAATGACGATGGAGTTGTCGGGGTTGTCCGCCGGAGGACTCACGCAATCTAATACAATGAAGCTGCAAGGTTGGGTGCAGGGAAAGAGAGTTCTAGTGCTAATTGACAGTGTAGCTAGTCATAATTTATATCCACCAGATTGGTGAAAGAATTGGGTTTGGAATGCACCGACACACGTCCTTATAAAGTGTGTTTAGGGGATGGGCAAAAGAAAGTGACTAGTGGACATTGTACAGGAGTCCCCGTGATATTAGAAGGTTTGGAAGTCAGAGATAAATTGCATCTCTTTGAATTAGGCAGTGTGGATGTGATATTGGGAATTACTTGGTTAGCTTCCCTAGGAGAGATAAAAGTAGATTGGGGACAACTCATTATGAAGGTGGAGCAAGAAGGGAAAGAAGTGGAGATAAAGGGGGATCTAGCTTTGACACGTAGAGTGGTGACTCCAGAAGCACTCAAAGGAAAAAAGGGATTGAAATTATGACTTTAGTTTGGAGCTTGAGCCAAACAAAATTGATGGAAGGGGAGAGAGAAGAGAATGGCTTAACTCAAGATGAGGAGGCAAAGTTGAAGCTAATTCTAAATGATTTTGAAGGGGTATTCAGAGACCCCCAAGGATTACCACCTGAGAGGAGAGTCGACCACAAAATTCCCTTGAAAGAAGGCAGTGAACCAGTAAATGTGAGGCCATATAGGTACATCCATGGAATGAAAACTGAGATAGAGCGTCAGGTGGAAGAGATGCTGAATTTGGGCATTATTAGGCCAAGTAACTGCCCTTACTCTAGTCCAGTAATACTGGTGAAAAAGAAGGATGGAAGTTGGAGGTTTTGTGTGGATTATAGGGAATTAAATTGAGTAACAGTGGCTGACAAATACCCTATCCCAGTCATTGAGGAGCTGTTGGATGAACTCCAAGGAGCGTCCTATTTTTCAAAAGTTGATTTCAAGGCGGGGTATCATCAGTTAAGAATGAAGAGTAAAGATATTCCAAAAACTGCTTTTCGGACACATCAAGGGCATTATGAATTTCTTGTGATGCCTTTTGGGCTAACAAATGCCCCAGCCACATTTCAAGACATGATGAATTCAGTATTAAGACCTTTATTGAGGAGATTTGTGTTAGTATTTTTTGACGATATACTTGTCTATAGCAAGACATGGGAGGAGCACTCACAACACCTAATGCAAGTCTAACAAAAAGAAATGCGAATTTGGAAGAAGACAAGTGAGATCTTTGGGGCACAAGATATCGGCAGCAGGGGTGGAGATGGATAAAGAAAAGATTGCAGCTGTTTTGGAATGACCAGAGCCCAGAAGTATCAAGGAGCTGAGAGGATTCCTTGGGCTGACTGGGTATTATAGAAGGTTTATTAGAGACTATGGGAGGATAGCTAAACCCCTTACTGATTTGTTGAAGAAGGGGATGTTTAAATGGTTTACAGCAGGAGTAGTGGCTATGCAAAAGCTTAAAGAAACTGTGACTACAACTCTAGTACTGGTTCTACAGGATTTTATTCATACCTTTTGTGTAAGTGTGGTGCCTTGGATACAGGAGTTGGGGCAGTTCTATCACAGAAAAACAAACCCATAGTCTTCTTTAGTAAGGCGTTATCTGAGTCCTCTTTGACCAAGTCCATCTACGAGAAGGAATTGATGGCGCTTGTGCTTGCTATACAACATTGAAGGCCATACTTATTGGGTCAAAAGTTTGTTGCCTTTACGAATCAAAAGAGCTTACGTTATTTACTGGAATAAGGTATTACCACTCAAAGCCAGCAAAATTGGCTAGCTAAGCTCCTTGGGTATGAATTTGAAATCAAATATAGGACATGTGCATCCAATCATGCGGCTGATGGGTTATCTAGAAAAGGAGCAGAAGGGGATGAAACAGACAAGGTGTTACATATGATATCTAGACCATACTGGTCTGAATTTCAAGAAGTCATGGAGGAGGTGGAGAAGGATGAGAGTTTAAAGAAGGTGCTGGAGGAAATAAGGGCAGATCCTAATTCTCATCCAACATACACGTTGGAGCATCGAAGATTGCATTACAAGGGGAGACTTGTCTTGTCGGAAAAATCTGTTTGGATAGCTAGATTGTTGGCTGAATTCCACAATATTGTCACAGAAGGACATTCAGGGGTTTATAGAACCTATAGGAGGGTGACACAATTTCTGCATTGGATGGGAATGAAGAAGACAATTACAAATTTTGTGGCTGCATGTCTAGTATGTCAACAACACAAATACTTGGCGGCCTCTCCCCAAGGATTGTTGCAGCCTTTACCTATACCCAAAGCAACATGGGAGGAGATTAACATGGATTTTATAGTAAGATTACCCAAATCTCATGGGTTTGACACTATACCAGTGGTGGTGGACATACTCAGTAAATATGGACATTTTATCCCAATTAAACACCCTTTTACAGCCAGATCAATAGCTGAAGTGTTTGTGAAGGAAGTGATTAGACTTCATGGGATACCTATGACCATTGTCAGTGATCGAGATTCCACATTCTTGAGTGCGTTTTGGAAGGAAATTTTCTGCCTGCAGGGAACACAACTGAAAATGAGCACGGCTTATCATCCAGAGACGGATGGGCAGACTGAAGTTCTGAATAGGGTGTTGGGAACTTGCGATGTTTTAGTTCCAAATAGCCCAAGATTTGGAGTTTAGTGTTTCCTTGGGCGGAATATTGGTACAACACTAGTTACCAAGGGGCATCCAAATGCACACCTTTTGAAACTGTGTATGGAAGACCCCCTCCCACTCTCACACATTTCATACCTGAAGAAACAGTGGTGGAAGCAGTTGCACAACTGAGATATCATTTGGCCAGGGCTCCAGATCAAATGACACACTATGCCAACAGGAAGAGGATGGAAGCCAAGATACGGGAAGGAGATTGGGTATGCCCACAAGGTTACACCCAAAGCTTTCAACAAGGTATTATGACCATTCTTGGTGGAGAAACAAATAGGACCTGTTGCTTTTCGCTTGCAGTTACCAGAAACATCAAGAATACACCCTATATTCCATGTTTCCCAATTGAAGCTAGCTATAGGAGATCATCCGGTGGAAGGAACTCTACCAACTGAACTGTAGGATGACAGACCCATGTACACCCCTCTGAAAGTGTTACAGCGCAAGAGGCAATAGGAGCAAGGGGAGGAGATACCCCAAGTTTTTAATACAATAGCAAGATGGTGGTTTGGATGATGCTACTTGGGAAGAGGAACATTACATTCGAAAACAGTTCCCTGACTTCAACCTTGAGGACAAGGTTGATCTTGGGGAGGAGGGTAATGTTAGACAATTAAAAGTATATGTGAGGAGGAATAAAAGGGGAGAAAGTTAGAGGCGGGAAGAGGGGTTAGTCTGTTAGAGGAGAGAGGCTACTTTGTTAGAGGAGAGAGAGGGTATAAATAAACAAAGAAGAGATACATTTTGATCTTGAGATAATGTGAAAAATTCACTTTTGATAGAGATAATGAACGAAGAGGAGTCCCTTGAGCTTCTTAGGTGGCACACATTTTGAGAAGCAAAACCAAAAGAAGAATGGAAGAGTGTATTGCAAGAATAACAGTTAGTCATTGTGAAGGACTACCACTAGCTCTTGAAGTCATTAGAAGTAATCTATTTGAAAAGACGAAAGAAGAATGGAAGAATGTATTGTTTAAATTTAAGATAGATGCCAGACATCTTGTTCCAAATATAATAAAAGTAAGCATCGAATGTTCACTCAATGAAATGGAAAAAGTTATATTCCTTAACCTCAGTCACTCCAAGTATTTAACTACAACCCTTGACTTTACCGGATTACCAAGTCTTCAACAACTCATTTTGAAATATTGTTCAAGATTACGCAAAGTACACCAATCTATTGGATCACTCAGCAATCTTATACTTCTAAATTTGAAAGACTGTACAAGTCTAAACAATCTTCCAACAAAGATATATGAGTTGAAATCTTTAAGAACTCTCATTCTCTCTTGTTCCAAGATTGACATAATGGATAAAGATATAGCAAAGTTGGAATCTTTGATAACTCTAATTGCTGAAAATACAATTGTGAAACATGTGCCTTTTTCAATTGTAAGCTTAAAAAGCATTGGATATATATCTGTTTCGGTTATTGGGGCTGAGTCACCAAACTCCTTCACAATTTGTCTTCTTGTCGTCCGGTCACGCTCCAAGCTCCATTCTCTCGCTCCTTCGTCTGTGAGGAAACCTGTCAAAGATCCTCCGATGCCAAAGGTAGTATTCAAACCGTTCGGCAATTCAATAAAGCAGTAATAAATGTGTAGTGAATGCAACCTATCTACCACTTACCTCTGACCTGTATTTATAGTTTTCGCCATGGGCTTGGGATTAGTGAGAAGTTAATCACAGCCCAATTCTAGCCCAATGACTCTAATCACTATTTACCTTAATCCTAGTCTTAACAACCCAGTTCACCTATCGGTTGATCTTATGCAACCGTCCAGTTAGGCGGGTGTCGGCACTACTCACTCGAGTGGAAGGATGAATGGTTGAGTAGAATAGCGCGCAGTGAGTGTTTATGCAAGCTGTCTGATAATGCTGTCAGAGGAGTAAAAAGATAGGAGAAACGCCGACGGTTGGGTCGATATCGGTGCCGCTCTCTTGATCGTCTGGCTCGTATGGTACACAAGCCCCCCAAGCCCTAGTGCACTAGTGAATGTTGGGTTTAATTACGGGTGTGTGGGCTCCAGTTGTTGACTGGCCGTCCTCGTCGTTGGTTGGGTTGGAGGGCGTCCAACTTGGCTACTGGGCCAATTATGTTGGGCTTCTGCTCACCAATTTTTGAAAATGGATTTGGGCGGGAATATACGTATCGCGCGTATAGAGGCGGAAGTTGAAGCGGCCCCGTATCTGGTCCATTAATCGTGATGATTTTTGACGGTGAGGATGCATCGACGGTTACAAAATTTTATCCTATAAATAGGAGGGTGACGACGCTGTCATTTTCACTTTTCTCCTTTCGTCTTCAGAGCATTCTTTTTTCTCCAAGTAATACATTGCAGTCGTCCATGTTGAGTCTTCTTTGGTGTCGTGGGGCAGAAGCGACAGGAGGTCGATGGGCGGTGATGACGAGTGTGGTTCTTCTCCGAGCTCAGTGTCGTCCTCCTTCTTGGAAGAGTCCGCCCGGTCATCGGGGCCGGAACCTAACTCCCCCACGAATGCAGATAAAAGGATTATCTTTGGGATACCCATCCACCTTCTCAAGGGTGGTATTCCAGTAGATGACACTCATTAGAGTCGGACGGTGACGGGACCGTCATTCTGGGGTATGACTGGGCACCTCACGATGCCAGCTTGTTTGCGTCAGAGTATGGCACAAAAAAGGCGTTAACATGGAGAATCGGCCGACTCTACATCGTCAGGGACATGGAGGATTCCCGACTGATACGGGCGGGAGTCAGCCTAAGGAATGAGCGAGTTTATCATGGGAAGGGGTCGAGTCCGGAAGATTTCTTCTTTATGTACGCCAATTTTTTCGATCAACTCTGTATTCGGGTGCCTTTCATTGGTTTTCAAATGGTCGTTCTCCGGGAAATTAACGTCGCCCCTGCACAGCTACATCCGAATTCTTGGGCGGTCGTCCAAGCGTTCTTGGTGATGTGTTTAGCGATTGGCGTAACCCCGACACTTCCGATTTTCTTCCATTATTTTGACGTTCACCCGATCCCGAAGGGTGGTTGGGTTTCTTTAACGTCCATATTATTCATACAAAAGTTTTATATATGATGGAAATATGTCATCGGGTCTAAATAGGAAAAAGAGCACACAACTATTATCTAATGACAAAAGAGTCGAAGAATATGAAAATGACTACAATCACACCACCAAACATTTAATCTAATTTGTGTAAGACATTGGTTGGAAGTAATGATGGGAAGAAAATATCTCTTGGGAACCTCAAATTCAAAATTTTGTCATTCATATTAACGCACATGGCATATGACCGTTTGCTGTTGATTTTTTCTAAGAAATGCATTTATATCTTTTGAATATTGATGGTCAGCTCTTAACATCCACTATGCTTTTAGACCTTGTTCAACAAACTATGATTTTATTCTTTCAAAGATTGTCCTAATTAGAGCATATGTAGAAAATGATTGAGCTCCTTTTAAAATAGAATTTATACATTCAATCAAATTTATTGTCATATAGCCAATTGTCCCATATTAGCTTAAATCCACTTTTCTAATAGTATTTTGTCATAGATTTGTTGTTTAAATTACTCTTCTTCTTTCTCAATGATTCACGTACATGTAAGTTCAAAACCTAAACAAACGTGATTATAAAAACACATAAACTACTAATTTTCAAAAAAAAACATAAAAAGAGAAGTTGTCATGACCCTTAACTTCTATACAACTGAAGTCGTCATAATCCCTCAAAACTTTTATATCACTTGAAATCATCATGACTCTTCACGAATTCAGTACATTTATATTGTCATTGTCCCTTCATAGATTAAATTAAAAGTCATCACATTACCTAACAACTTCTATACACATATTTATGCTAAAATCATGATTCTATCACACAACTTTACTTTTTCATAATTTTACACTTAGATACACGAGTTCCATTTAGAAGTTGTATATCTACCATATGACTTAGTACGACCCCGTTATTTATTTCAAGGTTGTCTGTTGTAGTAATTTGCAATTTGTCCCACTTATATAAAAGAACCAAACTATAGGATGTAAAATGCAGTTTCTTTGAGAAAATAGATCACACTTTACTTGATAGTTTACCCTTTTGAACATTGAAGGATTGTGTACAATTTGTTCCAATAAAAGATCCAATTCTAGTTTTATCTGGTCGGAAAAACGGGACCCTCACTACATCTGCATATTGGTGCCTCTGGTTGTGGATTGAAGAGCATAACTGTTCTTAACCATCATTATTTGATGCCTCTAGACTGCACCCGTTATTACTCCATAAGAACAAGCAAACCTCATAGTCGGACATTCAGTATCACTGCCCTTAAGTCAAAAGAATGTGCTCACTATTAGTGGAAAGAACTGCACTTAGTTTCCCCAAAGGTGAAATGTTCACCAATGAAATATGGCTAACCATTGATCACAAAATTAACTGTTTATTAAAATTATGGTTTTACTAAGTATATATTTAATAATAAAAAAAACCTGTATCGTTATCAGTACACCTCCTCACTTAAGAGTAGCCAAATCCTTCATGTAGTCGAATGCAAAGGTCTGCGGCATAAAGAAATTTAATTTCCGGTGACCAAGTCAGACTTAGAAATAGAAATAATAAACTCAGCAAGGGCCAAAACTTATGCATCAACATGTTGATATTATTTTCTAACTATATTAAGAATTTTGTTTCCATCTTCCTACTTATTACCCAAATTAACATAATGAGATTATAAATCACATTAAAAGTGTCAAAAAGTCAAGATGCTAAATTAAAGAATCACTAGTAAAACCAATTATGCAAATATTTTACTAATATTGTGTTGATACTTTAATTATGTAAATATTTTTTGACAAATTATGATTCTAAGAATTACTGAATTTCATGTAGCATATCCTCACCAAAAATTATAATTACAAGATAGCATAAAGGAACAAATCTTAGAAACAAAAATTAGGAAGTTGGCTACTCCTACTTACTTCAACAGACTACAAGATAAATACAAAAATTATGGTACATGACCAGTACGTATGTGAACTATGCTCTCTATGAATTACTTCAATAACCTTTTTTTCCTTTGAATTAACTACCTCGTAGTATTGGACTCCCTATCATTCATAGAGACTCTGGACTAGTGGAAGGCCTGATTCTTGCTGGCATTCGCAAATGTTTCAAAGAATTTTTAGGCGTGATAGACATTTTGTTCAAGTCCGGGTTAAAATCAAGATCTTCAACAGTCACCATCATATCATCATCAATCATATCTTTTGTATTAGTGTCAACAAAATCATCATCTGTCACTTCACTGCCACTCTCACTGACTTCGGAGACGTTATCATCATCGTCATCGTATGTAGTTCTGACTTTTGACCACCGAACAAAATGTGGTCTTATGTAGCTGTGATTGATTGATAGTTGGAGAGAGCAAAATCAGCATGAGCATAAAACTTAACCAGGTAACATGTCAAGGTCAAATGACATAAATTCAGATAATTAAACTAACCTTTCACTTTTCTTCAATAAACATGGATCAAACGGAAAGAACATGTCAAGTCTATCCATCCCGCCAAAAGCCTTGGAAAGATCAGACTCGAGCATGTCATTGAAAACGAATGACTCTGATACCATGAAAAGTTTAGCAGCCTTTGCCTGTCTAAGAAATTCCACTACTACAGTAGGCAAACACACCTGGTACATAAATTTATGTTAAACTTAAAAGTTATGTTCAAAGAGTTCTGACAAAGTGCAAAACTTCACCCCTTCAAAGGTCACGAGGAAAAGAATATGACGTCTATCTGGATAATCTTTTCCATAAATAATTACAAAAAGAAAATAAAACCTTCTATATGATAAAATTAGTTAATTTGTTAGCTTAAAAATAAACTATTTGGAAAGGTTAATCCAACAAAACCTCAATAAACTGTATATAAACTAATATTAGTTTGATGATTTAACTTTTTCTCATTTTCTTCATCTATGAGTTCTTATAAAAAAGTTTCCTCATCATTTTATACACAATTATACAAGATGTTTATATTTAAAAACATCACTGTTAAAACTTAAAAGTGTCTTACCTTCAACGGACACAATTTATGTTTCCAGATTGCCTCCATAGGCATATTAAGTAGCTGCAATTTAAGCCTAGGAACGTCCATGAGAGATCTCATGCGAAAACACAGAATGTACATGATAGCCTGCTCACACAAAAAATAAAAATAAAATATATATAATGAACAATGAAGAATACTGAAAGACATCAGCTTTACGGCACCCCCCAACTAAAAAGGTCAAATGTGATAAGACTCACCTGACACCCAGAATAAAAAACTTGATGTGCTCGTGGGTTCATACCAGAATCACGTAACTTACAATAAGCATAACATTGATCAACCAAGCTGAAATCACGAAAAAAGACCATAAAATCAATTAATAACAATTTGCCTCTTCTACTACAAGATAAAGATAACTTATTTGGTCATAAATGAACAGTTGACATTCAAAATGTTTTCAAACCTTTGTATGATGGTAGTGACCAACGCAGCCGAAAGGAACTTTGCACGAGAGAGATAACTAGCAAGATAAGCAACAGCACTCATCCTACAATGAATGAAGGCAATTACCAATGTCATGTTCTCTAAATATTGATTATAAAAAATATTTACATTTGAATATACATTTTATGAACATGTCAAAATCCACGTCAGTCCAGTTTATCATAAAAAAGCATCTCATGGTTAAGAGTAGTAGAGCTCACTTCTACAACAAAAGTAAGTTGCAGCAACAAGGGTCACCATTTTTATACAGTAATCAATACATAACAAAGTTATTAAGGGGTTATCATTCCAGTTGCAGCATAAACCACAAAAACAGTTTACAATGTTGTAACTTGACCAGTATTGGTACAAAGTTACACATGTCATGAAATGAAAGAACACATTAAGGCAGTCAACCAACTCTAAAATATTTCTCAGCTGCACACATAAACCCCAATTAACATACGTAGTTCATTGAATAGTCAAATGGGTGAATTTTAACTTTTTTACCACAACAAAAATACCTTGTTATAGGTGGATTAACATCAGAACCAAACATATCTGCAAGAACCATGGCAAACTTCACACCACATCCTTCAGGGTCCAGTGCACACGCATAGAACATCACAAACTGGAACAAAATAGAGCACTAATGAGAACACAATTCTCAGAAATAGTACCAGAAAGACAAGTTGTAACAACAGTACCTGGGTAAATTTTGACTTGTATGCATTCAGTACAGTTTTCTGGAATGAATGAAGTAGAATATCGAATACCTAACAGAAGATAACAATAGTATTAAGATGAAGCCATGTTGATGGACAGTTTAAACGTGTTTTGTGCCCTAATGTTGAAACTATGTGCATAATTTTATAGATGGGAATACCTCAGCTAATCGGCCACTGCTTTGACAGGATTCAAGGTGCAATAAAGCTAGCACAATTAGGTTATCTAATTTTTCAACAACCTTATTATCGCCTTGCAAATATTTCCTATTTAACAACTCTGACTGAGGCTGTAAAATGAAGACAAGAAATTCATGAGATAACACATAAGAAGCAAGAAATTAAACAAATACAATACAGACATAAAAATGTACTAATAAACATAAACCAGGCAAAAAATACAGAACCAAGGATAGGAATAAGAGATTTCTATCCTTCAAGCAAATATAATTTTTTTTATCGGCTCAAGCAAATATAATTAAATTGACTCTATAACTTCTGAACAACCAAATAAACTCGGCTCAGTCATTTTAATTGTCAAAGAACACATCATTAAATCACAGTATGAACTTCCAATAAATTAAAAGAAGCATACCATGCTATCAGAGTTCTCATCCTCCTCTGCAAATTTAATAATATCTTCTAACTCCATATCAAATATGCCTCTGGTATCTTCTTGCAAGATTCCATTCCATCCAATTTCCACCTACAACCATTTTAATAAATATGAATGGTCAAATGATCCAGCATTTCTTTGAGAAAAATTTCAAGGGAGAATTAACTAACTTACATCCAACTCTAGCAACCTATCCACAAGAGCAGGCAGCACTGTAGAACCGACAGTTTCTCCAATTGCACCACTCTCCAACTTTAACATATTCTCAACATATAGGACAATCTCCTACAAGCAACAAAAAAGTGAACCCTGATGAAAAAGACACTCTCCATAGTCTATATCAATAAATAATGTATTTCTACAGACTGTTTTGAAATAAAAAATGCACATTAAGTGTAAATATAACTTAAATAACCACTATACTTTCTCCATAATGAACAGTTTAGATACTGATCATCGAATGCAAAATTGACAAGATAAAAAAGTATAATGGCTAATCGACATCCAGCTAATTGATACACTATTACATAATACTGATACACAACAAATTCGCTTAGTTGCCTCTGGAGAAAATCATATGAACTCACACGATCATAACTGAAGACACTGGGCATGTTCTGGACAACTATTGGACATAGTCGCAAGGGAGCAAGAGGCACCAAATCAGCTATCTCTTTCAAAGCCGCATGCACCCGAGACAGAACTTTATTTTTCCTGTTAATTCCATTCTCGTTATCGAGAGAATCATAGATGTAACGAGGGGGCACAAAATGTTTCACAAGCATCTCCAAACACCAATCAATATATTTTCCATTAGTAGCAGCCTGCAGACAAATATACAAGCATCAAACTTAACAGATTTTGACAAGTGGCTCTATGATTACAAATATCCAATGGTGACTCAAAAGAATTATGTACCAAAGATGTAATGAGTTCCAGCAGTGCATCCATAACCTCAGTTCCATAATTCCAGAGGCTCATTCCTGAAACCTGAGCAAAAATTCCACCAAAATCAATCATCCTTCAAGGAGGAATAATTTGAAGTCCCAATCACGTCAGAGTAAATAAAATCTTACAGCAAAGAGAAGAGATTCGTGATGATCAGAATCTATATAGGACACTGCACCAGAAAGTGCCTTCAAAGTTGTCTGCAGCCGTGGGATATAACATTACAAGACGATATTAGCACAAAGACTTAGATTTAAGCCCACAAAAAAAAATATATATGCAACATCATCTAACTTAGTTATGATCATTAAATCAAGAACCTACCACAAGAATTGCAACCTCATCAGGACTAAGATTCCTCTTCAGGTGCAAATAACCAACGAGCTCGTCATAATTCCCTCTATCACCCTGAGCCACAATAACCCAGCTTTTATTCCATTCGGCAATAGAGAGGTAAAATTTCAATTGAACAAAGCCCATAACACTTTCCGAAATCTACAACAACTTACCGTTTTGACTGCACCAAGTACACTTCTGAAGTGGTGAACTAACTGCGAACCACTGTAATCACTGTTATCCATTACGGGACTTTCTTCCTTGTTACTTACACGAACCTTCACCATGCTCTCCTAAAACCCTACACACAAACCCTACACACAAACCCTAACACACCTACAACAAAAGCAAAAAAGGAATTATAATAAATTAATAACCACAAAACACAATAAGCACATAATGCAAACCTAAATCAAACGGATAACGCTTATGTAACACTCCGATTTTTGAGATGTCACGGTATTTTTTTTTTTCAAAACTTTTCTATAAAACATTCACTTAAGACAATCAAATTTCATTCGATTAAAATGCAGAAGCACATTATAACTTTAAAATCCAAAAATCTCAAATTATCTCTTTTAAAATAATATAAATAATCATTCCCGAAATAAAAGATCTCAACTCTCGTCAGTTACTTGGATCCGATCTTATCTGCAATGCCATCTACTCTGTACGATCACCGTAGGTGGAAACCACAACCACAACATGCAAAGGTGAGCAACCAAAAATATCATAACTCACGATATACAATAACATTTTAAACACATAACAATTAAATCATAACATATATCATCACAACATCTTCCCGCATATAGCATCACACGGCCAACAGAGTCAACACTACCAAACCATCATCTTCCCGCATCACACGGCTGAAGAGAATCTCTTTTCCACATCACATGGTCAAAAGAATCGTCCACTCTCAAAACATTACATACAAAATCTCCATAATATTCATAATCCCATCAAACACACATAATCCCATCAAACACACATAATCCCATCAAACACAGGGTTCTATTATACTATGAATATTAGTTAATAACTTACGTATTAAATTTAAACAATCTACTTCAAGTAGTCTCACATGACCCTGACAGTACACCACTCTTAGTCGCATACGCCCAGAAATAAAACATTAACACTCACTTAGGTTATTTCACTATACTTTGCGTAAAGTAATTTACACCACTGATTCTTCCTGAAGGTATTTCAATACCCACAATTACTTCCTCTTTCTACATTTCCAATTACAAACCCCCACCATCTACCAACTCCCAAATCAACCAAAAAGGATGCTCTTGGACTCGCTACTGCATGTAATCACCAACAAAAAAACACTCTTCACACATTTATGGGACCCACGTGGGTCCCTTTCATACCAAGCAAAGGAGTAAAAACTCCTACCCTTTCTCTTACAATATATGCTACGTATAAAAGAGCACTTTCCATGCACCAAAATGTTTCTTGATTTTTCATATGAATATAATTATAATACAAATCATAACAACAAAGGCCCTCTCTAATCACACACTGAATCTACAATAGAAGAAAAGAACCACACAAGCAAGAAACTTTACACACGAACAAGATGAGTTCTCTTCTCAACTCCAGTAACCATGGCCTACCTATCTTCCTTTCCCAACTACTGCAACCAATTTTACAAACACTTTTCAAAATGAAAACACCCTTTCTACCCCTTTCCCTTCTAAGTACCCACGGGACCCACTATTTATTTTCCAATTTCCCACTCAGTACTGTCACTCTCTAACATAGATTCACAATAACATAACCATCCCATGCAGCACCTTCTTTCTTCTTTTTCTCGTCCAACCTCTCCCTCTTTCTTTCCTTTTCTTTCACCAAGCAAACTTCTTCTTCTGTTTCCCGCCCATCTTACTTACACCCTGCTTTACACAAAGAAACCACACAACTACCAACCCAAAAGTAAATAAAAGTTCCCCCTCTGCAACCACATTTCTCACGCTCCTCTCCCCTCATGAGTGAGGCTTCATTGATTTTAATAAGCATCAATGGGACCCACACAGCTCCCATATTCCTATCGAGAATACCCAACACTCTCCCTTGGGTACGTAGATTGTCCCATGACATATTACCTCCACCAAGAGAACCCCCAACGTAGCCTTCCTCTTCTTACTCATTCTCTACCCCTCCAATCACACACCTCACGTATCGCTCTACTTTCCCACTTCCCTCCTTCATTTTCTTTTTTCTTACTTCTAATAAAACAAAACAGAATACGAAAACTCTCCCTCACTTCCAGAATACTAACTTATTTCCTCTGTTCTCTTACAACATCAGAATGGGCTTCCTAATTCCCATGCATGCAACCAACTAAAACACCACTACCACTATCCGAAACAGTGAGGCTACCCCTTTGCCCTCTACTCAACTCTTTCTTCTTCTACATCCACAGATATCACACATCACTACCCTTTCCCAAAGCTAACCAGAACCACCTTATATTACTTCTAATCTCTTACTCACTTTCACGTATCTTCAATGGCCCCCCAAGCCTCCCTCACTTACAATCTAAATTTGAACATAACCCCTGCACAAAACCCGCACTTCTCTTCCTCTTTCTCTTTTCAATAACCCACTACAACTCACACAGCCTCTCTTTCACTCTTTCCAGAAGACCCTTACTCACTACCCTACCACACTTTTACTCAGTACAAAAACCGAGACTCCTAGGTTCCTCTATTACGTCTTTCACGCATCTCTTTTCGCCACCCCACTCCAACTCTTACGTTCACACACTTCCTTCCAGTTAAACCCATTACCATTCTTTTCTTACTCTCCCCTTTTTTTTCATATACCATACTACATGGCACCGTAACCCTCACCCATCCTACTTCTCTACAACCCTTTCAAGTTTCTAAACCCACTTAAATTCTAACCATGTTTCCTCTCCATTCCTTTCATTCTCATTGCTCACAGACCACTCCTCTCAAGCTTTCTTTATTCTCTTCACAACAACCACATTCTCACATCCTCCCTCACATCACTTTTCATGCTCACGCACCCCATTTTATTTCAACCCTAATCTCTATCTAAACATCAGGTAACACGTCCCACATAGGAGGTCCATTTCCCACTCCTCCTTCATTTTCGCAGCAACTGATAGAAGATTATTAGTATATGACAGGAGAAGGAAACGTTAGTTCTCTAACTGTTTTGACAGTTAGACGAAGGCGGGAATATGTGTATAAACAGGAGAGCGTTAGTTGTAGAAAGGATCTTTTGGGACCTTGGTATATGTTGAACAGGGTTGTTATTCCTGTTGGGGGAGGTTAGGCTTCCATCATTGTGTCTATTCTTGTATTCTTCTATTGTCTAATAATACCAGAGAGGTTATACAGAGTTCTTGAATCATTTCTTTGTGTGTCAGAGTGAGAATCGATTAGGTTTCTTGATTGGAAACCTATCAGCAACCCTGATTCACGCATCTAACCTTTCCCTCCCAAAAATTTCAGGCACACTCTGCATCCCAAGGATACCCTAATGCCCACAGTTCTCAAGGAAAAACTCAATGTAACAGCCACAAAAATAATATAAAGGATGCACCCAAAACAAAACCCCTCATGCATGTATCGAGTACAAAGATAATAGCCTTTTGGACTTCCCCAAACCCAGAGATATACCCTGATTACTCCCCTTACCTGGCTTCCAAGAGTTTGCTCACGATACACTTGCCTCGCTTCACGGTTTCACAGAGTAGATAGACTCCTCCTTGCTCACGGCTGCCGTGTGATCTATGAAGATTTTCTCCAAACGAATCTTTTTCCTAAAACCGTAGATATTAACCTAAATATAGTTTATAAATATACTACTAAAATATCCTCCAAATATCTCCCCCTTATCTCCTAAAATATTTCTGTTAAGATTTGTTTTCCCCCTAGCCTCTCATGTGCGTTTTATTTTTCTCTCGGGCGTGAACGCCGGTTAAATTTTTTTTAAACTTTTTTTAATTTACTTTTTATTTATAATAATAAATTACAAATTAAAATTTAATATTTCAAATTAAAAAACAAAATTAAAAAATTTATTTGTTTTAATTCAATAATAAATATTTTTTTAATAAATATTTAATTAAATTAATATTTTTAATACAATTAAATATATATTAATATTTTAATTTATAAAATATTATTTATTAAACAAAAATAAATAAAACATATTAAAAATTAAAAACAAAAAAACTTAAAGAAAAATATGTTAATAAATACTGTTAATATATTCAATTTCAATTATTTATATATTAACCGTATTTTCAATCACGATTAACATAATTTTTTTTAAGTTTTTTGTTTTTAATTTTATAATATGTTTTATTTATTTTTGGTTAACAAATCATATTTTAAAATTAAAATATTAATATATATTTAATTACATGAAAAATATTAAATTAATTAAATTTTTATTATATTAAAAAAACAATTTTTTGATTATTAAATTTAATTAAATAACTTTATTAATTTAGTTTTTTAATTTAGTTTTTAAATTTAAGATCTTAAATTTGTAATATGTTTTATTATTATTATTATTAAATTAAAGTAAAAAAGTAAATTAAAAAAGAAATTTTAATTTATTTAATAGATATTAATTAACGAAGTAAACACTTATGAACTATTTATATAATTAATATATTTTAAATAAATAAAAAACTGATTACAAGTCAAACCAATGATATAATTTTTATGATTGTAAAAATAATAAAATAATAAAGTTATATAGATATTCAAAGTTAAAATTAATCCTTGCAACATTTTTCCGCTTTTCCTCCTTTCTTTAATCTTAATAATCCACTGCCAATGTTATACTAACCAATCAAAATGCTCCCAGTTTTATAACCCTAGACCCATTCTAATTAATATCAATCATACACCAATTATTGTATTCTAAAAGTTAACTTACCAACCCATTCACTTGTAATTTCCCAATGTTTCATACAATTATATCACCTTTATTAAAATAATTCCATACCAACCAATTCAATATCCTTTATGTCAATTCTTAAATTTTATAACAGAGCATACATCATTTATATAAGCCATCCAATATCAATTCTGGACACTTTCTTCATACGTACACCAACTTCCACAACATATTTAACCATTAAAATATAATCAGAATCTAATTCATTTTCTAGACTTGCAACCATTCGTAGCAGCAATTATACAATTCAGTATATCACATATACAATCACGTATAATGTAGGAATTACAAAAAAATCACAATTTCATATAGTCATTTTGACATTCGATGCAATTAGACCTTTCATCAATTCAGTGACTTCTCCTATCCTACTATTCCGATCCCACATCAACCTGACATCTACTAACATTCCAACAAAACATAGCATTTCCATTTGCAATAATATATCACAAAACACAAAACTGATCCTGCACAGAAAAGAACCACCCAATTCCATATAAACCCTACATTGATTAGATATTCCATTAACCCCATCCACAGGTTGAAAGCTAAACATATGTTCATATCAGTTTTATTTATCGAACATAAAATAGTACTCATATTTCATACCCCTAAGCCCAAAACATCCAATCAGTTAAATCAGATTAATATTTCAGATCATACATACCCCTCTTTACTCTACGACCATATTTACCTAGTTTCAAGCAATTTTCAATTCTCATCATAATTAACACTGCAGCAAACTAGTTTCACCCATCACATTACAGCAGATGGATTCAAACACATAAGCTCTCATTCAATTAAAACCAGTTTCTAATAAACAACTCAAACTCATACTTCAACATGCCATTTAATCAACGTTAACTCATACAACAGTAAACGACACAATTTAATCACAATTCCCATCCCATAAATCACTTTCCCGTTCACACACTAATCATATCAAATCTGAACAACCATGTTAGACTTAAATAACCACTTCATATATAGATCACAGTCATATAAAACCCATCCAATCCCCCACATTTCATCCCATAACGGAAACTATAAAAATTGACCAGCAGGTACTACTAGCAACAAACTATTTTTGGTCACACTACAACCATTTCACAAATATATTCAATCACTGAACAAAACAATCAGAATTAGCATATTTCTATACTACCTCTTCTCAATGTTACATATTTCCAACGTACCTTTCTATGTTTTGACAGCAAACATAGGTAAGAATTACTCATATTAAAACACCATAACGAATTTGAGAAATGTTAAACATAATCCCAAGCTAACATACACCTCACCCAAAAACTGAGTTGAACCCCCTGTTATTACCATCAACACAGAGACCAAAACAAGTTTATACATAACAACATCAACACGCACTTAACCATTCACAAGAAGTTTAAGGTCAGCTCCACATACCTACTTCGAAACCCCCCTACAATTAAACCCTCGACCCGAAATTCCTTCAATCGCCCTTTTGTTATTCACTCAACCTTCGTGCCTTCTCGTTCTTCCGATTTCGCTTCGTCTCACGTCCTCCGCACTCTCCACTAGTTGATTCCTAAGGTTGGTCTCTTTGGCAGAAGAAGAATTAAAACAAAAGGGAAGAGAAGAGAAGAAGGGAGGCTCTCGAATGGTGATGGGAATGAAGCTAGGGTTCCTCGCGTTCTCCCTCTCGCAGGGTTTCTTCCTTCTCCCTTGCCGCCCACTCTCTCCTTTTCCCTAGGGTTTCTAAGGTTTGAAGGAAAAATTAAAAACTGAAAAAGAGCAGATTCGTGATCGAAAAAAGGTTTTCTCCCTCCCCAACTCCTTAGCCCGAAACAGCTTTTAAAAAAACCAAACAAATGCAAATAAAAAAAACAAAAAAAAAACACAAGACATTGGTTTTTTGGTTCCCGCCAGATTCGAGAGTACGTCCAGCACACAATTTCGTTACTAGTATAGCAATGGTTTAATCCTTTAGTACATCCCTATTTATGTACGAATGTCTCAATTGGGTCCTCGTTTTTTAAAGTGTATCAAAATGGTCCTTAATTTTGAAAATTCATATCAATTGAGTCCTTCCCGTTAAATTGGCTGGACGGCGTTTAAAAAATTGATGACTGGGATGCTGAGATGAGGAAATGTTACTGACGTGGCATTGAGTTGGCTTTAAAAAGAGTTTTTTTATGGTAAATCAAAACGCAACGTTTTGATTTTGAACACAATCAGTGAGTGTTTTATGAGAAGGAGAAATCCCTAAATTGCAGAGGGTTTTGTCGAGGGTTTTCGGATGTCTTTTGTGGTTCGAAAAGGAGAAATCCCTAAATTGCAGAGGGTTTTGTCGAGGGTTTTCGGTAGAATCAGGAAGGTCTTGGCGGTGAAGCACGTGGAAAGCAGTGGCGAAAGTGTTCCAAGTGAACCATAAAGAGAAGGAGAAATCCCTAAATTGCAGAACGTAGTTGTTCGTCGCAGGTGGGTGGGTTTAAGAACGTAGTTGTTCGTCGCAGGTGGGTGGGTTTAAGAACGTAGTTGTTCGAAGACGATGTCGAAGGAGCATTCTTGTTGTTCGTCGACATGCAGTGTGTGGCGGAAGGAAAACCATAATTTGTGTTCACCGATTTGCCACTGTGGACTGAGATGCGCGCTGAGAACTGCTAAAACTTTGAAGAATCGTGGCAAGCAATTTTGGGGATGCTCGAAGTATAAGGTATGATTTATTTGACGTTTGTATTATGTGGAAGTGTTTTTGAGAATCAATTGTTGTTTATACAGAATGGTGCTGAAGAGGGTGGTTGCAACTACTTCAAATGGTTCAATGATGTTGTGGAAGAGGAAAGGGGCAAATGCTTAAAGTGTGAAGGAAACAAAGAAAGTTCGGTGCACAGTGAAGAAATGGATAGTAATAGGAAAATTTTAGTTAAGTTTGAGAAATCTTTGTTGGTTGTTCAAAACTGGATGAAGGTGTTGATATTTTTGGTTTTTCTTTTATGTGTAATAAATACAATTTGCGTATCAATGTTGATGAGAATGGGCTGATGGGTTGTAACCGTGTTGTACTTTTCTTCCATTTCAATGAAAGTCAGACTTCTTACTACTGAAAACTTTATTTTTGTTATGAAATGTGATGAGTAAAAATAATGTTATTATGTTGAAGTTGTAATGTTTTTATGAGTCTAAAAAATTCTGCATATCTGAGGTGTTTTTATGAGTCTAATACAATCTGCATTGGTCAGGGTCACTGTTTTATGAGTGTATATATTGCTATCATAGACCTCCTTTGTGGACGAGCGTCCTATTCTCGCTGGCCGACCGTGCACCGAACGTCGTCTGTGGACGAGCGTTTTTTTTCTCGCTGAGGGAGCGTTGTCTAATGCGTCCATAGTGGACGAGCGTCCACAGTGGACGAGCGTCCTCTTATCGCTTGGCCAGCGTCGTCTCGAGCATCCACAGTGGACGAGCGTGCTGTTATCACTTGGCCAGCGTCCTGTCGAGCGTCAACAGTGGACGAGCGTGCTCTTATTGCTTGGCCAGCGTGGTCTCGAGCATCCACAGTGGACGAGCGTGCTGTTATCGCTTGGCCAGCGTCCTGTCGAGCGTCAACAGTGGACGAGCGTGCTCTTATTGCTTGGCCAGCGTCGTCTCGAGCATCCACAGTGGACGAGCGTGCTCATATCGCTTGGCCAGCGTTCTCTCGAGCGTCAACAGTGGACGAGCGTGCTCTTATCGCTTGGGCAGCGTCCTCTCGACCATCCAGAGTGGACGAGCGTCCTCTTATCGGTGGGCGACGAGTTATTTACAAAAGAAGACATCATAATTATTTACAAAAGAAGACAAAAAAGAGGATTTAACATCAAAATTAGCATTAAGTTGCTGTGTAACCAAAGTACTGTCTAATACAAAAAGAGCACCAAGTTGCTGTGTAATACAAAACGAGCACCAAAGTATTGTCTAATACAAAGAGACATTAAAAAATACATTAAAGTTGTTCATTTATCCCCTTAAACTGCAGCTTCTTCTTCATTTCATGATGGGATGTTTGGTTGAGTTGATGGGTTACTTTGTTGTGTTTGTTGTGCTTTGGTGCAAGAAGTCCTGTTGTGGCCGACTTCCTTACAAATGCCACATCTTTTCTTGAAACCACCCTTCCTCATTCTTTTGTCATCGTTCACCAACTCCCATTGCTCCAACCTTCGCTTCTTCTTTGGTCTTCCAGGCAAAGTTCTTTTTGGTGGAGGGAGAACATCTTCATATGTGGTAATCTCCCACATATTGTTACCATTTATTGGATAGATAATTGAAGAGTATGTTTCTTCATATGTTGACTTCCTAAAACAACATGGAATGAATTCCTCTGCATCAAGATTTAGGAATTTCATAGCAGCTAACGAGTGGCAACATGGTATGGCAGTGATTTCCCACTTCCTGCATGTACACAAATTTTCATCTAAATTGACTACAAATTTGTCACCGGCTTGGGACACATGTCGAACTTCAAAAATCTTGTTTCCTGACCAGCACGGTATCCAATATTTAGTTAACTGAGACTCCTTCTTTAGTCTAGTCTTTATTTTTGGACAAATGTTCCCAGAAAGTGATTGACTTTTTGTCCTGTTAGTTGCCCATCTCTTCATCAAGTAAAGCCGGATTTCCTCCATCATGGTTACGATTGGCTTAGACCTTGTATGCAGCATTACACTATTGAAAGCCTCCGACAAGTTGTTAACCAAAGTATCACACTGAGCCTTGCTGCTGAATCTTGATCTTGACCAGTACCTACAACATATATATGTTCATCAATGTTACTGTGAATATTTGGCAGATTCTTAAGAATAGAAATTTAAATAAACACCTGGGAGGGATTTTTAACAAGTATTTGAAAGCCTCATCGTTAAGCTGTTTAATATTTCTCATTTCTGCTTCCCATGCTTGTGGATGGGTTGCTGTAGCTGCCTTCCACATCAAACGCTTGAGTTGTTTTCCAGGGAATTTCTTCCTAAAATTAGCGTATAAGTGCCTAACACAGAAACGTTGATCAACTCCAGGCACGACTTATTGTACAGCTTGTAGTAGTCCCTGTTGAATCAAATTATGACAGTGTTGTTAGAGATATGATTTCAACCTCAAAGATAATTAACATAATCGGGGAATAGGTCATGTGCATTACCTTTTGCTGGTCCGACATGAATGTAAATGATGAACTTACTTCCTCCCCACCGAGATCTTCAACCAGAAGTTGAAGGAACCATTTCCAAGTATCCTTGTTCTCTACTTCGACCACGGCATACGCAAGAGGTAACATTTGATCATTTGCGTCTCTACCAACAGCAGTTAACATTTCACCACCATACTTTCCTTTCAGAAAAGCACCATCCAACCCAATTATTGGCCTGCAGGACACAAAACTATCCTTGCAGGCCTTCAGACATGTATAAAACCTCATAAAACTGATTCCATCCACATTCTCTTCAACTTTGACTTTTACTGTGGATCCTGGATTACGAACTAAAACCTCATTGGCATAATCATAAATCCTTCTATATTGGTCTTTGAAAGACCCGTCAACATTTTCTGAAGCAATGGCCTTTGCCCTATAAGTCATACATCTAGATACACCCACATTCCATTTTCGATTTATCTTCTCACGAATTTCCTTTCCCTTTACTTGTGGATTTTCTCTAACAGTTTTTTCCAACCTTTTACTGAGCCATTTTGCATTAACTAATCCTAATTTGTGCTCTCTACTACATTTGTGGTCATCAACAATAGTCCTTAATTGCCACGTATGAATGGCTTCCATATAACCACAATATGCCATCCAGGGGCACTCTCCTTTAGCACCCATACATTTTACCCTCATTCTCTTCTTATCATTTTTAATATATTTAATATTTCTGCCATTTTCTATTGCATATGTTTTAATGGCATCCACAAAGTCTTCCTTGTTAGCAAAATAAGTTCCCACATCCCATTTATAATCTACCATTGTCTTAGGCATGCAGAAGGTTACAAACTTCCCATAACCCTCCTCTTCCGCATCTTCTGCTTCACTTTCTGCTCCACTGTCTAATTCATCATATTTCCATTCATCATCGGACAAACCTCTATGATGATCACTATTGATTCCATGATCCACATCACTATCATCAGATTGCACATCAACTTCAACATTACCAAACCAATCTGCCACTCTATCTCCTACCTCCTCTTCTAAATCACACTCAACATTAACATGAACCAGACCTTCCATACAGTCGTAATTAACCTCCTCATTGCCATCATCATGACCACTACTGGTCCAGCTTCCAACATCACAACCATCCTCTTCAACCTCACCCACACCAACATGTGTTTCAATTTCTCCTTCAACAACATCATCATCCTCACCTCTCTCACCTTCATTAACAGCCACCTCAAATTCTCTTTCACTGTGTTGTTCACATTCTGTTTGAATTTCTCCTTCAACAACATCATCAGCCTCAACTCTTTCTTCTGACACCACAACAGCCTCAACATCATCACCCTCACCAACCTCTGTTTCAATTTCTCCTTCAACAACATCATCAGCCTCAATTCTTTCTTCTAAAACAGGTTCAACAACCATACCCCCAACTTCCTCTTCACCTTCACCCATAACCATACCTACAGGTTCAACTTCTACTTCATCTGTATTTTGAGGAATATATTGTAACATATTTATCACCTCAGGTTCAGAGACGTTGTGAACAACAAATAGATGAACCTCACCATTAAGCCTGGCTAAGGTAATCATGTGCATGGCTCCTATGTCATCCAACAAAGGTTCCAACCTATTTTCCAAAACAGAACCACCACCAACGCAGTACAACAACTCCTTAAACCCATCATAACCTAGACCTTTTACTACACTGACTACAAGGAAATAGCTCCACATGTCTGGGTCAAAGGATAAACTTGTACTCTCCCCCTCATACTTAAGTTTTCCTTCATTTATGAACTTCCCACCATGGTGAAAAACAACTTCAAAATTTCCTTCCATTACGTACAACACAACAATTATATTTTAACCTATAAAGTAAGAAAAGACTTTAACAATGGGGGACCACAAAAAAAAGCATTAACAATATACACAACCCACTGAAAAAGACAATCAAACAACGCTTTAATAACGAGGGACCACATTGCAATCGAAAACGAAACAATATACAACATACAACAGGTTACGAAAACCATAAACGACAAAATCATCACAAAATTCAATCAAAAGCACATTTACTAACCTGAACACGTGGTTCACTTCGAACACTTTCGTCACTGCTTTCCACGTGCTTCACCGCCAACACCTTCCTGATTCTACCGAAATACCACCGATAGATCACTCGCAAATCTAGAAACGATACCTATTGTCCGCCAAATTGGAACCACAAAACACAACCGACAACCCTCGACAAAACCCTCTGCAATTTAGGGATTTCTCCTTCTCATAAAACACTCACTGATTGTGTTCAAAATCAAAACGCTGCGTTTTGATTTACCATAAAAAAACTCTTTTTAAAGCCAGCTCAATGCCACGTCAGTAACATTTCCTCATCTCAGCATCCCAGTCATCAATTTTTTAAACGCCGTCCAGCCAACTTAACGGGAAGGACTCAATTGATATGAATTTTCAAAATTAAGGACCATTTTGATACACTTTAAAAAACGAGGACCCAATTGAGACATTCGTACATAAATAGGGATGTACTAAAGGATTAAACCTATAGCCATTTAATATCTTTTTAAATTATTCTTATTTTTCAAATACCATATTTTAAATATTTTTAATTCAATCCATTGATATATACTTATCATATAGCACTTGCACACAACTTTTACGGAATCAAAATATAAACTTTGACTAATTAACCTCGCGACTTTAAAATAAATTTCATCTCACTCATATTTTATTAACTAACTTATACATAAAATAACATTAATTTCCTGGGTTGGTAACACTAAGAAGAAGAAAATTCGAAGATTTGTTAATATGACAGCAAAAACTGTGGATCGTGTTACCTCTTCTTGGCGAAGAGAGAGGAATTGCAGCTACAATGCGGGAACAGCAACCACGAAGTTGTGCACACATGAACTCTACTTATAGAGAATGTGTATGTAGCTAGTTATTAATTATTAAATTGTTAAATTAATATTTTAATATTTAGTTTCAGAAAATAAATTGGATTGAAATTTATAAAAAAAAATATTATAGCATCTTATAAGATTATTTTAAAAATACTTTTTGGGTTTTAACTGTTTATGACGTCAGAATTGAAAATGTTTGGAAAGATTTTATTCGTTTACAAGAGTCGAAATAATTTTAGAGTTTTTTAGAAAAATACTCAAAGTTATACCATGGATATCAAAACCATACAGAATTATAGTATATCATATTTTTGTAACCCATAATTATATTTTGAATTTATGATAAATAATTTATGGTGTGATATTTTTCATATCCATTTTAAAAAAAAAATAAATCCATCTTAGCGCTAAACATGTTAAAAATGATAGATTGAGATAGATATTATGTCATGTAATGAATTAAAATTTCTAAAGATAGTTTTGTATAAAAGGTCTTGCAAATTAACGTAGAATTGTTATAATTATATTTTTAAGACTTGTTTGACTTTTAATGGATTTATACTGTAAGAATATAAAATATTTGAAAAGACTATATAGAGGTATAACTTATAAGATACGAAAATATTCTACAGAGTTTTTTAGAATAATCAAAATTACAAAAATCATTGAAAAAGAATAATATTTTTATAAAAAAAGTAAACTCAATATACTTTTAATCGGTAATTAGTTTTAAACTTATGCCTTCAAGTCCTAGGTATCTTTTCATTTTAACTTCTAGTTTAAACCATGGATTCAAAATTATAGTATTTATTCATTGTTAATATTGAAGATAAAGATTATATTAATTATAAGTCATTTAAAAAGTTATCAAAGAGCAAACACAATAATCAAATCACCACTAAAGAATTTATCCTATTAAAAATTTACGTCTTAAAATATATTATAATATTTGTACATCACTTGTGATTATTACATTATTTGTACAACATTATAGAATGTCATGAAATTCATTTGAATACTTCTTAAAAGCAATTCATCAAAAATTCTATGCTTGAAATGTATAAGATTTAATGCTGAAAAACTTTTTACAGGATGTGAAAAAACCGAATTAAATGAAACCATATTTCATTGCCCTCCCTAAAAATCATAATTATTCTAATTGATTAACAGTTTTTTTTTTCAATTATTTAAAAGTTTTGACTGATTAGGATGATAACTTTTAGTATAAATAAAATCTTTTAAACTGCTTTAATGTCACATTTTATCTTTTTATAAGGATTTACATACTGCTTCTGAGCATAGTCCCCTTCGCAATGATTTCCTGTTTAATCTCATTTCTGCTCATACTCCATAGCTTTTCACTGAAGATGAAAATAACTATCTACCAGTTACCCTTCTAATGAAGAGATTAAGAAAGCTGTTTTTTTTATCTTAATGCTAGTAGTGCTTCTGATCTTGATGACTTTGGTAGTTCTTTTTATCATGCTTGCCGGGATAGTGTTAGTATTGATGTTTGCAATCTTGTCAAGCAATTTTTTTCTCAAAAATTGAATTTTGTCTCATATGAATGCCAATGTGGTTTCTTTTATTCCTATATTTCCAAGGACTGACTCTATTAAAGACTTCAGGTTTAAAATCATATCCAAAATTCTTGCTGATAGGTTGGCCTTGATTGCTAGCAGAATTGCCTCTTTTACTCAGAATGGCTTTATCAAAGGGCAGACAAATTAAATATTGTATCAGCATTGCTTCAGCAAAAAAGTTCAAGGTGATAATGTATCTTATAAAACTGACATCAAGAAAACCTTTAACACTCAGATGAGATTTTCTTATATAGGTGCTTCAGCGCTTTGGTTTTCATCAAATTTTCAACTCATGAAAAGATTCTTCAGTCTGCTCTTCTATCAATTAGGATTAATGGTAATCTTGTTGGTTACTTTTCTTACAGTAGAGGGGTTTGTCAGGGGATTCTCTCCCCTCTTCTGTTTTGTGTTGCTGAAGAAGCTTTGAGTAGGATTTCTCGACTTATCAGTTCTCAGAACATGCTCCCAATGGTTGGTCCTAAAAGAACTTAAAAGACATCTTTGTTTTCTGCAGAGTTAATTAGAGTACCCTAACTAACCTCATGAAACTACTGCATTCCTATGGTTCAGCCTCTGGCCAATGGATGAATTCAATTAAGAGTCTTTACAGCTGATTGTTCTTCTGCTTTAATAGGAGAGTTAATTGTGTTCTTGGCAGCAATAGAGGTTTATACCATTTAACTATTTATGGGTGCCAATTTTTGTGGGGACTCCTAAATCTCGCTTCCTTTAACCTCTTGCTAATAAAGTTAGGCTCAAGCTTGCCCTTGGAAAGGGAAAACTTTGAATATGATGGGCAAAATTCAGCTGGTAAACTCTGTCATTATAAATGACCAGCAAACTTGCTAAAAGAGGTGGATAAATGGTTAAAAATTTTATATGGACTGGTGATGGTAGTAAGCAAGGTTCTGTCGTTGTTAATTGGAATCAACTCTATGCCAGAAAATATGAAAGGGGGCTGCAAGTTGTTAATTTTCATGTGGAGAATAAAGCTTATCTTCTTCAGTTGGCTTGGTATTTTGCTTGTAGCTCTATGCCTTGGATTTTTCTAATGAGATCATGGATTTTAAGTCCAAATACCCAAAACTTGCTTCATATAAATCCTGTTGAATATGGCCTGGTATTAATAATTGGTATGACACTGTTTTGGAAAACACTTCTTGGACTGTAGGTGATGTAAACCAAATAAAATTTTGGAATGACCCATGGTGTTCCGGAGGTGTATTTCTTTGGTGTTCCATATGAAGAGAGACCTAAACTCTCTGCTAAGGTTTCTGAAGTTTTGCATGGGTTTGGTTTGATCCGCCATATTTTTGTATGTTTTTTTCCTTTTGATATTTTTCATGAGATGGCAGATGGCAAATGAACTCTAGAATGTCAACCGAGCTAAGATGCCATAATTCATAGTGAGGCTTAACATGAATTTTATAAAAAATAAAATAAAATTTCCTTTAAACCCCTTATTAAATACCCAGTCCTAAGTCTTTAATTAATCGTGAAATATATAATGCAAGTCATTAATTCTAGGAAACTTTGTGTGTGTGACTTTAATTATGGATCCCAAAATCAGATGTATAAATTGCATTTCATCCTCCTGCACTGTAGGAATTTAGGACGCTCAATTCAAAGACAAACACTGATTCTATTGAACTAAAATTAAACAGTTTAAAAAGCTAAGTAATTGAACAAGACCTAATCTTCAGGGACATGAGCAACCTAAATCTATCAGACCAAACCAACTTCTAAACCTAATCTTATAGGCTAAACAAAAGACCTAGGAGTGACATCTTCACTTGACCAAAATTTCACCACCTTTTGAACTCACCTTTACTCATCATCAACCTCAATCTCTTCTGCACACCACCAAGAAACAGGGCCTAAACCATCATGATCTAACGAACCCTACAAAATAGAAACCATGATAGGTCACTATTCCATTAATGTGCAATACTAGTTAGGCATAACAATTTGTTTTAATACTGCTGATTAAATAGGGATTCATCCAATCTCTTCCCATAACAATGCCCAGAAGTTCAACTACAACTTTTTAGTCGTGAATAGAAGAGAATCAACTTTTTTTCTCCTTCAAGAATTTTATTCCATAATTAAGATGTTGTGATGCGTATGACACAGACAAAACTAAGGTGGAAGCACGAGGATAAATAATAAAGGAAGCCCTGAAAAGAAATCTTTTAAGACGAGGGTATGATCCTCTACAAAAAATATGCCCCCCTCAAAACAAGATGTTCGCAATGAAGAAATTAATAAGTCATTATCAATTATGCATAACAATACATTATAACACTGATATAATAAAAACATCCTAAATACATCAAAATGAAAGAATAAAAGAATGATTTGTACTTATAATAAACCTCCAATCTGGAAAACTATAATAGAAATATCTTAAAAATACAAAAAAAAAAAAATAACAAGACAATTTAAAGATGCTTAAATTTCCCATCACAGTAATATAGCACTACTATAATGTTCATATATACATTGCATCTTTTAATATGTAATACAGTTGGACCATGCTTTTCTTTCTAGTTTTAAGCATTCATATATACTTTGCCCCTTTTAATATGTAGTACACTTGGACCACCCTTCTCATCTTTCTCTCTAGTTTTAAGCATTCAAAAAATTCATGGTAAAGGTAGTACAATTCGACTATACCTTGCATCACTCTTATGTGGTTTTAAGTATTCATGAACTAAGACAATTGTTGTAAGTCCTACATTGACTAAAGATAAAACCAAATTAAAGTATATAAGTAGATACAAACCTCATCTTATAAGTTGGTTTTGTAAGATTAGATTAGACTTAAAGTTCACTTGTTAGCATGGTATAAGAGACATGATTTATTGCTTATCCTAGCGAAATTCATTGTTTGTTGGGTCTGACTAAATTAAAATATATAAGTGAGTGCAAACCTTACCTTACAAGCTAGTTTTGTAGGATTGAGTAAGTTTAAAATTCACTTCTTAACATTAATGAATAAAGTAAAGGCAAACAATGGTTTGATGATCAACAAAATACTTACAGTAACCAACATAGGTGCAAATGGCTTTGATTCTTTTGGTTGCTCGACCGGAATTTGTGGATAACTCACATTTTGAACACGAAATTTGATCTGCCATATTGGTGTAAAAAATTTAGCTTATTTTTTTTCCAATCAGATCTGTCTTAAAAATTTTGGAGCCCTATTCTAATCATGAAAATTCAGCCTCTCTGCCCCTAATATTTAAAAGAAAAGATACAATTTTAATAGAAGGCTGGTACAAATTTGAGGACTTTTAAAATCTAGAAACCTCAATTATTTAAGGCCTTATACAGACCATCTACTTTTACATTTCCAATCATATAGTTTAATAAAAAGGGCAAAGAATTGCTAACCACGTCAGTTTCTTGAATAGGATATTCTTGGTCGTTAAAATCCCAAAACCATACGCCTTTCCTGATGTAATTTGAATAAGAACAGATAAGCATAATGTTTATCATAAATAGCAGGGTATGCATTACATAAAAATAATAAATGGTAGTAAGGAATACTACTGATGGGAGATGTCGGCTGTTAGATAAATCTCAGTACCTCAAAGAATTACTTGTTGACTCTTCGCTAAAGGATACCCTACATTCAACAAATAATAATAATAATAATAACAAAACAGCAATAATAACAATAAAAGATTGTTTGCATCCGGTTCACAGATAATCCAAAAAGTCAAACTAGATAGTGGAAACATCACCTTTTTCCTTGTTCATCCTCAACAAAGTGGTTTGGGTAGGGCATATGATGTGCAGGGACAAAAATATCATCAAAGAATCCAAGACTTACTGCCAGCCACAGATTCAGAATTATTAAGCAGGACTATCTTGAATAAATCAATATTTGACAATCAATTAACATTTCAGATAAAGCAGATAGTAGATGGTGTTGTTTCATGATGAAAAAAATAGGTTGTTTTCAGTGTCACATTACAGATACAGAAATACAAAAACTAGCTCTGGTAACAACTCCATCATAGAAAAGTCACATTATTCTTTTAGAAAACACTTTTAGCGTCAATTAAATTCATAGTTATCGATCCTAATAGAATAGCATGATGACTGACTGTCAGGTTCCTAGATAGAGGAAACCAGGAAAAACCCACGGCAACCACCTATAATCACTGAATAGATCTTGTATTATTGATTCTAGGCAACAAATACAGCATGAATGCAGCCAAGGGACAACGTTCCCTTCACAGGATGCCAATGATCCTGCCAACACTTCTCCAAATTTTCAAAAACGCCCCCTGCATACAAAGACCCCCACTATATATAGAAAGCCTCACTCCACCCAACAATCCCCTAACAACCCAACTAACAATTACTTCTATATATTTTTTTCTCCTAACATACAAATTACATATCCTATCACATTCTGAAATTATTTTATTATTAATATTAATTAATTTATTATATTATATTATTTGTTATCATTTATTTAGTCTTGTTACTAATAATTATTTAGATTATATGTTATATGTTACGCTTTAAATAGTTTATAATATTTGTTTTTCATTTATCTTGTTATTATAATATCATGCTTTAAATTAAAAGAGAAAGACAAACTAAGCTGAACACAAATTAAAGCCCAACCCAACAAACCAAAACATAAAAGGAAGAAAATATAAAAGCTTTAAGGCAATATTGACTATAACCAATTCGCTTCTCTAATCGGTTCTGAAAGTATTGTGCTACGAGTAAAATGTAACAGAGAAATGAAACAAAAGTAAGACATAAAAGTGATTCTTCTCCAGCAATATGCATCATAGAACAGTATTGAGGAACTAAATCATGCATGTCAACAGAAACAAAATCAACTAGCTAAAACAGAGACATACATTGTAAGCCATTAGAATCAGATGAAATAAGCCTTGCAGTGATAATTTCCCCCACAAATGGACGAAACATAATTATATTGAATACGACCTGCCAGAAATATTGGAACTTAGTTATTGCATAGACACAATTAAATATATAATCATTTCTGCCATCATACCAAAAGTAGTGAGTTAAGCACAACTTGGATAAACTTTACAATAAAAGAAAAAAAAATAAAACGTATGATGAATCAAACAAACTTCTTCCACAATTCAAAATCAATTTATGCACATTAATTTTGGAGAATTAGATGAGAACTTCTTTATAAGTCAAAGTGCATAAGTTGATTTTAACTTCCTGAAGTTAAATTCATTTTAACTCATTTTCCTTTATAAATACTTACAGAAAATTTTATCTAAGTATGACCTTACAATACGTCATAAATTGTAAATAAGGGATGTTAATAAAGTACAACCGTTTTGCAGGTTCCAGTATGCTGAAAAAGACTCATTACAACTCAATAGAATATCAACAATTTTGTGGCCATTAATCAAAATTTAAGGATTAAACTCTAGGTCAGCCAACAATTCTTTCCTAATAAAGTCAAACTACTTTGTTATGAGAAGCAAACATGACTTTTAAACATAAAAGTTTGGTTCAACTTTGAACTCTCATCACATGCAGGATAACAAGTTCAAAACAAACCCATGAATTCATACCGTATAGGTCGGAGCCCCATCACCTGGAAAGATAAATCCACCGTCAATGGATATGATATCATATACAGAAATGCAAAGGCCCAAGTTTGCTATAACCTGACATGATTATAGAAACCAAAAATGAAGCCAAGGAAATTAAGTCAATTACACAATAATGGTTCAATACGGAAACTGAAAACAGTAGCAACAAAAAACCTTATCTAAGAAAAGTTTTTCAAGCTCCATGTGAATGGCTTCTCGAATGGGAAGAACAAGACGAGGAGGAGGCAGGGGCAATTTGTGTTCAATTTTACTGAGATAGAACATTGAGCCTGAACCAAATTACAGAATATTAAGGTCCAGAGTAGATACAACCAAAAAAGAACGAAAGTGTACATTGTGTTAACCAAAAGAGCTAAGCTAATAGAAGATCGAAGTTCTTCTTATTCTGATTCTGTAGTAATGTAAGCAAGCTTATATGTGGTTTTAGCATATAACATGGGGGCTAGGGAGAAGAACATGAACCAGAACGTCCATATTGTAATCAAGGATTCAAAGAAAACAAAAACTTTACACATTTTAGTCCTTATACTTCATTGTCCAATCAGTAAGTGATTCCACAATGTCATTGATTATTGATTAAATCCTCTACCAGGATCTTGTAAACAAGTATCAGTGTTTAGTATAGTAGATCATACGAATAATTATAAAGGCAAAAATAAAATATAAAATAACAATAAAATCACAGGCTTGCAGAGAATTGAGGATGCACCAGGCTTTTTTAGGCACCATTGTTGAAACTCTTTTTGGTCGCACAAAAAGCCAACAAAACTTGGTCCCCACTAATGTAGCATAGGGCAACCAAGATATCAATCCTAGGACTCAGCTAAAATCAAGTTTTAAAGTGTAGAGTTAAGGTCTTTTTATTTACTAACTATTACTATTAAACTAGGTGGGGACAATTAAAATGAATGGAACTAAAAAGGATTGAACTATTAAATGCTGATGCAAACGTAAAACTGTATTTAAACTAATCCTATATGATGCATGGGAAATGAGAGAAAAGAATTAAAGAATCTGTATTAAAATAAAGAAAATGAAATTTTAATATGAATCCCAAACTAGATTAAGGAATTAATGCTAAAAGAAAGGACCTAAACTAATGTAAATCTACTCATGCAAGCTAATAACAGAATCTGAACCTATATTATAACCTATTAATGTTGTGACTAAACGAACCTGAATATGCAAAGAAAACAATGATGAATAAAAGAAAAATCATATTCCTATACGTGTTATGGAAATTTAGAGGTGAAGGCAAGGACTGGCATATCACATAATCAGAACCTAAAAACTTAAGAGACAATAGAAGAATCACAATCTAAATTCAAGATCAACTCAGTAGAAAACCAATCAAAAATGAAGGAATAAAGCAAAGAATGAATAAAATGAACTTGACTCAAAACTGTCCTACATTTATTACAGCAGAAAAAGCAAATTAAAGGAGAAGAAATGAATGAACATTGGTCAAAAACAAAACTCAAAATCAGTTTCACAAAGGATTTGAGCTAAGAGTTTTGATTACTCTTCAGAAGGAAATTATGTGAAAATAAGCCCACTTTGGGGTCTTTTAAGTTCATGTTTCAGAACTTGAATGTGGTAATCTCACTCAATTCCCCAATCCAATGTAAACCTAACTCAGAATTTCGCCCTCAACAAACATCAGAGCCTATTCTAAGACAAATGAAACATCTACTTTTAATATTCTCACTTTTATTAACATGAAAAATCAAAAAGCAGCAGGGATGAAACCTAACAATTCAATTCTAATCTACTATACATTTAAGAACTCAGAAATGCAACCAATATGAACCCAACAACATCTAACTCCTACACATTTCAATCAAAACGAAAATACTAGATCAACAGGAATTATCAGAAACTATCTAAACAGAACTAGTACACTCTAAACTCAGGAAACTAAAACCTAATCTTTACAAATTGCATTAAAAGTAGAATCAATCATCATAACCTAACTACTTCAACCAAAAACATCAAATACAACTGTAAACTAAATCTCAAAGCATCAATATAAAAGTGGAACTCTTTACTGCTAACAAATGCAATTAAACGAATTAACATCACAATTGAATAAAGAAACATACTGAAATCACATCAAATATTGAAATCAAACCAGAATCGTAATCGGAATAGAACAACTCCAACAAATCAAAGTTTATTACAAGTGCAAAAGAAAAGTACAAGGAGAAATAACCGTAGAAGCAAAGCCGAGCACGGGCTGTCACCACCTTGAGTTAACGCTACTCTACGAAAAGAGTCAAAAAAACCTAACTACGATATCTCGCTCACAGAACTCTCGCCAGTGGAGTGGAGTCTGTCAGCCTCCACCGTACAATACACACAAAAAGCTATTTACAAACCCCTCTTTTATAGGGTGAAAAAAAGAGGGAGAAGGGAAAGGGGAAGAAAACCTCTTCGACGCTTCGCGCTCTTCTTCAATCGGACGCTTCTCCCTCCTTCTTGATCTTCAGCCCTTCGATCAACTTCTTTAACTTCGCCGGTTCGAACTCCGCACGTGTCTCCAGTCTTCCTCTGGGTAAGTGGCCCTTGAGCCCTAGAGCTCCACTTTCTCTTTCGTTCTCTCTCGTTTTCCCTTTTGCAAAATCCTAGCTCGAGGGCTCTTTGCCAAAATGAAGTCTCAGTGCAAAATTCCCAGGGAAACAGCAGCCAAAACACTGTCATTCCACTAACAGCAGCCCAATCTCAGCAGCCCAATCCCAGCGGCCCAACTTGTGCAATGCAGAAGAGATTTACTCCCTCCACCACCCCATCTTCTCCCAACTTCAAATGGACATTCTCTCTCACCAGAACGACAACAATGCCACCTCGCGCCCCTTCACCTTCTTCGCTCCCACAGACGCATCCCTCTTCGCCCTCGACATGACTCAGACCGCCTCCACTTACATTGACACGCTCCGTTTCCACGTCGTCCCTCGCCGGAATTCTTAGCCCCCGATCCAACGTTTATCATTCTCATTCTCCTTCGCCTGTTGGTTCTTCAGAAGAGGAATCTGAGTGGAAAGGTTATACTCCGGCAGGTTTGCCTCCGAGATATCCTGGTTATTCCGACGCTTTGACTTCAGCTCCGGCGCCCTAAGCATTAGAAGGAATGAGAAAGTGTCTGAATCCCGTTGTGGGGTTGGAAGAATCTGACATGCAATGTCATTCAGCATGAATCGTACAGTTCAATTTGAGTGACACTCACAGTGCCACTAAGTGGATATTGACATGCGTTTAAAAAAGCAACTCATATCCACGTCTGTTACAGTCTTACAGACTTATATATTCAAACCTGTGAACCTTCAACTACCACTGAGACGAAGCTTTCCCACCACCTTCTAACCACTACTAAGATTTGCCACTTCCTCCAATCATTGGAGTACCTTCTTGCACCACAACGATGTTTTGCTATCTCCAACCAAACACACCATAATAACCCCACATTACATCACCACACTTTCAGCAAACAAAAATCACAGGGAGAAGAAGATTGAGAGGAATTTCATTCATATAGTGGTGGGTGGAGACATTAATGAAGTGATTGATTGTTGGGTAAAAAGATAAAAACAGAAATTAAATATTACTGAGAAAAAAAAATGAGAAGGTGCAAGAGTGTGGTGAGAAAAAAAAAATGCCTGCACCTCACAACCCTTGTCCTGCACCTTCAAAACAAATTTTAATTCCAACTTATGCCCTTGCCACACTAAACGAGGAGAGAGAGGAATATTTTGGATTTTTAAAAAGTTGAAGAAAACTTAACTCCTCTTCTCTGCCGCATCTCACGATCAAATCCTATACCTACACCCTCTCCTTTGCAAACAGTTTGCTCTCTCTTTTTCACTCCATCCTCCTCCTCTCTACCATTGTGTCCCTGTATCTTCTCTCCGTTGCGTTCCTGCCATTGTTGCTCGCGTTCCGTTGTTTTCGTCACAAATCTGACGTCCAGAGGTTAGTAGCTTGCATCTGCTGTGTATTTTTGTTTGCTGTAATCTGTGGTTCGTTCGTCGTGGTTCGTGTTCGTCGTGGTTCGTGTTCGGTCACCGGAGCTCGCTGGAGCTGGACGTCCGCAGTTGGAAGTGCGGAAGGGGATCAGAACGCATTTCGATATGCAGCAAGGAGAAACGCAGTTCGATCTGCGGTAAGCTCAAACCGCAGTTCGATCTGCGGCACACATATACAACCGCGTTTCGATGTGCGGAAGCGGATAACCGGAGGTGATAAAAGCATTGGAGCAGCTTCAGGAATCAAAGGACATGCAGAGAAAAGGTGCTGATCATAAACATCATCATGTACGCAATTCCGGCCAAGGCCGATCAACCGGCACCCCTGGTGATGCAGATGTGCCTAGAATTGCTTCTGCTTATCCTAGACCTACAGCTTCTCTCCTTGGCGGTTGATACACTTTTGTGATGCGGCAAGTAGGAAGCAGAATACACAGGATTCAGAGGTTTAGGTCTGGCATGAACCATATTTATGTAAGCAATGTATAGTTTGCATTATTTCTGTTATATTTTGTGCTATATATAGATTTTTTTTTGCTGTTGTGGTCCTGATTGTTAGACATGCAAGAGTCTAATGTGGATCCTTGAGATTATGGTGTTCATTAATTTTGAACCCTGTAGAAATTTGCAACACTGCCCATGTGGTTTATGCTCTTCATATTTATCTTTTGCATTAAATATGTGAAAAAATCTTAATAATGTTGACTACCTGACATCCCTCCCCAACCACCATGTGCACCCTGCTTTTCATCTGCTTCAAATCATCCTGCTAGCATTGTGGGTCACTTATGGTTCAACCATCTGTGACATTTGTTGCAGTGACATGGATCTGGGAGAATCATTTTAAGTTATTTCTTGAAAATATAAAAGTATACAAACCAGTGAAGTTTCTTTTGTTATCAAGCTTTCTTAATTAATTTTCAGTATATATCTAAAGCATATGATTGTATATACCGCAGTCTGCACATTCATTTCAGCAGGTATCTATTTATTTATTGATCCGTGTGTTCACACATTACAACATTATAGAGAAATGTTTTAAAATGTTGAAATTCACTCTAACCAAATCAGGTTCAATATATTAGAATATATATTGAGACTAAGAAGTTATTGTCTGGTTTGTAATGGAATAAATTAAGTAAATATCACTCTAACCAAATACACACATATCACAAACCGCACTTCAAAGTGCGGCCTCAAAATAAAAAACGCAAGTGCGGCTGCGTCTTTTCGCACCTCGAAGTGCGGTTGCGTATCTGTCTTCTTCTTTCTTCTTCCTCTTACCGTCACAGCATATCTCCAAATCTTCCAACAGCACTACCACCACCCCGAGAATTTTAACCACAACTCAATCCAATTCAATACACAGTAAACAAGTGAAGTGAAGAAAAATAACTTGCTACAGTACAAAACGAAGAACAGGGCACTTGAGGGTTTATAACCAAAAAATATTTTTGTGGTTGGCAGTTAGAAAAATGGTTGGAGGTTAAAAAAATTAAATTCATTAATTACGTTTTGACTTTTTATTAAATGAAGGACAAAGAGGTAAATTTGGGGATGCAGGATGAACTGAGTGAGGTGTAAGAAGAATCACTCAAAATGAAAAGGTGCAGGAAGCTAGCTGTATGTGGTGGTGGAGGGAGTGCAGCTGACAGCCTAATTTTAAAACAAGAGGCACAATTTAACTGTTGATCAGATGCAACCAGCCTAATCAATTTTGTTCTTAGTTAAAAATGTATTTAATTTGTAAAAAAGAAAAAAAATTGATTAAAAATTCTTAAACAGTTTTAGTTTAAAGTGTTTTTCTGTCTCTCCAATCTTTTTAAGAAAATTCATTTTTAATTTTAATAAATTTTTTCTTTTAATTTTTTCACATTCTTATTAAAGTTGTTATGCATCCCATTTTAAAATATGTGAATTTCGAAATCTAATTCATAATTTTTTTTTAAATTTTATTTTTAGATTTAAAACTTAATAATAATATATTTTAATATAAATTTAAATATTATTTAATATAGGTTTTTTCTTAAAAATTATTAAAATAAAATTTCTACTATTATAATAATTATATTAAAAAAATTAAAATAAAAATAGCAATAACAAAAATAAAAAAAGAAAAAATAATAATAAAATCTGATTTAATATATTTAAATATATTAAATCTGATTTTAAGCTATTATTTTTATTTTTGTTTTTTTAATTTCATTATTACTCATATTTTAATATTTTAATTTTATTTTTCTAATAAAACTAATATAAAATTATAAATCATATTTTAATAATTATTAAAATATAAAAATACTATAAATAATATTAAAATTTTTAATTAAATTAAATAATTATAAAATATTAAATAAAAAGAAATTTAAAATTTATTTATCGGACATCCATCAAGAAGGTTTTTTAACGGATTGATATATGATAGCAATACAAGCTCAAATGACCAAAGGCCTTCCTGCAATTAAAATCAGGATCCATCAGCAAAAAAAAAGCATGACATTTCAACAATTAAAGAAATTAAAAACAAAATAAAAACAGATTTTTATTAATTTTGTTTAAAAAAATGTCAATTTTCTAATTATTTACAAACACTAAAAATACATCTAAAAACTTATTTTTAATTAAAATTCTAAAAAACTAAAAAATTAAAGAAAAAACCTAAAACTATCCTAATTCTAAACAATTAGTAACTAAACTGAACCCACAGGAAAAGATACAGAGAGTTATTATCCATTTTTCATGCGTTTGTACACTAAACTAATATTTGAGTCAATGGGAAATCTGTTTTCTTACTTGTCTTTTGTCTTGAACTTTCATGACATGTTTTTATAAAATCTGATACAATACGAAACCATGGGTAGTGAGATATCTTGTCAATTATAAATTCAAATTTGTTACTATTATAAAATAAACAATTAAAATAATAAACAAAATTAAATAATTTAAAATTTGATATTTTGTCAAATATTTTAATTTATTAATTTAAATACAATTTATTATTATTATTATTATTTAATAACTACTTTTTCTTAATTTAAATCTTATTTTAACTTATTTCATATTTCTAAAATTATTTACTTATATTAAATTATTTTAAATATTTTTTTATCACATCAATCAAATCATTTAAAAATATTTCTCTCATTTCTCGTCACTTTCTCTTCATCTATTTCTATTTTCTTTTCTTCCTCTTATTTCTTTTCAATTATTCCCTCCATCCAAACAATAGAATTTGCATTTTTTTTATATCTGGCCACCACGGTTTTATTGATTAGGACTCACCTTCTCAATGCAACACTTACAAAATGGTTGTTTTGTTTATGTTCAAGCAATCTTTATAAAATTATTGCTTTATCCATGTTTAGATAATATTTATATATATACGTTGACTAATTTAACATTGTCTAAAGTTAAAAAAATATTGTGTAATGACGTAAATAGTAAATAATATTTATGTTTTTAGTGAACTTAGGATAACATGATAAAATAAATCGTAAATAAATTTAGGCTTAACTATTAATTTAATTTTTTATACTGAGACTTTGTTTTGATATTTATATTTGTTTTTATCAATTGAATCACAATATTTGTTCAATAAGTTTTAAATTTAATATGAATTTTTTTTCAAATTAACTTTAATTTTATTTGAAAGATAATCACATATCATATTAATAAAAGACTTAATTATTTTATATTTTTCTTTATTTAATTAACTTTTTATATTTTTTAAGTGGAGACAATGTAGTCTCTTTTTCACCATCATTGTCCTCCATAAATTCTAAGAATAAACTTAAAAGTCATAATTAAGTTTGTGTTTATCTTTAATAATGTAACATAAGAAAAGATTTTATATATATGATATTGAATTTAAAAGAGATGATCTCAATGAAAACGTAAACGTATGCTTGCCTGCTACTGCTAATGATGTTAATACTAATTTGATGAAAAAGACCTCTCTATTTAAATAATAATAAGAACTTAATTGAATTAAAAAATTATAAAAACAAAAATAAATTATGAGTTTAAATAAGAACCAAATTACTAATTAAGTCTTTGATTAGACTAACAAAGTCATTTTCGAAAGACATTAACATCAATTTAACAAAACATATCACATTGACTGTATTTACTAAATATTGGAACTTAATTAATTAAAAAATAAATATAAAAAACAAAATAAATCAATATACATGTTGATTTGTTAGTGTGGAATTTATTTATATTTTTGCATATTTTGTTCATTGCATTTCAAGTCTTTTTCACTATTCTTGTAGAGATATATCTAGGACTAAAGGTGCGAGCTTGCAATGACTCAACTTATTACATGCTTAATAACTCACCCTCTTATAAACGAATTGTTGAAATACATTTTAATGATAACTCTTCAGCTTCCGTATTAAAGCTTACAAAATGGACATACAAAAAGAAACAAAGACAAGAAACTCAAGTTCTATCATCAGATTAAGAAGACAAACCAGAGTTCAAGACAAACTATTAGGCTCCACCTGTTATGTTCTATAGTTCTAACCAGTGTCTATGTGACACATTTTTAAGTTTTTTTTTTTATTCAGGATAAAATAATTTATGAATATTTATGTGTCATAAAGTTTGATGGGGACCAAGAATAAGTGGGAATCCACCACCACCTAATAATATTTTTGTTTGATTCAAGACATACAACAATGTACAAAATACTAGAGATGTTTTTTGATGAGATATTGGTGATGTTAAATCTAAAACATAAGTTGCATTATTTTCCATGGTTAAACATTCAACACTATATAAATGTTTTTGGCTTTGGATATTCACTTTTGAAACTAATTGTAACTATGGTCGCTCATACTTAATTGTGAGTAGTACTTAGAACTCCAAAGAAAGGGTTTGTCATTGCAGAATTTAAGACAAAACCAGCTGAATTCAGCAGTGCCATGTCAACCTTTTCTTGAGAAAGATGCAAGAAGTCACCAGTTCTCTCAAAACCACATAGCTGAAGAAACTCTACACCTCCATTTAAACTTCCAACTCTATCCTGTTAAAAAAGCATGTATGAAAGAATATACTACATAAAAATGAGTTTAATTTCTATACACTATTGTCAACCAATAAAAAATAACTGAGTATGACCATGGAAATAATTATTATATATAAAAAAATCTTAGCAAACATGAGTTTATGATTAGATGATAGTATAAAATACTTTTTCTTTTTTTAGTAAAGAACCTGTTCCACCAAAATTATATTGACGTCCTCACCTTAATGAGAATGTTGCATTTCTCAAAAGATCACAGTGATTACTAAAATATGAAAATAAAATTTCCAATGACCAATCAGAATGAGTCCAATGCAGGAGAATGGATCTACAAAGTTCATGATCACTGAGTGAAGGACTTGGCTATGTCTCAGATATGTTCTGCATGAATCTTCAAGACTGTATCTAGTATACCCTGAATCTTTAACTTTTCTAGGTAAAATTGTTTGATGAAACACGATGAACCTTACACTCCCAAAAAAAAATGTTTTGTTTAGAAAAAAATATGTCTTGATAATTACCAGGAATAATGGATTATTCAGTCGTATTTTCCTGTACTTTTCCTCCTTGGGATTCTTGGCAACATTTCCAACATAGATTAGTAGTGTTTGAAAGGCTCTTCTGACTCTTGCATCCTCACCCTAAAAAAATTTTTAGAATTGATAAAATAAAGACAGAAAAAGTACAAGCTCTTGATAGCAAGTATCATCTCTATCAAAAAATTAAGGTGATCATTCTAATCTATATCAGAAAATTAAGGTGGTCAGTCTCATCTATGTCAGAAAATTTAGGTGGTCATTCTCATCTATATCAGAAAATTAAGGTCATTCTAATTTTGGAAAGGAAATACAATACTTCCTGTCATTATTTTGAGTGATGTTTTTGAATGTCATGATAAAGTGCAAGAGTTATAGAATGAGCCCGTAATTACATTTTCAGATCAAAGATTAGTAAAATGTTTCATGGGAAAGAAGATATCAGTGTGTCACCTGATGGTTACGCTTCAGATTCCTCAGACATTCTCTTAACTGCTCAGTTTTTGTAGTTGTATAAACTGGATTTAACTTCTGCAATTTGAATTAAAGTCAAAATTATTGATAATTTTTGCTCCACAACAACAAGCTGAAAAGAGTTGCTAAAAAACAAGGAACTAGGCAATCATTGTATAATAAAATAGATCGTAACCATACCTTTTCCTTTTGTAGTTTAGTAGCAGATGATTTGATGGTTCCTTGGCCTTCTAAAGGCAATCCTTGTTTAAATTTTCTATTTAACTGTAAAGTTATACAAATATAGAGCCATTTTAGCATTCACAAATGCCGAGATGTATTTAGAAGAAAATTAGACTGCAACACTTTTCTACTGAACATGGTACTTTCTATTTGAGGATGAACCACCCTTTATTACGAAATTCCTTTATGCCAAAATGTTAAAAAATGGAAGTTTATCATATTATGATGTGTATCATGTAAAATGTATTCAAAACACTACATCCACTTCTTCACATGCTTTGATGAATACTTAACTAAGAAAAACATCAAGCAAATTGAAAGCAGTTCTATCCAACATGCTTACATCTATGAGTGAAAAATGTGTTCAAATCCACTAAAAAACTACATTAAAATACTACTTCTGAGTTGACTAAGTTGCAAACACAACAACTGCAACCCTTGAACTGAAAAGCTGCACATTTCTTCCTTGAACAATTTTCAACAGGTCAAGTTTTTTGCATCATTACTGACATTTTCTTCTCCCTCGTTTCTCATAAGTCCTTACACAAACTATTCCTTGATTGTGTATTTATAAATTACTGGAACTTGGAAAATTTATGATAGGAAACTAATTGTAACTAATTGTCAAAACAGAAATTTGGACAAATTCAACCAATTTCTTTGTCGAAAGATAGTCTCTTCAAAAGTTGTTTGATAAAACAACAAAAGTCTTATCCCATTAGCTGATGTTCAGTATAAACCCTAAACAAAAAAATAAATTGTTGAGTTTGAGCTACATATCTTTCTGTTATATTCATTATAAACCACTAAACTGCTACGTTTCTGTCATTAAGGAAAATCTATTTCTGAAAACTGGTTGTCAGTTCCTCAAAAGCGTTAAAAACCATTTTCTTAAAATGGATGACACCTTGTTTCTGTTTCTCTTCTTGGGTTGTACTTGTTGTTAAATCAACAAAATATACTTTTACACAAGGACGTCTGATAGGTTTCTGAATTGGAAACCTATCTGATTCGCACAATCACACACTAAACAAACAGTAAAACAGTATGAACTGTATAATTTTGTATAACTGCACAACCAACAACCACCAAGAGAACCAAGTTCTCTCTCCACAGGATAGGAATAATCCTGTCTATACACGTATACAATTCAAAAGGTGCCTATTACTTAGATACATAGGAGCTTTATTTCCCGCCCAAACTATGTTACAGTTATAACTTCCTAACGCCTCTCCCCCTCTTTATTCTTTTTTCTCTTCCTTTCATAAACTCTCCATACTCTATCAACATCATATTTCAATTGAATGTATTGTCAAAAAATGATAGCAAAAGAGACAAAAAAGATTTACTTATTTGTCCATGTGTTATTGATTGTGTAGTTTATAGGAATTTATATAATACAATCTCCCTAAAATCAATGCAAATATAAGGTACTACAGTTCAACTTGTGTCTGTTAACTAACATGATGGAAAGGAATTTTAGCCTCCACATATTGATATAGTGGCATTCTGGGACTGCAGTAGAGACTATATTGATATGTGAAAATGAAATTGTCAACCGCAACATAGTTTATCAAAATAGATCACCCCTGGAGATATTATTAGAAAAGTAACTTTATACCTTATCCTGCTCTAGTTTCTGTAGAACTTTCTCTCTAGCTCTTTTCTCTTCTTCTTTTTCCGCTTTTCTCAGGGATAAATTCCTTATTATAGGATAGGACAACGTAAGTTGGAACAAATAATCTCCTTATGGAAAATGAAATGAAGCAACTAATGAACATTAATATACCGTTGTCTTTCATTTTCTTCAGCAACTCGCTTTGCTTCAAGGAGTCTCTTACCTGCTTGAATCCTCTCCTGCATTCAAAGCTATAAAAAGGTTATAAAAGACCTTTATGATTAGGGAAACCAACTTGTTCAGTGGATATAAATTCTTTTAGATACAATTTGCTCACACAATTAAAATAGATGAAAGAATTAACTATTACTTTTGGGCCAAATAGAAAGACTTATGTTAATCTACATTAGAACTTGAATTCTATTGACATAATATACAAAAGTGAGGAATGATTGACTTATTATCAATGGAATTCGCCCTCGTCAATATTTTATTAGGACAGCTTCGTCACATAAATTGTCAAATTTTTATTGAATGTTATGCTAAAACTAGTGAAGAGAAAGATGTCTCTACTTTTAAGTCAAATAAATGTATTAGATGTATTGCTTTTTATGTTAATTAGGGAAACATGTCTCTATTTTAATTATGTTATTTTTATATGTTCATTTGTATTTGGGCTTAACGCAAATTCTTTTTATTATAAATACATTAGAGTATTTTTTACACAAGGGAGATTAATCCTATTGAATATAGTAAAACCTAAATGGGATTAATCTCTCTTGTGTAGAAAATACGAATAAGATACTATATTTATAATAAAGGAAATATGGATTAAGAATAAAATACAAATAAAGAATAATAACAAAGAAACTAAAGATAAAAGATAAAGAGTCAATGATTCCAATCACAATATAATGTCATATATGAATAAAAAACTAGTAAAATGACAAGAACAACTAGAACATCATGGAAACAACAAGAAGGAAAGAATAAGAGAATAGGTGTGAACTAGAAACGAAACAAGATTAGAACATGAATTAAAGAACAAAAACTGAATCACCACTTGACTACTAAATATCAAGTTAAGAGTCTTGGAACTTCAATCTCAAAAGACTTTTAAAATGCTCTGAAGCATTTATATATCAAAAGTGAATTAAAAAAAGAGAGGGAATGTATATAGCCATTCAAGGTTTCCATGGTTGAAGTTTACAATAGTAAAAAAGAGGAAAATTTAAAAAACTCAAATTCAAATTTGAAAATCCTAGATCAAGATCAAATGTCAAGATTAATCCCATGTGTTCCAAACTTGTATCGCATTGGCCTTGCCTCTCCTTGAATGAGATAGAACATTATTATAAGTTTTGGGGCATGAATTGGGCTTGAATTGTTATCACATGCTTATTGCTTCTCTTGCACTCCTTGACCGAAATTGGTAGACTCTTTTTATCTTGATTGAAATGCAAAATAAGGCCAAATTAACCTAGACAACAAAAACTATTTGCACCTAAAAATTATAAGAAAAAGTTAATCCTAAGAATTACAAGTCCAAGAAATACAAAAGATTTGGTGGGCAAGAGCATCTATCATTGTCATGTTTCTAGTTAATCTTCCAGGATTGATGTTTTCTTGCTCATTTTCTTCTTCCTTATTCACGCAAACTCATTATTCTCATAAGGTTTTGATTTTTTCTAAGGTTATGATCCAATCCTCCTCACATGGTCGAGATTTATAGACTAGAAGAATACTTGTGCCAACAAAAATGCCTTTACTTCCTAAAATGTTATGCAAGGAGGAGAGGGCTGTTCACTATTAAGAAACTCTAATGTAACTAGTTTTCTTGGTAAGCTAAAGGTTAGTTTAAAGCTCACCTATGGGAAAATCCTATTTAAGAATAATGTTTTCCATGTGCATAATATCTGTTACAATTTGATGTTTTTATTTCAGCAAAGTATGTGTAAAAGATTTGAATGTGATAAAGTTATACTGTCTATATGTGGGGGTAGTAGTACGTGAATGTTATATAGAGTAATGCTAATTTTTCTATCAAAGTTTTTGAAAGGAAGTATCGCTAGCATTATTCATGCTATATGTGGGTATTATAGTGGTGGTTACCTTTTGTTGAATGCTTTAGGAACTGAAAGAAAACTATAGTGTAAAAGGTGAGTGTGTCTACTCAATAAATTTATAGCTCGTGAGTGGTAGGCTTGGTGATAGTCCTCAATTGATAAATTCATCTTAGTGTTGATGTGAGATGCCTCTATGAGATCCTAAGTAAACTCTCTAAAGGTCAAAAGAAGTCTTAAGCTCATTGTATGCTTTAGTGATGGCGCAAAATTCTTAAATACAACCTATTGCATGTCTCAATCAATACAAGCCTACACATCTATAAATTTTGTAGCAACAATCACAAATTGGAAAGAACTCATGCTGAGAAAATTATTTCATTTGTCTGTATTCGTTTGGAAAGAGCACAACTTGATGGCACATGTATATCATATCATGTATGGCTTTCGAAACAAATGATGTTTCAAGTTAAATAAATGTTATACTTCTATATATATTTGATGGGTCTTTCAAGGGGATTTACCCAAATGATTCAACAACAATGAGACATGAGTCATAACCGACATAAAGGATTAACACCTTGTGCTCAACTTTTTTATATTTATCCATTGTGGAACTTAGACTCATACTTGAATTCCCAATAATCTTCCCCTTAAGGGTGAGTAGACTTATGATAGGATATAATGTGATAGGATATAATGGATGCAGGAGAGAAGAAAACAAATTAGGAATTAGTTGTTAGTTGGTTAGTTGGTTGGGGGGGCTTTATAAGAAGGCAGGGAGGTCTTGTGTCAGGAGTAGCTTTTGATATTCATTGTATTGACTGGAGGTTGTTCCTGTGGAGGGAGAGTGCTCCCTTGAGAGTTGGATGTTGTACATTTGTATTCTAGTTCATCAAAGTAATATACAGTATTGTTTTGTTCTGTATTCTCTGTGTGTGTACAATAATAATCTTCCCCTTAAGGGTGAGTAGACTTATGATAGGATATAATGTGATAGGATATAATGGGTGCAGGAGAGAAGAAAACAAATTAGGAATTAGTTGTTAGTTGGTTGGGGGGCTTTATAAGAAGGCAGGGAGATCTTGGTCAGGAGTAGCTTTTGATATTCATTGTATTGACCGGAGGTTGTTCCTATGGAGGGAGAGTGCTCCCTTGAGAGTTGGATGTTGTACATTTGTATTGGTTCATCAAAGTAATATACAATATTGTTTTGTTTAGTATTCTGTGTGTGTGTTGTTTTGAGTGATAGATAGATTTCCTGATCAAAGAAGTCTATCAAATTGGTCCGACCTGCCGGGTCATTGGGAGATGAGCATGATAGAAGGAAGAATGAGGGCTCTGGAGGGAAGGACGGATGGAAGAATGAATGCTTTGGAAGGAAACAACTATCAGTGTAGAGGACGGGGTTGACCAAGACCAAGAGGGGGATGTTGTTACCATTACATCAGGGAGTAGAGTGTCAAAAGTTGTTGTTTTGAGTGTTGATTGTTTTACAAGAATTAGAGGGCAAGATAGAAGAGAAGAAAATACATGTGAAGGGGAAGACAAAGACGTAAACTGTGATGGAGACATTGTTGGTGTGGTTGTTGGGATAGATGCAAAAGTTATTGTTTTTAGTGGAGATAGTGTCGTAGGTGTGTGTGTCAAAACAGTGAAGGGGGAAGAATTGTTGAAGCCTGAGGTTAAAACAGTGGTGTCTGGGAGTGACCCAGCTGTGGTTTGGGTGTCCATGGGTGCATCCACTAGGGCTGTTACAAATTCATATCCTGAAATTACTGATGTTATAACACCTGCAGATCTAGCTTCTAGCAATGGCCACAAAGGAATTTCCAAGTTTCTTGTAGAATCTTTATTAACTAAACATCTTATATTACTCACAAGGGTGGAAGGTAAAAAGGGTAGGAAAGCAGTGCAAACAGTTTAAGAGCGAATTGCGATACTTGTGCTTTACAATGTAAGAGGTCACCATGTCAGAAAGCAGTATAGAACAATCATATGGTCCATGTGAATCTTGGAAAAGAAGTAGTTCTTATTAATGGAACAGAAGAAGTCAACAATTCTCTCATATGGTCCACCACCCAAGCCTCTATACTTGAATTTACAAGCAGTAGCCAGTGGGTTCCCTTCATATGATAACACACTGATGAAGATGAGCCATGAGATCAAGTTTCACGATTCCAACCTTGAGGACAAGGTTGTTTTGAAACAGGGTGTAATGATAGGATATAATGTGATAGGATATAATGGGTTCAGGAGAGAACGAAACAAATTAGGAATTAGTTGTTAGTTGGTTGGGAGGCCTTTATAAGAAGGTAGAGAGTTCTTGTGTCAGGGGTAGCTTTTGATATTCATTGTATTGAGAAGATGTTGTTCCTGTGGAGGGAGAGTGCTCCCTTGAGAGTTGGATGTTGTATACATTTATATTCTGGTTCATTAGAGTAATATACTGATAGGATATAGGGTGATAGGTGATAATGGGTTTAGGATAGAAGGAAGAGAAACTTTATAAATAGGGAGTGGGTTCTGTATAGGGGAGCATCGAATATACTTTGTGTAAAGTCAGGCGTTTTAGCTTGTAGAGAGGGGTTATGCCCTCAGCCAGGGAGGTTATGCTCCCAACTCATTCTTGTAAAAAGGTCTTTTTTACTCTGAATAATACAAAAAACCCATTCTTTCTTTCTGTCTACATCTTTTGATTGTGTTCTTGTTAGGTTCCAAACCCAGGAACCTAACAAATTGGTCCGACCTGCTGGATACGCTTGGGAGGGGACTGCCAGATCGAGACGCCGCCAAAATCGTGTGAGGGTGAAGGAAATTGCGGTTGATAGAATGAAGGCGCATATAAGGGATCTGCGATCAGATTATGCAGCAATATGCCAAGATTATGCTGTAATACGCTAAGATTATACTGCAATACGCCAAGATTTGCAAGAAATCATAAGGATGTTGGGTGGTCGAGGCCACAACCAGGACGACAAACATTGGGACCGGCAAAAGGAAGAGGAAGGGGAGAGAGGGGATGAACGCCATGAAGTGCAACCCAGCGGGGAGAGGAGAGTAGACTTAGCCGTTTTTGAAGGGTTTGATGCGATGGGGTGCATCGCTAGGGCAGAGATTGTTTTTGAGACACAGGGGGTGAAGGAGGAAGAAAAGGTGCGTCGGGAATCCATTAGCATGGAGGGAAGCGCGGGCTATTGGTTTAGAGCTTGGAAGTTGAAAGCCAAAAATCGTTCTTGGGAAGGTCTGAAGGGGGCAATGGTGGTGCAATTTGGAGAACGGAACGGGGGTTACTAGCTTTGAAAGGGCGGCAGCCAGTAAACAGTCGAGAACCATCAAAGAATACGTCCCAGCATTGAGCATGAGACAACTGCCGGAACCGAACGGTCGAGGACTGCTGGATCCGAACAGGAAAGGACGGCCAGAACCTAACGGAAGAGGACTGCCCGAGCCGAACGTGAGAGGACAGTCGACACCGAACAGGCTAGGACTACAGGATGCGGAGGGGAGAGGACAGCAGGAACCGAACGGTTCAGCAATACAGGCTAGGAAATTGAGAGGACTGCATGAACCGAACGGTATGGGCGGACTGAACGGTACGGTCGGACTGAATGGTATGGTCGGACTGAATGGTATCGGCGGACCGAACGATATGGGCGGACTGAACGATATGGGCAGAGCGAATGGCAGAGAACCACCGAATCCGAATGTGAAGGAACGGTCGGAACCAAACGGTATTACAGTTACATTCAGTGGCCGAACGGTCTTACAATCCAAATGGTCTCCCAGTAAACTGCCGAACGGTCTTACAATTAGAATGAAGGTTGGGGAGGGAAAGGTGGATGGAAGAATCAATGCCGGGGAGAGAAGGGGGAGAGAACTTTTTGAAGCTTTGAAAGACATCGAAGACCATTGCCTCAGGGCTTGTGATTATGGAAAAGAGGTGACCAGAGTGCTGAAAGCTAATAAAATCCAAGAAGAATGGAAGTCAATGAAGGAGAAATTGCCACCACCCAAGCCTCCGGACCTGAATTGGAGGGCAGCATCCAGGGGGTTCCCTTCATATGGTAACAGGTTGATGAAGAGAAGCCATGAGATCGAGTTTTCCGGTTCCAACCTTGAGGACAAGGTTGTTCTGAGGGGGGTGTAATGATTGGATATAGGGTGATAGGTGATAATGGGTTTAGGATAGAAGGAAGAGAAACTTTATAAATAGGGAGTGGGTTCTGTACAGGGGAGCATCGAATATACTTTGTGTAAAGTCAGGCGTTTTAGCTTGTAGAGAGGGTTTATGCCCTCAGCCAGGGAGGTTATGCTCCCAACTCATTCTTGTAAAAAGGTCTTTTTTACTGTGAATAATACAGAAAACCCATTCTTTCTTTCTGTCTCCATCTTTTGATTGTGTTCTTGTTAGGTTCCAAACCCAGGAACCTAACATATACAGTATTGTTTTGTCCAGTATTCTATGTGTGTGTGCTGTTTTGAGGGATGGATAGATTTCCTAACCAAAGAAGTCTATCAACTTACCTAAAATTCCTGTCATGAAGACTTTCAATACAAGGAATCCCCACATCTAGGATTTTTCACCTATATTGTACTCGCCTGAGACGATCACCAAGATAAATTGTCACATTGATGGGTTTTTCAAGGGGATTTATCACAATGATTCAACAAAAATGAGACACGAGCCCAAACCCGCATAAGGAATTGACATCACCTTCAACTCAAAACCTTAAAATAATGAATTTATGAGTCTTCTTCCTTATAAGTTGCTTAATTTTCTCATATCTACCCAATGTGGGACTTCAACTCACTTAAATTCCCAACAATATTTCACATTTTTATGAGAAATTAAGCATCTTAAGAAAGGGACTCTAAAAGCTTCATGGATTTCTTTGAGAAAAACTGCAGTAAAATGGTATTTTGGTAAAAAGAAGGTTTAATGTTTGGTGAAGATGTAGTAAGAAAGGGAGGTAAAGGGTAGCACACATAGGAATGTTCATGATTTTATGTTTGGAAAAAATATCTATATATGTGGGAAGAATAAGAAGTGTAGGTAGGCAATAATTAGGAGGAAACTGAGTGTTTTTTTGGTTAGAGGTGCAGTGCATCTGCTGAATTATATTTATCTTTTAGTTTATGCAATTATCTGCTCTTGTAAGGAATTAATCTACATTGTATATATCAGTAAAAATCAGTTTCTACCATATAATTTGTTGCATAATTCAGGACACTGGCAATTGCACCATTTAATTTACATATATTTTTCTTATTTTCAATTTCTGTCCACTGCAATGTAAGGGGTACAAAGCAAAAAGCTAGAAATAAGCAGCTACTGTAGTTGAAAAAGTATACCTTCTCCCTTTCTCTCTCCAATCTTTTCTCTTCCTGCTCTATCCTCTTACGTTCTTGTTCCCTGCAACACCGAAATATTAGTAGAAAAAGGAAGCAGCCAGAAGAAAGAGAAATATTTACTGGAATCTTCAAATTAAAGCATCATATGAAATAATTGTTATCTTTAGTTCCAACATTTGTTAGACAATTTCAATATGTAAAAAAAAAAACAACTGCTCGCATAATACAAAGAACACAATTTAACAACTTCTATGAAAATAGTGCGCAAGATCATAAAACCTTAAACTTTGTGCTTTGATTCTGATTTCTTCTGAGATGGGGAAGGACTCAGATGACTCTACCTCAACATCTACATCTACCTTTAGAAATGTAAACAACTGAATAAAGTTAAACCATGCTTTTAAATTGCAACCCCAATCACAATTATGATTGTCATGAATATCTCCACAGCAATATAAAGCAACATAATCACAATATTGTGGTGTCAACACATGTTTCAACCATTCAAACCACAATATTGCAGTTACAATTGTGAATGCAAATTCTGTGAGGTTAATAATCAATCCTTGACTTGGAAAGCTAATCTGGATGAAACTAGGACATTGCAGAAATCTAGATGAAGCTGGGTTAACAAGTAACTTCTGTCACTCCCAGATCATCAACTTGAGTACAACTTTAATTTAAAAACCAAGGTATAGGTATGTGCTTGTTAGGAACATAACACTCGCATCTTCTTTCCCTGAATGATGCCACACCCTAACCATTTATTATATTAGGAGCATGAGGCCAATATGCATCTGATGAAAAATTAAAAGCTAAATTAAGTTTTTAGCTTCTGAAAATTTACATGAATCTAATGTGATTTCCTAATTTTATAAAAAAAAAAACAGTTTTGGTCAGTCAAATTCAGTATTTAAGGATAAGAATAATTTTTTTTTAATTTGTAGACCCAGAATAACTATTTTGAATTTAAGAAACCCAACCCGAAGTCATTCCAAATTATAGAGACAAAAATTGTCATTAAGCCACAATTAAATAATGAATAGTCCCAAAGAAAAAAGGGTGTATGATTCACCAATGGCATCTCATCAATATCAATGTCATTCTCATGATCAACTATCCAATTTATAGCATCCTCTAAGCTGGTATTACCTGGTAAACCAAAACATCTGTATCAGACAAAATATACGCATGAATGGAAAAATATCAAATCCTCAAGAACTTAAGTGAACCATAATACACAACTTTTCTATGATAGAAATAATGTTACCAAACTGTGTTGCTTTGGAGTAATTACATGGTAAAACTGTTCAGTGTGTACAATACATGTGAATATTTGAACTTTGAATTCAAAACTAAAATCTAACTTGAGCCACATTCTTGAATCTGCTGACTTAATTTTTCTCCTTTACAGTTTATCATTGTGTAGCAAAAAATTCATACAGACAAATGCATTGAACAGAATTGTCTGTATACATGTGCTTTGGAGTTCATATTATTTCAGTTTCCTTAATTGCAAATTTGCAACTGTTTGACACAGTCCAAGGTCAGGATTTAAAAAGCACTAAGTCATGTCACACAAAATTTACAGAAAACTTTGTCATCTTCAGTCAAAGCATTAATTTTTTTTTTCTTGGAAGAGCAAGCCTCGAGTGAATTTACACGGTACACTGTTGTACATCAGTTTCAATAAAGTTTTATATTGATGAAGTTCGGGTATCCCTTCAAACATTTGCCTCTAAGTAAGGAATAAAATAACCTGTAGAATAATACTAAGTAACTTCTAGCACATTAAAGTTAAACACGACACATCATTTTCAATCTACATATCTTAACTTATATAGTGAATCAACATACCAGAACAATGAAGTGCTCTGGTTGCCCGTGCCTTTGGAAATCCCATTACCTCAAGGTCTTCAAGCAGCTTTTCGTTCACTTTTGGAACAAACATTTTTATAAAATAAGATGATGGACTGCAAAGAAAAAAAAAAGTCATTCCTAGTAAAATCTAATGGTGCTTAGTGTGTTTCTTATACTCACTAAGACTTCAAGATTATGAGTAACAATGTGCTGAATAAGAACTAAACACCATCACTTCTAAACAGATAAAGAAAATGAAAACCACCCTCAACCAACACAAATTCCTGGATGCATGGTTTTAATTTGTGATTCTTGTCGTGGCTGCCATGTGATTAATATTCTACATCACAGTGGACGAATGTGATATTCAATTGCAATTATAATTTCATAGGATTGCAAAGACATTCAAAACCATGAATCTGTTAGGACAAACTTCTATGAACATTTCTTGAACAGAAAAATAAATAAATCAGATTTTGAGTAGTTATGTAAGAAAATTTCTACAAACTAACTTAAGCACAATGTAGATTTCGTATCAGTTTTATTCTTGATTTTCTCTTTTAGATGTCTTTATGAATAGGTTTTTCCAAACAAACATTATGTTTTGACAGACTAACAGATTTGTAGAACCACAATAGAGCACCAAAAAATCCCCATTAAGCCATCCGACTTATCAGAAAACAAAAATTCAATGAATATTATTTTCAGTGAACTACACGTACGAAAGAAAATTGGTGAATAGAAGGAGGATTAAAAATCACGGGGAAAATCTTGCAAACTGAACTCTGACTTGTGACATTAAGCAATATTTAAATGAAAAAAAAAAGCATTAAAGTTTGAGTCTTGAAATACCGTTTTCAAAAGGGTGTTTGGTGATGATGAGAAGGCAATTGAGAAAGCCCTGAAATGGTATAAATCTGCTCACAACTCTTCCAGTAATTTCAGTAAGTTCAGGCAAAACCCACCAACCAAGCAACTAAACAATTGAAATGCAATGGAAGAAGATTCTTGAACTCCAGAACTGGAGGAATGTGAAAAACCTGAAACCAAATTCTGTTTGTTTCTTTTGCCATCAACATTCTCATTCTGATTCTTTTTCCTTTTGGTTTTCTTGTTTTCTGGGAAAAGAACTTTGTGTCGTGCATTGTGTTGAAGCACCCCTTTATGGAGTTAACTAGAAAGTCTAGAATAAACTTTCAAACTTCTTGGAGCTGACCGTTTACTTGCAAGAAGCTCTGATCTCTGCAGTGGTGGATTAGGCTGAAGTTAGAATAATTGATTTGGTTATATTTTTTTAGCAGTATTTGGATGCAGATTGAAGAGATTTAATGGGGTAATTAATGAATTTAAAATTTCTTAGGTTGAGTTAAGAGTTTTTGTTAGAAAATTTTGAAAGGAAATTAAAAATTGGTGATTTTTTAGAGTATTTTGATGAATTAAATTAGAAGGAGATTGGGTTTAAAAAGTTAGAACAGTTATTGATCAAGGTAAAACATGAAGTTATTGAATTACCAGTCGAATTAGTGGATGAACCACGTGAATAGGTAATAAGAAAATTATATTTAATAGCTAATATTCGTATTTTTATTATATTAAAACATATATAAATTTTTACTATTATGAGTAAATAATTTAAAACAGAAAAATAATATAATTTAAAATGTATATAATTTTGCAAAAATAGTATTCTAAATTAGCATTAGTTTAAGATTGATTTAAAATTTGATTTTTATTGAAAAATATTTTTATTGTTATCCCTTAATACAAAAATTAGATACTTCATATGAAAATAATCTATGGCATGAGAAATACATTCTGTTTAGATTATTATATTAAAATGTCATATTATATTAAAATGTAAATTTTAAGTATACCTTTTAACTTTATAAAATTATATTTGTGTATACAATATCAATACGTTTAAGATAATCACTTCTCTACTTTATTACATTATTGATTTTCTATATAGGAGGACTTTGAATTCTTTTAAATATTTTTTCAACACAATATAATTTAGTTATGTCTCTCTCTCTTGATGTACCTTTTCTGTATTACGATATCACACAATCAAAACTTATTTTAATAAAGTTTATTATGTATTAAATCTCAAAAAATTTCCTATTGGATCGGTACAGAATATAAAATTTATATTCTAGTTATATATTATAATTTAGTTAAATATCAATATTTATAAGGTTCTACTAATTTAAAAAAAAATACTTCAAATTTATTATAATGAAGAGTCTAGAAAATCGTGGTTTAGATTGATAATGTGTTTAGAACGGTGAGATCAATTACTTTCATAATAAAAATTTAAAATATACATAGAATTTTAGATCAATTAATTTTATAATAAAAAATTAAAATATAAATAGAATTTTTATAAGAGAGTTTAATTATTTTGAAAACATATTATTTTTCTAAATTTTTTTCTTTTAAATTTCTTTCTCTGCTCTTTATATTTTTTTATTGTTTGTTCATCTTTCTGAAGATCGGAAACTGCCAAGATGATCATTGAGATGAGTTCTCCACTTTTGTCTAATCAGTTTCTTCAATAGAGTAAGTTGTTATTTGTCCTTTTCTTAGTTTGTTTGTTCTTTCCTCGCATGTGATCTGTTTTGGCTCGCATGTAATATTTGAGTTTTTCTTGGTAATCTCTGTTGATTAGTGGTCCTAATGGTGTGTCCTGATCGTGTTTGTATTGTTCTCATAAGCAAATAGAGCTTCTTATCCGTCTAAGGTGTTTTAAAGGTTCTTAAGTTGTTTGGTTGTCTTTCCGATAAGAGAAGTTAATTGAAAGTTTGATTTACACGATTGAATTGTATGATGATATTTGATTTACTGAATTTGGTTGTTTTGCATGTTTATCTCGTGGTTTTCCTTGGTTGAATTTGTGTTGATTGAGGAACTTAGAATCTGCATTTAAGTCAGTTGGTATGTGCTCTAGCATTAAAAGTTATTTTTTACCAATGTACTAAGAAGGGAATACCAATTTGATCATTTGAACAATTTCCTTTTTCCCCAAATCACATAAATTCATCTGTTGATATTTGATATAGTGTTAGGTCTGGGAGCATTTTAGCTCCAAACTGTTGAACGTCAGTTTTGTACCGTTGAGAGTAAAAAAAATGCAAATGCTATGACACCGAGCAGTAGGGCATCGTTAAGCGCTCATTAAAGGTTTGAGGCATTTTAGTCCTAAGATGCTGAGTGGTAGGACGGTGTCGATGAGCACAACTTTTTGTGAAAAGAATAGCATTAAGCGTTCGAACTATCGTTGAGTGCCACCTTATGCGAAAGGTTTGACACTGAGCAGCATGACTATCGTTGAGTGTCACCTTTTACGAGAAGGGGCACCACTTCTAAGTGCTAGTGTGCATGTTTGAAATTTCTTATTCCATGGCTGTTTGAAATATATTTGTGGCGTACTATATGAATGTTTAAGTGTATTATAGTGGTTATTGATGTATGATATTGTAATGATGATGAGTATTTTAGTTGTGTCTGACATAATTTCATGAATCTTGTGGGGAGATTTTATGGTGGTGTTTCTCTAGTGCGTATGTGTTGATATAATGATTCATTATTGGGAGTTATCCTATCGTTCTAATAATCATCCAATCTCCATTAGAGATGAGTAAAGTATGTAGTGGGAGGTGCATGAAGTCATAATCTAGGGTTTTATCTTGGTCAAAGATGGTGAACGGGCTAACCTTGTGTGTGGTAGCTTGAATGGGCGAGGTGTTCCACCACCACGAATACAGAACTCACCAGAGTCTCATATCAATACATGTATTCAAATTGTTGAGTCTAATATAAGTATTTGTATGTGCTATAGTTGTTGATATGAATGATTTATATGTGATAATATCTCTATACCTATTGTATGAATACTCTTTTTGTAATTAACTTACCCTTTCTTTTGTGTTTGTTTTTGTTTTTGTGTTCTTCTTGTTTGCAATTATCACTTTAATGGTGTGACCAAATAAGGATGTAGCAGTTGATTCAATGTTGGATAATCTCGTTATGTTTAAGTTTTCTTTTTGGAAAACCTTATTATGGTTTTTATCAGTGTAATATTACCTTTTTGTTGTATAAGACCGTTGTGAATATATTTTTGGTATTATGGTTATATTTTAGATAATTGTAATAGCATTATATATGTGTGGGCAAAGTTATGGAACCTAGACCACCATCCGCTCCCCCTCCAACCTTAGATATGCCCAATCTGGCTACGAAAATTGAGTATATGGCAATAGCCCTTCAATAGCAGAGTGTTGTCATGATGCAACAACATCAAATGGCCCTACAACTAATGAAAGCTACTAGGTTATCTTTTAAATCAATCCAGCAATAACATGTGGATGCTTTGAGGTAGTTGGGATGGTAAGTTTGAATGAAGTTGATCAGTAGATGAAGGGTATGGAGTGGGTTTTTTATACGAAGAGGTGTTCGATTAAAAGTAGATTGGCTTTTACATAATATATGTTAGCTAGAGAAGTTGTTCATTGGTGGGCTAGCATGAAGCTGATGCTATAATGGGATAAGTGATAACCTGGGAACTATTCAAGAAGAAAAGTGGGAGAACCGTCGGGGTCAAGAGTTGGGCAAGATATGAGGAAGAAACCCTATCTAGACCTTAGTCTCAAGGGTTTAGAGATAGTTATTCTCAACAACAGTTTTAGAAAGGTTCTTGTGGAGGATTGTTGATGAATATGCCCTCATTTAGCCTTTAATATTGGATTCTTAATTGGTTTTTGTACTTTAATAAAATATTTTGATTAGGATTTGTTATAATTGGATTTATCTAGCATGAGATACAAAAACATGTTAAAAATAGCTTTCTAGTTGCATAAATGTTCTTTAGAATATTTTGAGGCATGTTAGTACAACTATAACTAAGTTGAGCTAATTAAGGTGTGAAAATATATTGGGTAAAGTGTCATGACACTTTAAAGATAAATCAAAGAATAACAATTAATCAAGACCGGAAACGGACAATAAAAATTAGATCTTGCGGTTTTCCATATTTTTTCTACTAAAAGGGTTTTGATAATTGATAAATGTTTATGATTAAAGGCAATTTGGGGAAAATCTATCTTAAGATATTTTATTTGATATTTTTAAATAATTACCTTATTTAACTATATCAATAAATATCAAAAGATAATATTTGTAAAATCTTTTTTAATTGACAAAATATCTTTTCAAATATTTTTAGATCTCCACAACAATAAAATATGTATGAAGATATTTAATTATTTAGAAGATAATTGAAGGAAATTACATTGTTATAAAGAAGATTACAACAACAGAAAAGCCTGAAACAAAGTCCTATCCAATTTCTATATAAAGAAACTTAGGGAAACACATTAGGAGAGTGATGAATGCATATTTATGCCCACATTTTATATTTAATTTCAAAAGTTTAGTGGAATAATTGTGCTTAAATGATTGATTTGAATAGGATTTGTGATGATTGAGTTTATCAGGTTTAGGAATTAAATAGGCTTAAAATGTAATTTTTAATTGCATAAATTATTTTAGATAGTCTAATGTTTGTTGATAAGCTGGAATTAAAGTTTAAATTGCAATTTTGAAAAAGAGAGAAAAGGCTAAAGTGTAAATAGGGAAAAAAATTGGGCTTTTCTACAATTTTAGAAAATGAAGAAGGGTGTAAATGGAATTTAGGAGACAATTTAGTTAATATTTTAAAGATAATTAATTAAATATAGAAATACCAACATAAAAGATCTTCTAAATATTTTTATAATTATCTAAATATTTTAATTATTTGGAATATATAAGATAAAAGATCTTATCAACAGAATATTCAGAACTCAAGCCCAATCAAACCCTATATAAAGATAGGGGTGTTTCACCCTAAACTTCCAAACACTTCATCCTACACCTCCAAATATTTTAAAATGACAAGTTTACCTATACTTTATTAATATTTAATAAACTAAATGGTCAAAGATTGTTTAGAGTGTCAGTTATTATTCAGAAGATATTTTTGTTTCTGCATATCTCTACACATTTTGAAACATCTCACTTTCTGTTGCATCTTCCTTTCTCTCTTGCTCTCTTTTATTCTTCCCTCTCCTTGGTTGCACGTAGCACACTCTAGCCACACACAAAAGGGATCTTTGAGGGTTTAGGAACTCCCGAAGCAGCCTATGCAACAAAAAATGAAGATCTTGCACTCTCTGCAATCACCATTCAGAATCAATCCCACAAAAAAGTACAATGAAAGGAAGAAAGCAAGAAGAAAGAAGATGGGTACATGAAAAAAAGATAGGGTTGGCCACCGAAGACACAGTTATAAGTATGAGAGTGTTCGGTGGGAATTAAGAGAGTGATAGGTCGACGATAGAGAGGGCATTTGCAAGAGGAACAAGATGCATGCTACCACATGAGCATGATGCAATTTGCTGCAAAATGAAAAGGTTGCAAATTGATGGATGAAAGATTGAAGGGTGAAAAAAGAAAACGAAGGAGAGGGTTTTGATATCACAAAAACTAGTGAGAGCAAATTGGCTTGACAAGGAATGTGAAAGTTGGCATAACAGATTGAACAAAGATCGTTGGGGAAGGATCAAACTCCGTTTCCAGTCCTTCATTAGTTGTGTTTCTCACTCTCCACCTCTTCTTCTCTTCTTACTTTGCTTCCGAGATATATCTATCACAATAGATATATATTTAGCACACTACATAAATATCGGATCTCCATATCCAATCCTTCGTCCATCAGATATTGGCATCTGATACTCCCTTCTCGAACTTTCATATCCGATAATATTATCACAATTTTATTTTTTCTAAAATATTTATATTAAATTTAAAAAATTCATAAAAGTTATTTTTTAACAATTAAATTGGATATTAACATCTGATAACCTCTTTATCGGATTTTCATAACTAATACACATATCTTCAGAATTTTTTTCTAAAATATTTTTATTAAATTTAATAAATTCATACAAATTATTTTTTAACATTTAATTTTTTTAATTAAATTATAAATTTATACAAATTAATACATAAATTTAAAAATAATTATAAACAAATAAAAATAATTAAATTACTAATATAATTAAATTTTATATAATATATCAAACATGAATCGGATATCAACGTCAATCAAAACATCGAATATCCACATCAATATAGGTAGAATTGGATTTTCACAATCGATACATACATGTTAAATTTTTTTTATTCTAAAATAGTTTTATTAATTTTAATAAATTCATAGAAATTAATTTATAATAATTAAAAATTATATAATTAAATTATAAATTCATACATAAATATAAAAATATTTAGGAAGACAAGATTTTATCACAACTGTATTTATTATAAAAAAAATATAAATTAATAAATAAATAAATTATTAATTAAAAGTATTTTAAGAAATTGAAGTGTAGAGGTTGGAGGTGCCGGATGTAAGGCCTGATACATGTCGCTCGTAGGCATGATCATGAGTGAAGATTTTGCATCACAGCCTGAACCAAACTTAGAAGCAACACAGAACAGTACCCTCTGATTCTCTTGCAGAGTCACAAACACTGTTTGCTTTTGTTTGTCATTGTTGTGCTGTGTGTGGATGTCAGGGACACAGGAAAGAACCCCAGAGAGATAACCATAAAGCTGCTATGCCCCTCTCTCTCTCTCTCGAAGATGACCCAAGTGGTGTGGGAGGACAGAGAATCGACTTGGGCTCCATTTCGCGGGCCTTTGGGCTTGACCCATCAACACTGAGGCTGAACGGTCACTTCATCAGCAGAGGGGTGGACCTCATAGCTTCCTCCCTCACTTGGAACTCTCTTCTCTCTTTCTTCTCCTCCAAAGACTTGTCCACTGGCAGAGACCAACGTGATGCTCTTCTCGTCACTGGCAAGCTCTGCAAAGTAGGACTCAAGCGTATGTCTCTTCATTTTCACTTTTTTCTTCTTTTCAATTTTCAGAATTCAAACTATGGTTTCTGTTACTGACGCAAATTACATGTTTTGATTTGAATGTTGGTAATTTATTGTATTTCATTAAGGTATTGTAATTGGGGGTTTTCCTAGTTTCCCATGTCATGATGTGTTTATGTGTTCCTGAACATGCTTGGTCAATTATATTTTTTCAATTTTATTCCTTTCTGTTATTTATATTTTCTAAATAGGATGTGTGCTTTGTTTAAGAATGATGTAATTCTCCTTAGCTAAATATGGTTGTGATGATCAGGAGGACATGACTCAATATATTTTCAAAATGGGATTGGCAAGATGATGGAAAGTAAGAATGCTTTTAACATTAAAGGAATTCAACTGGAAGCTATCAACTTGATCAAGAATAAAAAATTGAAAGAGAGCAGCCCAGGTACATAATTCAGTTCCATGATTATAAGTAGGTTTTATTAATAAATAAGTATATTTTCATTTGAGTCCTTACTTTAATTGGGAGCCTGAGTGTTATCTTGCTTCTTAATCTTGTTTCCTCGTGTTAATGTAAAACAATATTGAAATAATAAAATTCACCTAATACTATTTTATATTAATCATAAAATTTCATATTATTTAAGACATGGATATATAAGTGAGCATAATACTATTTTATATTAATCATAAAGAAGCAAGATGAATCTCATATTTTTAACAATTGAATACAAAGAAACAGTACGGGGAAATAAAATAAGAATTATGTCATCCAATTATGAAAAGATTAAATGACAAAGATTTAATTGAAAAATATAAAAGTTGAATATCTAAAAACTCAATTAAAAATACAAAAATTTATGAGAGACTTAAAACTTAATTAAATATTATAAATATCATTTTACAATTCTGTTAACACCTATCTATCTTCAAGCTTCTGGCTTTCATTACTTACATCTATAAGTTTGTCAACATTTAATGTTATCTGATGAAAAGATCAGGAAATAGTTTTCAATTTATAAGTAGCTATTCTGTGTGTTGAAAATTTTTACTATACTTTTCTTTGCACTTTTCAAAAGGCGAGATTCTGAAAGGCCAAAGCTGCAAGAGAAAGCAACTATGGGAAGATGTCAACCTATTCAAGAAACTAAAAATAGATGAGGACAAGTCAGGTAAGTTCAGCATTCATTACATTTTATGGCATTGCTCTTGATCATGGGGCTTTGTTACCAAAATAGACAAAAATAGATTATATATTATGAAAATAGGCAAATTCAATTCAAAATACCAAAATAGGGAAGTCGTGGGGCCAAAACGACTTCAAATGAAGAAGTCGTGTCCCCCTGCACGACTTCACACTGTGCATTTGACCAGTGGTGAAGTCGTGCACCCCAAAAACAACTTCTGGGTCCTGTAATCGATTACAAGGTACTGGTAATCGATTACACAATGTTGAAATCGTGACCCCCCTGTCCGACTTCAGTGTAGTAGGAAAAAATGCTACTGGTAATCGATTACAACACTTTTGTAATCGATTACCAGTGTTTTAAGTGTGCAAGAACCACCCTGGTAAGCGATTACAAGCTTGTTGTAATCGATTACCAGTGTGTTTTGGTTGGTTTATGAAAATTATTTGGCAGTTTACATATTTTATATATTGTTTGTGTTATACGAAAAACGAAATTGTGGTTATTATTTAATGAATGGAGACAAATTTGAAGAAAAGAGAAAAAAAATATTAATAAGAAATATTAAAAGTAATATATTAATAATCGATTTGATTACAATTGGGTAAGATTAAGAAATAACTAATGACGAAATGGACAATTTCCCCTATGATGACCTTCGTTGCGGTAGTAAGAGCATTTTTTTGGCTTATCTGGATTCGATTGATCCATTTCATTATGAATCCTATTTGTAGATTGTCTTCCGGATGCCTTGCGTCGCATTTTAGGATCTGGTATGAAGTTTGGACCTGTATACGCAAACCAATAATCTTGATTTTGGATTGGGTGAAATTGTACTTCATATGCCTTGAAAATGTTGTTAAGACTGTACACTGGATCGATTACTTGGGTTAGTAGGATATGCGAAAATGCACAAACAACAATGACATAATGACATCGGAGACGAGTAGCCTGGAAGTGACCACAATCACACCACCATTCATTTAGGCTTGAACTTATAGGAAAGTGAAACAGGGCGGTATTAGTGAGGTGTTGAAATTTCCTGAATATCAAATTCAGAATTTTTACGGTTGTAGCGATGAACATGACAAAATGCGGATTGTTGTTGATTTTTCCTAATGATGTCGGCGATTTGTTCAGGAAATTGGTGGCTTGCTTGTAGCATATAGTTCGCCTTTAATCCTTGTTCAACAAACCATGATTGTGTCCTCTCAAATGTTGTTCTGATGAGAGCACATATTGGTAATGAACGTGCTCCCTTTAAGATGGAGTTGGTGCACTCAGCAAGATTAGCGGTCATATGTCCATATCTTCTCCCTCTATCAAAAGCCTGAGACCATTTTTTTTAATGGGATTTTATCTATCCAATCAACTTGTTGTGGGTATTGGTTTCTTAGTGCAGTAAGTTTTGGCGTGACAGTTGGTTGCTTGACCTCGTAAGCTGTAATGACGTAATAAATAAATAAAGTTTAGAATAATGTTACAAAATTATAAAAGTAAAAGTGTATTAAAAATGTTTGTAGTAGTACCTAAATTGATGAATTGTTTTTTGAGGTCATGATTTTTGAATTTGTTGTTGAAGTTGGATGCTAGATGACGCATGCAATAAACAGAGTTCAAACCATCTTGTTCCCAACCAACTTCTTCTGATCTTAAGGCCGATAGGATACCCTTTCCTTTGTTAGTAATGATGCAAATATTTTGTTGAGGGCAAACATGTTCTCGAAGTAGTTGAAAGAACCATATCATGGCCTCCTTTGTCTCACCTTCTACAATGGCAAAGGTCAATGGAAAAGGATTTCTATTACCATCTTGAGCTATGGCGGTGAGCAAAGTTCCATGATATTTACCCATTAGAAATGTACCATCAACTTGGAGAATGAGTTTACAGTATTTGAATCCTTGTATGCAAGGACCGAAAGACCAGAAAACTCTTTCCATAATATAGCAATTATTGTCGGTTTGTCCGTCAATCTGCACTAGAGAACCAGTGCATTGTAAAATTGTACCTGGATTTGCATCCATCACGACATGCAACCACCTCGGCATCTGGTTATAAGAGTCTTCCCAGTCTCCAAACTCCATAGCAAGAGCCTTTTGTTTAGCGATCCAAGCTTTTCTGTATGACACAGAATATCCGAATCGAGCTTTAATATCTGCAATCAAACTCTTGATTGGAATGGATGGGTTTGTCTGGACTGCATTTGATATGATCGCGGTAATGTGAGTACTATTAAGATTTGTATAATCTTGAGATAGTATGGTTGAGAAACACGAATGTTGTCCATTGATATTCTTGATTTCCTAATATTTACGGACTTTGCTATAAGCTGCCCTCAAACGCCATTGACAACCGTTGTGGTATTCCATACAACGAATAACATAAATGTTGGGCTTCGATTCAACAACGGTGTATTTGTAACCGTTGGTGATGTGATAATGTTTGATTGCAGTAATACTTTCCTCCTTTGACTGGAATTGCATACGTTCATTCAACTCTGGAATGACATGTTCAGATGATTGTGTGATGTGGTCGTCGTCATTGTTGTCATCTTGAAGTATGTTATCTAATTCATCATCGGTGCTGAATTCATCAACATTATCTAATATCAAAGGTTGTTCGTCAATGATTTGCGATGGTGCAAAGTTCCCCGATGCCATCAGGAAATAGATGTGTGAGAGAAAAAAATAAGATTAGAGTAGAATGAGATTTGTTGGTAGTGGAATTTGGATGAGAAGATGGATTGCTGAAAGATTCATATATATAATGAAATTTCAAGTGTGAAGGTTACTTTGTGCATTGTAGGTGTTACGGTTTGAAGTAGGGAAGTACTAGGCAATAGAGTAGTGTCATATATGTATTGGGTTGCATGCATTCAGTAACTTATAAGCTATGTATAGGATTACATTTATTTGATTCTGTATAAAGTAATAGGCAGTGGTATGATATATCATGAAATTTTCATGACAAGTTTTTTGTATTACTTATAGATGTTGAGAGAATATTTTTTTTTCTTGTTAAGAAATAAATAATTTACTATTTAGATGTATGAAAATAATTTAGTATTTCAATAATGTCAAATTTGTAAAAATAAAATTTTTCAAATATGATTTAAATTTTTCTAATGAAGTCAGGCAGAGTGAAGTCGTGTACCCTCCCCACAACTTTACTTTTCCCATTTTTATTTTTATTTACATCCTTTTTTATTTACAAAAATTAATTTTTAACTTTAAAAAAATGCTTAAAAATTCAAAAATAATTTTAGAAACTTAGATACATTTAATTTAAAAAATAATATATTTTGGGCCATGTATAAGGTCTTATAATAATTATAATGATAATAACGTAGTGTTTGGATTATTAATTGAAGTATTACATATGTACTTCACCTTAGGCTTTGACCTTTGGTCTTAGGTGTGCTATTCATTATACATGCCTTTCTTCACATCTGCAGAATTAAAGATACGTTAACGTTGCACAACTCATTTGTCATAGTTGTTGTGCATCCCATCTTGTCAAGCACGTGAAGTTGTTGGTATGAGCATCAATGCTTCGTCAACAAATTGATGGAGGGAACCTTACTACCATTGTATTCTGATTCTGAATTGTTTGTGCCATCACAAACCACTTTATTTTTTTCATTGGTTTTACATCCCAGTTTCAAACAAAATATTCGAAATAACTTTCGCACGTCAACTTCCCGTTGATATGTCCCTTCTACATCTTCAAGACAAACACATTGTGAAGGCAATTTGGGAAGACAATGAACGAGTTATTTGCCCTCGAAGACATGCAATCTGGATAGCAAACCATGTTAACGAACTTGATGAAAGAATCATGAATCTTCTACAGGCAGCGAGGTTTACCCATATTTTGAAAGCGTCAAATATGGAAATAAATCACCAGCTAGTGACTGCTTTGGTTGAGAAGTGGAGAATTGAGACTCATACTTTCCACTTCCCTCTTGGTGAAAGTACTATAACATTGGAAGACGTTGCACTGCATTTGAGGCTTCCAATTAAAGGTCATGCTGTCACTGGCATCAGTAGTGGTCCTCTAACATGTTTTTGTCAACAACTACTAGGAGATGTTCCTCCTGAGAACAGTGTCAGAGGAAACATAATTAAGTTGTCTTGGCTGAATAACACATTTTGCCATTTGCCTCATGATGCCACAGATCAGGTTATTCAACAATACGCTAGAGTGTATATGTTGTTGATAATTGACAGCATCATGATGCCAGATACATCTGCAAGCATGATGCATTTGATGTATCTATCCCTTTTGGCTAACCTGCAGAACGTCTCAAAGTATAGTTGGGCATTCGCAGTGCTTTCCTGCTTGTATTGTGCCCTTGATCATGGGACTAGGGCTGACCAAGACAATATCGGAGGGTGCTTGATATTTTTACAATGCTAGGCATGAGAAAGAATTACATGTATTTCACGACAAATACTTGAAGTCACACAAGAAAACATTTCTTCTGGTGTAGTTTTTCCCTTGGCGAAAAGATGGTGTCGAACAACACAGTCAATATTCCATGACACGACAATTGTACAACAATTTCGTCAAAAGTTAGACGACTTATCACCTAGACAGGTATTTTTGACCTCTAACATATGTTGGTGTATTTATTTTGCACTAAATGTGGCTTAATTTGTTTTTAAACAAAAACTTCAATATGTCAGTTTATATGGACACCGTACATACGTGATGACATTTGTCAAATCATTCCAGTCGAAGTGCCCCCTACTTGTCGGGCAGTTGTGCCTCTGATATGTTTCTTTGTTGTAGAATACCAACAATCAGACCGTGTGATGCGTCAATTTGGATTTCAACAAAATGTCCCCCATCCACCAATGAATCTAGATGAGGAACATAAACAGGATATGAGAGGACACACAAATTGGAATTGGCAAGAACACCATCAACTGTGGATTGCATTATGGAATGACCGTCATAATCGTGTATTTAACGGTATTCCATTCCAAAAAAATGGTCACTTGCGCGATGAATCCGAGTACATGCAATGGTATATAACTCATACAATCCGCTATATTGCTCCCATTGAAGATTCAACCGACGAAGAGGTACAACAATATCCCCACCTTTTAAATTATGAAAGTCTTATTATCTTGCCATCCTCAATCAAACATTGTATTAAGCAGTATGACATGGAGCACGAACAACAGTTCCAACCACCATCTGCATATCGTGCATCACCACCATATCATGACCCACAAAGGTCTTCTTCTAACCATCTCAACTATCAACATCCATCTCCTCATTCAAGGTTCGAACAACACATCCCACCGACATCAACATATATCCTCAGGTTGAAACCTCATATTTCGCCTTTCCACCGACAATACCGTTCAGTGGAGGTCCATCATCTTTTAGTGGAGGTCCTTCCAATTATTTTGGAACCTCGACAATCACTCCACCATCTTCATACCAACACGCTTCTTCGTCACAAAACGTGTATCGACCGACCCTTGATTTCCAATACCTTCAACAGTCCATTGAAAGTCATCCCAGTGATGAAGACCAACACACGCAAAGTCTCGCACAACAACAACAACAAAGGTGAGGCCAACGACAACGACGAAGACCAACATGTGGGATTGGAGGACATAGATAGATTCCAATTCAATTTATTTATAATTATGTACTTTGTCTATATTTTCTTAATCACAAATATTTATGTCATTAACAACTTTTATCCTTTTCATTTCTTATTGCACATCATGTAAAAACAAATATATATATATATATATATATATATATATATATATATACATATATATATATAAATCAATTTTAATATATAATGCATTGAATTAAAAATAAAGCAAAAAATAAATCAAATTTTCAACCAAAAGACACTAGTAATCGATTACAGTTTAAACTGTAATCGATTACTAGATATACCCTGTAAACGATTACAGGTTTTGCTGTAATCCATTACCAGAGTGGCTGGTAATCGATATGGTAATCGATATGAAATATTTGTCCCTCTTGATATTGTGGTATGCCTACTAGGTAGGACAGATATTTCATCCTCCAATTGAATTTGAAAATGTTCTAGGATCCGGGTGACCAAAATTGGATATGGTAAAGGAGCACCTGGCCTCAAAGCCTTCTTCATCCTATGTCGGATGAGATGGGTCCAGTTTATCTGCTTTGCCGTCATTATTATCCACATTAAAAGAATATCTTTCTCGGTTGCCTGTGCAAAGTTAGAAACACGTGGAAACAAAACACGACATATCTGAAAGCTCACCCTCACCCTCACCACCACCGTTACCAGCTCCAGCACACCAAAATCTTTAATTTTCCACTCCTGCACTAGCTGAAAGGTATTTCTCACTTTTTAATGACCGTCAAATCATTGACCCAAAACACCTAAATGACCAATATTTCGAAGATCACAGTTTTGAATTTTTTGGCATGCTGAAAAATATGGGATTGGATGATTTTCTCTGCGATGTTGCGCCTTATTATCCTAATTTGGTATATGTCTTTTATAGTAACCTCAAATTTTCTGATAATGGAACAATGAAAACTGAGATCAACAATGTCAAAATGATTATCAAACCCAGCATTTTTGCTTCCATAGCCAACCTCCCCTCTGTTGGGTTGAACTTTGAAGGTAAATTATTTGAGGATTGGGCCGATCAATACAATATCGACATAGCAAGACAATTGATTTGTTTGCCACACAATCCTCCTACGAGTAGAATTTTAGCCGGCAATATAACAACTGAGGCTAGAATATTTCATTATGTTATATGTCGTGTTTTGTTTCCAGGTGTTTCTAACTTTGCACATGCAACCGAGAAAGATATTCTTTTAATGTGGATAATAATGACGGGAAAGCAGATAAACTGGACCCATCTCATCCGACAAAGGATGAAGAAGGCTTTGAGGCCAGGTGCTCCTTTACCATATCCAATTTTGGTCACCCGGATTCTAGAACATTTTCAAATTCAATTGGAGGATGAAATATCTATCCCACCTAATAGGCATACCACAATATCAGGAGGGACATATATTTCATATCGATTACCATATTGATTACCAGCCACTCTGGTAATGGATTACAACAAAACATGTAATCGTTTACAGGGTGTATCTGGTAATCGATTACAGTATAGTGTCTTTTGGTTGAAAATTTGATTTATTTGTTGCTTTAGTTTTAATTCAATGCATTATATATTAAAATTGATTTATATATATATATATATATATATATATATATATATATATTTGTTTTTACATGATGTGCAATAAGAAATAAGAAATGAAAAGGATAAAAGTTGTTAATCGCATAAATATTTGTGATTAATTAAGAAAATATAGACAAAGTACATAATTATAAATAAATTGAATTGGAATCTATCTATGTCCTCCAGTCCCACATGTTGGTCTTCGTCGTTGTCGTTGGCCTCGCCTTTGTTGTTGTTGTAGTGCGAGACTTTGCGTGTGTTGGTCTTCATCACTGGGATGACTTTCAATGGACTATTGAAGGTATTGGAAATCAAGGGTCGGTCGATACACGTTTTGTGACGAAGAAGCGTGTTGGTATGAAGATGGTGGAGTGATTGTCGAGGTTCCAAAATAATTGGAAGGACCTCCATTGAACGGTGTTGTCGGTGGAAAGGCGAAATAAGAGGTTTCAACCTGAGGATATATGTTGATGTCGGTGGCATGTGTTGTTCGAACCTTGAATATGGAGATGGATGTTGATAGTTGAGATGGTCAGAAGAAGGCCTTTGTGGGTCATGATAATGGTGGTGATGTACGGTATGCAGATGGCGGTTGGAACTGTTGTTCGTGCTCCATTTCATACTGCTTAATACAATGTTTGATTGAGGATGGCAAGATAATAAGGCTTTCATAATTTAAAAGGTGGGGATATTGTTGTACGTCTTTGTCGGTTGAATCTTCAATGGGAGCAATATAGCGGATTGTATGAGTTATATACCATTGCATGTACTCGGATTCATCGCGCAAGTGACCATTTTTTTGGAATGGAATACTGTTAAATACACGATTATGACGGTCATTCCATAATGCAATCCACAGTTGATGGTGTTCTTGCCAATTCCAATTTGTGTGTCCTCTCATATCCTGTTTATGTTCCTCATCTAGATTCATTGGTGGATGGGGGACATTTTGTCGAAATCCAAATTGACGCATCACACGGTCTGATTGTTGGTATTCTACAACAAAGAAACATATCAGAGGCACAACTGCCTGACAAGTAGGGGGCACTTCGACTGGAATGATTTGACAAATGTTATCACGTGTGTATGGTGTCCATATAAACTGACATATTGAAGTTTTTGTTTAAAAACAAATTAAGCCACATTTAGTGCAAAATAAATACACCAACATATGTTAGAGGTCAAAAATACCTGTCTAGGTGATAGGTCGTCTAACTTTTGACGAAATTGTTGTACAGTTGTCGTGTCATGGAATATTGACTGTGTTGTTCGACACCATCTTTTCGCTAAGGGAAAAACTGCACCAGAAGAAATGTCTTTCTGTGTGACTTCAAGTATTTGTGATGAAATACATGTAATTCTTTCTCATGCCCAGCATTGTAACAATATCATGCACCCTCCGATATTGTCTTGGTCAGCCCTAGTCCCATGATCAAGGGCACGATACAAGCAGGAAAGCACTATGAATGCCCAACTATACTTTGAGACGTTCTGCAGGTTAGCCAAAAGGGGTAGATACATCAAATGCACCATGCTTGTAGATGTATCTGGCATCATGATGCTGCCAATTATTATCAACATATACGCTCTAGCGTATTGTTGAATAACCTGATCTGTGGCATCATGAGGCAAATGGCAAAATGTGTTATTCAGCCAAGACAACTTAATTATGTTTCCTCTGACACTGTTCTCAGGAGGAACATCTCCTAGAAGTTGTTGACAAAAACATGTTAGAGGACCACTACTGATGCCAGTGACAGCATGACCTTCAATTGGAAGCCTCAGTTGCAGTGCAACGTCTTCCAATGTTATAGTACTTTCACCAAGAGGGAAGTGGAAAGTATGAGTCTCAATTCTCCACTTCTCAACCAAAGCAGTCACTAGCTGGTGATTTATTTCCATATTTGACGCTTTCAAAATATGGGTAAACCTCGCTGCCTGTAGAAGATTCATGATTCTTTCATCAAGTTCGTTAACATGGTTTGCTATCCAGATTGCATGTCTTCGAGGGCAAATAACTCGTTCATTGCCTTCCCAAATTGCCTTCACAATGTGTTTGTCTTGAAGACGCAGAAGGTACATATCAACGGGAAGTTGACGTGCGAAAGCCATTTCGAATATTTTGTTTGAAATTGGGATGTAAAACCAATGAAAAAAAAATAAAGTGGTTTGTGATGGCACAAACAATTCAGAATCAGAATACAATGGTAGTAAGGTTCCCTCCACCAATTTATTGACGAAGCATTGATGCCCATACCAACAACTTCACGTGCTTGACAAGATGGGATGCACAACAACTATGACAAATGAGTGGTGCAACGTCAACGAATGTTTAATTCTACAGAGGTGAAGAAAGGCATGCATAATGAATAGCACACCTAAGACCAAAGGTCAAAGCCTAAGGTGAAGTACATATGTAATACTTCAATTAATAATCCAAACACTACGTTATTATCATTATAATTATTATAAGACCTTATACATGGCCCAAGATATATTATTTTTTAAATTAAATGTATCTAAGTTTCTAAAATTATTTTTGAATTTTTAAGCATTTTTTTAAAGTTAAAAACTAATTTTTGTAAATAAAAAAGGATGTAAATAAAAATAAAAATGGGAAAAGTAAAGTTGTGGGGAGGGTACACGACTTCACCACGACTTCATTAGGTGAAGTCGTGTATCCCCTACGCGACTTCATTAGAAAAATTTAAATCATATTTGAAAAATTTTATTTTTACAAATTTGACATTATTGAAATACTAAATTATTTTCATACATCTAAATAGTAAATTATTTATTTCTTAACAAGAAAAAAAATATTCTCTCAACATCTATAAGTAATACAAAAAACTTGTCATGAAAATTTCATGATATATCATACCACTGCCTATTACTTTATACATAATCAAATAAATGTAATCCTATACATAGCTTATAAGTTACTGAATGCATGCAACCCTATACATATATGACACTACTCTATTGCCCAGTACTTCCCTACTTCAAACCGTAACACCTACAATGCACAAAGTAACCTTCACACTTGAAATTTCATTATATATATGAATCTTTCATCAATCCATCTTCTCATCCAAATTCCACTACCAACAAATCTCATTCTACTCTAATCTTATTTTTTCTCCCACACATCTATTTCCTGATGGCATCGGGGAACTTTGCACCATCTTCATCATTGCAAATCATTGACGAACAACCTTTGATATTAGATAATGTTGATGAATTCAGCACCGATGATGAATTAGATAACATACTTCAAGATGACAACAATGACGACGACCACATCACACAATCATCTGAACATGTCATTCCAGAGTTGAATGAACGTATGCAGTTCCAGTCAAAGGAGGAAACTATTGCTGCAATCAAACATTATCACATCACCAACGGTTACAAATACATCGTTGTTGAATCGAAGCCCAACATTTATGTTATTCGTTGTGTGGAATACCACAACGGTTGTCAATGACGTTTGAGGGCAGCTTATAGCAAAGTTCGTAAATATTGGGAAATCAAGAATATCGACGGACAACATTCGTGTTTCTCAACCATACTATCTCAAGATCATACAAATCTTGATAGTATTCACATTGCCGCGATCATATCAAATTCAGTTCAGACAAACCCATCCATTCCAATCAAGAGTTTGATTGCAAATATTAAAGCTTGATTCGGATATTCTGTGTCATACAGAAAAGCTTGGATCGCTAAACAAAAGGCTCTTGCTATGGAGTTTGGAGACTGGGAAGACTCTTATAATCACATGCCGAGGTGGTTGCATGCTGTGAAGGATGCAAATCCAGGTACAATTTTACAATGCACTGGTTCTCTAGTGCAGATTGATGGACAAACCGACAACAATTGCTATATTATGGAAAGAGTTTTCTGGTCTTTCGGTCCTTGCATACAAGGATTCAAATACTGTAAACCCATTCTCCAAGTTGATGGTACATTTCTAACGGGTAAATATCATGGAACTTTGCTCACCGCCATAGCTCAAGATGGCAATAGAAATCTTTTTCCATTAGCCTTTGCCATTGTAGAAGGTGAGACAAAGGAGGTCATGATATGGTTCTTTCAACTACTTCGAGAACATGTTTGCCCTCAACAAAATATTTGCATCATTACTGACAGAGGAAAGGGTATCCTATCGGCCTTAAGATCAGAAGAAGTTGGTTGGGAACAAGATGGTTTGAACTCTGTTTATTGCATGCGTCATCTAGCATCCAACTTCAACAACAAATTCAAAAATCATGACCTCAAAAAACAATTCATCAATTTAGGTACTACTACAAACATTTTTAATACACTTTTACTTTTATAATTTTGTAACATTATTCTAAACTTTATTTATTTATTACGTCATTACAGCTTACGAGGTCAAGCAACCAACTGTCACGCCAAAACTTACTGCACTAAGAAACCAATACCCACAACAAGTTGATTGGATAGATAAAATCCCATTAAAAAAATGGTCTCAAGCTTTTGATGGAGGGAGAAGATGTGGACATATGACCACTAATCTTGCTGAGTGCACCAACTTCATTTTAAAGGGAGCACGTTCATAATCAATATGTGCTCTCATCAGAACAACATTTGAGAGGACACAATCATGGTTTGTTGAACGAGGATTATAGGCGAGCTATATGCTACAAGCAGGCCACCAATTTCCCTAACAAATCACCGACATCATTAGGAAAAATCAACAACAATCCGCATTTTGTCATGTTCATCGCTACAACCGTGAAAATTCTAAATTTGATGTTCAGGAAATTTCAACACCTCACCAATACCGCCCTGTTCCACTTTTCTATAAGGTCAAGCCTAAATGAATGGTGGTGTGATTGTGGTCACTTCCAGGCTACTCGTCGCCTATGTCATCATGTCATTGCTGTTTGTGCATTTTCGCATATCCCACTGACCCAAGTAATCGATCCAGTGTACAGTCTTAACAACATTTTCAAGGCATATGAAGTACAATTTCACCCAATCCAAAATCAAGATTATTGGTCTGCGTATACAAGTCCAAACTTCATACCAAATCCTAAAATGCGACACAAGGCATCCAGAAGACCGTCTACAAATATGATTCATAATGAAATGGATCAATCGAATCCAGATAAGCCAAAAAATGCTCTTACTATCGCAACGAAGGTCATCATAGGGGAAATTGTCCATTTCGTCATTAGTTATTTCTTAATCTTACCCAATTGTAATCAAATCGATTATTAATATATTACTGTTAATATTTCTTATTAATATTTTTTTTCTCTTTTCTTCAAATTTGTCTCCATTCATTAAATAATAACCACAATTTCTTTTTTCATATAACACAAACAATACATAAAATATGTAAACTGTCAAATAATTTTCATAAACCAACCAAAACACACTGGTAATCAATTACAACAAGCTTGTAATCGCTTACCAGGGTGGTTCTTGCACACTTAAAACACTGGTAATCGATTACAGAAGTATCGTAATCGATTACAGTAGCATTTTTGCCTACTACACTGAAGTCAGGCAGGGGGGTCACGATTTCAACATTGTGTAATCGATTACCAATACCTTGTAATTGATTACATGACCCAGAAGTCGTTTTTGGGGTGCACGATTTCACTACTGGTCAGATGCACAGTGTGAAGTCGTGCAGGGGGCACCACTTCTTCATTTGAAGTCGTTTTGGCCGCCCACGACTTCCCCATTTTGGTATTTTGAATTGAATTTGCCTATTCTCGTAAAAAATAATCTATTTTTGCCTATTTTGGTAACAAAGCCGTATGATACGCTGTGAAAATATAAAAAGATAACAGATTCTGTAGAGCCAATGCTTCACAGGATGACAAGATTAAACCTTCCGAGCGCTAGGAAAATCAAATTTCTTGCTCAAGAATTGGGAATAAAGAATTATTGGCAACCTAATCTCTTTGAAAAGTTCCATGAACCAAAACTTTAATATCCCTTACGCATAAACATAAAACTTATAATCTTCTGAGTAAAAGTCAATTGATCCAAAATCAATGCATAGCGTTTTGATTCATTTGGGGATCTGAAAATGATGTCATTCTGGTTGGTTACTTTGAAGAGCTAACCAAAATAATATTAAGCTTTCATGACACATTAACGAGATAGGTGCTCGATGTAGGGTATAAAAGTGCTCTCATGTTGACTCAGTTATTTTGAACTTCCATTTCAAACAAAGAGTAATAATATGTGTATACCTCTTAATTGGCTTGCTAGATCAGGAAAAACATGTTCGATTTATCGCTGCAAATGACAATCGTGAGATAATAGTTATAAAATATGTCTAATGTGCGGTGAAAGACAACAATGGTTTATTTATGGTCTTTACTTGGGAAATTATGACAAATGATGGAATATCCCACCAGTTTGCTTCAAGGATGGTGATCTCTTCAGTCAGTCAAACAAATCGTGATATGCTAAACACAGGTTGAATCCCCTTGTGGACAGACCTTCAATCCGGAATGAACTAGAGGATTCGACCATTTTCCTATAATTCGTAGAACTTTTTTATGTCATTGACGTATAAGTGTTAACAGCAGCCATGGAGGGTACACCACCTCTTAACATGCCCAGTATGCAAGTTCCATTATATAAGTACGTGCAATACTTTGTGTAGGACAGTTACTGCTACTATGGTAGGAGACTTTTGCAAGATACACTCGTATAAAGAGGTATGATACCACTCCGATCATACCAAGATATCCCTTAAATAGACAGCTTACTGAGGTTTCTTAAATTCCTCTGGGAAAGCAATGTCCACTTACTCCCATCATAAAACTAAATCCCTGACCACAATGACTACCAATCATCAGAGTTACGAGTGCCCTCTAATGTGAAAAAGGGTATTGCACATTTTATTACTTAAAACCAATGGAAAATCAGAGGAATTAATTTTTTTATAATCAATCAATTAGTTCGTGTACATTGCTTTGGCCGACTCATGTATGAATGCAAGTACACAGGAAAGTGGAAGTAAGGTTTGTATTGTACATAAAATATATGCAATTAGACTATAGTACACGGAAAACTACCGGGTTGGAAGATATCATTGAGAGTAGTATTGCCATGCAATTGCAATTCCTGCAACCAGTAATACTCTGAGAATCAATTTTGGACTAACAAAGGATGATGATGACGACGATGAAGGGGACGTAGTTGATTCCAATGGTCTGCCTCTAAGCTTGGCAGATAATTTAGTTAGTACTCGACGAAGGAAAACAGCTTTGCTTGCATCTACAGGTAGAAAAACAAGAAACATTAGCAACATCGATTAGTTTGGTTATAGAAATAAGATATGTTGCCTATTAATCTTGGCATTTGTGAGGGGATGGGGGCTTTTGGACATTGGGCATTGGGAGATCCAGATCTCTGAAGTTCTACAGCTTAGGCACTGTGTTCAGAAAATAACTCCCTTATTCTTTCTAGCGAGATACCAGGTCTCTATCAAAATACACTTTAATAATGACGAAATATAAATATTCATATTAATGGATCACCATAACCAAAAAAGCTCAAGTAGATTAATCTACCAAAATTACTCATTTCTTTAGTTTGCTATTGAATTTGCATGTTTAGTTTGTGATAACAGCATGCAGTCATAAATAACAGAAGGTATTAGCCAATAATCTAGAAAACTGAGACAGAGAGCAAAGGGAAGCTTAAAGGATGAGGATACTTTTGATATTGACGGCTATCAAGGTAGGACTTCTTTTTTAATTACAAAAGCACCACGCTTGAGGATTACTCGTTGTTGCAAAAAATTGATTTACTAATGTCTCAAGATGCAGACACGGCAAGAGCAGAGGTTTACCTTTGTTTTTCAAAAGTCTTTCCTCCTCTCCAACTCGTCTTCTGAGAACATTTACCAAAGATCCAAAATACAACGCAAAAACTGTGCATGTAATTGTGATGACATTATATGGCATACTGAAATCAGGAGTCGTCAAGGGTACAAGTAAAACTTCTGTGTAAGAGAGAACAGGACTCTTTTCCTGCAGCATCATAGATTTGGATAGTAAGAGGCATGACAAAGGAATATTATACGTACAAGTGTCATCAGAAGAAAGAGTGTAAATTCAAATAACCTGTAATTTAGATAACAGCGGTGACTTGCTTTGAGATTTATCATAAAATTGCAAAGCAGCATTGAAGTCAGGAAAGCTTATTATTGCGGATGGAATGTCGAATCCTTGATTGGCATCTGGAGGGTATTCATCAATGTGCAAGAAGCCCTATGCAGCCAACAAAAGCAAGTCAAAATCTATTTTGATATGAAGAAACCAATTTCCTATTCATCCATCTTAAAATGATCTTAAGTGAACATAACACAGGTAGTTTCCCATTCCACATTTATGAAAAAACAATACAGGTATCACTTTTATGCCGTGGTGTCTCATATGCTTCATTGTATGCTATAAACGGGTCAGCCATGCCCATTTAAGCACAGCTGCCAAAAATAGAAAGGGTTAACTGCACTTATATTTTACTGTCCTAGCCAATTTAAGTGAAGCCCATAACCTAAATGGGCAATTCACCTATACTCAAGTAGGGTCAGAGTTAAGCATGGCTTACTCACTTTCATCACTACTTCTAAAAGGTTGTATTACCAAATTGATATTTCCTCATTCCTCCTCCTGCTTTCATATACTATTAACAGCAGTCTAACTTTCATGCTCCCTCTGTTCCACAATGACTACAGTTTAAGGTTATCCACACGTGGTAAAAACAATAATAAATATACTTCCTTTTGGAATAGTTTTGCTGAAATAACCTCACTCATTATATAAATGCGTTACTTTCAATAAGAGAATGTAGATATTGGGAAGAAAAAAAGTAATGATCTATAGAAAAGTGAGACATTTAGTCAATTTGAAACTTCTTATTTTATGTGGCTAAAAACGCAGTCATTTTTGGAATGGAGGAAGTATAACATAATGAGTTCCTTATTAACATTTTGAGATGACTTACAGACATTAACTTAAATAGTCTGATGTCAATAAAAGAAGTTAGGTAAATATTGAGAGGAAGAACTCCAAATGTAAGTAAAGAATTTGAGCAAACCTTGTCGAACTCTATACTCAATACAGCTGACTTCATTTCACAAGGAAATTGGAGGACTAGCTCCATCATCCCTGGGGATACTTTGTCTTCAGAAGGTGAAACACGCATTCTCTCAACAAAATCTGTGAGTACTCCAGGTCTTTCATCAATTAATAATTGCAAAGTATGATAATATACTTTAACATACCAAGGCACAACTTGGAGAACATTAACTTGCAACTTACATCTCTCTTCAATATTATTGGTTACAAGTCCCTGAGTCATTTCTGTTGATTTCAAGGATATTGCAATAGCACCCCTTTCGTTTCCACTTCCCATCAAAAATCTACTAGCATAAAAAGGTGCATGTGGACTGGACCAAACAATTGGATGCTCCCACGATAAGCCTAAATCAAATTGTTCAGTATCCTTGTAATCTTTGATTGGGTATTCATACAGAATTGAGGAGTCCTTTCCCAATTCTGTATGCACCCTTTTGGGAGTAACAGACAATTTAAAGCCACTGTTCACTCTATAATCTTCAGGACCTGTGTCATTATCAGCAAATTGAGCAGTATTCTTATGGAGATTCTCAAGTTGAGCAACTAGACCTTTATCAGCGTGAAGGTAAACAGTACTCAGCTTGGCAAGGACACACCTTCCACTGATTTTTCTTCCAAATATTGAACTCAGAGACCAGCTTGGTTGTATCTTTGCTTTGCTGACATGGTTCATATCAGCATTCTGATCATTAGGCTGGAGTACAACTGTAAGTGTTTGTTCTAGAATAATTCCTGATCTTGACCCATCTGAAGGAGCAGAGGACATTGTCAAGTGCAACCGCTGGGAGTGGTAAAAGCTTCTGTAAATAGATGGTCTATCCATTAAGGAAGAGAGACCAGCTTTATCTCGACAGGGAAGGAGTTTCAACCAGGGTGTAAGATTCTCAGTGCAGACAGCTTCACGTGGCAGTGTACCATATCTTAAACTACCCAGAGCTGATTGAAATGCCCATTCAGGCGCTGAATACGTTGTAGAAGACTCCAGGAAGTTGATTGAAGCACAAAAGAGACCCGATAGTGAATGGGTTAAATTTTTCCAAGAAGCATCAACCTGATGTGGAGGGACATCAAAAACTGCCCACAATTCAACTCCTGGAGGCTTTGCATTATGACTTGATATTGGATCAAATCCACCCCATCTTTCATAGTTCCATCGACCTTGTGTAAAAGATAACTCCATTGACTTAATATGAAACTTCTGAACCTGTCCGTTAAACACTAATCCTCATGTTACTTAGTATATTCAGAACAAACTCTATATATAAGCAACGAGAATGTAACAAACCTATACAATGTTACTGATACCAGAGTAAAAGCACAAAAAGCAGCAAAAACTAATGGGTAAGCAAGGAAGAACCACCAATAACTACTTGCAGCAGCAGAGCAGCCATATATGCTTCCCTAAACATATACAAAAATAGCAAAACGCATTTTTCCAAACTCTACACCCACTTTTCTGCATTCTATCACAAACCCTTTTTACTTAAAAAGCAATATTTCTTAGAAATCAAAACAATAATTTTTCCTTGATCAGGAAACAATTAAGAAAAGCCGTCATCTCTCCATATTTAGCACAAACGAAAATGTCGACACACAATTAAGCAAATGGTTATGAATCCCCACATCAGACTTCAAATATTTCTCAGAATATTGTTTTGCATCTACATTATTTTCAAAAACTTAACAGCATCCCTTACATCCAAAACCACCGAAACCGAGGCATGTAATCAATTAAAAGCTATTCGTATGTTTTCATTCACAAAAATCACAAAAAAGAAAAAAGAAGAAAGCACGGACCAGCTGAGAAATAGATTTGGGGAAGAGGTGGTGGTGACGAGCGAACGAATCGGCGTCGAGAGGAGCTTCATTTTGGAAGTGGAAATGCGCGAGAATCTTGCGATCGGGCAAGGGCTTCAGCAGCAACTCCTCCGAGAACTCTTCTTGTTGTGTTGTTGTGGCTAAAACCAGAGAGAGTAGAAGAAGAGGAAGAAGAAGGAAAAGAGAGAGAGGGAAAGTGGCTTTGGGAGGAAGAGCCATCGGTTACGTCGTTTCGGTTGGTCTTGGAAATGCTCGGCGAGTGAGTCACTGTGCGTGTCTGTGTTGTGTGCTGGTTACTACAGAGATTCCGCCATGGAAATTGGAATCGCAGTTTCAGAAATGGGGCCTCTACTTACTGCACCCCTGAATTACTAAAACTTTTTAAATGGTTTATTTCAGTGATGAATTTTATATTACCTATTATAGAAATCTTTTGAAACGAGCTTTTTTAACAAGTTTTCTAGAATAAGCTTTTCCAAAATATATGAGATGTTTTTCATCAACAAGCTTTTGAGAATATATGAGGTCTTTTTCAGAACATTATATAGATGTTCAAAGACCTATTGAAATATACGAAAGTAGTACTCATTCGGGTGCAAGAAGCACAAGACCAGAAGACATGCTCTATCAGTTCTGCTTTAGCTTTGAAGTTGAGTCCTGCTTCTACGTGCCCTAAATTTCAAATTTTCTATTGCATTACATTTTTGATTTAGATTTAATTACTCACTTATTACTTTTGTTGAAATAGTTTATACTTTTATTGAAAATTTTCAAGTTGGTTCCAACTTAATTTTTTTTAACTGCATTCCAATTTTTTTAAAGTTGCCTTAATTAGATTCTTTAAAAAAAAATTACAAACGGGTTAATCAAATGTCACGTATTAATTCAAATTTTTAAATGTTTTTTAATTTTTTTTATTGTCTACTTATCAAATCTCTTGATGCAACATATGGCATTGTAAGTGTCATGTGACAGCATTTCAATATCACTATCAAGGTGTCATTATATTATATTTAATTTAGTCTTTATATATTTCTCTATTTAAGTGATTTTTAATTTTTTTAAATGGAACATTGTCTTTTTCTAAATTAAGATCAAATTTATATAAATATTATACTAATATTTTTATTAAAAATTATATTTTAACTTAATATATATATTATTAATTCATGATTAAGATATTTTTTAATAACATTAAAACTAGTTAAGTATAAATGTTCATTAAAACTAGTTAAGTATAAATGTTTTTATAAAAAGAGTAAATCTTCCTTAGGGCAAAACCAATAACAAGTATAGGTCATAGTGTAGTGTAATAAGTGATAAATATCATTCTCTCTCAAAAAACTTGTTCAATATTGGACAACTCTCACAATTCATAACTTAATTAGACACAAAAACACAAGAAACTATTTTTATATTTTTATCAAACAATTGATGTGCAAGGAAATATAACATAGATTATTTACCATCGGTTTAGACTAGAGTTCAATCACTTCATTCTCATTCATTAATAATAATCTCAATTCCATATTTTTTGTCAAAATCAACTCACAAACATACTCAAATCCTATCTGTGTTATTAAGTTTCAATCCCTTGAATCCACAACAAGCAACCATGCATTAAGTTCAAAAGTATAAGATTACTAATGAGTCATGTTCTAGTCCTAGATACAAGCCTCCATTAGGCATTCCATTTCAAGTCTATATTCTAGAAATATTTCCCAAGACCTCAAGAATAACAAATTAAGCATGGAAACCATCTACATCAAGCATTAAACATGGAAATTGAATACTAACATGAATTGGAAAAATATATATCATTAATAGCACAAAATTATACAAGAGTTTCATGTTCTACAACTAATCTCTATTGGATTTAATTTATTTTCCGTTCATATCTGTGCATTTATCTTCATATATTTATATTCTATTTTTATATTTATATTCCGTTTATATATTGTTTCAAACAATTATATATATGTAAAATTGTACTCTCTTCTTATGGAATAAGAAATACAATTCCTATCCTTTCTTTTCTCATAACATGGTATCAGAAGAAAATTAATTTTTTATCACGTTCTTCCGCAACCAATTCTTTTCCTGTCCAGATCTTCATTTTCTACCTTTCGTTCTTGGCTTTTCTGCCTTTTTCTTCTCCTTTTATGGCTACTCCCTCTGTTACTCTCGCATCGTTGCAAGATACAACACATGAGTATTACATTCATCCTAATGAGAATCCTTCATTGGTGCTTGTTTCCCCGATTCTTGAAGGTCACAATTATCATGGATGGGCTCGCTCGATATCTATGGCACTACAAATGAAGAATAAATTTGGCTTTGTTGATGGTTCCATTCCTTGTCCAGCTGGTACAGATCCAATGGTTCAAGCATGGAAGCGTTGCAATAATCTAGTTTTATCTTGGATCAATCATTCTGTTTCTCATGAGATTGCTACAAGTATTATTTGGATTGACTCTGCTGCTACGGCATGGAAGGATCTCAAAGATCGTTTCTCCCAAGGTGATTCTGTTCGAATTTCACAATTGCATCAAGATCTTTATTCAATGCATCAGTCTGATCTAAGTTTTACTGCATATTACACTAAAATGAAGATTCTATGGGATTAACTTTGCAATTTTCGCCCTATTCCTGAATGCCAATCTTCTGCTTCTTGTTGTGTTGTTTCTAAGACAATGAAGGAATATCGTGAAAATGATTGTGTTCTTTGTTTTCTTAGAGGCTTGAATGATAATTACTCTGTTGTTCGCTCTCAGATCCTTCTCATGGATCCCTTGCCTTCTTTATCCAAAATTTTTTCGATGATAATTCAACATGAGCGACAATTACAATCAGGAATTCTTTCTCAACCTCCAGTCATGGCGTCACAAGTTTCTCAATCTAAACCTTCTTTTTCTACCTTCAATGGCAGAGGTAAACCCTCTCCTGCCAATGATTATGGCCGGGGAAGATCTTCATATCAAGGTTCTCAGGCTCGTTATCAAGGTTCTCAGGCTCGTTCCTCAGGGGGAAGGTTTGGTGCACCTCGACAATGCACTCACTGTGGCAGGACAAACCACACCATTGATACTTGCTTTCTAATACATGGATTACCACCTGATCTCAAATCCAAAAGAGTCCACAATGTTACAACAGATTCTTCTACAGTAGTTCCTTCTTATAATAATTCTCCGGCACAGTCACATTCCGCAATTTTGGGACTTTCTCAAGAGCAAATTCATGGTTTATTGGCACTTCTTCCTCAATCTAATCCCACAATCCCACATTCTACTAATCTAGTGAACTCTCATAATGCTTCCACTTCTTCCCAGGCTCAAGGTAATATCTATTCCAAATGGATTCTAGACACAGGTGCTACTGATCATATATCTAATTCTTTGTCTCATTTTATTTCTTATCATAGAATCTCACCAATTACAGTATCACTACCCAACAAGAACTCTTCATTTGCTCATTTTTCTGGCACTGTTTCACTTAGCCCACACCTTACTTTACATAATGTCTTGTTTATTCCTAATTTTTCTGTCAATCTTATTTCGGTCACAAAGTTAACTAAATCTCTATCTTGTAAACTTAACATTTCTGAATTTTCCTGTGAAATACAGGACAAGTCAACCCTGCAGATGATAGTTCCTGCACCCACACCCCTTGGTTCACCAGCTGCTATTACTTCTGAGAATTCTATTGCTTGTTCTACAATAAGACATAACTCTATAGATATTTGGCACTATAGACTAGGGCATCCTTCTTTTTCTTGTTATACCAAATTACGCAACATGTATGTCACTTTACCCAATACAAAATACACGCATTGTGATGCTTGTCATTATTCTAAGCAAAGAAAATTACCTTTTCAATTAAGTACTACTGTTTCAAAAGCTCCTTTTGATTTAATTCATGTTGATATTTGGGGGCCCTATAGTACTTCTTCTGTTGATGGTTTCAAATATTTCTTAACTATAGTGGATGATATGTCTAGATACACATGGATTAAGTTAATGACAAGTAAATCAGATACAAGATCACAACTTATTGGCTTTGTTTCTTATATAAAAACACAATTTGGCATTGATGTAAAAGCTGTTAGATCAGATAATGGTAATGAGTTTGCAATGACAGATTTTTATAGACAAAAAGGGATACAACATCAATTATCATGTGTTGAAACACCTCAACAAAATGGAGTCGTTGAGAGAAAACATCAACACATTCTCAATGTTGCTAGATCTTTAATGTTTCAATCCCATTTGCCCATAATTTTCTGGTCTTTTGCTGTTCGTTATGCTGTGCAACTCATTAATATTTTACCTTCCAAAGTTTTGACATATTTTTCTCCATCTCAACTGTTACACAATGTTAAACCTGACATTACTTACTTACGAGTTTTTGGCTCACTTTGCTATGCTTCAACTCTTCAAACTCATAGAACAAAATTTCAACCTCATGCAAGAAAATGTGTTTTACTGGGTTTTAAAACAGGAGTGAAAGGCTACCTTTTGTTAGATTTCAATTCTAGGGAAATTTTTCTATCAAGGAATGTAGTATTTTATGAAAATATATTTCCTTTTCTTACTAGTGACAAGCACTCACCTATTAATACACAAAATTCCTTGGATTTTGTCACCAAAATTATTTCACCTCCATCACCTCTTTTCTCAGAAGTTACTGATCAACCCTCTTTACCACTTACATCTCCTCCTTCTATTGTTTCCGACCCTGTTATTTTCTCTTCTCAGCCTGGTTCTGTTGAACCTGTCACTGCTACTCCACAAAGGAAATCAATTAGGCCAAAACATACACCATCTTATCTGCAGGACTATCATTGCAACATGTCATCTACTTCTTCCGCCACTCAGTCATCCACAAGTACCTTATATCCTATCTCTTCATATCTATCATATGATGCATTATCATCTCTTCATAAATCATATGTCCTTAATCTTTCCCAAGTTAGTGAACCTAAAACCTATAACCAAGCCATCAAACATGATTGTTGGAGAAATGCCATGGATCAAGAAATTGCAGCTTTAGAAAATACCAAAACTTGGGTTTTGACTGATCTACCTAATGGAAAGCAACCTATCGGATGTAAATGGGTATACAAAATAAAGAGGCATGCTGATGGGAGTATTGAACGATACAAGGCAAGGCTTGTAGCCAAAGGCTACACACAACAACAAGGTTTAGATTACTTTGAGACTTTTTCACCCGTTGTCAAACTCACAACAGTAAGATTGGTTCTAGCTTTAGCAGCTTCCAAACATTGGTATTTACATCAACTAGATGTAACTAATGCCTTTTTACATGGGGATCTAGATGAAGAAGTATACATGTCTCTTCCTCTTGGTTATAAATCTGAAAAACCAGGACAAGTTTGCAAGTTGTTGAAGTCTTTATATGGACTCAAACAAGCCTCTAGACAATGGAATTACAAGTTGACAACTACTTTACTTTCTTTGGGCTACACACAATCAAAATCAGATTATTCACTTTTTGTCAAAAGTGATTCTGCTCATATTACCATCTTACTTGTTTATGTAGATGATATAGTTTTGGCAGGTGATGACATCCAGGAAATCCAAACTGTGAAGGCTCTATTGAATGCAAAGTTTAAGATTAAAGACTTAGGCCAACTCAAGTATTTTCTGGGCTTAGAAATTGCAAGATCTCAACAGGGCATTAATTTGTCACAAAGGAAGTATGCTCTAGAGTTACTAGAAGATGCAGGATTGTTGGGGTGTCAACCTGTTTCTACTCCTATACAGCCAGGCACAAAATTTTCCAAGACAGAAGGGAAACCCTATTCAGATGTGCAGGCCTATAGAAGACTTCTTGGCAGGTTACTATATCTAACCAACACAAGACCAGATTTATGTTTCGCTGTTAGTACTCTTAGTCAATTTCTTTCCAATCCTTTGGAAGATCACTATGCAGCAACAATAAGAATCCTGAGATATATCAAGAACAATCCAGGACAAGGATTATTCTTTCCCTCCAACACAGAACATGCTCTCAAGGCTTTTAGTGATTCTGATTGGGCTGCTTGCCCTGACACTAGAAGGTCTGTGACTGGTTTTAATGTGTTCTATGGTGCATCATTAATTAGCTGGAAATCCAAGAAGCAAGGTACTATATCTAGATCATCAGCCGAAGCAGAATATAGAGCTTTAGCTTCCACAACATGTGAAATTCAATGGCTTCTGTATTTGCTCCATGATTTGAAACAACCTCTACCACAACCAGTTTCTCTGTTTTGTGACAATCAATCTGCTATACAAATTGCACAAAATCCAGCCATGCATGAAAGAACAAAGCATATTGAAATTGATTGTCATCTCATAAGAGATAAAGTTCAAGCTGGTGTAATTAAGCTCCTGTCCATTCCTACTTCAGCACAACTTGCAGACATTCATACTAAAGCTTTGCATCCAGCACAATTTCAATCTTTGTTGTCCAAGCTGAGCATTAAGGATATATATGCTGCAGCTTGAGGGGGGATATTGGATTTAATTTATTTTCCGTTCATATCTGTGCATTTATCTTCATATATTTATATTCTATTTTTATATTTATATTCCGTTTATATATTGTTTCAAACAATTATATATATGTAAAATTGTACTCTCTTCTTATGGAATAAGAAATACAATTCCTATCCTTTCTTTTCTCATAACAATCTCAACAAATAAGAATAGTCCTCCATGGTGGAGAACTTAGTGTTCTACAAATTGAAAAGATAGGAAAGAAATGGAAATTAAAGAGAAGATGCAAGCCTTCTCCCAAGATTCTTGACAGTTGCTCCGTGATCCAATTACACCCCCCTTCACCTCAACACCTTTAGTTCATAACTTTTCTCCCTTATCAACCCTAAAAAGGGAAAAACATCATGGATGATGATTCAAGACTCAAGAAGGAGTGTGAGAGCTTCCTATAACCCCAAACAACCTCCAAGGTCTCTCTTTGTTGCCCAAGGTCGAAAGTAATTGTTGGGGGAAGAGGATTCCTCAAAAGCTCATGTGAACACATGTTTAAATATCCCATTTTGACATGTCAACGATACCACCGCACAACGCATATAAGTTAAAACGCGAAAGGGGTTCTCTGTCAAACCACATATCAACGCCAGATTCCTTTGCAACATTGGTTGCTTATGACTTTTCAACTTTGGGCACAATTTTAATGCTGCTCAACACGAGTATTTGCTCCAAAATGATCAATTATTATCTAAAACATGCTTTCTTAAGTTCTTGCTTGTTTCCTTCACTAGAATTGTTTTCTATTAATGTATTTTACACTTATAAACAAACATATTAAAGGTAAAACAAGCATAAAACAACTAAAATACAAAACGATACAAAATACATTAAACTTGAGGATAAAATAAGATTAGAGCTATGAAAGAGTAATAGACACACAAAAATAGGTAAAAATAGACATTAACAAGTATTAAAAATTAATATATTATTAATCCATGTTTTTATATTATTAAAATTAATTAATAACACTTACACAAATAACAAATTTTAATATAAATATCAAAATAACATCAATACAAATAATAAATTTAATTTCAATTAAAAAACACTAAATTTAATCATATATATATATATATATATATTTATATAAAGCAAATTGAATATAAAATACTTCACTTGACACATGAATAACAAAAAAATTTAACAAAAATAAAATGAAAAAAATTAAATGAATAATTTCAAAATAAAAAAATAATAAATTAATACGTGACATATTATTAATGTTTTTTTGTAATTTTTTTAAATGACCTAATTAAGAAAATTTTTCAAAAATTAAGAGGCAATAAAAACAAAAAATTCAACATAAATCAATTAAAAATTTTCCAAAAAAAAAAGAATCCAAGAAATAACTAAGTCTTTCATTTATTTATAATAAGAGAGGTGCATTGCACCAAAAGTAGTTAAAATTTATCGTGAATGTTCTAGAAAAAAAAAGAAGGAAATTTAACATTTTAAAAATGGATTCTAAAACTCATTTTCCCGGATATTTATGATTAATCTTTACTTATTCCATAGTATTCATTTTGAAAACGTGTAACGACACTTATATTATTAAACAGTCTTATAGAATGAATTTTCAAATGGTTTAAAATCCATTCAAGAATATATTTTTTCGGATCAGTTTATGTAATCCATGCTAAATTCAATTATATATAATAGGTATTGTTCAGATAACAACACTTCCAAAAGTTAAGAACATAATTTTATATTCTCCCACCAATAAAAATTAAATTGCGATATTAATAAAATTTTACTTAGCATCTAAAAGTGAAATCTAGCATTATAAGAATAAAATAAATTTAGCAAATTTTTATATTCCAAGAACTTTATATGAATAAAATAATAAAAAAATTATTTTTTCATAAACTAAAATTGATTTATTTTAGAAGTTGAAATTAGTTTTGGGTACAAGCGAGGAAATAATAACTCAGAAAATATTTATGATCGAAATTGACTGGAGAAAATCTTTGTCCTACCGAAAAGTGATTGTAAAAAGAATGCGTTCAAACAAATCTTTACACTTTTTATCAATGGGATTAGTAAGAGTTTTGTGAACATCTATTTGGTGATGAATCAAGAAGAGAGCAGACTAATTAATAATAAAAAATTTCACTATATTTTAATTTTTAAGTTAATTAGTCATCTTTTATATTTTTCTTGGTTCAATATTTTTTTTTAATGGATATCTAAACCAACCATCTTGCTTGCAATTAGCATTGGTTTTCAAATCCTTAACATTTATAGAAATTATCTATTGACTAAAAATATGAAAACGACTATTTGTATTGGGTGGAATTATGATTTTTCTTAGGACAATAGACTATTTTTAACTAATTCTATTTTTATTGTATTACTTTTATTTTAAATTCATCTTCTCTCATTAATGTATGCATATGCTAATGGGAATGATTATAATTATGAAAAAAATGGGAGATGAAAGTTCTTCCAAGATGGTATATAATGTTATGAAAATGAAAAATCATATTTCACTACTACAAAAACAACATATAATGTCACACATTCAACGTCCAACCACTAAATAGCCAACGTTAAAAATGAATGGTGACATTTTTGTAAATAAATGCAATTATTAAACGTCGTTTAGAATTGTAATTCGACGTAAAAGGATATAAAACGTCGAATGCCCTTTAAATTCGACGTCAAAAGGTTAATGAATTCAATAAAAATTTGAGCAGGAGATTGAAAATTCATTCACTTTATCTTAGCACGCGATACCCTTTTCTCTTCTCAAACTTTTCTCGAACGAAGTTTGACGAACATCACATGTAATCTTTCTTTCATTTGATACAAATGCATGTTAATTAATTACTTTATGTATGATTTTTGTTTGTTTTAACCGATTATTTTCGTGTTCTTGTCCTTCATAGGCGCATTCTGTTTTCTCTCTCACCGGTGACAAAACTTTATTTTGATGAACCCACCTTTTGAAGGTTAATTTTCGCTTTCATTTTGAAGAACTTATGGATTGAACTTGTTTGTTGTTTTTTTTGTTGAACTTGTTTGTTGTTGTTGTTTGGTTGAACTTGTTTGTTGTTGTTGTTTGGTTGAACTTGTTTGTTGTTGTTGTTTGGTTGAACTTGTTTGTTGTTGTTTGATTGAACTTGTTTGTTGTTGGTTATTATTGTTTGTTGTTGATAGGTTTAAACCCTCAGATCGTCATCATATTTGTTAGGGAATCTCAAGTGGGTCCTCGTTTTTTAAAGTGTCAAAATTGGGTCCACATACTTGTAAAATTGAGCCAATTTTGTCCTCTCCATTAAGTTTTGACAGACGACGTTAAACTGTGATGACGTGGTCCACTCTTAAAATGGTGATGTAGTAGTGTTTTATTACGTGGAATTTGTTTAGGTGATTTACAAAAATTTACTATTATTCGTAAATTTCAACCAGCCAAGCGGATCGCGAGCCCAAATCGCCTCTACCACGCAAAACGAGCTCCACCACGCACAGCCAAACAACCATCCTTCACTTCACACGCGAGAAACGCACCAGGAAGGCGAGATCACCCCTCTACAAATCCAGCGAACCAGCAAAGGCGACAACAGTTTGTCGATCTAAACCCAAACGACGGTGTATCTTAGGCCAAATTGCTGAAAAATCGTTCCTTTTCCGGTGAGAGAAGAGAGAGAACAATGCATGGTCCAAGGAACATTGTTAGGTCTGTTAGGCTGGTTTAGTGGAGAGACCAAACGAATCAGAAAACGGGCAGCGATGGGACACTTCGCCGACGAGATACAACCGAGAAATCTTTCCGGCAGTCGAGGTCGACGGGTACCAGAGGATCTAGGTCCGTTGTGATGTAGGCTTTGGAAGTGGTTGAGATTCGTTCGAGGTCGGGGAGGAGTGTTTGGTGGAATCTATTTGGAAGATCTGTGAACTCTGAAACCAAATCGTCATCCTCGTCCAGAATCCAACTCGGCGGTGTCTGTTTTGTAGGTTTGTTCTTAGATTGTTGTTGTGGAGTCTTTCGTTCCTTGTTTGTTGGCTCGTGAGTTTGATCTGCTTTTGTTGGTTTGATTTTTTGAGGAAATGTTGTCGGATTTGATGGTCTTGGTTTGATTCTTTGAAGATAGAGCAGTGGATTTGATGAGTTTGGTTTGATTTTTGGTGGATTGAGTGGTGGTTTTCTTTTTGGAAGGCTTGTCTAGTACTTCTTTTTCTGCACCCAACATATTTCTTGTAGCAGATAAGTGTGTAGTCTTACATTGAGGTTCCAAAGAAGAATTGATGCAAATGAAGAGAGAAAGCAATAACACATCAAAGAAAAATGATACCTTTCTGAGATTGAGTTGAGCCATTGGTTTTGCTAGTTTTTGCTTCAAGATCTACAAGATAGGTGGCGGTTGGAGAAGAGGCCGCCGCGGCCGATGGGTCGATTCTGGGAAGGTTTTCGGTGGTCTTTGAAGAAGTAGAACTTGTTGGGTTTGTTTGGACATCCACGTTTTTTTTGCACATCCACGTGGAATTTTTGATTATACAATAAATCGCCCATTCAATTTAATAGACAATGTCACGCCATGTAAAAAAAATACAGCTCAGTATCTGTTTAACGCTGTTTGTGGAAACTTAACGGGAAAGGACCAATTTGGCTCAATTTTACAAATATTTGGACCCAATTGGCTCAAATTTACAAATATATGGACCCAATTTTGACAGTTTAAAATACGAGGACTCACTTGAGATTCCCTAACAAATACGAGGATGATCTGAGGCTTTAAACCTTGTTGATACTACACTACACGTTCATAGTTCATGCTTTATAAAATACTAAAAACTGAAATTTGTTGTTTTTCTGCTTTTCAGGTTTTGTAGAGTTGTAAAAAAGGATCACAATTAATGAAAAAAAATTGATTAACGTCGAATATTGACAAAATTCGAAGTTAACGTTAACGTCGTATATTGAGAAAATTCAACGTTAATTTAACGTCGAATTTTTTAGATTCAACGTCAATTTAACATCCCCTGATATGACGTCGTTCGCGATTTCTCCGTTAAAAGCCCAAAATATTCGACGTTGTACGCGATTTTTGTACTAGTGTTTTTAGTAACTTAAACTTTTTTTTTTACAATTATTTGATGAAGTTGTTAATGTTGTTTTTTATTACTTATTTCAATTTTAATGTTATTTGATACTTGTAACATCCCAAAATATAGTATAAACTACATAATAGAATATTTACATAAATTGATATCTTAGACCAGTTATCCACTTAGTAATAAAGAATTACTAATACAGTTATCCCAAAATATCTATAACATTTAAAACTTTGAATCAGAGACCTATTATACTCAAAACTATGTACAAGATCGAACGGTCTGTACTAAACTATTGGATCTTCTCCTTCCAGAGCTTGCTCCACCGAGACCTCTTCTACTTCTGCTCACATCCATCGGATGATCATTGCAAAGGATAAACCGAACGGTAACCATGGCAAAAATAGAAAAGTAGGCTAAGCTAGTGTAATTTAACAATCAGATTAACATACAATTCACTAAACAAATCAAACACTCATACATATGCATAAAACACCTACAAAAATATTGACCGACCACTCCACTTTGACTATCCGGACTGGTATGAATATGTAGCTATGGCCGTTCGTGCACTCATGGGTGTAGTAACTGGAAACCCATCAACTGCCACACGAGGTTAGCCTGTTATACCTCACCTAAGGTCTTCTCCCTTAGACTAGGACCTCTTGCTATTCTCACGACATGAATTACCCATCTCTACTTGAGATTTGGTAACCATTAGAATGTCAGGATGAACGCCGTGAATTCCACTATCCATATTCATACCATACTATTACCTTGAAAACCGACCACCAAGACATTCCTCCTTGGAATTCTCTTTCATAACTACCTTTAGAAGTCTCATGCCAGATTACAATATCAACATTATTTCTCATGCATAACACATTTAAGCACTGAAATAAACATTCACAATACAATATAACCATAATCCTTTACAGACCGAACACTTATTATAAATATCGAACCTAACGATGACTACTACCACCCATGAATATGATCGAACGGTCAATTGGAAGAATAAGGCTCAACTTGAGCCAAATATGGTTTTAGATGCAAACACTAGACCAATAGATCACTTAGAGTTTATACCGAATGCTTATAACTAAAACCAAACACTTAATGTAAAACCGAATGATCTTTCACCGTCTAGGAGCAAACGGTCCATATTAGATAATGTTGAAGAAGTAGTCGAACATGCTTACTAACCGACTACTAGAAGTGAGATCTAATACTATACTATTCTGATTCTACAGCAGGGCCAAAATAAATGCTATTAAACCAAACACCCCAACGAAAACTGAGTACTAATGTAGACCGAATTCTAAAAGGAAGTCGAGCTACACTAAGGGACCAAACTCTAGGGTAGAACCAAATTGTACAGCAGTATGACCGAACGGTATAATAAGACGAACACCAACTCAACCCGAACAGTCTTTAACTGGTAAGGCCCATAAGAGACCGAACATAATTAAGACCGAATACCAATATTGACATTAGACCGAACACTATTTTTAAAATCAACTACCAGTACAAGATCGATCGGTCATTAACTGAAGTTCCACATAAGCAGAACTTAGTTAATACCGAGCGACCAATGAAGGACCCTTAGCGAACTACATAATTCTGCAGAATAACTGCATAATTATGATCAACACCAAATCGTTACAAATTTCTTTCATTCTTCTCAACTTCCAATCCTCCCAATTTATATTATACAAACCTATACATTTCTAAAGAACATCTAAACATCCCTCATACATATCAACTCACACCAAACCCAAATTCTCCACTTTTACTACCACATTTCCTTCCAATACCACTCGGTCACTGAACCAGCACTATGCAGAACCACAATAAACACGAATACAACATATAACATTATTCAATAACCATATCAAGTACACAATCATTCAGTTTCACACACCTGCATCTCCAAGATACAACATTTTCATACATCATAAACTAAGAAATTAAATTAACTACCTTCCCTTACCTTTTTGACCGAATCGAACCAAACTCTAAATGATAGTAGAACCCGATCACCACCAGAATTCCTAAGAACCTATAATTTACCGATTCATAAGAATAAACCCACAAAAAGATCAGATTTATGATCAGAAATGGGAAGAGGAAGTGGATGAACACATGCAACTAGAAAATTGACTTGCATGTGTCAAAAGTTTTGGAATTTCACAAGAACTCAAGAAATAGAAACTTACGAGCTCTAAACAGGACTTGGATTGGTGGAAAAAGGTTGTTTTGGACCCCAAGATGACTTAAGCTTGGTCTGATTAGAAAGTAGATGAAGTAAGATGAGAGATTTTTAGAGAGAAGGAGAAGAAAAAAAGATATCAGAACTTTGGGGAGAGAGAGAATGCATGCAGAGAATGGAGCAAAATTTTGAAACTTTCACTTATATACTACCGTCAAAAACCGATCGTCCACTCAATTGTATACACCTGTCTTCCCATTTTCTCTGAATTTCTCAATTCAGACAATACTCATGTAAAAAAGATATTAAAGAGTAAAAAGTCATATTATTGCAACATTTGTGTGTAGTTTTTCGTTTTAAGATTTTGCTTTTGGCCCACAAGTTTATCATTATATAAGACAGATCAACAAAACTAGTTTAATAAAATTAGTCCATCATTCTTGTGTAGGTTAATCTGTCCTATTATTTTGCTTGTTGTGGATCAAATGTGACGTATAGTAAATCCAAATGTTGTAGATAAACTATATTGTCATTCATAACTTGAAATTAATGGATACTTTAATTAAAACTATATTCAATCACTATAAATGTTACTTTTTCAATTTTTTTTAACTTTTTATTAAATATAGTAAAAATTATATATGAAATTAATTTTTCTTATATTGAATATATACATAAAATATTTTATTTATAATAAAAAAATATGAATTAAGCCAAAAATATAAATAAAGAATAATAATAAATCTGAAAGATTATTTTATATAAATCTCTTCTTGCAAAGAGGAATACATTGTTGACATTGGATAAAAAAAATAACAATTAAAGAGTCATCACAACTATCAATAAACAAAAAAGACATCTTTGCCATTAGAAAAAACACATATATAAACTGATCTGGATAATAGAAGAGATGTCATAAAAACAACATAAGAAATCATGAATGAACATGAAATAAATCCTAAAAATCCAGACAATAATATTATAATATAATATATCTAACAATAACCATAGAATATGAATTCAAATCAGTTGTGATTTGTAAGAGGTATGAGAAAGAGAATAATAACAAAAATTATATTAGTTTTTTCTTACAAGAGATTTACATCCAATTACTTCATAATTTAGTCAATTCACTAATTTCAAGATTTTACAGGCACCCAATAAATAAAAATGCAACATATACAACACACTTCTTACACCTTACAACAACCTTACAAAATCTCCTACTGAAACTTTATTACAAGATAACCTACTTCACATAATGTCTTATAATGTTTGTATGTGATAGGAAGGCTTGAATCCAAGTTAGTGATCTCACTACAACACCATAAAAGAAGAATAGGGAAAACTACTTTGCCACTGAAAAATATGTATCAAGTAAAGTTTCAATTATGTCTTCAATTATGTCAAGAGGAGTAGACACAACTTGTTCAACTCGTGGTATTTTTAACTGGGAGTTATGAAGTATCCATTTTATACCAACTGTAGACACGGGTCATTACAGTTAAGTCTAATAAAAAAATTCGGAGTTATTGTTGAATTTCACATACAAACAATAACTCCGAATTTTTTATTCAAGATGTCTATTAAGTATATAATTATAAGCACTAATAAAGAAGATTATTTTTTATATTGGTTTTCATGTAAACACATTTTTATGGTTTTTTATATTATAATATTTGTCAATTTTTTATAATTATTAATAGAAGGATTGTATTTTATAATTATTATCTTTTATATTCTTGCAAGTTCTAAGTTTAAACTCCAGCTTGGATAAAATCCATTTAACTAAGGTAGGTAGGTTATGTCGTATTGCTTGAAGAAGAGAAATGCAATTAATTTTAGGTTTAATGTCTCCGTAGGTCCCTATTTTGGTCATGAATTTCAAATAGGTCCTCTTCATTTTCGGCGTATCAATTGAGTCCTTGTTTTTGTAAAATTGAATCAATTACAGGCCTGCCGTTAAATTGGACAAACGGCCGTTACAGTATTGGTTACGTGGCATGGTTGAGTGCAGTTACTAATCAGACGTGGCATTTAAAACGATTTTTGTATTAAATAATTGGTATGCACAAATGTATATTCAGTTTTGGGTAAGGGCAAAGTAGGAAATTTGAAAAAATTAAAGGGCAACTGAGATTGGGGAAAGAATTTGAGGGTTTTTATTATTAGGGTTTGCGTGAGAGGCCAAAAATCGTGATCCTAAGTTCGAGCTGAAGCGGCAGAGTGCATACAGTGGGTGGTGTCTCGGTAGGTCAGGTGTGGGTCCTTTTGTTGTTGGAAGCAAGAAGCTGAAGCACGTGGTCAGTGGAGGTTAATCTCAAGGAAGGTCAGTGTTTGTGCTTTATTGTCTTCGTTTTTATTCAATCGAAACTACAATATTCGGTGGTGGTCCCCCATTGATGTATGGTTTGGTCTCTGGTTTTGATTGCATTTTAGTGGTCCCCCATGTATGTTTAAAGTTATTTGACTTTGTCTGAGTGCGTATGTTTAAAGTTATTTGATCTCTGTGCCTGTTTTAATATATATATTTTTTGTCGTGATATGTTTTCATAATAGGTCTGTAGATATATTTATGTTGTGTTGTGCGTAATGGAGGACGCTATTGTGTGTGTCTTCCACCATGGAGGAAAGTTCATTAATGATAGTACCCTAAAGTATGAAGGGGAGACAACAACTTTGTCCTTTGACCCTGACACGTGGAGTTTTTTTGTGGTTGTCAGTGTAGTCAAAAGTTTAGGATATGAGAATTTTAAAGATTTATGGTACTGTTTAGGAGGGGGTTTAGTGTTGGAAAATAGGTTGGAACAATTGATTGATGACAGAGGTGCCATGCATATGGCTAACTTAGCTAGGCTTAATGGTGAAGTTCACTTATACGTTGTCCATGTAGTTTCTGATCCCGAAGTCATTCATATGCTTGAAGACATTACTAATGATGAAGGAGAAGTTGAAGGTAATGGTACAGTACAAAAAGAGGTTGAAGAAGATGGTGATTCTGTTAAAGTAAATGGTGAAGGTGATGGTGACTTACAAGAGGTGAATGTTTGTGAAGAAGATGGTGAGGGTGTTGAAGTAAATGGTGTAGTTGATGGTGACTTACAAGAGGTCAATGTTTGTGAAGAAGATGGTGACGGTGTTGAAGTAAATGATGTAGTTGATGGTGACTTACAAGAGGTGAATGTTTGTCAAGAAGATGGTGACGGTGTTGAAGTAAATGGTGTAGTTGATGGTGACTTACAAGAGGTGAACGAGGGTGAAGAAGATGGTGGTGCTGTTGAAGTAGAGGTTGAAGGTCATGGTCACGTACAAGAGTTGCATGAGGTTGAAGAAGAGCAAGAGTTGAATGTGTGTGAAGGAGTTGTGGAGGATGAAGTTTATCTTTGTAGTTGGAGTACATCTACTGAAGAAGGTGATGTACATGGAAATAATGAGTGCTTAGAGGGCCTAGTAGATGTGAGTGTTGAATGTGATATAGATGGTGATGTAGATGGTAATGTCGAAGTAGAAGTAGAAGTAGAAAGTCTTTGTGACAGTGATGATGACCGTGATAATGTCAGTGTTGAATGTCATGATCATGACGATAGAGGATTGTCAGATTTTGAGTGGAAATCTGAGGAATTTCTTAGTGCAACAGATAGTGATGAAGATGTTAATGACAGTGAAGGTTATGGGAGGTTTGGTATTTTTTGTATGCCAAAAAGTATGGTAGACTTTACATGGGAAGTTGGGACTTTTTTTGCAGAAAAGCAAGATATTTTAGATGCTCTAAAAGGGTATGCCTTGGAAAATGGGAGGAATATAAAGTTTGTAAAAAATGACAACAGAAGATTGAGGATGAAGTGCTTTGGTGCAAAAGGAGAATGCCCATGGACCATATACTTTGGTTATATGGAGGCTGTAAAATCATGGCAGCTGAGAACTAAAAAAGATATTCATACATGCAGCAGGGAGTTCAACCTGAAGTTAGTTGACGCCAAGTGGTTGAGCAAAAAGTTGGTGAAAACAGTTCAGGAAAATCCTAAGATGAAGGGTGTTGATATTCGTGAAAAAGTTCAAAGGAAGTGGAACATAGGTATATCAAGGTCTATGGCTTATAGAGCCAAAGCTATTGCTTCTAATCAAATTGATGGGTCCTTTAATGAACAATATAAGAGGATATATGATTATGCGCATGAGTTGTTGGAAAGAAATCCGGGATCTACAGTTAAGGTCCATGTTGAGAATAATGAGGGTGAGTTAATTTTCAAGAGATTTTACTATTGTCTGAAGGCATGCAAAGACAGATTTGTTTACTGTAGGTCAATAATTGGATTAGATGGAGCCTTTTTGAAAGGGAAGTATGGTGGTGAGCTGTTGACGGCTGTTGGGAGGGATGGAAATGATCAAATGTTGCCCATTGCATATGCGGTGGTAGAAGTCGAAAACAAAGATTCATGGATGTGGTTTTTGAAACTTTTGATAGATGATCTTGGTGGTGGAGAAGTATGTTCTTCAATTACTTTTGTCTCCGACCAACAAAAGGTAATAATCATATTTAAATTGCTTCTTTCGTATATTGGTTCATTAATTTGATATGGTGATAAATGTTTTATGTTAACACCACAGGGTCTACTACCAGCCATACAACAGTTACTCCCAGGTGTTGACTAGAGATTTTGTGTCAGACACTTATATTCAAACTTTAGGAAAAAGTTTCCTGGTAAAAATCTGAAACAGCTGATGTGGAGGGCAGCTACTGCCACTCATCCACAAAACTGGGAAAGGGAGATGAGAAACATTAAAGATATAAATGAAGACGCATTCAAGCATTTGATTGCCATCCCTCCAAGGTTGACAATTTGTATTAATTATTTTTGCCCTTTCTATATTATTTTATGTTTGTCCATATTAGTTGCAGTTTTAACATGTGTATATATCATCTGTTGTAGATATTGGTCAAGGTCCAGATTCAGTCCAACACCAAAATGTGACACATTGGTCAACAATATGAGTGAGGCTTTCAACAGTGTCTTGGTTCACACCAGGACTAAACCAATCATAACAATGCTGGAAGAAATTAGGGTATACATAATGCAAAGATGGGCAAAAAACAGGTCTAAGATACAATCATTTTCAGGACCAATTTGTCCAAAGATCCAGGCCAGATTTACATAGGAATCCCAAGCAACCAAGAACTAGATACCTAGGTAACTTTCTTCATAACTTCATAAATGTTTATTCATTCCTTGGTAAACTTTATGTCAGACACTTAAATGTGTTGTTTAAATTTTTTTTTATTTCTTTATAGCTAGTCAGCACACAAACTCTTTGAAGTAAGACACGTCTCCCAAAGTGGAGAAAAATTTGTTGTAAACATAGACGAGTTCTCATGCTCGTGTAGGAGATGGAGCATCACAGGAATTCCATGTTGTCACTCCCTAGCCGCAATGAAGTTTCTTAATATTGATGGCCAGCAGTTCATTCCGGCTTGCTTTCTAAAGTCCACCTATGAAGAAACCTATGCATCAATCGTATATCCCATCAACGGAAACAACATGTGGGACCTAACACCATATCCGGATGTCATGCCTCCTAGGAAAAAGGTTATGCCTGGAAGACCTAAAAGGAAAAGAAGACTGGAGCAGTGGGAGATCAGAAAGGATGATTCACGAGTGAGCAAGGGTGGTTTGCGGAAGAGATGCGGGCTATGTAGGGAGGTTGGGCACAACAGGAGTCGTTGCCCCAAAGCAACCCAAGAACCAATCATGCCATCATCACAGTTATCTGAAGTGTGTATGAATGACCAGGAAACTCAACTATAGATGTGTGTATAAATGACAATGATGCCAAGTTTAAGGATCTTATTATGTAATAGTCTAAGGAACAAGGTTTATGGTTTTACTGCTATGTAATTTAATGAATGACAATGATGCCAACTATGTATGGTTTTCGATGTATTACAATGTTTTGGATGTATTATAATGAGTAGGAACTATTTTGTCAATGACCAAGAACTGTTTTGGATGTATTACAATGTTTTGGATATATTACAATTTCCTTCTTTGACGTCTTATATAGAACGATACACGAGGGTGGACGACCAGACCGAACGGTCTGCAACACGGAGGTAATTGGAAAGACCGATACAGGAGGGTGGACGACCAGACCGAACGGTCTTGAACACGGAGGTAGTTGGAAAAGCGATACAGGAGGGTGGACGACCAGACCGAACAGTCTTCACCACGGAGGTAGTTCGAAGAGCGATACAGGAGGGTGGACGACCAGAACGTACGGTCTTGAACACGGACGTAGTTGGACGAGCGGTAGACAAGGGAGGACGACCACACCGAACGGTCTTGAGCACAGAGGTTGTTGGAAGAGCGATGCAGGAGGGTGGACGACCAGACCGAACGGTCTTCACCACGGAGGTAGTTCGAAGACCGATATAGGAGGGTGGACGACCAGACCGAACGGTCTTGAGCACGGACGTAGTTGGACCAGCGGTAGACAAGGGAGGACGACCAGACCGAACGGTCTTCAACACGGAGGTTGTTCGAAGACTGATGCAGGAGGGTGGACGACCAGACCGAACGGTCTTGAGCACGGACGTAGTTGGACGAGCGGTACACGAGGGAGGACGACTAAACCGAACGCTAGGGAATAGGGACCTAGTTGGACGAGCGATAGACACGGTAGTTGGACGAGCGTTAATTATTATGTAACATTGCTGTGAATAAAATAAACATTCAACAATTTTCAAAAGGCCTTAAAACCTGCTACATTAAACCAAAACCTCAATTTATTATGTTTATCACTTCAGTAACACAACTTCATTCCTTCACATCTCGTCATATACATAAAAAGTTCCATCCTAACAAACCGAAAAACCCGGCTAATTTCTTCCTAAGAATACGATCAACACTACTACATTATGGATTTATAATCCATATTGAAATTACAATAATATTAAGTAAAAAAATCAAAATAACCAATCCTGTCAACACCTTCATCCATTTCTCCACAACGTTGACAGATTTAATCAAATCACTCATCATCTTCGATCCACCTCCCATTTCTCCTGTCTTTGACAAAGACTCATGCTTTTCTTCCCACTTCACATTCGTATAGCTTTTGTCATTACCGTCTTCACAACACCATTTGAAGAAATTGCAACCACCTTCATGTCCAGTCTGTGAAAAAAATAACAATTAAAACGACTTTCCACTCAAACAAAACACTACTTCTACACGTTCTTACCTTGTACTTAGGGCAGCTCCAGAATTGCTTCCCTCTGTTCTTAGCAGTTCTAGCTGTTCTTACCACTGTTTTCTCTCCACAGAGGCAAAGGGGTGATACACCATCAATGGTAGATACTCCACCACCACGAAAAACGACATCACAGTTTTGATTCCGCCACCCATTGCATGTCGAAGATGAACAAGAATGCGATTTCTGCACTTCATTATCCATCACTTCGAATCGAACAAAGAACGCGCACCCTCCCACTTCCAACTACATAAGCTTCACCAACGAACACCGGCAAAACCATACATGGGGGACCACCAAATTGCAATCAAAACCAGAGACCAAACCATACATCAATGGGGGACCACCAAAATGCAATTAAAACCAGAGACCAAACCATACATCAATGGGGACAAACACTGACCTTCCTTGAGATTAACCTCCACTGACCACGTGCTTCAGCTTCTTGCTTCCAACAACAAAAGGACCCACACTTGATTTTTGGATCGAACTTAGGATCGCGATTTTTGGCCTCTCACGCGAACCCTAATAATAAAAACCCTCAATTTCTTTCCCCAATCTCATGTGCATTCCTCAATTAAAACGTCTTGCCCTTTAATTTTTTCAAATTTCCTACTTTGCCCTTACCCAAAACTGAATATACATCTCTGCATACCAATTATTTAATACAAAAATCGTTTTAAATGCCACGTCTGATTAGTAACTGCACTCAACCATGCCACGTAACCAATACTGTAACGGCCGTTTGTCCAATTTAACGGCAGGCCTGTAATTGATTCAATTTTACAAAAACAAGGACTCAATTGATACGCCGAAAATGAAGAGGACCTATTTGAAATTCATGACCAAAATAGGACCTACGGAGACATTAAACCTTAATTTTATATGTATCTCTATGTTTGTATCTGGACAAGCACAACTTGAAAAGAACTTCCTCAACACTCAAAATGGCTAGAAAAATAGATTGAATGTGATGCAAGACAAGTGCGGAAACCTCAAGGAAACACTGCAACAACATATTAAGCTCCCATTAAAGTTAGTTTAACACAACAAAATGCAATTGGAACATTAGAGCAACACCAATGTAGAAAACGAAGCCAATGCACAAAACGGAAACCCAATGCAGGAACGAAAACCCTAACACTAAAACGAACCTCTGAAAATGGAATTTGAAACCAAATGCTAGAATCAAAACAAAAAATGAAATTAAATACAACAACTAACTTAGAAAATGAAATTAAACATATAAATGCAACTTAGAAAACGAAATGGAATTGAAATTGGGAATAGGGTAAACTACAGAGATTGAACAGAGATAGAAAACAAAATTTAAAAGACGAAAATGGAATTACTAATAAAAATGAAATTACAAACCCTCAAGGTGCAGCACTGTTCACGTAGCTTCTAAGAAAAACTTAAAATGAGAGACTGAAGAGAGACCCTAAAGGTGGTGGCTACTGGCTCTAAAACCTAGGTCAACCCTCCTTAGTGGGCCTTTTCTAATTTGACCAAAATAGGCCTAAATGTGCAAGTATGGTCCAACATACACTAAAAACCAAATAAAAAACGAAAATGAAATTTAATGCCGTTGTGGATGAACGAAAATGACATAAGAGCCCTCTCAGAGTCCCAAAATATTATCCTAAAATTTCCTCTGAAAATAATAACAAAAATAATGAACCTCAGATAATTCAAATTAATCAAAATAAGAATTATTAGTCAAATTAAATCCAAATATCAAAACTGAGAAAATGTTGGACAGTTAAGCACAATTTCCTAATTAAATCTAGTACGAGAAGCTAAGTGAATGAGAGAAAATATCGATTCATCAAGGTTCTAAGATGAACCATCGGTCCCTCCAATAAAGATGACCAAACATTTACCTTAGACTTCGACTAATAAGAGGTTTATGTTCCTACCATGCCTAATAGTCTCACATCATTTAGGAGTTGAGGCCAAAGATAATTTAAATACTTCTTCCAACTTTCGAAGTGTCTTTTAAAGATAAAATCGTGACGAAACACAAATTCCAAAGCGAACAATATCTCAATTATTATAAAACAATTATTTAACTTTTAAGAGTCACATAATCTACCTTAAAAACATCTCGATCAAATCTAGTAAAAACAAGCATAATTCTATTCTACTTCTCTTCAAATTTGTCTCAATTCTTATTCTTTCTTTGCTTAAGATTATCATTTATATGAAGGGTTTTTTGTGTTTAATTTTCGGGATTAGTTTATCTGGATTTAGCTTTTTCAAATACATAATTGATCTTACCAAGATCTTGAACGTGAATTTGCGGACAAGTGACAAAATCCTAACGATGACTTTGAGAGCACTTACTCGTGGGAATGAAATCCCTTGCTACTCCAAAGGGGGAGATCCACCTATAAAAGACTTTTCGACGCTCAAGTCAGTAAGAGAGTTTAAGATATTTATGAATATAATAAGTATGAGTGGTTATCAAGTGTATGAAGTGAATCTTACTTACAGAATACTAGTTATATTTATAAGACCAACATAGACCGTTGACCTATGTTCCTATTAAAATAATACCTACTTCAAATATATAATAAAAATATAATAACATAATGATAAATAATAATCATAATATAAAATTATCAAAATTATATGAATATTATCCAAATACACTTAAGTTCAACTATTCCTTAATAGAAAAACTTAATAATAGATAATGCTCTTTAGAATATTTATTACACGGGATAGAAATAATAATCTTGAATACAACTACTTTCTCAAAAATATACATGGGAGAAAAAATAAGGCTAAATTATTTAAAGTCTTTAAATTTTTGACATTTTATTTAGTTCGTTTTCTCAGTTTTTTAAAATATTTATTTTAATATTATTTTTCTTTAAATAGAGTAATTTTAGTCTTTCTTTTTTTCATAAATATAACGTCTGTTGATGGCTGTTCATAAACATAATTGGTAGAGCGTTGTGTTGACGACAGTTTTGTTTCCACAGTGAACTTAAGTTGAAGGAAGAACTTCTAAAATTTGTGGCTCTGAAATAATTTGCTCCACACTCGCAACAATTTGAGATGTAGGAGAAATTTGGAATCTGACTTTTGAGATGTGGGAAGAATGCCAAAAATGAATTTTAAAATTAAGAGAAATAGTAATATATAATAAAGGGATATATTTTTGATAAATGAAGTGTGACGTAGGTATTTGAAGCGAGAAGGGTGTCGTAATCAAACCGTCCACTTGGCGAGAATCTCTTGTTTCTAATTAGGGAAATCCAACAGTCATTTTCGCAATCTCTATTGGCACACGTGGTCCATGCACTTCCCCCACACTTACCCAACACTTTACTGCTACGTGCCCACCGCCACGTCTCTCTCTCGCTCGCACGTGTATCGTCACTCGTGTCGTCTCTCCCCACTATTCCTATAAACCCAACCTCCACTCCCTGCATTTCCCTCTGTGTTTCTCCAACCTCTTTCACGGTCACTCTCTCTTTCTCTCCAAACCATAAACACAGAAAACCCTAAACACACAAATGGAAACTAAGGGAGGCTGCTGCATCACCAAGTGTCAAACACCTGCTGCACACCGCATCTCCAAGGTCCACACAATAATGTTAGGCTTTCGCCCTATAGCCCCCAAACCCCTTCCCGCCGCTGCTCTTTCCGACGCTTCTTCCTCCGAAACCACTGCCGACGTCTTCTCCAGATCCGTCGCATCTAAGCGAAAGCGCGCAAAAGGTAACACCAACTCCAACTCCAACACCAACACCAAGCGCTGCACTCGGAGCAGAATCGCGCCTCCTCCACCACCTCCGCCTACAACGCTCCCGCTGCTGCCGGAGACTCCGGTTCTGAAGAAAACAACCACCAGAGAAAGCCACAAGGACGCGCCGGTGTGGCTGAGCTTCGGGAACCGCGGCGGTGCAGGTGCGTCGGTGGATCCGTTCTGGTTCCCGGCGGCGGGATCGGTGGTGACGGTGGAGTGCGTGACGAAGATGTGGCGGGAGGAGGAGGGGCCGGGGTTGGGGAGTGGAGACGAGGAGAGGAAGGCTAAACTAGAAGAGGACACGTGTCCGGGGTTTATATCAGACGGTTACGGGAGGGTGACGTGGACGAATGGTGCGTACAGGGAAGCAGTTGGTGAGGGAGGAGTATGGCTGGCGATGAAAGCGAGCGTATCGTATCCGTACCGAGGGTTCACGGGCTGGGTTAAGCTGCAGTACGCTTCGGGGAAAGAGAGAACTGTGCCATGTGACGTTTGGAGTATGGATTGTGGAGGTTTTGCGTGGAGGTTGGACGTTAAAGCCGCTCTTACCTTGAGCTTAGCTATGTGATATGATATATAATATACTACTACTAACTGCTCTTCAGGTTCTTCACCAAACAAACAAAACAAACTCCCTTTGAAACGATACCGGTTCCTCCCTGGCACCTCCACCTACTTAGGACTGCAATAACTGTGAATTTATATATATATATATATATATATCATCCTCTTAGCCTTTTGATCGTGAAGTGTAAATTAATATGGACGTGCTTTTTGTGAGATCGGAACGTTAATTTCAATCTGTAAACCAAATATGAATATATTACCTTATGTTCATTGTGTCAAGTTTTGTAAATTCCACTGGCCAACCTTTGTATGGTTTTTGATGTTGTATATGGGATCATATGTTTTGCAGCTTTGATGCTTGGTTACGGTGTTGATCATACGAGAGGGGATGCAGGAAACTAATAAAAAGTTGATTAGGAGTTGAAGTTGATGTGAAAGTAAATTATTTTTAAAAAAGTTAGAAATTTTGATTTAATTGGATTGGCGTGAGGATAGATCTGATTAAAGTGTAGAGTAAATAAATAGTATGAAAAAGAGGATGTGATGGGTGGGACAGATGGTGGAGTAGGGTTGGGTGGAGAAGAAGTAACAGTGTTGGTTAGTGTTTTCGGTTGGGTGGGGTAAGGGTGATGGTCATGGTGGTGAAAAGATTGAAAGAAAGATATGGCTTTATTTACTTAACATTCCAATATGCCATTATAAGCTCCTCGGAAGTTCCTCATTGCACCACGTCGCTGCATCTCACTACCATGCATACTTTTCCACCTTTTTCCTTATCTGTATTTCCTTTCTTTCTTTCTTTCGTTTTTTCTCTTTCCCCTTAAGAATAACCTCTTCCAGGACTGCTAATTTCGTTTTCGCTGCCAAGACCTATCCTTATCTTCAAATTACGTACACTAGCCGTCACGCACCCAATGGAACGCTCGCATTGCAACCCAATATGGTATTTTCTCATAACTTTTGGAGAAGAAATATCAAAAGAATATAATACTAAAAGTGTGTGACACAAGAAACCATACCTGAAATATTAGGCAGATGTAGTGTACTGGAAAAGGAAAATGCTTGGTACAGACGATGCGCAAAACACTGTGACAATAGTACTGAGAGGACTTCATAATACTTGAAAAAGAAAAAAAGTAAGATGCATAACATGGATCGTGGAAACAACATCGAAGAGAGTGAGGGATGTGGGACATGCTTATTCATAATATTTTTGGGATAAAATATGATTTGGTTCTTGGAAAACGGCAAAAGTATTAAGTACATTTTAAAATGTTTTCGTATTAGACTGAAACATGACACGGTTAACTAAAAATGTGGATTAGTGAGGAATTTCGAACTTAATCTGCAGTTAACAGTTCGAGAATCTTTTTTGTACAATATAGAGTTGAAGGTTTCCAAAATTTTGAGCATGACTAAGTGGTTCATCTAGGAGTGTGCCATGTTGTGAACCGATGGTATTATGGAAGAATGGTTGGATTTTTGGTAGCCACAAAGTAAACTTCGTCTCTCCTCAGATTGCTCCTACACCAGAAGTAGCCTCTGCACGATCCCCTCGTATTTGATATCATCATCATCATGAGTATCGTGGACATGTACAACAGCCACATTGTTTAAAGCTACCTCAAATTTATATTCATTATATCTTGCCACTCACTCCATTAAATTTGTGCAACTAGATCTTCATTCAGTAATCTCCAACGTATAAATATATTATCCAACTTTTTATTTAACACTACAAGAAAGATTTCTTAATATATTTCATATCAATTCTATAAATTTTTCAACTATAGGCTAATATCAGTTTTTCTTCATCTATCTTTATGGGAGAAAACTATTTTAGAGATTACAACCAATAATAACAAATAATAGTTTGTAGGTTATAGAGCTTATGAAAGGTTATAACAGAATTCAGATTGGAATAATCAGAGAAAAGACAGAATAACAGAGAAGAATTATGCAGAATTTTTATCCCCCTTTTCTCAAACAAAAACAGTGCCTTTATAGCACCATATAGGCAACATGTAATGTAAAAAGAATAAAGTTTGTTAGACATGTTTTCTCCTGCCTAACTAATCCTCACAGATACTGCCACGTAATCATTTGGTTACATAATCCTTGAGGTAAATGGGTTTCTTTCGAATTCGTTGGGGTTTTGCATCATTTTCTGCTTCCTCTTGAATATTCTCTAGATTTGGTTGTTCAACCATATTGGGCCTGTTAGGATAAATGGTGGGCCTAACATCTCCTCCCTCTTCGAGATTCACCTTGTCGTCAAGGTGAAATTGGGCCTGAATATGTGCCCATGGTTCCCAGGTGGCCTCTTCCAAAGGAAGGCCCTGCCATTGAATTAAAATCAATTGTTGTGGAGCAGTTGTGTCGGTGGACAACTTCCAATCTAAAATGGCCGTAGGAGTGAGTACTGGTTGATTGTCTTCAATGTCCGGTGGAAGACTTAGTGGTTGAGGGGAAGGAAGAGGGCCCTGGTGAGGCTTAAGAAGGCTCACATGGAACACATTATGTATCCTGGCAGTAGAAGGAAGGTCTAATTTGTAGGCCACGTCACCTATTTTTTCAAGAATCTGATAGGGACCGAAGAACCTTTTTTGTAATTTGCCAAGGTGCTGACCAGTGAGGGAGTGTTGGCGACATGGACGAAGTCTCACATAAACCCAGTCGCCAATGTTGAAGTGAACATCACGCCGGTGGGAGTCTGCCCAATGTTTCATGGCTTGCTGAGCTTTTAGAAGATTGGACTGCAATTTGCGAATAATTTCTTCGCGGGAGTTGATTTCAAACTGGACTGCAGCATTGGTAATATCCTTAACCAAAGTCTGAGGGATGTTTGGTGGAGAGCGACCGAACATAACTTCGAAGGGAGTGAAACCCGTGGAGGAATTAACGGTGATGTTGAAACACCACTCTGCCCAAGGAAGGAATTTGCCCCATAAAGATGGTCTGTGATGGACAAAACAATGCAAATACTGTTGGAGAATCTTATTTGCGACTTCGGTTTGTCCGTCTGTTTGAGGATGGTAAGCTGTAGACATGCGCAGTTTTGTGCCACTCAAACGAAAGAGTTCCCTCCAAAAGTGACTAAGAAATATAGGATCACGGTCTGAAATTAAGCTCCGAGGAAGACCATGTAATTTGCACACCATATTAGTAAAGAGATCAGCAACCTTAGTGGCGGTGAATGAGCGGGGCAACATACCAAAATGTGCACTTTAGAAAATCGATCCACCACAACCAAGATAGTAGAGTGGCCCTGATATGGAGGCAGTCCAATTATGAAATCTAGAGAAAGATCTTCCCAGCAACGTGACGGAGGAGGGATAGGTTGCAACAGGCCGGAGGAACGTTGGGTGGGAATCTTTGTTTGTTGACAAGTGGTGCAATGAGCAGCGAAAGAGGTAACGTCTTTTCGCATACATTCCCAATAAAAATTAGCCTGTATTTTAGCCAGTGTACGAGTAGCTCCTGGATGACCAGCCAAAGGGGTCGAGTGAAACTCTTGGAGGATCAAGGGAATAATGGAGCAAGACTTGGGAAGCCAAATTTTCCCTTTATAAAGTATCAGATCCTATTGAATGGAAAAGTCAGGGAACATGGAGGGGTCCTGCAAAATATTACTCTTAAGATCCAAGAAAGTAGTATCAGATGCGAGAGTGTATTTAAGATCTTGGAGAAAGTCCATGTGAGACACAGAAATGAGGAAAAATGAGTCTGCATTAGGTGAAACACGGGATAGTGCATCAGCAACGGTGTTTGTTTTTCCTGGTTTATAATGTATCTCAAAGTCGAATCCCAATAATTTGGCTACATAAGACTATTGGTCAGGAGTTAGGACAGTTTGAGATAGCAATTCCTTGATGGCTTGTTGATCAGTGTATATGATGAAGTGGCGACCGAGCAAGTATTGGCGCCATTTCTGAATGGCAGATGTGATAGCACAGAGTTCCCTGATGTACGTTGATGAATGTCGCAATTTAGGGCAAAATTGCTTACTGAAAAAAGCAATTGGGTGTCCTTCCTGTGATAAAACGGCCCCCATACCAAAACCAGAGGCATCTGTTTGAACAGTGAAAGCTAAATCAAACCGTGGCAGAGCCAATACTGGGGCAGTAGTAACAGCGGTTTTAAGGTTCTCAAAAGCTGTAGTAGCTGAAGCAGACCATATGAAGTTATCCTTCTTAAGTAAATCAGTTAAAGCAGAAGCAATAGAGGCGTACCCCTTTACAAATCGGCGGTAAAACCCTGTGAGTCCAAGAAAACCACGTAGGGACTTCAGAGTGGTTGGCAATGGCCAATCAATGATATCTTGGACCTTTGACGGATCTGGTGTGACACCCTGTGACGAGACTACATGACCCAAATATTGAATCGATTGCTGCCCTATGAAACACTTGGAACCCTTGAGATGAAAATTGTTTGCAAGGAGCAATTTGAAAGCGGTTTCCAAGTGAGAGATGTGGTCCTCCAAGGTGGTGCTGTAGACAAGGATATCATCAAAAAAGACGATAATAAAACGACGTAAATGAGGGCGGAACAAGTCATTCATGGTAGCTTGAAAGGTGGATGGTGCATTGCACAATCCGAAGGGCATGACTTTGAACTCGAAGTGGCCGCTATGGGTGTGGAACGCCGTTTTAGAGGAATCAGTAGGCAACATCAGGATTTGGTGAAAACCCGAAAAAAGATCTAGTTTCGAGAACCATGTAGCATTACCAAGTTCATCCAAAAGCTCATCGACTGTAGGAATCAGAAATTTGTCTTTAACGGTGACAGCGTTGAGTGCTCGATAATTGACGCAAAATCTCCATGTACCGTCTTTCTTCTTGACAAGAAGAACGGGGGAAGAATAAGGGCTTGGCTTGGCGTAATGAACCCCGAGTCCAGCATCTTTTGAACCTGGACCTCAATTTCTTGCTTCTGAAAATGGGGGTATCGGTAAGGGCGCACTGAAATGGGAGCAGTGTTGGGTAAAAGGTTGATGGAATGGTCGGTGTAACGAGATGGGGGAAGGGTGGTTGGCGGGAAAATAAAACAGAGTAGGTGGTGATTAAGTTTTTTAGCTGGGGAGTAGAAGATGAAGGAATAGCAGTATTAGAAGGCAAAGGAGTTATATGTGAAGTAGGAGAATGGATGGATGGAGAAGGTTCCAGTTTGAGTTGAAAAAGTGCTTCTACTCTGTTGGTGTGTTGTAGGCGTGTAAGTTGGTGGGCTGTTATAGGTGTAGGGTTTGGACCTTGTTCTCCCTTGAGTTCTATCATCTTACCCTCCCACATAAATCTCATGAAGGGCCCGTTATAATCCATAATGAATGGGCTAACTTGAGTAAGCCATTGAACCCCTAATACTACATCAGTGCCAGAGAGATCCAAGGGGTATAGATCAATAGGGAATTCGAGAGAGGCTAATGTAATGTGGGCCTTAGGACAAAAAGTAGTGCAAGGTAAGAATTCCCCATTTCCCACCATGACTCTTAATGGACTAGAGGTGGGCTCAAGTGCAAGGTTAAGAAAATGAGCTACCTTAGTCTGGATGAAATTGTGAGTTGCACCACTATCAACCATGATCTGTACTTCATAACCATTAATAGAGCCCGTGATCCGAAAGGTTCTAGGAGTCCAATGACCCGAGAAAGAGTGGAGGCTGATCAATCCTGCTTCCAAAGTTGGGTTATCCGGTGGGTCACAATCTAATTCCGCGGTTGTCTCAGAGACATTGTCAGGGTCAGCAACGATGAGCAAGAGGAACTGGGACTTACAACGATGCCCACGTGTATACCTTTCGTCACAATTATAGCAAAGGTTCTTCTCACGGCGTGCCTGCATCTCAGCTTCAGTGAGCCGTTTAATGGGTAGTTTAGAGGGAGGTGTGGGGAGTAGTGGTGGAAGTGGTTTCGGGGTGGTGGAAGTGGTGGTTAGTGGTGGCGGTCTAGAGAATTTGGTGAAGGACAGAGGGGATGGGGAAAGTTTGGATTTGTCGTCGTGTAATTTGGCGATCGCCACAGCTTGTGGCATGTCGACGGGTTGGAGGGCGGTGACCTCTCGTCAAAGGTGGGGTTTAAGGCCGGAGATGAAGCAGCTAAGGTAAAAGCTGGATGGATACCCTGAGATGCGGTTGGCGATCGACTCAAACTCAGAGATATAGTTGTGAAGGGTCTGAGTTTGAGTAAGGCGGCAAAGTGCAGCGATCGGATCGTCAAACTTAGATGGTGCAAATCTCAGTTCTAAGGCACGGAGGAAAGCATCCCAAGAGGTAAGGAGGCCATTATTGTGCATCCATTGGTACCAAGCAAGTGCAGGTCCCTCCAGGTAGAAGGAGGCAATCTGGGTTCTCTGCTCTGGTGGTGTTATGTGAAAATCAAAAAACTGGGTGATCTTGAAGATCTAACCCAATGCATCATTACCGTTGAAAGAAGGAAGATCGAACTTAAGAGGACGAGCAGAGGTGTGTTGCTGATGGGGAGGTGATATAGGGATTTTGGATTCCAAAAGAGAGGTGCGAGCAGCTATGTCATGTAACGTGTTTGAGAAATTGGCCTGGGAGAGAAGAATTTGCTCCAGCTTTTTGTCAAGGGAAGAAAAAATGTCAGAAGAGTCTGCCATGGGAGGAAGAGGCTCAATGAAAGCACCAATGAAAGGTTATAACAAAATTCAGATTGGAATAATCAGAAAAAAGACAGAATAACAGAGAAGAATTATGCAAAATTTTTATCCCCCTTTTCTCAAACAAAAACAGTGCCTTTATAGCACCATACAGGCAACATGTAATGTAAAAAGAATAAAGTTTGTTAGACATGTTTTCTCCTGCCTAACTAATCCTCACAGATACTGCCATGTAATCATTTGGTTACATAATCCTTGAGGTAAATGGGTTCTTTCGAATTCGTTGGGGTTTTGCATCATTTTCTGCTTCCTCTTGAATATTCTCTAGATTTGGCTGTTCAACCATATTGGGCCTGTTAGGAGAAATGGTGGGCCTAATAGCTTATAACCTATACTTACAAGAATCTTCTTTTAATGAAGTCAAGAGATTATAGAGTTTACAACTTATAAATAAAGAAGCTCATCATATGTATCTAGAGTTGAAATTGATAAAAATGCCACTTGAAATTAGGAAGATGGCAAAATCAGAAAAGAAAAAACATTTTTATTTGAGCATAACAATATCAAGAAGTTCAAAGACGTGATACACTTTATTTACACAAGCACTAGTACAAAATAGGATTTTTATAATAATTTTATAATAGTTAAAATCCAATCTATATATATATATATTTTTATTTATTGTGGTGCTAGTATAGTAAATATGAGAAGTTTTTCTATACTGATTGAATCTAAAATCGGAATAGAAAGTGACGCCATGACAAAACTGTAATAAATTACAAAAATTTTCTAAACCAATTGTACCTAGAATTGGTATAGAAAATGGTGTGATGACAAAATTGCAATAAATTACAAAGTTTTTCTGTACCGATTGTACCTAGAACTAGTATAGAAAGTGACACAGTAACATAATTGTAATAAATTACAAAGATTTTTTATATTGGTTGCACTCATAACCAGTATAGTGTAGCACTCCATTCCAGATGTCACATGTGAAATATAAAATAAATCCATTATTTACGAAAACTTTAACTCTGATACCGACGTAGAAAACATATTTATCAAAAACTTTATTTAGTTATCACACAACTTAATTAAACTAAGCGTAATTCACATTAAAATAAATTTTAAATCCAAATAATTCAAAAACATTACAATGATTCTCTTAAATTATGAAGTTCCCTAAAGACTCCCACGCCTCTCCTTGCGTTGCTCGACACCAACAACAACTGTATTATCATCTGCTCTCATATAAAAAGATAAGTTATATGATCATCGAACAAACACAAAGAAGCAAGAGTGAGTTAACATAAACGTCATCACATATAAGACATAAGCATTTATTTCAACATTAACATATTATCATACAATAACCAAAGGAAAGTCCAAGTCACATCCATCAACATCACTTAACCTATGTCCTTCTCTCGTACCCTACCATACACACCTTGTTTACCAAAACAAGGTGGTTCGAGTCATCCTCCACCGCAATTTCCGACTTGTTTCCCCTGCTCTTCAAAGACTTATGAGTAAAAACTTCAATGCGACCTCACATCAAGCATTATACTCAGCCTAAGTTGGAAATGTACAGGCGAAACATCCTTTATTTTCTACCACTTCTCATAGATGAAAGGTACAATACGAAAAGCTTGTCTCTTCTACTACCCTTCATAGGCGAGGAGACATATGTAACACCCCCAGTAGGATGCCACTTGTAAAAGAAAATAACAGTATCGCAACACAATTTATATTCAAACATTGTCTTCGTATACTCAAAGTTCTTTATTAATATATCATTGCAAAAGAAAAAACACAAACTCAAACGATGTCCTTACAACGAATGAAAAACTCAAATCATGTTCTTTAGAAAAACACTAAGTCTGTAAAGAAAATCAAAACATCAAAATAAATAAAATCCCAGAAGTAATTATAATCCCTTATGTCGTCAATCTACAACACTCAAGCCTCATATGCAACACCATCTACTCTCGTACACGTACGATCATTGCAGGTGGAAACCACAACCACAATAAGCAAGGGTGAGCAACCAGAAAAACCTTGTAGCATATAACACAGTGTAACATTGCTAAACATGGACTATAACAAGTCATAACATTATATCTTAACGCAAAAATAATATCACAACCAAACCATTCATAAACCAATGTTGTTTCCTTGCACCTTGTCGTACCAACCTTTTTGCAAAATAAAGTGATTCGAGTCACCCTCCATCGCAACTTCAGACCTATCTCTTCGACTTCTCAAGGTCTTATGAGTAAAACCACCAACACTATGCATACTGGTGTACTAGAGCCATTAGGCAAGACATCCAACCCTTTTGTTTCCTCTCTCAAGAGGAAGGGTGCCACTCGAATCTCTGTCTCCATGCGAGACTCAAACTCCTTAACGCATCGCAATACGAAAAACTCAACCACCTGACAACATTACAAGGAAATAACATAGTTTTATGTTCACATCACAATTCAATACACATTCTCAATAACATGCATTAATCAAAATAAAATACAATTTTATTTATAAATAGCCTCAAATGGACACTACTTGGTCCACCAACTCACCAAATCACCCAACCTATATATAATTTAGGTTTAATCATTTCGAAGGTCCCTATTTGTGCAGATTCATGTCAATTAGGTCCCCGTATTTTGAAAGAGCTCAATTGGGTCCCTTTTTATCTAAAATTGAATTAATAAAGCCCTTGTCATTAAATTCTGTGGACGACGTTAAATGTGTTGCCTAGTGGCATGGTGACGTGGCATTTCATAATCACGTGACACATAAATAAGATTGAACCAGATTTTGCCAAGTGTCCCAGATCCTAACACACCATAATGAACCAGTTAAATTCTAACACATCATCCTTCTTGCCACGTCAACTACCACATCATCATCCTCTCAACAAAAATCCTAATTCTCTGACCCTTGCCGTCGTGCCGCAACTGTGCCGCAACCATCACCGTCCTGCGTTACCGCAAGGCCATCGCCTAACCCTAATTCGCGCCGCAAAGCTGTCGTAACGTCCATCCTAGCGCCACCAAACCCTATCTCCACCACCTCAACTTCACCGTCAACCGCGAGGCTCCATGGCCACCACCATCAAAACCACAAATCGTCGTCATCTTCAACCATCACCGCAAATCCTCCATTGACGTCGCCAAACCCTAGCATCGCCACCATCCTCACCACCAGTCCTGAACAAGCTGCCTCCGCCACTATTTGCACCAGGCCGCACCACGAGAACCAATTTGTCATTGTCATTGCACCATTTACAACGACGAGATCGTCTTCTTCACCATCAATAACCAGAAAACCACAAACAGATCTGCATAAAACCAAGATCCAACCACACCTAAATGTTGTCGTTGTTGCAGATTGCGAACGTCTTCTTCCACCTCGCGTAGCTCCAATCGCCCGAATCGCTTGTAGATTAACCCAAGAGCAACCCACATATCTTCGTCTTCTCCATTGACGCACCAAAAACGAAACTCGCGAGTTCTTTCGTTCTCCATTACTCGCGAATCAAACGTAGAAATAATGTATCAAATCACAGGGTCAACTTCCTTCAAGCCAGAATCCCAAATCCTTCATCCTTCCTTGAAAGGAGGTCATGGCACATAATTCTCGCTCATGACGGTGTAGGAAGCCTTCCCCCTTCCCTCGAATCTGAAACCTTGATTTTGGGTGGGGAAGGGGCTGACACGTGGCAAGGCCTCATGGCCACGTCCATCTGGTCATTATATGGACCTCTTTATGTGCCACGTTGTAATGAAATGCCACTTCACCATGCCACCAGACAACACATTTAATTTCGTCCACAAAATTTAACGATATAGGCTTTATTGATTCAATTTTACATAAAAAGGGACCCAATTGAGCTTTTTCAATATACAGAGACCTAATTGACACGAATATACACAAATATGGACCTCTGAAATGATTGAACCTATAATTTACTTGAGCAAACCAGTACCTGCATTATACTAAAAATATATTAATTTAATAGGCAAGGTCCCATTACCAATTTGATTTTAATATTGTTGAGAGGGGGAGCAATATAATTCTAAATCCAATCCTTGATGTGTTTGGTTTTTGATGATGACAACACATTGATTGTAACAACACATATATGTTTTCATAACAACAACATAAATGTGTATTTTTGATTGACACATATGTTGGTATGTAAATGTTTCTTTATGATTGATACATATGGTATGCTATTTGGTCTGCATACTTCTATGATCATAATTGGGTTTATATCTACTGTATGCATACTGAATGTATTTTGTGTGATAAAACCACAGACACAAAGCAACTCTGTATGAAATAATCAATTAGGTTCATCAGATAGCTTATGTTTCAAACTGTGGCAAAACAACAACTTTTAACCGATTACATTAAGGATAAAATCAATTAAAACTCGTGTCTTTGCAGACATCTTTTTGAAATGTGTTGTGATGAGTTTTGAAGTAAAAATGTTTTCAAAATGCCTAAGTGTTGTACTTAATCGATTACACATTTTATGTAATCAATTAACTTTGTTATACTTTGAAAACTATTTGTTGATAAGTCTTAACTATCACAACGGTCATATTTTTATATGTTTTGACTCACATCATATATTCAATCGATATTATGTACTTAATCTGTTAAATTTGTTTGAATGGTTTTAAGGTGTAACTCTGTTACTAATGTAACCAATTACATTAATATAGTAATCGATTAGATTGCGTCTTTTATGAGAAAACTATAAATTGACACATTGCGCATTGCTTTATTGACTTTTGATCATTCTAAACTTTCATATTTGATATTTGGTGAATTGAGAAAAGAGATACAGGTGTGCTGAGACGCTCCAAGAATCAAGATACACAAGAGTTTATTATCTTGAAGGTTTCTTAAAGAACATATTTGGGTTTTCAATGCTGATCAACTACAACACTGCTAAGGTGTACTCTTGACTGATCAGATCTCATTTTAGCAATCTTGGATTGTGTTGTTCCCTGTGCGAGTGGCCAAGAAGATGAGTGTGGTGTTCTTTGGACATTGAGAGGTGTCTCAAAGGGTGACAGCAGAAGAGGATTGTTCTTACTGTAGGGTGTTAGAGAGGTGGTTACACTTGAGAAGTGGTCTTTGTAAAGCCTTGTTGTAAAAACCCATATTGTCGCAACTGGGATCGCGAGCCGAAAAACAAACGAGTTTGAGAAAAAGTTTTGGGAGTCGCCACCATAGTTTATTATGGACAAACTATGGAAAACCAAAAAATAAGACATGGTCTGTGAAAACTAGATTTTAAGTTCAGGAATCGGTTACGCGTAAGGAAGGTGTTAGCACCCTATCGCGTCTGCCCAAAGGCAGTACCTTTAATTAAATGTATAAAGTTGACGTGGTATTTTTCAAAATTGTTTAATTTTCCCTAAAAAAATAATATAAAGAAACTATTAAGAAACAAAAAAAATATTTTTTTGTTTTATGAACCCGACAAGGATTGACCTTGCTCCTACATATATCCATTTATGATGGACAATCAGGGATCGCGTAGTTCTTTATGTAGAAAAAGCTTTGTGAGTTTGTTTGAAAATCATTATGGATTGATTTAGATTTTTGAAAAGCGAACCCGACAAAGATTTGGTTTAACAAGATTGACATTTGTTTGGTTTTAAAGATCTTGTATTTTTTTATTTAAGAATGGTGGCAAAAAGAAAGAAATCGGCCATAGGCCAACACATACTTATAAAAAAATTTATGATTTAAAAAAAAAATTATTTGTGTGTAAGAAAAATAATACCTTTAGGAAAAACTTCAGAGTACAATAAAAAAAGAAAAAGAATGGTGTAGAGGTGACATACCTTTTTAGCTTTCAGTACTCTCGTATTTCTTCTTTGATGATTGTCGTTGACAGAACCCTTATGGGCGAGAACCTATTTTTCTCTATACTCTGTTTCTCTCTTTTTATTATTTCTGCAGGTTTCTCCTTCTCTTTTTTTTCGTCCCCTTTTTCATGACAGTGTGCGTATTTATATACACACATTGTAATATTATGGTAATCTTGCCCTTAATTGTGAATTAATTGACAACGAACAAAATAGGGAAAGAAAATGTCTTGGTTCCAAGAAAAAGAAATCAAATAATATTCAAGACATTGATTATAATTATTGTCAGAAAATTTGTCCATTTTTAAAATCATATTTTCCTCTTATATACTATTTTAATTATTGTTTATAATTATTAGCATAATATTGATTCAAATTATTACCATATTAAACTAACATTTCAAAAATATTATGTTTGGTATTATAGTTATTATTTTATCCTTTTTACCCACCATTAATTATTGTTCTCTTATTTTTTATTTTTATTTATTTACTTACTCGGACGAAATTGGGTGTTGACACATATCTTTATAGTGTAATTGACTTTCAATATCAGGTTGATTGAAAGGACACTAGATTTAGGCATTGAGGCCGAACCAGTATAAACCCTGTGTTTGCATTTTTTTTCTTATCTCTTTTACTTTCATTGCATGCTCTTTATTGCTTGGATTTCAAGATAGATTAAAGATCATTCTAAGTTTTTGAAAAGATTGAAAAAGTAATTGTTTTTATTAATCACCAATTCACCCCCCTCTTGGTAAGAGAAACTAGTCATATCTTTTCTTACAAATATTACTATATAAATACAAGCATACCAAGCAAGGTACACACTTTCACGTTAATATTCATTATACGAAACATGGAAAGGAAGATACACATTCAATAAACTTACCTCTCACTCTTCAATAAAGCCACGAGTCCCACCAGGAATTACTTGCCAACATTTATTTCAATTTTAAAGTAAACCCAAGAGACTTGTTTTGTTCTGCACTGGATTTTCCAAACCACTCCAAAACCAAAAGGAGTGGGTGTCGGCTGAACATCAGAAGCACCAGAGAAGGGAGAAGAATAAGCTCCATAACCTGCAAGTCAAATTTATGTGTACTTCCTGCAACAGGGTTAGTGCATTATGACTCTAAAGAATTAATATCCAGAGGTACAACACCCAATACATTAAACTTATCATCAGAAAAAATCTCAGAACATAAATCATGTTCGGATTCAAAATCAATATCAATAACAGATTCAGATTCATATTCAATGCATGTAAGAGAAGTATACAGATGGGATAGAAAAAAATGTTTCTTTTGATGCCAAGAGTCAAAATCAGAAGCATACTCATCAACAACACCATCAAGTATATTAAGACGAAAAACAAAATGGTCCTCAGTTGAATGTTTCATGGTATCAAGAATATTGAAATCTACAACAGTGTCACCAAATTCCATTGATAAGGTACCATTATACCCATAAGTCTTAGTTCGGGTTGTTTTCAAAAATGGTTTGCCTAAAATGATTGGGGCAGATCCATGGGAGAATCCCTCCTCCATTTCAAGAACATAAAAATCAGCACAGAAAAAAAGTTCACCAACCTGAACTAAGACATCCTCTGTGAAACCTATGGGGTGGACAACACTCGTATTAGCCAACTATATCACCACACCCGTAGGTTGAATAAGTCCAAGAGAAAGAGATTTGTAAATAGGCAGAGGCATGACATTAATTGAAGCACCCAAATCATGCATGACATTTTCAAATTTGTTGTTTCCAATAATACAAGATATGTAGAATATACATGGGTCCTTACATTTCTCAAGAATGCGAGGAACATATTTACCTATCAATTGCAGATACATTTTTGCCCATGTTGATCCTCTCATTGCCCTTCATCTTTCTCTTATGAGTGCACAACTCCTTCAATAATTTTGCATATTTAGGAATATGTTTGATAGCATCAAGCAGATGTATGTTTACCTCTATTATCCTGAAGGTTTCCAAAATCTCCTTATCCACCTCTTCCATCGTTTTGCTCTAAATCAATTTGGGAGGGAACGAAAAAGGGACAAGAGACTGCTACAAGTCCAAAGTACTAGTGGAAGAAGAGGGTCCATCTGCTTGAAATTTCCTGCTTTCACCTGCCTACACCTCTTGCTCAAGAAGTCGCAAGCTCATCCTCTTCTTTATCAAGCTTAGGTGCAGGTATAGATGAAGGTCGTACTATGGTTGTATCAATTTGCTTCCCAAATCTTAGGGTGATGACAGTAACATTTTTAGGATTCTGCACAGTCTCAGATGGTAGTTTGTTTGAATTTTGTGTCTGTCATCATCCACACTGACCATGAATCTCTCAAGTACATAAAAGGGCAAGCAAAGCTAAACAAAAGACATGCCAAGTGGGTGGAATATCTGGAGCAATTTCCCTATGTCATCAAACACAAAAAGGGGAGTACTAATGTTGTTGCGGATGCTTTATCTAGAAGACATGCATTATTAGTAACCCTAGGATCCCAAATATTAGGATTTGATGACATAAAAGAGTTGTATGAAAATGATGAAACATTTGCATCCACTTATTCATCATGTCTTAAGAAGCCTTTTGATGGATTCTATCTTTCTGAGGGGTATCTTTTTAATAAAGGAAAACTTTGTATACCCCAAGGATCCATTAGAAAACTTCTTATTAAAGAGAGTCATGGAGGAGGACTTATGGGCCATCATGGAGTTGATAAAACTCTAAACATTTTGAAAAGTAAATTTTATTGGCCACACATGAGAATAGATGTTCAAAGGCATTGTTCTAAATGCATAGCTTGTTTACAAGCTAAGTCAAAGATTATGCCTCATGGACTCTATACACCTCTTCCCATAGCTAATACCACTTGGGAGGACATAAGCATGGACTTTGTCCTAGGATTACCAAGAACTCAAAGGGGTTATGATTCTATCTTTGTGGTAGTAGATCGTTTTAGTAAAATGGCTCATTTTATACCCTGCCACAAAGTAGATGATGCTAGCTATATATCTCGACTCTTCTTTAAGGAAATAGTGAGATTGCATGGTTTACCCAAATCTATAGTGTCTGATAGAGATGTGAAGTTCCTAAGCCACTTTTGGAAAACTTTATGGAAAAAGCTTGGAACTAAATTTCTATTTTCTACTACATGTCACCCACAAACTGATGGGCAAACTGAAGTAGTTAATAGATCTCTATCTACATTATTAAGGGTAATATTAAGAGGTAACAATAAATCTTGGGATGAACATCTACCTCATATTGAATTTGCTTATAACAGGGTAGTCCACAAGACTACTAATCTTTCTCCTTTTGAGGTTGTTTATGGTTTTAATCCTATCACACCTCTTGATTTACTACCTCTTCCAGAACCATCTCTTTTTCTTCATAAAGAAGGTGTTTCTAAAGCGGAGTTCATCAAGAAGTTACATGAGAAGGTCAAAACCCAAATTGAAAAACAAACTAAAAAATATACAGAATACAACAACAAAGGGAGAAAGAAAATAGTTTTTGAAAAAGGAGACCTAGTTTGGCTTCATTTGAGAAAGGAAAGATTTCCCTCTCAAAGGAAGTCCAAACTTAGTCCAAGAGGAGATGGTCCATTCAAGGTGGTCAAAAGGATAAATGATAATGCATACATCTTAGATCTTCATGAAAGTTATGGTGTCAGTCATACTTTTAACATCTGTGATTTAATTCCTTTCACAGGAGATGATCAACAGGATGCAACAGATCTGAGGACAGATCCTTCTCAAGAGGGAGGGTCTGATGGAAGACCATCTAAGACATACATTGGACCTCTTACTAGAGCCATGGCTAAGAGAGTTCAAGAGGAAGAAGGATCACTTAATATTTTGCTTCTATGGAAGGTGAATTATCTTAAACCTTCTTCTCTTAATTAAGCATGTTTACTTTGTTTTGTAGGATTAAATAAATTGGAGGGAGCAGCTGCCAGCATGGCATTTGGCACATGAAAGGAAGGCCTGGTTGGAGAAGCTTGCTGCCAAAGTCATATGCGCCCAGCCAAAACCCCAAAATAGCCCAGCGTTGGATGAGAAGATGCTTCAAACACGTGAGGAGCTGACCTGGAGCAAGGCATGGGATTTGCTGGAAGGATTTGGCGTTGCTGTTAGGCTTCCCATTTGAAATTAGGCGGGATTTCATTTCAAAAAAGAGACCCATCTTCACTTATAAATAGGAGGGTTTCTTCCTTGTATGGGTACTTTAGAGCTATGCCCAAATGCTGAGAAATATATTCCAGTCTTGCATTCTGCTCTTGAGTCAAAATTGCTTGCTAATTCTTCATTTTCTCTCAAGCTTCCTTCCATTATATGAAGGCTTTCTGAGCTGAGAGGCTTCACTCATTTTACCTTGCTTCATTCAAACATCTCCATCACCATTTACTCCATCAATTCCGCTGCACACCAACACATCTACCACACCTCTGATCTGGGAGCTTCAGGCCATTGGTTTCCTCTGGAATTTGGCTCCATCACTAGGCCTCTCCAAAGGCGGTGAAGAAGTGTTAACCCCAGCTAACTCACAGAGGTGTTTGATTAGAGAAGGATGCCCCAAGGTTGCCTTATTGTTCATAGTACTGGCACAAGTCTGAATTTCATTTGCTATGACCTGTCCAATGTTAATACTCATCCCTCTAAGCACACAGTAAAGGAAAAGGGCTCTGTTGACAGTGATATCAGAGACATGAGAACAAGGCTGGATGTTGGCATGAGAAAATGCCATCCAGTATTTTGCCATGGGATTCAGATCAGCTCTTCTAATATACACAATTGCACCATTCCTATTCCTCTGAAAATGCCCTCTAGGCACACACAGAACACGCTCCATATCATTATAATCTGCTCCCTCTATCATGTTCAAAGAAAATTGACACTGCTCATCAGTCCACTCAACATGCAGAAATTTGTTAATCGAATCAGGATCATACCGAATGTTCTTTCCTCTAACATAGCTCATATAATCCTCAGTGTGAGAGTCACCCAATCGCCTTGCATTGGTATAGAATTCTTTTACCACTGCTATGTTGGCTGGTGCAGGATAAGTAGCTATTTTCTCCCAATTTCTGTTCTCAAGTTCCTCTCCAAACTTTGGAGCCAAGTCTGGTATCCACCCCGCCTTCCTTTCCATTAAGAGCTTTTTATGTTGGACACTGATAAAATGTTGCTCATGTCTATGGGAGAGGAACTTGTTGGAATAGGGGTGCTCTAGTTCCTTCCTCTTATTTCCCACAATCTTTATTCTTTCGCCTGATGAGGAGGCCATGTCTGCATCAAACACAATTCACAAAACCACAAGAAACATTGTTAAGCATTAGTAAACCACAAACAACTCTCTAAAACTCTCTTTATCACCACTGAGGGCAAAACAGAATCCCTCAGCGCCACCTGTGTAGAGAACAACAAGCAAAACACAAGAATCAAAATTCTGCAGAAATCGCTCTCAGGGCTAATTTCCGCTGAGCGACGATTCTGCAGATTTGCTAAAATTGTTTTTAATCTCCACCCACATGCATTCTTCCTAGTTCAAACAGTGGGTAATTCATCCAATCATGCATAAACATCAAAATCCCTCAAGAATCATGCTTAGACAACCATATTCATAACAATTCATGCTTTCAAAAGCCCTAGAATGTAAAATGCATGTACTTACTTGGGTGGAGATGCTAAATGTGTGAAGAATGCTCTATGAATGTGAAGAAATCAGTCCCTAACAGCAATGCTCTAACAAAACCCCAAACTTGGATGGAAACTTGATGAAAAAATGGTTGAAAGAGAGGTTTTGTGAAGGGGGATGAAGGGAAAAGTGGAGAGAACTCTTTGGAGAGTGTTTGAGAGTGCTTGGGAAGAATGGAATCTGAAAGTGGCGGCCTAGACGCGTCCTAAAGTTAGAAAAATGCCTAATGGGCCAACCCCTGCTGAGCCCAACTTTTAAAAAAACCAAAGAGAAAATCTGCAGTGTTTGTACTCAGCGGTAGCTGGCGCTGAACGGCATGCGCGATATCCAATCTCCTTCTTCCTATATTGCCCTAAGCGTCCATCACCAATGCCTCTCAACTTCAACTCTCAAATTTTCAAATCTCATATATTTTCCACTTACTCCCACTCTCACTCAATCAATGCACTTAGTCTCTCACACCACTCAAACATTCAACAATCAATCCCTATAATGCAACTAGAATAGAACCAAAACAAACAAACAAAGACAAATTCAATCAACTGGGTTGCCTCCTGTTGATGGATTGGTGATAACAGTTGAAAAACTGTTATTTTCATGCTTAAAATTGTTACTAAAAGCAACCTTTAATACTTAGAAACTAGCTTGGAATCATACTTTTGTTCATGTTTTGTGAAATAAGAGAGCTGGACAGGTTTATGTTTGATTTCAGTGTTTTATGCAGGTTTTAAGGTGAATTTGGTGAAAGAAGTGAAGAAGGATAGAGATGGAATCAGAAAAGACACAAAAAAAGTGCAAAAGGAGAAGTCGCAATTACCGCTCAGCGGCAGTTTACTGCTGAGCGGCACTCAGGAACTCACGTTGGATCCGTTGAGGGGTGAAAATGCCGCTGAGGGGGAAGAATCAACTCACGCACTTACCGCTGAGCGGTAGTTTACCGCTGAGCGGCACTATTTTAGGCTTGGGCCTAATTTTCTGTAATTTTACGAATAGTATATAAGCTTTAGCTGTTCCTAGGGTTTGTATCTTTGGCGGAGACGAAGCAAACACTCACTTTTCCACCCCTTGAAGGAAGATTTTGTATCTTGTGAAACTCTCATATATGGAATTTGTGTTTTAACATCTTATTTTAAGATATATGCTTTCTTTCATCATTAGTTACGGTTTTTCCTCTTTGCTTAAAGCTTGCTTTGTTTAACTCATTCAATGCCATGATTATTGATTTTGTCGATATGGGAACGTACGGGGAAATCTAGATCCGGGGAAATTCTCCCAATAGCATATTGCCTAGACATAGGAATATGAGAGTTGGTTGCCGTTAAGCCACTGTCTTTTCTAAAATTCTTTTCTTGACGTAGCCACTGTCTGTGGGTGATACGGTATAGCCACCTTGTGTCTCACACCATAATGCTTGAGTACCCTTGCCAACTAAAAATTGCAAAAATGAGATCCTCCATCACTAATGAGTATTCTGGGTGTTCAAAACCGGGAGAAAATTTGCCTTTTCAGAAATTTGATGACAGTTTTGGAATCATTCTTGGGACGGGCTAGGGCTTCCACCCATTTGCTCACATAATCCACAACCACTAGGATATACTCATTATTAAAAGAGGGTGGAAAAGGCCCAACAAAATCAATGCCCCAACTATGAAAAACTTTCACTTCCAATATGCTTTGTAGTGGCATCTCATGTCGTTTGGAAATAATACTTGTTTTTTGACACTTATCATAGTTTCTGGCATGATTATGAGCATCTTTAAATAGAGTAGGCCAATAAAATCCTAACTGGTGTACTTTTGCAGTTGTTTTCTCTCCACTAAAATGACTCGCATAAGGTGAGTCATGACAGTGCCATAAAATTCCTTCCACCTCTTCCTTAGTCACACAGCGCCTTAGAAGGTTATCTGCCGCAATTTTAAACTAGTAAGGATCATCCCAAATAAATTGTTTGGCATCATGTAAAAATGTCTTTCTTTGTTGCCAATTGACATAATCTGGGATTACTCCTACAACTTTGAAATTAGCCATATCAGCAAACCACAGCCTTTGTTGGATATACATGAGTGTTTCATCCGAGAAAGATTCCCAGATTTCTGCTTCCTTGCTTGTAACTTCACTGTTAACTAACCGGGATAAGTGATCAGCAATTAAATTTTCACTTCCTTTCTTGTCACGAATTTTCACATCAAATTCTTATAACAAAAGAACTCATCTAATCAATCGCGGTTTGGAATCCGGCTTTGTTAGCAAATACTTTATAGCTGCATGATCTGTGTAGAAAATCACTTTAGACCCAATAAGGTATAGTCAAAATTTCTCCAAGGCATATACAATAGCAAGAAATTCTTTTTCTGTGGTGGCATAATTCAATTGGGTTTCATTCAAAACTTTTCTTGCATAATAAATAGTATGAAATACCTTTTCTCTTTTATGGCCAAGGACAGCTCCTATAGCATAATTACTGGCATCACACATCAGCTCAAAATCTTGGTTCCAATCAGGAGCTACAATTACTAGGGCATAAATCAATTTTTTTTTTTCAAAATATCAAATGCCTGAAGACATTCGTCAGGCATTACAAAGTGTGTGTCCTTAACAAGGAGGTTGCTTAGTGGTTTGGCAAATTTTGAAAAATCTTTGATAAATCTTTTGTAAAAACCAGCATGACCCAGAAAACTTCTGATCCCCTTCACATTGGTTGGTGGCGGAAGTTTTCAATGACTTCCACTTTAGCTCTATGAACCTCAATTCCCTTGGAAGAAATTTTATGCCCCAAAACAATACCTTATGTGACCATAAAGTGAAATTTTTCCCAATTTAGAACAAGGTTGGATTGGATGCATCTTTTAAGTACAACATCCAGGTTATACAAACACTCATGAAAGGAACTACCAAATACTGAAAAGTCATCCATGAAGACCTCAATGCACTTTACTATTAAATCTGCGAAAATAGCTTGCATGCATCTCTGAAAAGTTGCTAGAGCATTACAAAACCCAAACGACATTTTTCTGTAAGCAAAAAACTCCAAATGGGCATGTGAAAGTTGTCTTCTCTTGGTCTTTTGGATCCACCACAATTTGATTTTAACCTGAATATTCATCCAGAAAGCAATAAAAAGCTTGACCTGACAACCTCTCTAGCATCTAATCCATAAAAGGAAGGGGAAATTGATCCTTTCTAGTAGCATTTTTCAACTTCCTGTAGTCAATACACATCCTCCATCCTGTAACAGTCCTTGTGGGTATGAGCTCATTTTTTTCACTATAAATAATTGTCATCCCACCTTTTTTTGGTACCACCTGTACTGGGCTTACCCATGCACTATCAGAAATAGGATAAATAATGCCAGCTTCAAGTCACTTTAGCACTTCTTTTCTCACCTCCTCCTTCATCACTAGATTGAGCCTCCTCTGTGGTTGGGCAACTGGTTTGTAATCATCTTCCATGAATATCCTGTGCATGCAATATGTTGGACTTACAACTTTAAGATCTAAGATTGACCATCCAATTGCTACTTTGTTGGCTTTGACTATTTCTGCCAACTATTCTTCTTCTTTGGGAGATTTAGAGTTGCTAATGATAACTGGTTTGTTTCCACCTTCTTCTAGAAACACATATTTCAGGTCTGGTGGTAACATCTTCAACTCCTTTTTGCTTTCCTTGGCTTTTTCTTCTGTATTTTGCAAAGGATCCCTTTTTAATTCTTCCAAATCAGTCAAGCACTCATCAATTAATTCCTCTTCTTTTTCATTCAGCTCTTTGCAAGTGTCAACTAGTATTTCCTCTAAAGAAAGAGTATCACTTGCGTTGTTTTCTTGGATCATGCAAATTTCATCAAGTGCATCAAGATGAAAACATTCCTTATCATCTTTTGGGTGGGACATGGCTTTAAAGACATTGATGATAAAAGGACATCAAAAGAGTAACACAAAAGCAACACACAGTAAACAAAGACTCAGAAGGAAAGAAACAGAATTACACAATCCTCAAGAAATCTGAACCAAGAAAGGAAGTAGACAGTTCCCACACATAATCAATCAGAGAAAGCAGATACTCATGAAATCATCCAAGCAATTCAAGACATGACAAAATGATCAATCAACTCAAGAGGTGAATCAAAAGTAACAAAACCTCACAGATGCACTATCAGTGTTTCTCTCAAGTGTATAAGGTAAAGAATTTCAACTCAATCCACTCAAGAAAGCAAACAACAATAGACTTAGCAAGACTCTAATATCAACACTCAAAACATATGCATGTTCAAATCAAAAGGTCTTTTGTGGGTGAAACGGGCCCAAGGACAAGGGAGGATAAATATGGATGAGAAGCTACAAACCAAAAGAAATAGAGGAGCAATGGGGGACAAGTGAAAATACAATCAAATTACACCCAACCCTCTAATTCAATCCTCTTCTTGACTCCATGATTCACAATTTTTTTTTTCATTTTTCTGTATTTTTTTTTTCATCCGGTCTCTTTTTCTTTTCTCTCTTTTCAGAACAAAACTGTAAAAGACAAGATACACATATATTTACAACAACAAAACAAGAAGAGGAACTAACTAGCCAATTCATCAGAATCCCCAAGGAGACCACACTTGTTCCCAAAACACTTCCAAAGCTCCAAAATTCCCTAAAGTTAAGGTAACCATGGTTTTTCACTTAGGGTTAGTGTATAAGCTTCAAAACAAAGAAATGGAGAAAGTATAGGCTCAAAAGGGGTTATCAAAGGTTTAGAACACGGTAGGCTTATTTGGCTAGAGAGGCTCAAAAACAAAACTACCTTTATCACTTTCAAAACTGCATTTCAATCAAGAATTATCAACAAGAGTCAAGCCAAGGCATATGCGCAAGCAATCAAGAGACATATCACACACAAGAAAGAACATAAAGTGGCTCAAATCTCACACAGGGTAATTGTCACAATCTATTCAACCTCTCAAACATCATAATCATCTTCCCAAGCAAAGAAAAGCAAGGGATTTCAAACCAATAAGTATCAATCAAGTGAAGTGAAAGACAAGTCTACAACTTAAACAAAGTCCAGAAATGAAGAGAATCATGCAAAACTGTATACAAGACACGACAAAAACAACCGAAAACAGAAAAATTTTAACAAAGAAAACAAAAACTAACAAAGAAAAAAAAACAAAATATCCCCCAATAGACCACACTTAATGTCATAAGCATAAGATCAGAAATTAAAATAGTCAACAGATCATGGACAAGTGCAATAAAAGTAGGAAAAGGAGGAGAAGAGAAAAGGAAAACTCCCCTGGTCATGGTGGCAGTTGCCAATTTTGGACTATCAGGGAGATGTCGTCCACCACAGGATCCAGCAAGGAAGTTTTGAGGAAGAACTGCTTCATCCTCCAAATTTGATCGAGCAGGGAAATATCATCCACAACTGGATTTAAGAAGTGATTGTTGATGAGCAGGTTCAACCGGTGCCTATTGATCTTGAAGCTTTTGTCAGTGTCAGCACCTTTATTTTCCACTGTGGGTATTTGTCTATCAAATTCATGTGTACCTCCTGCAACATGGTTTCTCCAAAGAAATGATATGTAGGGGTAAAACACCCAATCCCAATTTATCATGTTGAACCTCAAGTATACTCTCAGAACATGAATTACTTTCAAATTTAGAAACAATATCAACCACAAACTCAGATTCATGTTCAGTGCATGGATAAGAAGTATTCAGATAGGATGGCAAAAGTTGTTTCTCATCATGCAAAGAGTGGAAATAAAAATCATGCTCATCAACATCATAATCATCAACATACCTATCAACAGCATAATCATGAATAGCACAATCATCAACAGAATAATCAAATTGAGGTATGTTTACCTCCACTTCCCTAAAGATTGGAAAAGTGGTGGATGATGAAAATAGTCTACCTGGTTCAGAATTACTGCTTATTTCTGCCTGCTCCTCAAAATATTCATCAGTCTCCTCAGGTGCAAGGGTAGGGACATAAGACGATGGGAAAGTAGGTGGCGCAGTAGTAAGTTCATAACTCTGCTCCCCATCTTCTATGTGGATGACACTAACATCATCAGGAATCAGAACAGTCTAAAATGGTGATTCCTCTAAATCTTGAGACTGTTCCTGATTGAGTTGAGTGGTCATCTGCCCTATCTGATTGCTCAAACATTGAAGCTGTGCTCTGTTCTCTTGCTGAAACTGAAGGTTTTGCATGGTCATTTGCTCCAACAACTCCTGCAATGTAGGCTCATAAGTAGAAGGCGGAGGAGCTATTTGGGCAGGAGCATCATACTGCTGACTCTCGTATTGTTGGACTGATGGAGACATAAAAGTACTCTGGAATGGTGGTTCTTGATAATGATGTTGTGGAGTACTATGCCATCACACGTTAGGATCATTCCATCCAGGATCGTTGCTGTAACCATACTGCACAGGGGAGAATTTGCTCAGAAATGATGCTCAAGATATCCCGAATCGGTGACGGATCTTAGAGGAAGAGAGTCTTTCCAATCCTTAGCTGCTCCTTGTAATGAATGCGGAAATGCCCCCAAGAAAATGTGATCAAGAGGGACATGTGGAGGCTTCAGTGAAGAGCACATGATGTGGAACTCCTCCAAATGTCTATGTGGGCATTCTCCTATAAAACCATGAAACTTAGGCAGCAGATGTATCAGTCCAGTGGTGAGAACGCAATGAACATCATCCTCATTAAGTGAAACCGGCTCCCAAAGAGAGCTCTCAGAAGTTTGAGGATGAGCCATATTGTTCTCAGCATAAAAATCAGCAGAATAAACATGAGGACTGTACTTAGAGTTAGATGCAGAAGGAGAATCATAATCAGAGGCACTCACAGAATAAGCACTATTCACATAACCAGAATAGGTAGACATGAAAAAAGAAAAATACTAAAAATTACGAAACAAATAAAACACAACACATTTATACATGCAACACGCACACATAAAACAGAACATCACAACACAAGACAAAACACAACACACACTAACACAACAAAAGACCTAAGACCGAACCGTTGGTCCCCGGCAACGACGCCATTTTGTTGAGAGGGTCGCACCTCACACAAAAATTGATTGCAAAATTAATGCAGTATAGTGCTAGGAAGTGACTCCTAGGTCGTCTCTCAAGGACCAAATGTGGTTCGAGAATCAGGTCAAACACGAAGGGGGGGTTTGTGAATGGTTTGTGAATGCAAATAAACTAAATTAAAACTGGAAATAAAATACAACCAAACATAATTGAAAACACTTAAATAAATGAACAAAGCATGAAGACCGAACGGTCCTACAGATGACCGAACGGTTTTACATTGAGATCGAACTATTTCTAAAACAAGTGAGGAAATTGAAGATGCAAAAAGATAAAGAAGTCGAACAAAACAGACATCATGAAAACAGTCAATTGAATGGTCCTAGAGCAAGATGTGTGAACTAATTAACATGCAAGAAATAAATGACAAAACACATCAATGCTCTTAAATTGTAATGTTGAATCAACAATTTAAATGCACATTGGAATAAAGCTTGGTAATTGTAAAACAAAATCACCACCGATTCAACCATCAACACAATGTAAAGAGACTTTTTTTTTAAGAGCTAAAACAAATTAAAAGACAAATCAAGGAAAATGCTTTTTTTAAAAAAAAATCAAGTGCTTGAACCAATTTTATAGTTAAATGCACACGACATCTGAAATAAGAAAGCAACTTTGGAGTCAAACATTCAATGCAAAGCGTTGGAATAAAATTGGAATGCATAAATTTAACACTTGCAATTAATACTATTAAAATGCTATTGAATGAACTAGAAATGCTATTAAAATGCTCGCGTAAAAATAAGAATGCATGAACAGTAAAAGAGCTGAAATTTCTTTTAGGGCTATTCCCCGTGGACATGATGGCACTTTTCATCCAAATCAACGTGAATCTCTAAAGGAGAAATATCATTCCATGTAGCAGCGTTGGAATTCATTTCTTTAAAATTAAAAACTAACTATTGAAAGCATGTGCCTTTTCCAAAATGAAATCAACACTTCCAATTCTCCAAGCCAAAATAAATAAATTTTCTCCACCCAAAATCGCAACTGGAAATAAGCACCGTGTGCCTGTATCTTTCCCCAATCAATCACTGTGTGCCTTGGTTCTTTCCAGCCATGCTTCTGCTCCACTTCCCGTGCACACCTATTGCGTTTTCCTCTCAATGCGCTACCTTCTTAAAGCCAGAAATGAATTCAAATGCTCCCTAGGTGGCGGCTGCTTCCAGCGTGATGAACAGCAGCTCAGTGCAAAGAAAAAGAAAAAGAATCCCTAGCCGTAACCCTCCATTCTCAATCTCCGTTCTTCCTTTTTCTAAGTGAAAGATTCTATATCTCCTAGGTTGCGGCTGCCCTTATTTGAAGGTTTTAATGACCCCTGGTGACCTTTGTGTGAAAGATGAATCTCCAAATTCCACGTGTCCTGCCCTAATGAACCAGCGTGTTTTTATTCTCCAGGCCGACACACACTTTTTTCTCCCTTGCTCGTGCTGGATGTGGGCCGTGGAATGTTGCTACCCTTTTCTTCTAATTCAATCCATGGACGCTGCTTTCCACTCTACTGGACGTGCGTGTGTAGTGTGCTGGACGCGTGCTCATGCTTCTTTGTGTGCACCTCCCATTCTCTCCAAGCACACACCTCTTTTTCTGGGCCAGCTTGCTGCTGCTACTGGGACGTGAGTGCCTCCCAGTTGAATCCAGCTTCTGGACGTGTGCTTTTGATGGATGTCACCCCTCCAAGCTGCTTCACTTCTTCAATTAAAACCAATCAGCCCTTTAATTTGCTGGACGTGCACTTCCAAATGGAACCGTGAGTGCTGGAAAATGCTGGATGCCACCCTTTCTTCTCCTGCCAGTTGGACGTGCGCTGTCTTCTTCAGAGTTGCTGGACGTGCGTTGTCTCCCAAGCTGTTGGACGTGCGTTGTCGCCCAAGCTGCTGGAAGCGTGAAGCCCGCGTGGACGTCCGTTGCTGGATCGTGAAGTCTTTGCTGGATAAATGAAGATGTGGGCCGCGTGTGCTGCTGGAAAATGTTGTCTGTCACTGCTGCTGGAAAATCTTTTGGGTGGGACATGGCTTTAAAGACATTGATGATAAATTTATGAAAACCGAAAAACGGCGCCAAAAACTTGTTTAACCCTCGGCAAGTGTGACCGAATCGTATCAAGTAATAAACTCAGTAAGACCAAGTATCGTTCTCCCAAAGGACTCACGGCCTAGTTAGTTATATGATTTCTTGATTATTTAGTACTTGAGAAAAAATTGTTATAAGTTTCAAATGCAAAAGACAAAAAGTAAACATGTATGCATGTGATGATCAATGGGAAAGAAGAAATAAAACACGTGAATTGAAATATGTGGATGAGTATGTTGTTGGGGCAATCAATTTCATCTTATCCACTCTCATATATTTTAGGAATTCATCATTCTTTTCATCAATGTTAATGCCACTCTCTAAATTACCTTAAACCCGATGTCTCGACGAAGAAAGCCTAATCATAATCACTAGTTTACAATGTCTTGTCTCCCTAGCAATTAATCATGCATTATAGTGAACAGAAGCTTAACGACAACCAACCATCATATTCCTATGTCTAGGTTTATACTACTGTTGGGAGAGTTTCCCCGGATCTAGATGTTATCGTATGTGTCCATATCAATAAAACAATAATCATGACATCGAATGAGTTAAACAATGCATGCTTTGAGCAAAGAGGAAAAACCCTAACTAATGATGAAAGAAAGCATGTATCATAAATATGATGTTTAAACACAAAATTCCATATATGAGAGCTTCAAAAGATTACATTGATTCCCCAACAACAAGAAGAGTTTAGTTCACCATATTCGTGATGAAACTAGATGAAAGACAATGAAAGAATGGAAGAGATAGAAAAACCCTAGAAAGAGAAGAGGAGAGCCGTCACCATCTCCAATTCTACCCCCAAGGGGTGAAAAATGTGTTTTGCGCTTCTCCAGCCAAAGATACAAACCCTAGGACGTCCTAAGGCTTATATACTATTCTAAAAATTACAGAAAAGTAGGCCCAAGACCAAAATAATGGCGCTCAACGGTAAAATACTGCTCAGCGATAAGTGCGTGTGTTGAATTCTTCCCCTCAGTTGCACTTTCACCCCACAGCGGTGCCAACGACTGTTAAGTAGTTTCGCTCAACGATAAAATGGCGCTGAACGGTACTTGCGACTACTCTTCTTTTGCACTTTTTGAGTTCTTTTCTGATTCCATCTCGATCCTTCTTCACTTCTTTCATCAAATTCACCTTAAAACCTGCATAAAAGACTGAAATAAAGCATAAACTTGTCCAACTCTCTTATTTCCAAAAATATAAACAAAAGCATGATTCCAAGCTAGTTTCTAAGTGTTAAAGGTTACTTTTAGTATCAATTTTAAGCATGAAAATAACAGTTTTTCAACTGTTATTACAACCCCAAACTTAGAACTTTGCTTGTCCTCAAGCAAACAAGATGTAACTCAATCTTCTACCAACCAATACAATGGTTCACCCCATTCAAAACTCCTCTTTTCAAGATAAGTAAGTACTCAATTAAGCTCATGACAGACTTCAATCAAAACATGCACATGCTTTAGTGTTAACACAATCACCTAATATCCAACAAATGCTACTTCTCATGAATGATCAATCAGCTAAGCATGGATGTTCATGTGCTCATGGAATCTTTCCTCACTAGATAAAGTGTTTCACTCAAAGACACAAGTGTATAAGAGGTATTCACTCATTCACTCTACTATCACAATGTCACATGAATTGGCTTTTCCTTTCATTTAACCACAATCAAATACATTCACAAACATGCATCATCACAAGGACTTTTCAATGGCTTATAATGTGGCTGGGCTAACAAGAAAATTGGTTTTTCTAGATCACAAAACCCTTGAGTTAAGAGAATCATCTAACACAATCATTCTTACTTATTCCCACCTTTCCTTTTACATTGAGCTTTTCTTTTTCTTCTCTTTTCTTTCTCTTTTTCTTTTTCTTTTCACACACTTAGTTCTTAGCTCAATGCTTTTTATTTTCCCTTTTTCTAAATTTCCCAACAACCCCAAACTTGAACATTTATCAATACCACCAAATATTTTCTACTTAACTCAAGGTGAAGCTTTTCACAAGGGGTTTTCAAATCATGTTCAAGGCTAAGGGTTCAAAGGATAGAACACATAGTGCTCTCTTTTGTGGGACTAAAATCATGCATTTGGCTAATAAAAGGGTTACCAACAAATGGCCTTGATCATATGATGCAAACAAGCAATTGATTCAATCATAGAAAACCTGGGCAAAGTCATTCATACTTTCAAAGTAATAACATTCAATCACAACAAATCTGGAGCTCAAAGCCTCACATATAAGCTCATTCACATTCCACATATACACATCCTGCTTAGTATCATAGTCATAATCACAACATCATGCATTTGTTCACAAAGCTTGTGAACCATCTGTATAAGCATATAATGTGCACAATCTCAACATCACCCAATATCAAAGCATCATCAAGCATTACTTATCAAACAACACTCATAAGCAAACCATCATAACAGACAAAGTTTCCAATTGAGTACATCAAACCCTATTCTAAAATCAGAAACAAATAAGTTTAGAACACTGGGTTGTGTCCCAATAAGCGCTTGTTTAACGTCACGAGCCTGACCCAAAATCTCAAGGATCAACCAACTGCATCATTGTGGACAAGCGTTGCACTTCTCCTCCTGGATAAGGCTTAAGACGTTGACCATTCACCACCCAACTTCTTTGTGGATCATCAGCAGCTGGATCAAGTAATTCAATTGCTCCATGTGGATGCACTCCTTTTACTATGAATGGTCCTGACCATTTTGTCTTCAACTTTCCAGGAAGTAGCTTCAATCTTGAGTTGAATAATAGCACCTGCTGCCCTGGATTAAAGACTTTCTTCACCAGCTTCCTGTCATGATAAAACTTAATCTTTTCTTTGTAAGCCCTGGATGAATCATATGCATGTAATTGCATTTTGTGAAGCTCCAGAATCTGCCTTCTGTGAGTGCTCTAAGTTTCATAAGGATCAAAATTCAAGAATTTTAAAGCCCACAAAGCTTTATGCTCCAACTCTACTGGCAAATGACATGCTTTCCCATAGACTAATTGAAAAGGTGATAATCCCATGGATGTGTTCATTGTCGTCCTATAAGCCCAAAGAGCATCATCCAGTTTTAGTGACCAATCCTTTCTTGATGAAGTAACAGTTTTCTCCAGGATCGTTTTTATCTCTCTGTTAGATACCTCAGCTTGTCCATTGGTTTGTGGATGATAAGGTGCAGCTACCTTATGTCTCACTCCATAATGTTTGAGTACTTTTCCTAGATGATAATTGCAGAAATGAGATCCCCCATCACTAATCAGCACTCTTGGAGTTCCAAAGCGTGAAAATATATGCTTCTTCAAAAATTTGATTACAGTGCTGGCATCATTTTTAGGACAAGCTAATGCTTCCACCCATTTACTCACATAATCCACTACTACCAATATGTATTCATTGTTGAAAGATGGAGGAAAGGGTCCCAAAAAGTCAATACCCCAGCAATCAAAAACCTCAACCTCTAAAATGCCCTGTAATGGCATCTCATGACGTCTGGTAATCGTCCCTGCTCTTTGACACTTATCACAATTTCTAGCACGATTATGAGCATCTTTAAATATAGTTGGCCAATAAAACCCTGATTGGAGAACTTTTGCTGTTGTTCTTTCTCCATTAAAATGTCCCCAATAAGGTGAATCATGACAATGCAGAGAATTCCTTCTACTTCTTCATTTGTCACACATCTCCTCAGAAGATTATCTGCTCCAATTTTGAACAAATAAGGATCATCCCATACAAACTGCTTGGCATCATGCAAAAATTTATTTCTTTGTTGCCAATTTAGATCTTCTGGCATTACCCTTGCAGCTTTGAAATTAGCCATATCAGCAAACCATGGCCTCTGCTGAATATACATGAGTGCTTCATCTGAAAAAGATTCCCAGATCTTTGATTCCTTGCTAGTGACCTCCTTGTTGACTAGCTGTGATAAATGATCATCAATCAAGTTCTCACTTCATTTCTTATCACGGATCTCCACATCAAATTCTTGCAAGAGTAGTACCCATCTAATCAGACATGGCTTAGAGTCTGGCTTTGTCAACAAATATTTGATAGCTGCATGATCTGTATAAATAATCACCTTAGACCCAATATGATAAGGTCTAAATTTCTCTAAAGCATACACTATGGCTAGGAACTCTTTCTCAATAGTAGCATAATTCAACCGAGCATCTTTCAGAACTTTGCTGGCGTAATAAATTGGATGAAAGATCTGCTCTTTTCGCTGGCCAAGAACGACTCCTATTGCATAATCACTAGTATCACACATTAGCTCAACATTTATTCCAATCTGGAGCTATAATCACTGGAGCTAACACTAATTTACTCTTCAATGTGTCAAAAGCTTTCAAACATTCTTCATTCATCACAAAAAGGGCATCCTTCATAAGAAGATTACTCAATGGTTTGGCAATTTTTGAAAAATCTTTGATGAATCTTCTGTAAAATCCAACATGACCTAGAAAACTCCTGATTCCCTTTACATTTGTTGGTGGAGGCAGTTTCTCAATGACTTATACTTTGGCTTTATCTACCTCAATCCCTTTAGCAGAAATGTTTATGTCCCAGCACAATTCCTTCTGTTACCATGAAATGACATTTCTCCCAATTAAGAACAAGATTTGTCTGAACACATCTTTTAAGAACAATATCCAAATTAGCCAAACACCTTTGGAAAGAATTTCCAAAGACTGAAAAATCATCCATGAAGACTTCAATGCACTTTTCTAGGAGATCTGCAAAATTTGCCTGCATACACCTTTGAAATGTAGCTGGAGCATTACATAACCCAAATGGCATCTTTCTGTAGGCAAAGATACCAAAAGGACAAGTGAAGGCCGTCTTCTCTTGGTCTTTTGGATCTACCACAATTTGATTATATCCAGAATATCCATCTAGAAAGCAATAAAAAGCTTGACCTGCTAATATCTCCAACATCTGGTCCATGAAAGGAAGAGGAAAATGATCCTTCCTAGTGGCTTTATTTAGCTTCCTGTAATCAATGCACATTCGTCATCCAGTAATTGTCCGAGCAGGAATAAGTTCATTCTTCTCATTATGAATTACTGTCATCCCGCCTTTCTTTGGAACCACCTGTACTGGACTTACCCATTCACTATCAGAGATTGGATAAATGATACCAGCTTCCAAAGGTTTCAACACTTCTTTTCTAACCACCTCCTTCATTACAGGATTTAACCTTCTTTGTGGTTGAGCACTCGGTCTATAATCATCTTCCATAAAGATCTTATGCATACAATAAGTTGGGTTGATACCTTTAAGATCTGAGATTGACCACCCAATTGTTTCTTTGTGTCCATATCGACAAGATCAATGATCATGCAATTGAATGAGTTAAACATAGCATGCATAGAGTGTAGAGGAAAAACCCTAACAATTAATGAAGTAAAGCATATATAATCAAGAATCAATTCAATACATGAGAGTTTCAAAGGATTACATCAATTCCCCAACAACAATGGAAGATTAGTTCACCATAGACATGGTGAAACTAGATCAAAATAATGAAAAGAATGAAAGATAGAACCCTAAAAGTTGAAGAACGGAGCTTCTGCATCCAAAATCCGCCTCCAAGGGGTGAAAAGAGTGTAATTTTGCTTCTTTCTGTCCAAGGATCTCAACCCTAGGTCGACTAAACCCTTATATAGTTTATTAAAAATTCTGAAAATTGGCCTAAGCCCAATTAAACAACGCTCAGTGGTAGTTTTGGCGCTCAGCGGTAAGTGCAACACTCAGAATGACCCTCAGCGTTGATGCTCAGGAGCGAAACAGTGTATTCAATAGCACAGTCTAGCGCTCAGAGGTAAAAATACCGCTAAGCGATACGTGCGATACTTGAATTGGCCCTCAGCGGTAGCGCTTAAGCGTAAGACAGTGTATTCATCATCCAAATTGGCGCTCAGCGGTGCAAATGCGCTGAGCGGTAACAATGGTTCTTCTTTTGTGCAATTTAACCTTCCTTTCCTGAGTCCAACTCCTTGCTACTTCAACTTATTTCATCCAATTCATCTTAATTCCTGTCAAAACAAGGAAAATCAAGCATAAAACCCATCCAACTCTCTTATTTCCAAAACTTAAGCAAAAAAATGATTTCAAGCTAGTTTCTAAGTCATAAAGGTTGTTTTTAAGGTCAAAATTAAGTATAAAAATAATGGTTTTTCAACCGTTATCAGTGAGGTTGAGAGAAAAGAGAAAGAAATGAAGAGGGGAGAGAAAAATTTTGAGAAAATTGGAAAAGTTCTTCCTTATCCTAAGGAGAATGATAAAATAGAGAAAGAGAGACAATATGAGCGTTTTAAAGATATCTTCAAGCAATTGAAGATTACAATACCTTTGACCGAAGCACTGCAGTACTTTCCTGCTTATGCAAAGCACATGAAGCAATTCCTCACGAAGAAGAGATATTTAGTTGACGAGACTATGGATGAAAAGGGAGATTGCAGTGTTATTGTGAAGAAACCACTTCCACCAAAAGTGAAAGATCCAGGAAGCTTTAGTATTCCTTGCATCATTGGGAAGGAGAATATAAGGAAAACCTTAATTGATTTAGGGTCAAGCATTAATTTGATGCCCTTATCTATGCTCGAAAGGATTGGGGATCTTGAAGTCAAGCCAACAAAGGTGACTTTGATTACGGTGGATGGGTCTTCAAAGAAACCCTATGGTGGAGTGGAAGATGTTCTGGTTTGTATAGACAAACTTAAATTCCTGGTGGACTTTGTGGTGATGGAGATGGAGGAAGATGAGAAGATCCCAATTATTCTTGGAAGGCCATTTATGAAAACGACAAAGGTAATCATCAATCTGGATGAGGGGATGATAGTGCTTCAAGTCCAAGAAGAAAAGGTGGTCTTTAATGTCTTCAAAGTTGAGTAGCGGATTCAAGAGAAGGAGGCTACTCATAAAGCTGCATGTAAGGATGCACCCGTGATTAGCCCTAAAGCTGCAAAGCCGGTCATCAAAGCTAAAAATTGTTTCTTGTCACAGGTTAGGGAAGAAGAAAAAGATGACAAACGAAGGATGGTTCATGATGACTTGATGGATGCACAATTCAAACTTGGCACACCGGTAAGATTCAAGAAAAAGTTGTGGGTTGTGAAAGACTTCAAAGAGAATGGAGTGATAAAAATTAAAGCTCCATATTCAAGACGAGTCAAGAAGGTGGACCGGAAGCAATTGATGAGTTGTTGTGATGAAAGCAAGAAGAACACCAACACTAAAGGTGGAACTTAAGCTTTATTGGGTCAAGCTAATGACATTAAAAGCGTGGTTACTAGGAGGCACCCCTGTGATTTGAGAACATTAATTTCTTTAATTTTGTTATTTTGGTGATGTAATTTAAAAACTTTGGAACATTGATTTATTTTGTTATGACACTTCATGGTATAGCATCTACTGATGGATGCTAGGTGATTGAGTATCTACTAAAGGATACTATGCTATTAGACACTTACTGATGGGTATTGATGAAAAGGATTTACATCTACTGATGGATGTTAGGTGGAAGAGTATCTAGTGAAGGATGCTGGAGGATTCATGGGTCAGCCTCGTGACGTTAAACAAGCGCTACCTAGGAGGCAACCCAGTTGATTGAATTTGTTTTTGTTTGTTTGTTTTGGTTCAGTTCTAGTTGCATTATAGGGATTGATTGTTGAATGTTTGAGTGGTGTGAGAGACTAAGTGCATTGATTAAGTGAGAGTGTATGGAGTGAGTTGAAGTTGAGATTTGAAAACTTGAGAGTTGAAGTTGAGAGGCATTGGTGATTGTTGATGGATCGACAAGTATACCGAATCGCACAAGTAATATAAAATGGTAAGACCAAGTATCGTATCTAGAGGACACTCGGAATTAAACAATTATGTGATAACTAAATTAATTAAGACTTGAAGGAAACGAGATAATTGGTTTAAGATGCAAAGACAAAAAATTACATATCAATGCAAATTGATCAATAGTAGAGTAACAAAAAGATGAACGAATGTTGTTTAATATGAGATGAATATGTTGTTAGGGTTTGATTTCACCAATTTTACTCTCATGCATATAAGAATTCTTCTTTTTACATTAATGTTAACATCACTCACTAAATTACTTAGAACCTGATCCCTTGGCGCAATAAGCCTGCCTTAATTCCTACTTCATGCAATTCCTAACGTCCTAGAAAATTAAGTCTGAAGATCAAGAGCTTAAGACGACCAAGAATCATACCCTTATCCATGAGAAATATTACCCTTGGGAGAATTCAACAAGAACCTGAATTATAAGGAACCTCCCGGCACTCATGCAATTCATAAATCATGCTACTAAATGAGTTAAATAGAGAAAGCATTGAAACAGATGATTTCCCTAACAATTAATCAAAAAGCATATAAATTAAGAATCAATTCAAATCCATGACAGTTCGCAAGGTTACATCATCCCCCAATAACAAATAGAGTTTAGTTTCCCATAGACATGGAGAAACTACATGAATAATGGAAAAGCATGAGATAGTGAAACCCTAAAAGTAGACGAGGAAGCTCCCGCCTCCAGATCCGCCTTTAGAGATACAAAACCTAGAGCGCCTGGGTCCTTTAAATAAAGTCTAAAAGAGTCAAAACAGAGCAAAAACTAGGCCTAATCCACGACAGACGATGCTCGGGCGCCCAGGCGTGGACGATCCTCATGTAGGGCTTGAGCCTTCAATTGGACGCCCGAGCTTCGAGGCCCATCGCTCGAGCGCCCCATGAGGGTGCCTGGGCGGTGGACGTTGATTTCTGATGCTCAAGCCTCCAAACACAGCGCCCAAGCCTCGTAGACTGCACTCTGGTTGACTTTTCTGCACTTTGGTTGACTTTTTTGCATTCCAACTATTTGGTACTTTAACTCTTCCTTCAAATCATTCCAATAGCCTACAAAATCAAGGGAATTTAGTGATAAAATAAATCAAGTATAACCTCAATTCTCTTATTCACAAAACTAAAGCAAAAACATTAGTTAAAGCAAGTTTCTAAGTCAAAAAGGGTGCATTTAGTATCAAAATTACATCATAGATAACGATATTTTAAAACATTATCAGTGATGGACGCTTAAGGAAAGCTGAATAAGGAGAGGAGGAAGATTCTGACGATAGCATGGGTTGATGGATGCTATCAGCATTAGAGCGGGACTTTTCTTATATTTTGTTTTGTATTATTGAAGTTATTTGCTTTTGTTTTTAGAATAGTGATAACAGTTGAAAAAATGTTATTTTTATGATTAAAATTGACACTAAAAGCAACCTTTACACTTAGAAACAAGCTTGAAAACATGCTTTTCTTCATATTTTTAGAAATAAGAGAGCTGGACAGGTTTATGCTTGATTTCAGTGTTTTTGTGCAGGTTTTAAGGTGAATTTGGTGAAAGAAGTGAAGAAGGAGAGAGATGAAATCAGAAAAGACATCAAAAAGTGCAAAAGGTGAAGCCGAAGTCACCGCTCAGCGGCATTTTACCGCTGAGCGGCACTCAGGCACTCACGGGAGATCCGCTGAGGGGCAAAATGGCCGCTGAGGGGAGAAAACAAGACACGCACTTACCGCTGAGCGGTATTTTACCGCTGAGCGGCACTTTAATGGGCTTGGACCTAATTTTTTGTAATTTACGAATGGTATTTAAGCTTTAGGGTTTCCTAGGGTTAGGTATCTTTGGCTGGAACGAAGCAAACACTCTCTCTTCCACCCCTTTGAAGGAGGATCTTGGATGCTGAGGCTTCCTCTTCACCTTTTTAGGGTTTATTCTTTCATTCTTTCATTGTAATTCATCTAGGTTCACCATGAATATGGTGAACTAAACTCTGTATGTTTGTTGGGGAATCAATGTAATCTTGTGAAGCTCTCATATATGGAATCTGTTTTTACATCTTTTAATTAAGACTTATGCTTTCTTTCATCATTAGTTAGGGTTTTTCCTCTTTGCTTAATGCTTGCATTGTTTAACTCATTCGATGCATGATTATTGGTTTTGTCGATACGGGCACGTACGAGGAAGTCTAGATCCGGGGAATTTCTCCCAATATGATATTGGTTGTCGTTAAGCTCCTGCACTTATGAACTGATCATTAGGAATGCTAGGAATTGTATGAACTCGTGATTAGGGAGAAGCCTTCTAGAAAGGTACTTTAGAGAGTGGCATTAACTATGATGATTTGAATGTTGAATTCCTAAAATATATGAGAGTGGATAAGATGAAATTGACCCCCAACGACATATTCATACATAAATTTCATTGAAAGTGTTTAGCTTTTGCTTTTTGCCATTGATCAAAACTTCATGCATACATGTTTATTTTCTGTCTTTCATATTAAACTCCAAATATTTCTTCTTTAAGTCTTAGCTAATCAAGAAACCACATAACTAAACTAGGCCGTGAGTCCTTTGGGAAGAACGATACTTGGTCTTACCAAGTTTATTACTTGAACGATTCGGTCATACTTGCCGATTGAAAAACAAGTTTGTGACATCATATTTTGGTGTTCATAAATTTTTCCATCAAGTTGTTGGCCCCAAACTTAAAACTTTGCTTGTCCTCAAGCAAATAAGATGTAACTCAATCTTCAACCAATTCATATGATGGTTCACTCATTCAAAAATCCTCTTTTTCAAGATAAGTAACAACTTCACTCAAACTTATGACCAAGAGTTCAATCAAGATGTGCACATGCTTTAGTGTTCACAAAGTCATTTAAATTCCAACGAATGCTATTTTTCATGAATGATTAATCAATTAAGCATGGATGTTCATGTGTTCATGGAATATTTCCTCACTAAGTCAAGTGTTTTACTCATACTCAAGTGTATAAGAGGTAATCACTCATTCACTCTACTATCACAATGTCACATGAATCAATTTTGCCTTTCATTTTACCACAATCAAAAACATTCACAAGCATGCATCATCACAAGGACTTTTCTATGGCTTATAACGTGGCTGGGCTAACAAGAAAATTGGTTTTTCTAGATCACAAAACCCTTGAGTTAAGAGAATCATACAACACAATCATCTTATTCTTTCCCAACTTTCTTTTGCCTTTGCATTGAGCTTTGCTTCTTTTTCTTTTCTTTTCTTTTTCTTTGCATATTCTTACTTTTTAGCTCTTAGCTCAATGCTTTTCATGTTTTCCCAACAACCCCAAACTTGAACATTTAACAATACCACACAAGATCTTCTACTTAACTCAAGGTAAAGATTTTTCAATCAAAGGTTTCAGTGTATGTTCAAGGCTAAGGGTTCAAAAGGATTGAACACAAAGTGTTCTCTTTTAGTGGGCTAATTTTTACAAATTTGGCCAATAAAAAGGTTTCCAACAAACGGCCTTGATCATATGATGCAAAACAAGCAATTGATTCAATCATAGAAAACCTGGGCAAAATCATTCATGCTTTCAAAGTAATAGCATTCAACAATAACAACTCTGGAGCTCAAAATCTCACATATAAGCTCATTCACATTTGACATACACATCCTGTTTAATTTCACAATCACAATCATGATATCATGCATTTGTTCACAAAGCTTGTGAATCACCTGTATAAGCATTTTAATGTGCACATCATTTCAACATCAATTAATCATAAGCATCCTTCAGCATTACTTATCATACAATCACAGTTAATAGCAAACCATCACAAGAAACCAGGTTTTCAATAGAGTACATCAAACCCTAATCTAAAAACAAAAACAAATAAGTTCAGAAAACTTAAACCACAAAAGCATAATCATATGATAGCATTTATCAGTAAATGCTATCTCAGCTCCTCATCAGTCTGAGTTGTCCTCTGTATCTTCCTCTTCTTCCTCATCTTCAGCATCTTCAAATGCATCATCATCATCAGCTTCATCTTCTTCCATCTCTCTAGCTGAAGCTTCACTGCTCCAGCTCCTCCTCCCTGCACTGGTTCCTCTGGCCAAGCTACCACATTATGGAATTCATCCATAGTCCACCTGTGGGCTGGAGGTGTATCATACATCCCCACAATCATCTCAGCAGTGGCCACCTGCCCCCTGTGAATGGACTGCAACTGAGCACCTATAAGAGACATATACATGTCCCTCATCTGGAATGGTTCTGCTTCATGTGTCTCAGCAGATGTCTGGCTCTGTCTTGGCCCTCTCTCTCTACGAGCACGGCGTGGTGGAACTGGCTGAGCTGCATCCTCACCTCCACAGTACTGTCTGTAATAGGCCTCATCAATAGCTTTTTGTGGCCTCTCAAATGGTGGAACAAAAGTATCCACCCCAGCTAGCTTGCAAAGGTGAGTAATCAAAGAAGGATGTCCTAATGGTGCTTTGTTGTTTGAGGTATTGGCGCACACACTAATTTCATCAGCTATCACCTGCCCAATATTAACATTTAAATTTCTGATAGCATAGTAGATGAATAGTGCCCTGCTGAGAGTAATATCTGACACATGTGAACATGGCTGAATGTTGGCATGAGAAAACGCCATCCAATACTTTGCAAGAGGAGTCAAATCCGTCCTCCTAATGTTAACCACTGAGCCAGATCTATTCCTTTGGAAGTGTCCTCCAGGTATACACAATACTCTCTCCACATCCTCATAATCAGCACCTTCCTCCATGCAAAGAGCAAACTGGCACTGCTCACCCGCCCATACAGTGTCCAGGAAGTTATTAATAGAATTAGGATCATACCTGATAGCATGGCCTCTTACATAGCCCAAATAATTCTCAACTGGATAATCACCAATCTTCTTTGCATTGGTGTAAAATTCCTTTACCACAGCTATGTTGGCAGGTGCAGGATAAGTGGCTAGCTTTCCCCAATCATTCCCTAACACTTGCTCTCCAAATTGAGGAGCAAAGTTAGGTATCATTCCAACCTTTCTCTCCATCAGAAGTCTCCTGTCCTGAACCACCCTAAAGTGCTTCTCATATTTCCTAGAGAGGAACCTGCTAGATTGGGGTTGCTCTGGTTCCTTTTCCTTTCTCTTGGTTGCCATGGTTTTCAATCTTTTTCCTGTTGAGGATGTCATTCCTACATTCAAAACACAAACAAAACCACAGAACATGATGTTAATCATTAGTAAAACACAGAACACCACTCCTTTCGAAGCTAAACCACCGGTAAGGGCCAGAATTCCCCCTCAGCGCCACCAGTACCACATTTCAGATCACAAAAAACCAGAAAAACCAAATCTGGCAGAGTGCCGCTCAGCGGTAGTTTACCCCTCAGCGGTAACTCTGCAGATTTTTGAAAAACCTGTTTTAAAGCTTTCCTAACTCCACCCAAATGCAATTTTCAGTTTTCCAGTTCATAATCATGCAGTTTAATCGGCTCAAACATCAAATATATCATCAAATCATGCAAAGAAATCAAAACCCCTAAATCTTCATGCTTTGACAATCATATTCAAAATCAAAAACCCTAGAATGAACAAAATGCATTTTACTTACTTGGGTGGAGATACTAGATGCAATGAGAATGCTTCCAAGCTAGAATGCTCTCTTCCAACCCCAAACTTTGATGGCACACTAATGAAAAATTGAGTGGAAGAGAAATTTTCTTAAGAGGGGAGAGTGAAAAGATGTGGAAAACCTTGGAGAAGGTATGTGGGAGTGTTTGTGCAGAGAAAAATCTGAAAGTGTGACAGAATATGCAGCTTAGGGTTTAAAAATACCCTAATGGGCTTGGGTCCCGCTAAGGGGAACTAAAACCCAATCTGCGAGAGTACCGCTCAGCGGTAAAGTACCGCTCGGCGGCACTTTCGTGATGTGTTCTTCTCCTTCTTTTCTTAACCTACGTGCCTCCTAGACATGCCCCTCACTAGCTCCCTGCAATTCAATGTTCAAAATGCTTATGCAAACCCTAACTAAAACAAACAAACAGAAATATTCAATCAACTGGGTTGCCTCCCAGGTAGCGCTTGTTTAACGTCACGAGCCTGACCCAAAATCCACCAACACCCATCAATAGGTGTTACATCCATAGTATCCTTCAGTAGATACTTAACCACCTAACATCCTTCAGTAGATGCTATCTCCAACAAAATAATTACAAAACTAATGTTCACAAATTAAAAATTACAAAACCAAATCAAAAGTCTTTAAATTCACTGGGTTGCCTCCCAGCAAGCGCTCTTTTAATGTCATTAGCTTGACCCAATAAAGTTTAAGTTCCATCTTCTTTATAGTTGATGTTGTCATTCCACCAACTTCTCAGCTGTTTCCTTTGAACTGTTTTGGTTCTTCTAGAATATGGAGACTCTATCTCTATCATCTCCTTCTCTTTAAAGCCCTTCACAACCCACAACTTGTTCTTGATTCTTACAGGTGTGCCAAGTTGGAGTCTTCTTTTCTTCCAGTCTCTAGGAATTTCTTCTCCTCTTCCAATCTCTTCTTCCTTGGGTACCTGAAACAACAAACAATGGTTACCTGAAACCTCAAGATTTTCATCTTTACGGCTAGTCATGGGTGCATCTCGAAATGCAGCTTTATAACTAGCTTCTTCCTCCTTTGCTTGCATCTCATCTTTGAAGACATCTACCACCACTCTCTCCTCTCTGTCCTGGAGCACCACTATACCTTCATTTACATCTATGATAGCCCTGACCGTTTTCGTAAACGGTCTTCCAAGTATGATAGGTATCTTCTCGGTCTCCATCTTCATCACCACAAAGTCTGCCAAGAACTGAAGTTTGCCAACACAAACTATAATGTCCTCTACAATCCCACATGGCTCCTTTGAAGATCCATCGGCCATTACTATTTTAACCTTTGCAGGTTTCACTTTAACATTGCCGATTTGCTCCAGTAAAGAATAAGGTATCAAGTTAACACTTGAACCTAAATCAAGGAGAGCTTTCTTTACCTTTTTCTTCCCTATAGTACAAGGGATAGAAAAACTGCCTGGATCTGATGCTTTAGGAGGGAATGACTCTTTCTTAACAGTTATACACTCTTTTGCCTCATCATCTCTACGTCTCTTCTTTGTAGAGATTTCTTCATCAGATTTTGTGTAAACTGCAATTTTCTGTAGAATCTGTTCCCAAGGTGCTTCATTATCCACCATTCTGAATAATTCTGTGAAGTCCATTTGTTTCTCTTGATTTATTGGAAAAGGAAAAGTATTTTTGCTCTCTATTTCTCTTCTTTCTTCTGTTTCTCCTTCTTCTAACTCAATTATCTCTTCATTCACACTCTTTACCACTTTGCACTCTTCTCTGGGGTTAACCTCAGTATTAGCCCCAAAATTTCTATTTGGCCTTTCTTCCAATTGCTTGGTAATCTGACCCATTTGAATCTCCAAATTCTTTATAGCAGCTTCAGTGCTCTTTTGAGAAGATTCAGTTTTCTGTATGAATTGTTGAAGAGTTTCTTCCAACCTTGTTGATCTTTCATTAAGCATAGATAACTGTTGCCAAAAGGTTGGTTGCTGCTGCTTATTATATTGATTAGCTTGCCCAGTTTGTCCTTGACCAATGCTTGGATGTGGTTTCCACCCTTGATTGTAATTCGCTTGACGGTATGGAAATTGATTAGTCATGAAATTAACATCCTCCACGGCTTCCACTGGAAAAGCACATTGACCATTGATATGATCACCTCCACATAATTCGCACAACTGGGTTTGTACCTGTGCAGCAGTTTTCAACTCTTTAGGTAATTGTGCAAGAGTTTTAGTCAGAGTCTCCAACTGTTGAGTTAGAATTTTATTTTGAGCTAGCAAGGCATCATGTGTCTGTAATTGGAGAACCCCTTTTTGTTGCATAGGAGCTCCTCTTTCACTGTGCAGCTCATTATCACTAGTAGCCATGTTTTCTATAATTTCTGTGGCTTCCTCTGGAGTTTTCCATTTAATATTGCCTCCTGCTGAGGCATCAAGCATCATCTTGGTTTGTGAACCAAGCCCTCCAAGGAAAGTTAAGACTACTTCCTGTTCTTCAAAACCATGCGTGGGTGTTTTTCTTAGCAGACTTTTGTATCTATCCCATGCATGCCCCAGTGATTCTTCCATGCCCTGCTTAAATGAAGATATCTCTTGCTTGCCTTTTGTCACCTTTGATTGTGGAAAGTACTTGTTCAAAAACTTTGTACCACTGCTTCCCACTCTGTGAAACTTCCTTCTGGAAAAGAATTCAACCAAAGCTTAGCATTGCCTCCCAATGAGAAAGGAAACAAACTAAGTTTGATTGCTTCATCTGGCACCCCATTGATTTTCACTGTGTTGCAAATTTCATTAAATGTAGTAAGGTGTTCATATGGGCTTTCATGAGATAACCCATTAAATTGATTGCTCTTCACTAGTTGGATCAGTGCTGGTTTGACCTCCATATTGGCTGCATTGACTCTAGGTCTAGCTATGCTGTTAAAGTGCTGAGGTCCAGCTGATGGAGGACCATCTAAGCTTCACATAGGACCTTTAACAAGAGCCATGTCCAAGAGAATCCAAGAGGAAGAGGGAGCACTCAATACCTTACTCTTATGGAGTATCACTTACTAAGTTCTCTTTCTCTTTGCTAAATACTTTTACATTGCTTTTGTAGAATATTAATAAAAGGGAGGAACCATGTCTATGCAACTTAAAAGGGCTGCCACGTAAGTAAAGCAAAAGAAGCACAAATGGATGGTTGGTGCCCATGGCTTTGCATTACGTTCAACACCAAAGACAACAACTCAATCTTCTTCAATTGCTTTGCTGAGTTGGCACTTATAGCTTGCTGCCCAAGCTTCCTATATCTGTTTTACAGCATGTGCACATTTAAATAACTTGCACAATATGTTTTAGAAGCTCTCCTTCTTCTATAAATAGAGAGCTTCATCACTTGTAAAGGTAACTTGAATTGAAGTAAAGAAATGCTGCCAATTTCCAGCTATTACTCTCAAGTTCACCTCTGTGCTTTGTTATCTAGCACCTCCTCTAGCTTCTTTCCCCTTTGGAAAGCTTGCTGAGCTAGAATTCTACCAAACACAACCACTCAAACACCTCCAGCATATTAACAAACACCTACCGTGCATCCAGAAATTCCACTGCATTCTTTCAATCCGCTGCCACTTCTCTGAGATTTGGATCTTCTTCTGCATATCCTGGAGTAGCCTCTATCATTTGGCATCAAGAGCCAGGTTCTCCACGCAAGTCTCCAAGAGATAAGTCACTTTTTCAGTCATCTCTCACTTCTGTCATGTGCTGTTCCAGTATTTGCCACTGTCTGAATTTTTTTTTCTTTCTTTCTCACTTCTATTGTTTGATTTCGTGATTGTAGTGGATGTTTGTCCTCATTCACTGTTCCTTAGTGTTTGTTTTCCATTTTAATCGGTGCAACTTCTTTAATTTTCGTTTGAATCTAGCTTAATAATCATTTTCTGTTTTTGTCAGTCATGTGCAGAATTTACTGCAGTTTTAACTCTGTCTAGTATTTGCTTCTGTTCCAGCATTATTTCTTTGTTGTTTAAGTGAATCCAGTGCACTTGCTAGCTATATGTTGATCTATAAAGCAATGACATAAAGTCAGCTTTGATCATTTGAGCTCACAAGCATGGTACACTGTTTTCCAGTCCACATTCTGCAGAAAAACTCATTTTCTGGTTTGCTTTACTATAATCTGTTTTTGTCCAGATTTTTGGATTCTAAAGCTTGAAACAAGTTTGTTTGTTGCTTTCACATATGTTTCAAGTGTTAACAATCAGTAATACACATTGCATTCCAAAATGAGTGGTTGAGTTCTTCATAATCTGTTTTCCAAATTCTGCACAATATTTCCAAATCTGGTGCATTGGCTATAAGCTGTTTCAGACCAGATTTGTTGGTTCTTAAGCTTTGAACAAGTTTCCTTGGTGTTGTTCAGCAGTGCTGGAAGTCTAACAACTCATTTTAATCACAGAATTGCAAAATGCATGCTTGAGTTGATTAAATCTGGATTTTACTGCTGTCACAGAATTGTGTTTCAGTTTTGCACCGTGCTGTCATCTTTGCCATGTCTTAGGTCACTTTTTAATCTGCTAGTTGGTAATCAACAACTAGATCTAGTGGATTAGGATCTTTCTTGTGCATTTGTTTGAACCAGCCATCATTGAATCTACTGTTTTCAACATTCTGAACCAATATTACTGCATTTTTCTACATTTTGCGCAACTGTCACAGTGATTTGGTGAACCAGTGTTTTCCAGTGCAGTGTGACCATTTGAACAAGTGTATTTTACCATTTGAAACTTGTTTTAACTGTTGCCTTGGTCCATTTTAATTAAATCTGCAAAATCATAGTTTGACTTCCCATTTTTGCTTGAAATTTGGAACTCAACAAGTCATATTGTGATTCAGTAGATTTTGGCACAGTTTGGTTGTTTCTATACATATATTTGGTGCATCAAAGTTCATCTTTACTGTTCATTTGGTCATTTTTACACCTTTGTGCCAAATCACTTCCTAAAAACATCAAATTTGTCTCAATTGGGAAGTGCACTACTGATTTGCTGCTGCTGTATCATTCTTTGTTGTCTAAGTGTTTGTACACATCAAAATTGATGAGATAAACTTGTTTGACATATCATTGGAGCCTTTGATACACTGCCATTTGTTTTGCACACTGCTGTTCCAATTTTCCAGCCCCATTTTTGGTGCAGTATGCATTTCTTTGCTGTTTTCTATACTTTAAAAGTTTCAATTTGAAAGTTGGATTGGCAAAAGCTAGGGGATTCTGTTCCAACCATTTTTGAATCATTATACAAGTGAATTCAAAGCATCAAAAAGCAAATAACCCCCGCAATCCAGTGTTCATGAATCCAAAACCAGAAAACACCAAAATCTGCTGTTCTTTGTGGCATTTTGTCAAACAGTTTGGCATTTTCATCAAACACTTTCACTGCACTTGAATTTGCTCTTTGTTTCGAGTTTTTTCTTGCTTTTCTAATCTGTTCTAGACCCTATCTTAGGTTCCTTTTGTGTGCTAGCCTTTATTCCAGCCCCAAACTGTTTAGAAATCACCTTTTCTTGACTTCCATATCTGCTATCATATTACTTCTGCATTTAAATTGGATGCACCTTGCTTTTCATCACTCACGGGTTTTGTGAATTTTGGTGTGCTGGAATATCATTTGGTGGTGGAGTTTTAACATCCAGCTAAGCCTTATTAAAGGGGTAGCATCTTAAGGAGTGGAGGTCTTGCTAACTTTGCTACAAGGGAACTTCAAGAGGAATTTACATTGGCTGTCCAACACTTCTTTGCAGCAGAAAAACACCATTTTAAAGTTCCATTTCAGCTCATTTACTTTGCTTTTGCAGCCACACTTGGCTTTGTTTAAATAGTTCTACATTTCATTGTATATTTGGCTTTCTATCACGGAACCTTTGTAGTATATTCTTCTTTGCTTTTGAAACTTGAGTTACTTGGGGAAAATGCTTATCAAGCAATTCCCAGTACTCCATTAAACATTGTAATAGTCTAGTTGCGCATCTTAGTGTGGAAGTGTGTCAAGTGGCTCCCAGTGTCATTTGCACTTTCACTTAGGGCCGTTTTTTTTCTTTTTTTTCCATTCATTTCATACTTTCTTTCTTTTGCTTGTTGAATATTTGTGTTCTACGTGTCCGTGATAGCTAGGTGCGCTACCATATAGACAAACCTTCGTTTGGTTTATTAGGGGCATAACATCGTTACATTCCAAAAAGGTTTTGAAAGACTTCTATCTAGAAACTTGGGTAAGAAACGTCAGGAGACACTCTGGCTAAGGAAGGACAAGGTTTCTAAGCTTGTCCATTGTGACTCACCTCTCCTTCCTGGGAGCTATTCGGTTTCTTCACCTTTAGAATCTCTATAGAAGTCATTCACCAAAAACACCTCAAATTCTCTTTTCAAAAGTTTTGATTCATACTTGTGCAAGGTTTTCAAATCATTGTGAAAACAATTTCTCTACTTCACAAGCATGAGTCACTCTAGTGTTCAAGGTAATGTCACTCAAGATCAAGAGAACATAGAGTTGCGAGAAGAGCTCAATAGAACCAAGACTGAGTTGAATGAGCTAAGGCAAATAGTCGCCACTCTTACTATCAATCAAAGCAGGCACACACAGGGAAATCACTCTCATAGGCAAAATTATGATCAAGATGATCATTCCCACCATAGTGATCACCATACTTACCAACCTTATGATCACTATCAACACCCTCCTAGGCGACATCACAACCATAGAGAACATCATGTAGAACCTAAGCTTGACCTTCCTCCTTTCTATGGTAGAGATAATGTTGAAGAATACTTTGAGTGGGAGATGAAGGTTGAACAAATTTTTGAATGCTACAACATAGATGATAGGAGGAGAGTGACCCTAGCCACCTTAACCTTTCAAGGTGCAGCCCTTTATTGGTGGACATCCATCATAAGGGACCAAAGGATGAATGGCGACTACAAAATCCAATATTGGAATGAGTTGAAAGCAGCCTTACACAGGCGACATGTCCCAGCCTATTATGCTAGAGAAGTCATGGACAAGCTCCATAGACTTCAACAAAGAAACATGAGTGTTGAAGAATATAGGCAAAAATTAGAGTTACTCATGTTGAGAGCGGGAATCAAAGAGGAGGAGAGATTCACCATAGCTAGATTCCAGAGTGGATTGAACTATGAGATTAGAGATAAGGTAGAACTTTTACCTTACTTAGATCTCAATGACTTTGTCCAGCTATGTGTGAGAGTGGAAGAACAAAATAGAAGAAAAGCTTCCACAAAGAGACCTTATGCTACCTCCTCTTCATATAGGAAAGATTTTAAGAGGGAGGGTAGTTTTCCAAGATATGAAGAATCAAAAGAGAGAGAGCGTGAACGAGAGAAAGATAAGATCAAAAGCAAGGATAGAGAGCTAAGAAAAGAAAAAGAGAACTCTAAAGGAAAGGAACAACGGTCTCCAAGAGAGCAAACTAGAGAATCCAAGGGTAGGGAGACTAGATGTTTTAAATGTGGGGCTAGAGGACACTATTCAACTGAGTGTCACTTCAAAAAGTCAACCTATATCCTTGAGCATGAAAATCATAGTGAGGTATCAACCTCCAGTGCATCTGAGTTGTCCTCATCTGAAGAGGAACATGAAGCTCCACCTTGTGATGGAGATCTTCTTATGGTTAGGAGACTCCTTGAAGCAAAGCATGTGGAGTTACAACAATCTCAACGAGAAAACCTATTCCACACACGCTGCAAAGTTCTTGATAAAACTTGTTCTCTAATTGTGGATAGTGGTTCTTGTTGTAATTGTTGTAGCTCTAGAATGGTGGAAAAGCTAGGCTTAACTCCTAGTCCTCATCCTAACCCTTACAAACTTCAATGGATAAAAGAGGATGGAGGAATAGTTGTTAAAGAACAAGTAAGTGTACCCATTTCCATAAGCAAGTATGAAGATCAAATCATTTGTGATATTGTTCCAATGGAAGCAGGTCACATCTTACTTGGGCGACCTTGGCAATTTGACAAACAAGCTTTGCATGATGGGGTCACCAACAAGATCACCATCCAACACAAAGGCAAAAAGATTATCTTGAGCCCTCTTACACCATCACAAGTGCGAGAGGATCAAATAATACTTAAGACAAAGTTGGATGGTGAGAAAAAGCTCAAAAATAAAACAGTTTCCAAAGAGAAGAATTTGAGTTTGGTAGAAAGTGCCTCAACCAATGTAGTTGTCCCAACAAAACATTCTAAAAATCTTTTTCTTGGACAACCTCACTTTCTTCTCTATTGCAAAGAGGCACTTGTTTCCATAAATCATCCACTTGATTCTCTTCCCAAAGGGTTACAAAAGCTTTTGAAAGAATTTGATGATTTATTTCCTAAAGAGGTTCCAAGTGGTTTACCACCTCTTCGAGGAATTGAACATCAGATTGATTTGATCCCTGGAGCTAGTCTTCCCAATAGACCAGCTTATAGGACTAACCCTACAGAAACCAAAGAGATAGAGAGGCAAGTCCATGATTTATTGGAAAAAGGGTGGATACAAAAAAGTCTTAGCCCTTGTGCCGTGCCAGTGTTGTTAGTCCCAAAGAAAGATGGTTCTTGGCGAATGTGTACAGATTGTAGGGCTATCAACAACATTACAGTCAAGTATAGGCACCCTATTCCTCGGTTGGACGATATGTTAGATGAGTTACATGGAGCAAACATGTTCACCAAGATTGATCTTAAAAGTGGATATCATCAAATAAGAATCAAAGACGGAGATGAATGGAAAACCGCTTTTAAGACCAAATTTGGCCTCTATGAATGGTTAGTCATGCCTTTTGGCTTAACCAATGCTCCTAGTACATTCATGCGACTAATGAATCATGTCCTTCAGGAATACATCGGCAGCTTTGTTGTAGTCTACTTTGATGACATTCTAATCTATAGCAAAGGTCTTAAAGAACATCTTCACCATGTGAGGAAAGTTTTGATTTTACTTAGACAACATCACTTATTTGCCAACTTTGACAAATGTACCTTTTGTCAAGAAAGTGTCATTTTTCTGGGATTCAAAGTTGGGAAAGAAGGTGTACATGTTGATCCTAGCAAAATCAATGCTATCCAAGAGTGGCCTGTCTTGAAAACAGTGGGAGAAGTAAGAAGTTTTCTAGGTCTAGCAGGTTTCTATAGACGATTTGTAGAAAATTTCTCTACTATTGCTGCTCCCCTCAATGAACTTTTAAAGAAAGATGTGTCATTCAAGTGGGATGAAAAGCAAAGTCTAGCCTTTGAGACATTGAAGCATAAGTTAACACATGCACCCATTCTACATTTACCTGATTTTTCTAAAGCTTTTCAAGTCGAATGTGATGCATCTGGGGTGGGAATAGGAGCTGTCCTTATACAAGAAGGTCACCCCATAGCTTATTTTAGTGAAAAACTCAGGGGACCTACATTGAATTATCCTACCTATGACAAAGAACTATATGCCCTTATTCGAGCATTGCAAACTTGGGAGCATTACTTGGTGTCTAGAGAATTTATTATCAATACTGACCATGAATCTCTCAAGTATATTAAAGGGCAAGGAAAGCTGAACAAAAGACATGCCAAGTGGATAGAATATCTCGAGCAGTTTCAATATGTCATCAAACACAAAAAGGGAAGTACTAATGTTGTTGCAGATGCTCTATCTAGACGTCATGCATTGTTAGTTACATTAGGATCACAAATACTAGGTTTTGATGACATTAAGCAACTTTATGAAACTGATCCTACATTTGCATCCACATATGCATCTTGTCTTAAGAAGCCATTCGACGGATTCTATCTTTCTGAGGGGTATCTTTTTAATAAAGGAAAATTATGCATACCCCAAGGATCCATTCGAAAGCTTCTTATCAAGGAAAGTCATGGAGGAGGACTCATGGGCCATCATGGAGTTGATAAAACTCTTCATACTTTAAAAAGCAAATTTTATTGGCCACACATGAGAATAGATGTCCAAAAGCATTGTTCTAGTTGCATAGCTTGTTTACAAGCTAAATCTAAGGTCATGCCTCATGGACTCTATCTTCCTCTTCCAATAGCTAGCACCCCTTGGGAGGACATTAGTATGGATTTTGTCCTAGGTCTCCCAAGAACTCAAAAGGGGTTTGATTCAATCTTTGTGGTGGTTGATAGATTTAGTAAAATGGCTCATTTCATACCTTGCCACAAAGTAGATGATGCTAGCTATATAGCAAAACTTTTCTTCAAAGAAGTAGTCAAATTACATGGTTTACCCAAAACTATAGTTTCTGATAGAGATGTTAAGTTCCTTAGCTACTTTTGGAAAACACTTTGGGCCAAGCTAGGAACTAAACTACTATTTTCTACTACATGTCACCCACAAACTGATGGGCAAACAGAAGTAGTAAATAGATCTCTATCAATTCTATTAAGGATAATGTTAAAAGGCAATATTAAAAATTGGGATGATCATCTACCTCATATAGAGTTTGCTTATAATAGAGTAGTTCATAAGACTACTAAACTTTCTCCTTTTGAGGTTGTTTATGGTTTTAACCCTATCACACCGCTTGATTTACTTCCTCTTCCAGATTCATCTTCTTTTCTTCATAAAGAAGGTATTTCTAAAGCGGAGTTTATCAAAAAGTTACATGAAAAGGTTAAAACCCATATTGAAAAACAAACTCAAAAATATTCTGACTACAACAACAAAGGGAGAAAACAAGTAATCTTTAAAGAGGGAGACTTAGTTTGGCTTCACTTGAGAAAGGAAAGATTTCCTTCTCAACGTAAATCCAAATTAAGCCCAAGAGGTGATGGTCCCTTTAAAGTGGTCAAGAAAATAAATGATAATGCATATCAATTAGACCTTCCTGAAAGTTATGGCGTCAGTCCTACTTTTAACATTTGTGATTTAATTCCTTTCACAGGAGATGCCCAACAGGATTCCCAAGATCTGAGGACAGATCTTTTTCAAGAGGGAGGGACTGATGGAGGACCATCTAAGCTTCACATAGGACCTTTAACAAGAGCCATGTCCAAGAGAATCCAAGAGGAAGAGGGAGCACTCAATACCTTACTCTTATGGAGTATCACTTACTAAGTTCTCTTTCTCTTTGCTAAATACTTTTACATTGCTTTTGTAGAATATTAATAAAAGGGAGGAACCATGTCTATGCAACTTAAAAGGGCTGCCACGTAAGTAAAGCAAAAGAAGCACAAATGGATGGTTGGTGCCCATGGCTTTGCATTACGTTCAACACCAAAGACAACAACTCAATCTTCTTCAATTGCTTTGCTGAGTTGGCACTTATAGCTTGCTGCCCAAGCTTCCTATATCTGTTTTACAGCATGTGCACATTTAAATAACTTGCACAATATGTTTTAGAAGCTCTCCTTCTTCTATAAATAGAGAGCTTCATCACTTGTAAAGGTAACTTGAATTGAAGTAAAGAAATGCTGCCAATTTCCAGCTATTACTCTCAAGTTCACCTCTGTGCTTTGTTATCTAGCACCTCCTCTAGCTTCTTTCCCCTTTGGAAAGCTTGCTGAGCTAGAATTCTACCAAACACAACCACTCAAACACCTCCAGCATATTAACAAACACCTACCGTGCATCCAGAAATTCCACTACATTCTTTCAATCCGCTGCCACTTCTCTGAGATTTGGATCTTCTTCTGCATATCCTGGAGTAGCCTCTATCACCAGCTATATTGGTGTAATCAGCAAGAGTTCTTCTGATATTATTGTTCTCCTTATTTTCTGTGCTATGAACAGAACCTTGTGGTGATGGTTGTAACAGAGTTTCCGGAGGAGGGAAAAGTTCTCTAGATGTTCTGATTCTTCTCCTCCGTCTACTGTCTTCTAATCCTTCAAGCAGAGGTTCTGTTGTTTTCTTGCTCCTAGTTCGAATTGCCTCCTGCATACACAAGAACACAAAACCCTAGAAAAGATTTGGTTAGCACAAAAAGATATAAGAGAAGATATAAGATTCAGAAAATAAAAACAGAAAACAGAAAAACAGAAAACAGAAAAATAAAATCAAATAAAATCAAATAAAATACAAACTGAAAAATATAAACAGAAAAATAAAATAAAATAAAAAAATTCGAAATTTAAATTAAAAATAAAAAAAAAATAAGTCAAAGATAATCAATAATCACACAAATTAACCAGTTAAACCAGAGTCCCCGGCAACGGCGCCAAAAACTTGAAAAACAAGTTTGTGACATCATATTTTGGTGTTCATAAATTTGTCCATCAAATAGGTTGTGATGTACTCGGTTTGAAAACCTTTATCTGCTGTGATGGTTTGACATTTACTTGTGCATGATCAGTATTACTTGATGATGCTTGGATATTGATTGATGATGAGATTGTACACCATATGCTGATATACATGTGGTTGTTCACAAGCTATGTGAACAGATGCATGATGTTGTGATTGTGATTATGATGCTAAGCAGGATGTGTGATGACAAATTTATGAACACCGAAAAACGGCGCCACAAACTTGTTTAACAATCGGCAAGTATGACCGAATCGTATCAAGTAATAAAACTCGGTAAGCCCAAGTATCGTTCTCCCAAAGGACTCACGGCCTAGTTAGTTATATGATTTGTTGATTATTTGAGACTTGTAAACAATTGATTGTAGGTTTAAATGCAAAAGACAATAAGTAAACATGTATGCATGAGTTTTGATCAATGGACAAGATGAACACAAACACTTGAACGAATTAGATGGATGAGTATGTTGTTGGGGTTATCAATTTCATCTTATCCACTCTCATATACTTTTAGGAATTCATCATTCTTTTCATCTATTGCTAATGCCACTCTCTAAATCACCTTGCAAGAAGGCCTATCCTTAATTACGAGTTCATACAATTCCTAGCATCCCTAATAATTAATTCTGAAGTGCAGAAGCTTAACGACAACCAATATGCTATTGGGAGAAATTCCTCGGATCTAGATTTCCCCATACGTTCCCATATCGACAAAATCAATAATCATGGCAATGAATGAGTTAAACAATGCAAGCTTTAAGCAAACAGGAAAAACCCTAACTAATGATGAAAGAAAGCATAAGTCTTAAAATAAGATGTTAAAACAAATTCCATATATGAGAGTTTCACAAGACTACATTGATTCCCCAACAACAATACAAAGTTTAGTTCACCATATTCATGGTGAAACTAGATGAACAATAATGAAAGAATGAAAGAGATAGAAAAACCCGAGAAAGAGAAGAGGAGAGCCGTCACCATCTCCCAATCTACCCCCAAGGGGTGAAAAGTGTGTTTCTGCTTCCTCCCAGCCAAAGATACAAACCCTAAGACATCTAGGTCTTTAAATAGGACATAAAAATAATAGAAAATGGGTCCAAGCCCAAACAGATCATAAAATCGCAGAAAAATGGCCAAAAACTCGTCTGGTTGACTTTTTCCGTATTCTGGTTGACTGGTTGACTTTTCTGGTTGACTGGTTGACTTTTCTGGTTTCTGGTTGACTTTTCAGCACTCCAATCATTCGGTACTTCAATTCTTCTTTCAAATCATTCAATTAGCCTACAAAATCAAGGGAATCTTGCACAAAACCATTAAATTCACTTTCAACTCTCTTATTCACAAAACTAAAGCAAAAATATGAGTTCAAACTAGTTTCTGAGTGTTAAAGGTTGCTTTTAGTTTCAATTTTAAGCATGAAAATAACAGTTTTTCAACTGTTATCACAACCCCAAACTTAGAACTTTGCTTGTCCTCAAGCAAACAAGATGTAACTCAATCTTCTACCAATCAATACAATGGTTCACTCCATTCACAAATCCTCTTTTCAAGATAAGTAAGTACTTCAATTAAGCTCATGACAAAGACTTCAATCAAGACATGCACATGCTTTAGTGTTCACAAAGTCACTTAATATCCAACAAATGCTATTTTTCATGAATGATCAACCAACTAAGCATGGATGTTCATGTGCTCATGAAATCTTTCCTCACTAGGTAAAGTGTTTCACTCAAACACAAGTGTATAAGAGGTAATCACTCATTCACACTACTATCAAAATGTCACATGAATTGACTTTGCCTTTCATTTAACCACAATCAAATACATTCACAAGCATGCATCATCACAAGGACTTTTCAATGGCTTATAATGTGGCTGGGCTAACAAGAAAATTGGTTTTTCTAGATCACAAAACCCTTGAGTTAAGAGAATCATATAAACACAATCATTCTTACTTATTCCCAACTTTCCTTTGCATTGAGCTTTGCTTTTTCTTCTCTTTTCTTTCTCTTTTTCTTTTTCTTTTCACATACTTAGTTCTTAGCTCTTAGCTCAATGCTTTCAATTTCCCTTTCATAACTTCCCAGCAACCCCAAACTTGGACATTTGTCAATACCACAAAATATTTTCTACTTAACTCAAGGTAAAGCTTTTCACAAGGGGTTTTCAAATTATGTTCAAGGCTACGGGTTCAAATGATAGAACACATAATGCTCTCTTTTAGTGGGCTAAATTTATGAATTTGGCTAATAAAAGGGTTACCAACAAATGGCCTTGATCATATGATGCAAACAATCAAGTAATTCAATCATAAAAAACCTGGGCAAAGTCATTCATGCTTTCACAGTAATAGTATTCAACAATAACAACTCTGGAGCTCAAAACCTCACATATAAGCTCATTCACATTCCACACATAACATCCTGCTTAGAATGTCACCTCACTATATACCTTTGAGTTTGAGTGAAACACTTTTGAGTGCTTGAGTGAAATACTGTCTTTGGTGAGGAATTGTTCCATGCATTGTATCATAACATTCTTGCCTGGATATTGATTATTCATAAGGTTTGCATCTGTTGTGTATGTCTTGATTATGTGAGCACCATATTTTAAGCTTGATTGGATAAAGCATCATTATATCTTGACTAATCTTTCTATGATGAGTAGACATGAGTGATTTACTTGTCTTAGAGGAAAATGCTTTTTGGTGTGCTAGACCGTTGTAGTATGATTGTTTTGTTTAAGCCAAGTTACATTTTGCTTGAGGACAAGCAAAGTTTCAAGTTTGGGGTTATGATAACGGTTGAAAATACTGTTATTTTTATTCTATTTTTATATTAAACGCACCTTTTTTGACTTAGAAACTTGCTTGAACTCATGTTTTTGCTTTAGTTTTGCGAATAAGTGAGTAGAGGTTATACTTTATGATTTCATCACTAAATTCCCTTTATTTTGTAGCTAATAATGTTCCTGGAAGAATCTCCAATAATATATAGAGTTGTATAGAACTGAATCAACCATAAAAGTAAGCAAAACAGTAAAAAAAGTGAGTTTTTGAATACTACCACCAGGGCTGAGCGCCCCTGAGGAGGGCTGAGTGCCAGTTTGTGTAGTGCAGGGCGCCTGAGCCCCAACTTTGTACCCAGGGCGCCTAAGCCCCAGTTTGTCCAGCACACCGCTTGGGCGCCCTTAGTGGGGCGTTGAGGGACAGCAAAGTGGGCTTGGACCCGTTTTCTGTTATTTTTATGTTCTATTTAAGGACTTGGACGTCCTAGGGATTGTATCTCTCTATGGCTTGAGCACAGGAACACACTTTTCACCCCTTGGAGGCATATTTGGGGATGTGGAAGCTCTCCTCTTCAATTTCTAGGGTTTTTCTATCTCTTCCATTCCATTGTACATCTAGTTTCTCCATGATAATGGAGAACTAAAGCTTTTTTGTTGTTGGAGAAGATGTAACCTCTAAACTCTCATGTATTTGAATTTGGTTTACTGGATAGCGTATGTGCATTGATTACAGGAAGCTAAATAAAGCCACTAGGAAGGATCATTTTCCTCTTCCTTTCATGGACCAAATGTTAGAAAGATTATCAGGTCAAGCTTTCTATTGTTTTCTAGATGGATATTCTGGATACAATCAAATTGTGGTAGATCCAAAAGACCAAGAGAAGACGGCCTTTACCTGTCCTTTTGGTATCTTTGCTTATAGAAAGATGCCATTTGGATTATGTAATGCTCCAGCTACATTTCAAAGGTGTATGTAGGCAATTTTTGCAGATCTCTTAGAAAAATGCATTGAAGTATTCATGGATGATTTTTCAGTTTTTGGAAATTCTTTCCAAAGGTGTTTGGCTAATTTGAACACTGTTCTTAAAAGATGTGTTCAGACAAATCTTGTTCTTAATTGGGAGAAATGTCATTTCATGGTAACTGAAGGAATTGTGCTGGGACATAAAATTTCTGCTAAAGGAATTGAGGTAGATAAAGCTAAAGTAGAAGTCATTGAGAAACTGCCTCCACCAACAAATGTAAGGGGGATTAGGAGTTTTCTCGGTCATGCTGGGTTCTATAGAAGATTCATTAAAGACTTCTCAAAAATTGCTAAACCATTGAGTAATCTTTTGATGAAGGACGCTCCTTTTGTGATGAATGAAGAATGTTTGAAAGCTTTTGACATATTAAAGAGCAAATTAGTTTTAGCTCCAATAATTGTAGCCCCAGATTGGAATAGAAATTTTGAATTAATGTGTGATGCAAGTGATTATGCAATAGGAGTTGTTCTTGGCCAGCGAAAAGAACAAATTTTTCATCCAATTTATTACGCCAGCAAAGTTCTGAATGATGCTCAGTTGAATTATGCAACCACAGAGAAAGAATTTCTAGCTATAGTGTATGCTCTAGAAAAATTTAGACCTTATCTTATTGGGTCTAAGGTGATTATCTATACAGATCATGCAGCTATCAAATATTTGTTGACAAAGCCAGATTCTAAGCGACGACTGATTAGATGGGTACTACTCTTGCAAGAATTTGATGTGGAGATCCGTGATAAGAAATGAAGTGAGAACTTGATTGCTGATCATTTATCACAGCTAGTCAACAAGGAGGTCACTAGCAAGGAATCAGAGATCTGGGAATCTTTTTCAGATGAAGCACTCATGTATATTCAGCAGAGGCCATGGTTTGCTGATATGGCTAATTTCAAAGCTGCAAGGGTTATGCCAGAAGATTTAACTTGGCAACAAAGAAAGAAATTTTTGCATGATGCCAAGCAGTTTGTCTGGGATGATCCTTATTTGTTCAAGATTGGAGCAGATAATCTTCTGAGGAGATGTGTGACAAATGAAGAAGCAGAAGGAATTCTTTGGCATTGTCATGATTCACCTTATGGAGGACATTTTAATGGAGAAAGAACAGCAACAAAAGTTCTTCAATCAGGGTTTTATTGACCAACTTTATTTAAAGATGCTCATAATCATGCTAGAAATTGTGATAAGTGTCAAAGAGCAGGGACGATCACTAAACGTCATGAGATGCCATTACAAGGCATTTTAGAGGTTGAGGTTTTTGATTGTTGGGGTATTGACTTTGTGGGACCTTTTCCTCCATCTTTCAACAATGAATATATTTTGGTAGCAGTGGATTATGTGAGTAAATGGGTGGAAGCATTAGCTTGTCCTAAAAATGATGCTAGCACAGTAATTAAATTTTTGAAGAAGCAGATATTTTCACGTTTTGGCACTCCAAGAGTGTTGATTAGTGATGGAGGATCTCATTTTTGCAATTATCAGCTAGATAAAGTACTCAAACATTATGGAGTGAAACATAAGGTAGCTGCACCTTATCATCCACAAACCAATGGACAAGCTGAGGTATCTAACAGAGAAATAAAAAGGATCCTGGAAAAAACAGTGACTTCATCAAGAAATGATTGGTCACTAAAGCTGGATGATGCTCTTTGGGCTTATAGGACTGATGGACAAATTTGTAAGCACCAAAATATGATGTCACAAACTTGTTTCACAATCGGCAAGTATGACCGAATCGTTTCAAGTAATAAACTTGGTAAGACCAAGTATCGTTCTCCCAAAGGACTCACGGCCTAGTTTAGTTATGTGATTTGTTGATTAGCTAAAACTTAAGAACACAATAATTGAAGTTTAATATGCAAAGACGAAAATTAAATATGTATGCATGAATTGATCAATGACAAAGACAAAAGATAAACACTTTCAAGGAAATATATGAATGAATATGTTGTTGGGGGTCAATTTCATCTCATCCACTCTCATATATTTTAGGAATTCAACATTCAAATCATCATTGTTAATGCCACTCTCTAATGTACCATTCTAGATGGCTTCTCCCTAATCATATAGTTCATACAATTCCTAGCATTCCTAATGATTAGTTCATGAGTGCAGGAGCTTAAAGGCAACCAATATAATATTGTCAGTATAATATTGGGAGAAATTCCCCGGATCTAGATTTCCCCGTACGTGTCCGTATCAACAAAACCAATAATCATGCATTAGAATGAGTTAAACAATGCAAGCATTGAGCAAAGAGGAAAAACCCTAACTAATGATGAAAGAAAGCATATGTCTTAATTCAAAGATGTACTCAACAAATCCATATATGAGAGCTTCAAGAGATTACTTTGACTCCCCAACAAACATACAAGGTTTAGTTCACCATATTCATGGTGAACCTAGATGAATTACAATGAAAGTATGAAAGAATAAACCCAATAAAGGTGAAGAGGTAGCCTGAGCATCCAAGATCCTCCTTCAAAGGGGTGAAAGAGAGAGTGTTTGCCTCGTTTCTGCCAAAGATCCTAACTATAGGACGTGCAAGCCCTTATATACTAATCTAGAGTTACAAAAGATTACAAAAGTCCAAGCCCAAAAAGTGCCGCTCAGCGGTATTTACCGCTCAGCGGTGATTGCGCGTCTTCTTTCTTCCCCTCAGCGGCCATTTTGCCCCTCAGCGGTTCCAACGTCACCTCTTGAGTGCCGCTCAGCGGTAGTTTGCCGCTGAGCGGTGCCTTCGACTTCTCCTTTTTGCACTCTTTCTTGTCTTTTCGAATGTCCTCTCTCTTATTCTTCACTTCTTTCACCAAATTCACCTCAAAACCTGCACAAGAACACTTAAATCAAGCATAAACCTGTCCAGCTCTCTTATTTCTGAAAATATAAACAAAAGGCATGATTTCAAGCTAGTTTCTAAGTCTAAAGGTTGCTTTTAGTATCAACTTTAAGCATGAAAATAACAGTTTTTCAACTGTTATCACAACCCCAAACTTAGAACTTTGCTTGTCCTCAAGCAAATAAAATGTAACTCCATCTTCAACCAATTCATATGATGGTTCACTCATTCAAAATCCTCTTTTCAAGATAAGTAATAACTTCACTCAAACTTAAGACCAAGAGTTCAATCAAGATGTGCACATGCTTTAGTGTTCACAAAGTCATTTAAATTCCAACAAATGCTATTTTTCATGAATGATCAATCAATTAAGCATGAATGTTCATGTGCTTATGGAATATTTCCTCACTAGGTAAAGTGTTTCACTCAACACACAAGTGTATAAGAGGTAAAGTGTTTCACTCATTCACTCCACTATCACAATGTCACATGAATCAACTTTGCCTTTCATTTAACCACAATCAAATACATTCACAAGCATGCATCATCACAAGGACTTTTCAATGGCTTATAATGTGGCTGGGCTAACAAGAAAATTGGTTTTTCTGGATCACAAAATCCTTGAGTTAAGAGAATCATAACAACACAATCTTCTTATTCATTCCCAACTTTCTTTTGCCTTTGCTTTTGCATTTGCATTGAGCTTTGCTTCTTTTTCTTTTCTTTTCTTTGCATATTCTTACTTTTTAGCTGTTAGCTCAATGCTTTTTCCTTTTTTATGTTTCCCCAATAACCCCAAACTTGAACATTTAACAATACCACACAAGATCTTCTACTTAACTCAAGGTAAAGATTTTCAATCAAGGGTGTTCAGTGTATATTTAAGGCTAAGGGTTCAAAGGATAGAACACAACGTGTTCTCTTTTAGAAGGCTAACTTTATGAATTTGGGCAATAAAAAGGGTTTCAAAAACACGGCCTTTGATCATATGATGCAAAACAAGCAATTGATTCAATCATAGAAAACCTGGGCAAAGTCATTCATGCTTTCAAAGTAATAGCATTCAACAATAACAACTCTGGAGCTCAAAACCTCACATATAAGCTCATTCACATTTGACATGCACATCCTGCTTAATTTCACAATCACAATCATGATATTACACATTTGTTCACAAAGCTTGTGAATCACCTATATAAGCATTTTAATGTGCACATCATCTCAACATCAATTAATCATAAGCATCATTCAGCATTACTTATCACACAATCACAGTTAATAGCAAACCATCACAAGAAACCAGGTTTCAAATAGAGTACATCAAACCCTAATCTAAAAACAAAAACAAATAAGTTCAGAAAACTTAAACCACAAAAGCATAATCATATGATAGCATTCATCAGTAAATGCTATCTCAGCTCCTCATCAGTCTGAGCTGTCCTCTGTATCTTCCTCTTCTTCCTCATCATCATCATCATCAAACGCATCCTCCTCCTCAGCTTCATCTTCATCCATGTCTCGGGCTGAAGCTTCAGCTGCTTCAGCTCCTCCATGCCATGGTTCTTCTGGCCAAGCTACCACATTATGGAATTCATCCATAGTCCACCTGTGTGCTGGAGGGGTATCATACATCCCCACTATCATCTCAGTCGTGGCCACCTGCCCTCTGTGGATGGACTGCAACTGAGCACCTATAAGAGACATATACATGTCCCTCATCTGGAATGGTTCTGCCTCATGAGTATCAGCAGAAGTCCTGCTCTGTGCTGGCCTTCTCTCTCTACGAGCCTGGCGTGGTGGCACTGGCTGGGCTGCCTCCTCACCTCCACAGTACTGTCTGTAATAGGCCTCATCTATAGCTTTTCTTGGCCTCTCAAATGGTGGAACAGAAGTGTCCACCCCAGCTAGCTTGCAAAGGTGAGTGATCAAAGAAGGATGTCCCAGTGGTGCTTTGTTGTTTGAGGTGTTAGCACACACACTAATCTCATCAGCTATCACCTGCCCAATATTAACATTCAAGTTTCTGATAGCACAGTAGATGAAGAGTGCCCTGCTGAGAGTAATATCTGACACATGTGAACATGGCTGAATGTTGGCATGAGAAAATGCCATCCAATACTTTGCAAGAGGAGTCAAATCTGTCCTCCTAATATTAACCACTGAGCCAGATCTATTCCTTTGGAAGTGTCCTCCAGGTATGCACAATACTCTCTCAACATCCTCAAAGTCAGCACCTTCCTCCATGCTAAGAGCAAACTGGCATTGCTCACCAGCCCACACAGTATCCAGAAAGTTATTGATGGAGTCAGGATCATACCTGATAGCATGGCCTCTAACATAGCCCAAATAATTCTCAGCTGGATAATCACCAATCTTCTTTGCATTGGTGTAGAATTCTTTCACCACAGCTATGTTGGCAGGTGATGGATAAGTGGCTAGCTTCCCCCAATCATTCCCTAACACTTGCTCCCCAAATTGAGGAGCAAAGTTAGGTATCATTCTAACCTTTCTCTCCATTAAAAGTCTCCTGTCCTGAACCACCCTAAAGTGCTTCTCATGTTTCCTAGAGAGGAACCTGCCATTATGGGGCTGCTCTGGTTCCTTTTCCTTTCTCTTGGTTGCCATGGTTTTCAATCTCTTTCCTGAAGAGGATGCCATTCCTGCATTCAAACATAAATCCAAAACCACAGAACACGATGTTAATCATTAGTAAACACAAAACAAAACTCCTTTTGAAGCTAAACCACCGCTGAGGGCCTGAATTTCCCCTCAGCGCCACCAGTGCCACATTCAAACACGCAACAAACCAGAAAAAGCAAATCTGGCAGAGTGCCGCTCAGCGGTAAATGCCGCTCAGCGGTGATCTGCAGATTTTTGCAAATCTCGTTTTTAAACCGTCCTAACTCCACCCAAATGCAATTTTCAGTTTTCCAGTTCATAATCAAGCAGTTTAATCGGTTCAAACATCAAATATATCATCAAATCATGCATAGAAATCAAAACCCCTAAATATTCATACTTTGACAATCACAGTCAATTTCAAGAACCCTAGAATGAACAAAATGCATTTTACTTACTTGGGTGGAGATGCTAGATGATATGAGAATGCTTCCAAACTAGAATGCTCTCTTCCAACCCCAAACTTTGATGGCACACTAGTGAAAAAGTGAATAGAAGAGAGATTTTCTTAAGAGGGAAGAGTGAAAAGATGTGGAAAACCTAGGAGAAGGTGTGTGGAAGTGTTTGTGCAGAGAGAAGTCTGGAAATAAACCCTAAAACGCAGCTTGGGGTATAAAAATACCCTAATGGGCTCGGGTCCCGCTAAGGGGAACTAAAGCCCAGTCTGCGAGAGTACCGCTCAGCGGTAAAATACCGCTCAGCGGCACTTTCGTGATGTGCTCCTCTCCTTCTTTTCTTGACCTACGTGCCTTCCCTACATGTCCCTCATAGGTTCCCTGCAATTCAATGTTAAAAATGCTTATGCAAACCCTAACAAAAACAATCAATCAACTGGGTTGCCTCCCAGGTAGCGCTTGTTTAACGTCACGAGCCTGACCCAAATTCCACCAGCACCCATCAGTAGATGCAAAATTTTCTTACCAACACCCATCAGCAGGTGTTACAAACCTAGCATCCTTCAGTAGATGCTTAACCACCTAGCATCCTTCAGTAGATGCTGGATCCAACAAAAAAAAGAAAAAAAAAAAAAATAATTACAGAATAATATCCACAATTTAAAAGTTACAAAACCAAATCAAAAGTTTTTAAATCCACTGGGTTGCCTCCCAGCAAGCGCTCTTTTAACGTCATTAGCTTGACCCAGTAAAGTTCAAGTTCCATCTTCTGTATAGTTAATGATGTCTTTCCACCAACTTCTCAACTGCTTCCTTTGGACTGTTTTGGTTCTTCTAGAATAAGGAGACTCTATCTCTATCATCTCCTTCTCTTTAAAGCCCTTCACAACCCACAACTTGTTCTTTAGTCTCACATGTGTGCCAAGTTGGGGTCCTCTTTTCTTCCAGTCTCTAGGACTTGCTTCTCCTCTTCCAATATCTTCTTCCTTGGGTACCTGAAACAACAAACAATGGTTACCTGAAACCTCAAGATTTTCTTCTTTACGGCTAGTCATGGGTGCATCTCGAAATGCAGCTTTATAACTAGCTTCTTCCTCCTTTGCTTGCGTCTCCTCTTTGAAGACATCTACCACCACTCTCTCCTCTCTGTCCTGGAGCACCACTATACCTTCATTTACATCTATAATAGCCCTGGCCGTTTTCATAAACGGTCTTCCAAGTATGATAGGTATCTTCTCGGTCTCCATCTTCATCACCACAAAGTCTGCCAAGAACTGAAGTTTGCCAACACAAACTATAATGTCCTCTACAATTCCACTTGACTCCTTTGAAGATCCATCGGCCATTACTATTCTAACCTTTGCAGGTTTCATTTTAACCTTGCCAATTTGCTCCAGTAAAGAATAAGGCATCAAGTTAACACTTGAACCTAAATCAAGGAGAGCTTTCTTTACCTTTTTCTTCCCTATAGTACAAGGGATAGAAAAGCTGCCTGGATCAGATGCTTTAGGAGGGAATGGCTCTTTTTTAACAGCTATACACTTCTTTGCTTCCTCATCTCTACGTCTTTTCTTTGTAGAGATGTTCTCATCAGATTTTGTGTAAACTGTGAGTTTCTGTAGAATCTGCTCCCAAGGTGCTTCATTATCCAACATATTAAATAATTCTGTGAAATCCATTTGTTTCTCTTGATTTATTGGAAAAGGAAAATTATTTTCACTCTCTATTTCTCTTCTTTCTTCTGTTTCTTCTTCTTCCAACTCAATGATCTCTTCATTTACACTCTTGACCACTTTGCACTCTTCTCTGGGGTTAACCTCAGTATTAGCCCCAAAGTTTCTGTTGGGTCTTTCTTCCAATTGCTTGGTGATCTGACCCATCTGAATCTCCAAATTCTTTATAGCAGCTTCAGTGCTCTTTTGAGAAGATTCAGTTTTCTGGATGAATTGCTGAAGAGTTTCTTCCAACCTTGTTGATCTGTCATTAAGCATAGATAATTGTTGCCACAAGGTTGGTTGCTGCTGCTGCTTATTATACTGATTAGCCTGCCCAGTTTGTCCTTGGCCAATGCTTGGATGTGGTTTCCAACCCTGATTATAATTCCCTTGACGGTATGGAAACTGATTAGCCATGAAGTTAACATCCTCCACGGCCTCCACTGGAAAAGCACACTGGCCATTTATGTGATCACCTCCACATAGTTCGCACAACTGGGTTTGTATCTGGGCAGCAGACTTCAACTCTTTAGGTAATTGAGCCAAAGTTTTTGTCAGAGTCTCTAGCTGTTGAGTTAGAATTTTATTCTGTGCTAGCAGAGCATCATGCGTTTGTAATTGTAGAACCCCTTTCTGTGGCATAGGAGCTCCTCTTTCATTGTGCAGCTCATTATCACTTGTAGCCATATTTTCAATGATTTCAGTTGCTTCCTCTGGAGTCTTCCATTTGATATTGCCTCCAGCTGAGGCATCTAGCATCATCTTGGTTTGTGAACCAAGCCCTCCAAGGAAAGTTAGGACTACTTCTTGATCTTCAAAGCCATGCGTGGGAGTTTTACGTAACAAGCTTTTATACCTATCCCATGCATGTCCAAGTGATTCTTCCATGCCCTGCTTGAATGAAGATATCTCTTGCTTTCCCTTAGTCACTTTAGATTGTGGGAAGTATTTATTCAAAAACTTTGCAACCACTGCTTCCCACTCCGTGAAACTTTCTTCTGGAAAAGAGTTCAACCAAAGCTTAGCATTGCCTCCCAATGAGAAAGGAAACAAGCTAAGTTTGATAGCTTCGTCTGGCACCCCATTAATCTTGACCGTGTTACAAATCTCATTAAATGTTGTAAGGTGCTCATATGGGCTTTCATGTGATAACCCATTAAATTGATTACTCTTTACCAGTTGAATTAATGCTGGTTTGACCTCCATGTTGGCTGCATTGACTCTAGGTCGAGCTATGCTATTGAAGTGCTGAGGTCCAGCAAGATTAGTGTAATCTGCAAGAGTTCTTCTAGCATTATTATTGTTCTCCATACTCCCTGTGCTATGAACAGAACCTTGTGGTGATGATTGTAGGAGAGTTTCAGGAGAAGGGAAAAGTTCTCTGGACGTTCTGATTCTTCTCCTCCTTCTACTCTCGTCTAGCCCTTCAAGTAGTGGTTCTGTTGTTTTCTTACTTCTAGTTCGAATTGCCTCCTGCATGCACAAGAAAACAAAACCCTAGAAAAGATTTGTTAGCACAAAAAGATATCGAAGAAAATAAAGATTGAAAAGATATAAGAAGATAAGAGATTTAGAAGATAGAATCAAATAAAATAGAATAAAACCTAATCTAAAAAATAAAATCTAATCTAAAAGATAAAATAAAATAAAATCTAACCTAACCTAAAAGATAGAATAAGAATAAAATAAAATCTACCCTAAAAAGATAAAAAGATAAAATCTAATAAAATAAAATAAAATCTAATCTAAAAAGATAAAAAGATAAAATACAATTGTCAACACCCAATTTTGTCCGGGTTGAAAGAATGTGTTTTTATTGGCTTTTATTTTATTCTATTTTTTATATATTTAGATTTTTTTTGCTTTTAATTTTTTCTATTTTATTTCTTATTTTTATTTTGTTTTAATAATGTCAATTAATCAAAATAGTAAAAAAAAAATTAAAAATTAAAAAATAAAAATAATGAAAATAAATAAAGTAAAATTGAAACAAAAAAAATAAAAAAAATTAATTAAATTAAAAAAAATCAAAACGTGGGAAATGGGTATGTGGGACGTGTCTGAAGGAGGGAGACCAGGTGGTTAAGGGGATTTTTCGAAGATTTTTTGGAAGGAGAAAGGGGGAGACCAGGTGGTTAAGGGAGACGAGTTGGTTAGGGGGAATATTTCCAAGATTTTTGGGAAAGAAAGAAGAGGAAGAAACGGTTCCTCGGGGGTAGGGGAGCATCATCCTCCCTCACAGGGATACTGGCACATGCTCTATAGCTCTCCACTCCTCCGCTCCTCTAACCCGTAGCCACCCCGATAACATCACGGACACCACGCCTCAGTGCTAAGAAAAAGAACGACCATTCCCCCAACCTTCATCATCATTCCCTCATTTTCCTAGCCTTTGCCCACTCCAACCTTGGTCTCACCCACGGCCAGCACCTATCATCCTCATCCCTTTCTTCTTCCTTTTCATCTCCAACACCCGAGATCAATCATACCTCCCTGCCATCACTTCCCAGGCATCTTCGTTTATCCACTCAAACCTGCAAGAAGAAAATCACAAAACCAGAAGTGACTAAACCACTGTGAACCCTTCAATCCTTTTTCAATTTGGCCGGACCATCCTCATCCTCCTCTTCGAACCATCCTTGCCTCCATAGCAACCGTGAGTTTGAACAAACACCTTCCTCATCATCAACTCATCTTTCATTTGTTCAGCACCTGAAAAACAGAGAACAAGTAATTCACTTGGTTCCTAACCTCAGCCATGTTTCCCATCACATAAATTCATCCCAACAACCCAAACACTAAAACAGAAAATAGAGAAAGGAGAATAGGAGAGCCCATCGGTGGCGGCCTCCAAGGCCGATGACGCCGCGGTTGGAAACGGTTCCGGTGGCGCTTGGGGTTGCCGCCGACGCCAAGACTGGAAGAGGTGGTGGCGCGGTGGCTGGTTTCGGGGGCGCAGTGGCTGGTTTCGGAGGAAGCGGTGTTCGGCGATGAATGGGAGCGCTTTTCCCTCACGCGCGAAGAGAAGAAGAAGAAGGGGAACGTGGTGTTGTGGCCGGCGATGGCTCCGGTGGCGTCTGTCGTCGTTGACGACGCCGCGAACCGCGGTTAGCGGTGGCCGGTTTGTGGGGAGGCTGAGTCATGGCCGTGGGTGGCAGAGATGAGCGTCTCTGTTTTCTTTCCTTCAGAGGAGATGACCCTGGGTCTCAGGGCTGCCTACACAAATGAGATGAAGTTGGAGGAACCCCTAATGGGTTTCTGATTAGGGTTAAGAGGCCTTGGGCTGGTGCGGTTTGCTTCCCATCTCTTCCTGCCACACGTGCATCTCCATTCGCACCCCTTTTCATTTGGGTCGAAGCCCAGTTTGTTTCTGCAAACAAAAATAAAAAAACAGGAATTGGGCTTGAGCACATTATTTCAGGATGCACCTCCAACTTTACTGCTGCACCCCTATCTTGGGACCTGGATAAGAAATCTCGAGTTGCACTCCTGGTTTTTTATTTCTGCACCCCTATTCTTATTGGGTTGTTCTGTTGCTTTATTTTTATGCATTTGTTCTTTTATTTTTATTAGTATTTGTTTGGTTATTAGTTTTTACTGTATGTAACCCCTTTATGATAGTCCACACGCTTTTGTTTTATTTATATCGGTTAAACTTGTTTGTTTCATTCTCCATAAAAATTACAAAAAATATTTTGAAAAGGTTTAAGCACACGTGCGACCGCTCGCGTAGGCCTTGTGCTGAAAATCTTTTCCCTTTCTTTTTACAAAAGTTAAAAATCAAATAAAAATATTTTGAAAAGGTTTAAGCACACGTGTGACCGCTCGCGTCGTCCTTGTGCTAAAAACCTCTTCTTCTTCCTTAAATAAATTTACAAAAAGTATACGTTTTGAAGGTTAAGCACACGTGTGACCGCTCGCGTCGTCCTTGTGCTAAAAACCTTTTCTTCTTCTTAAATAAAATTTCAAAAATATGTTTTGAAGGTTGAACACTCGTGTGATCGCTCGCATCGTCCTAGTGTTCAATACCTTTCTCTCTTATTTATGTAATATTAAACGAGGGTAGGAGTGCTCGTGCGATCGTCCGGATCAGCCTAGCACTCAATACTCTCAAATCTTCCTAAATAAGTAAATAACGGTATGAGTGCTCGTGCGATCGTCCGCATCAGCCTAGCACTCAATACTCTCAAGTCTTCCTAAATAAGTAAATAACGGTATGAGTGCTCGTGTGATCGTTCGCATCGGCCTAGTGCTTAATATCGTTATCTCTCTTTTCAAAAATAATTAAAATTATTTAAATATCATTTTAAAGGAATGAGTACTCGTGCGACCGTTCGCGTCGGCCTAGTACTCATTACCTTCTTTTTCTCGAAAATATTAAAAACATAAAAATCTCCAAAAATTAAAAACATCTGCTTTTCAAACAAACAAACAGTATTTCAAGCTAGAACTACGTAACCCTGATTTCTCATTTTGAATGAGAATACGTAGGAGCAAGGTCAATCCTTGTCGGGCCCAAAAAACTAAAAAATATATTTTGTTTATTTTTATTTTATTTTAGGGGATAGTTAAACATTTTGAAAACCACATCATATTCGCGCATTTAGTTAAAGGTACTGCCTTAGGGCAGGCGTTGTAGGGTGCTAACACCTTCCCTACGCGTAACCGACTCCCGAACCCAGAATATGGTTTTCGTGGACCGTGCTTTATCGTTTTGAGGTTTTTCCATAGTTTTCCATAATAAACTATGGTGGCGACTCCAAATCTCTTTTTAAAACCCGTTTCTTTTTTGGATCGTCGTCCCGTCGCGATACCGGTTGCGACAGATGGCGACTCCGCTGGGGACTTTTAGAGAGTCGAGCCATTTAATTAGATGCGCGAATTCGATGTGGTTTTGCTTTGTGTTTTTCTTTCCCTTTTCTCTATCTATGCTTGATATTTAGAATAATTGCAATAATTGTTGAATATTGAACCCTAGGATAGACAATATGTTTATATCTGCCTGGGAATTTTTCTGGTTGTTTTGCAGGAGAGGGTTTGGGTGTGCATAATTTCCTCCCTTCACACACACACTTTCGGCATATCATGAGTGGGGCCCTATACCCGGGTCTGAGCGTAACTTAGAATTAGAGGAGTTGTGTAGCGGTGTCACTCTGGGATGTACTTCCTGTTTGGCTATCGTGAGAACTCCAGCTAGAGTCTGTTTTCTTCATATGTGTTTCCACACCTAGTTGATTACTCGACTGTTGTGGAGATGCTATGAAGGGGGCCATAGCTCTAGTGACCATTGACCTCTAGGTTCAGGGGACCATCCTTGTGAAATTGCATATACTTGACCTTGAATCTTTAGCGTTGAACCTTATCTAGGGCACAAAGGGAGATATGTGCAGCCTTATAACCCTAATTTTGCTTAATAAAATCCAATAACTTGTACATATCACTACATCTTTTGATACATTTTGTTTTCTTTCCTTTCTTTTTCTCATGTATTTTTATGGTCTTATCACTGGTTCTAGTCGTGAAATTATAAGTTTGTGACTAAGTCTTTGAGATAAAATGGAAATTAACATAAGATATGAAGTCAAGGGGGGTTCAAGTTCAGACATTTTAAAGGAAAGGATAGCCATTGAAGTAAGGGAGGCCTAAATGTCAAGAACCTCGTCGACTATGCCGCTATAAATGCATTCGTGGGATACGAAGAGCGCTGTGAGAATCCAGTCGCTACCATCCTGGCTGAAGTTCATGGGACCCTTAATCATTGTTATGAGTTGAAGGGAGGGAAAGTGTTATGTTGTGTTCATCTCCCGTGTGACTGAGGACGCCTTAAAGGCCACCTGTCCCATGTTTGAGCTATGGCAGTATAAACCAAATGTGAAAGGGGCAAATGAATGGACGCTCGTCATATAGCGAGCGCACACAAGTATCGCGGACGCTCGTTGATAGAGACGAACGGCAGAAGAAGCACAGGACGCTCGTCGCAAGAGTGGTCGCTCGACCAGAACGCTCGCACAAGTGGACGCTCGTCCTAGACGCTCGTCCAGACATGTTAACGCTCATTCAGAAAGGGAGCTCGTGCAGGACGCTCGTCACTTAGCGAGCGGACGCTCGTTTCATGGCGAGCGGACACCCGTTGACAATGAAAGTGGACGCTCGTGCAGCAGAAAACGTTCGATCAGATAGTGGACGCTCGTCCAGACATCCAACGCTCGCACATGGACGCTCGCCGAACACAGCGCTCGTCCAGAAGAGGACGTTCGTCCACATTCGTCTGCACGTTCGTCCAGAAATGGGACGCTCGTCCAGGAACGCTCGTCCAGTCGGTGAAGAGGACGCTCGTTGCAGGCCGCTCGTCCAGAACGCTCGTACAAGTGGACGCTCGTCCAGAATCCAGTCGCTCGTTCAGAATTGAGACGTTCGTCCATTGGGACGCTCGTCCACGTTGGTCTAGCAGAAGCACGTTAGTCCAGCAAGTGGACGCTCGTCACCAAGAGAATGCTCGTCCAGCGCTCGTCCAACGCTCGTCCAAGGACGCTCGTCCAGAATTGGGTCGCTCGTCCAGAATCCAGTCGCTCGTTCAGAATTGAGACGTTCGTCCATTGGGACGCTCGTCCACGTTGGTCCAGCAGAAGCACGTTAGTCCAGCAAGTGGACGCTCGTCACCAACAGAATGCTCGTCCAGCGCTCGTCCAACGCTCGTCCAAGGACGCTCGTCCAGAATTGGGACGCTCGTCTAGTGGGATAAGAGGGCGCTCGTCCAAGATTTAGGACGTTCGTCCAAGCGTGAGAAGAGGACGTTCGTCCAGGACTCTTAGAGAGGACGATCGTCCAGGCAGAAATGGACGCTCGTCCTAGAGCAGAAGAGGACGCTCGTGTTGAAGACGACGCTCGTCGTGAAGCAGAAGAGGACGCTCGTTTTAAAGACGCTCGTCCAGATGACGTGACAAGAGGACGTTCGTCCAGGACTCTTTGAATGGACGATCGGCCAGTAGAAGAGGACGCTCGTCCAGTGGGATAAGAGGGCGCTCGTCCAAGATTTAGGACGTTCGTCCAAGCCAGAGAATAGGACGCTCGTCCAAATTTCAGTGAACGCTCATCTGCTTTCGTTTTTTCCACGGGCGCAACTTTTGCTGATGTGTCTATTTAATCCAGAAATACGAAGGGCTTACGGTCTTTGGTTTCTTTGGAGATGCATCTCACTTAGAGGAGAGCTTGGAAGGATGCTAGGACTCGTGGGAACACTCCCTATTCCCTCTTGGTTTCTTCATCTTCTTTCATGGCCATTTTATGTTGTGAGGAATGAACTTTTGCTAAAATGCTTCATCAAGTTAAGAACGCTTGGGGCAATGTTGTTCGCTTCGAGGAAAGGCCCAAGATCATGGAGTTTTGATGAAGATTCCCTTAGCCAATGGATCTTAGAAAGAGATAAGACAATCCAGTTGCCATTCAAGTTAATCTCCCCTGACCCAAATTGTGAAAAGAAATTTCACAAGGGATGAACATTGTGAAAGCAGCAGTGGCAAAACTGGAGAAGAAATGTCATCGAGCTTAGAAAAAGAGGCATCAAGAATTGGTAATTCAGATGAAGGGGCATATTGTTGAACAAGGGCGAATGGGATGATAGGTCTCTCACAACTAGCTTCCCTTGCCGACGAAGCCATTGAAAACGTCTCTAAGTTCTTAGCTGATGCTGAGTCTGTAATGTCAATCATCAACCCGCTTAAGGGGATTGAAACATTCCTCAATTGCTGCAGGGAATTTCTGAATGATGAACCACCTTATTGACTTTGTTTCATGTTAATTTCCAAATTACACCGGGGCAATATTTTCACAGCTTTATAATTTCTGACTAGAGCATTTGAACTATGTTGTCTTTTCTTTTTCTTTTCCTTTGTATTTTCTTAATTTTGTTTCGCAAAAAAAAAAAAAAAAAAAAAAATATTTTAAAATACAGCTTAACATCTAAGATACCCTAAAGGACTTGAACCAGTTATCAAATCTTGGAGAACCAAAGGAAAGTTCAAGAAGGGATGAAAGTCGGTGTCCAACAGTTGAATGAGCAAATGAGCAAATGAGCAAATGAGCTGAATCCTAAAGGTCTTGAATGCGTTACAAAACCCGGGAGATTTTCCCACACCACATCCACAACAAAGAGTTTTAGGGGCACCAATTTTCCCTCGATATGTCCTCTTCCGAATTACACTACACCATTGGGAGTGAACTCGGGACAACTTTGCATTCAAAAGGCCAAAATAATACAGTGAAGGAGGAAACAAGCTTAGGGCAACCACTTTCATGGTCCTTACCGAAATGATTCGGCCCAGTGTTGTGAGCAAGACAATGGCAAAGCAACCCGAGTTGAAATCTTCTCCTCATGTTGTTACGCCAATGGATTTTGAGGCTGAGAGGCGTAAATTGGAAATGTTGGAAAAGGGCGAGAGTCAGGAAGTTGGAGGAAGCCTTAAGTTTGAAAATATTGTAGGGCTATGCTTAGTCCCAAGTGGTGATACCTCCGAAAGTATAGATGACAAGGAGAGACCATTTGTCTTAAGGTTCATCTCATAACACATGGGAAGAAAATGTTTGTTCATGCATGTGATGGGAAGTTGCTAATTCATTTGTTCCAAGAATTTGGTTGGCATGGCACCAAACTGGGGCACTCATCTTGAATCTTCGTGCATCCAGTCTTGGGGAGATTTGGTGGATGTTCTCTTGAGGTAGTACAGATATATCAGGGATGTGGTACCTGCTAGATTACAACTGTAGACCTTGGTGAAGGAGTCCAAATTGTTCAAAAAGTATGCCTAAAGGTGGAAAGAGATTGCTGCTCAAGTAGGGTATCCTATGAGTGACAAGGAGATGGTTGTCATGTTCTTAAAAACTCTACGATCACCCTCCTATGAGCATATGGTGAGTAGTGTTTCCTCAAACTTTGCAGACTTGAGGATACTCCAAGAAAGAATTGAAATTGGTGTGAAGACTGAAAAGATCGCACGAGGTCCTACCATAACAACAAATGTGAACAAGTCTGGTCTAAGCCTGGGATAAGGAGAGAAGAAAGAGCTCAATCACATCCCACTGCTCAAATACCGTTGGCCTACCCTTTGAAACAGCCTGAGGAAAAATGGGAGACTAGACCCAAACTCAACTTCCTACCAAGCTGTCAGGTAGAAAAATGTTTGATCAAGAGAAAAGGCCTATGAGTTTCACTCCTATCCATATGACTTATGCAACATTTCTTCCAAGTCTCTGCATAAAAAGGCTTGGTCTCTACTTGTTACATGAAGCCTTTAAAGCCTCAATACCTCAAGACTCATGATACATCATACACAAAAGGTGATTACCATGGAGTGGCTATCGGTCATTCCACCAAAAATGCTGGTGGTTCAAGCGCAAAGGCAAACTTTGATTCATTCAAGATGATTAAATTGTGAAGAAAGTCAACTAGACACTAAGGCAAGGCTTGTGAATGCCTCTACAAATGCCATGAAGAAATGAAGTGGGCTTTAAGACCACATAAGAAAGCATAAGTCATTGTACAAGTAAATTTGATGTTGTGAAGTGTCTTGCTACCAGGGAAGTATGCGTTTTGATATCGCACTGTCATCCATGACTTGCAATGCAAACACTCACTACAGGGTTTCTCCAAGTAGTGCTGGAAATCGAGTCCTGAAAGGGTATCGTGAAAAAAAAAAAAAAAAAAAAAGAAAACAAAATTGAAAAGAAAATGAAATAAAGTCAATCTTGAGTCACTTATCTTTCTTGCAAATCGTCAAACTTTTGTTTTTCGAAAATAGAAAAGAGCAAAAAAAAGAAAAATGATGAATAATCAAAAGGAAAATTGGGATGTCAAGTTTTTCTAAGGTCAAGTGTTTAATCAAAAATAACAATTTGACGCTTTCTCCCGAGACGTTTGTGCGCATTTTGCTTGAAAACCTTCACCCTTCACTGTTCCAAAATAAAGGATGTTCCCCAACAAACACTGTCACTGCCCTTAGTAATGATGTAAGCCTTTACACTGGGGCAGATTGGCCTGGCCAAAATTTTCCTTGCTTGCGCTAGTAGGGTTATCCCTGAACCCATTGAGACAAATAAAAGAATTTTCAAAAGGAGAATAAGTCCACTAGATTGAAAACCCAAAAGGGCGGTCTAGAAAGAAAAGGAAAGGGAAAAATCACTCATGTTGAGGTCATCTAGTCGTAGAATTAATCTTTTGAAAAGAAAGCAATCAGAATTTGAAATGATGTGTGGCCATTTTTTCTCTACCAAAAAAAAACAAAATATATCCATTGTCACCCTGTTTTGAGCCAAAAATAAATCCTTTTTCAAAATTATTCCCAAGCAAGGATTGTCATCAGGCAGGAGTCAACTTAGGAAGCAGTTGAAGAGCACTCAATGATCAAACGGAGGAATCCTTCAAAATGGTAAACAAAAACGAAAAAAAGAACAAAAAATCACAAAGTGATGAGGAAAAAATAAAAAAAATAAAAAAAATGGAGTTCAAGGAAAACAAAGTGCTCAGAAGGTCAAATAGTTGACACAATGCCAGATGACAACCCTTGCTTCAAAAAAAAAAATGTATCCGACAAACATTTATTTGGGCCTTTATACCCCTTCCTTTCAATACCTTCTAGCCCTAGCCACATTACAAGCCTAATAAAGTCCACGCAAATTGAATAATGTTTGCTCAAATTTTCATAAAGCTTAATTTTGCGATAAGACAAAATGACTTACAATGAGTCCAAAAAAAAACAAAAAAAAAAAAAAAAAAAAAAAAAAAAAAAAAAAAAAAACTTTGAAAAAAAAAAAAAAAAAAAAAAAAAAAAAAAAAAGAAAAAAGTAATGTCTCAGGAAGAAGGGATCTCTTTGCCAACTAAGCAAAAGCATGCAAAAGAAAATCAGACCAATTGGGGTCATCCTTTTAGCTTATCCTTTTCATGCCCACTACCTCTTCCAGGTAAGAACCCATACCCGAAAAACTGAGGCAGATTTGTGAATCTCACACGAATTCTTCGCCTTGCAACTCATTGACACATAATCCCAGACTGGGGCAGCTTTGCGGATCTTACTTGAATTTTTGACCCGAATTTTCAAAGATCCATACCCCATGCTCATTTCCCCAAACACCAAACTGGGGCAGCTTTTGGGTGTGTCGTTTCCTTTAAGCAATGTATAAGGAATGATGTGCTTATGTGGCTGTCCCAGACTTCTCCAAACCATTCTAAATAGCTCTCATTCTTCACTTGCCAGTAAATTCAAGCAGGTGTGCGTCGATGTCTCGAAAGAAAAAGTCAACATGAAATCATATCAAACATTAGACCTCGAATGTATGACATTCCTCAAATTCACAAAACATTGAAAATAAAGATCAGTTTGATGATGATTGCAAGTAAGATGAATGACTCAAGCAAAAAAGAGAGACAAAACACAAAATAAAGCAAATGTTTTCCATATGTGTGCATTCATCCATCAAAAGAAAATCTTTCAAATCGAAACCCTCTTCATTCATATGAATGGTTGTCGAATCCTTCTTCGAAAATACAAAAAGAATAACGTTATGGTTTTTTCGTCAGGTCATGTTGTTTCATGGTGATCACCCTATTCACCGCCTTTAAGTTAGTGTTTCAACATTCTACCATGGTCTTTATACTTTGTTTCTCCTATCCTCATATTAGGACCTTCTCTTTGGAAATGGTCACTGATACCTTTTCAAAAATCAAAATTTTGTCAAAAATTATAAAAAAAAAAAAAAAAAAAAAAAAAAAAAAAAAAAACATTTCACAAAACTACAAGTTTCAAGAATTTCCAAATCCTAAAGCCCAGTTTTCACACTGGCTCCCAAGCCTAGTTTCCACACTAGCCCAAAAGCCCAAGATAGAATAAGAATAAAATAAAATCTACCCTAAAAAGATAAAAAGATAAAATCTAATAAAATAAAATAAAATCTAATCTAAAAAGATAAAAAGATAAAATACAATAAAAACAGAAAAATAAAAACAAAAATTCAAATTAAAGTCAAAGATAATCAATAGTCACACAAATTAACCAGTTAAACCACGAGTCCCCGGCAACGGCGCCAAAAAACTTCATGGACAAATTTGTAAGCACCAAAATATGATGTCACAAACTTGTTTCACAATCGGCAAGTATGACCGAATCGTTTCAAGTAATAAACTTGGTAAGACCAAGTATCGTTCTCCCAAAGGACTCACGGCCTAGTTTAGTTATGTGATTTGTTGATTAGCTAAAACTTAAGAACACAATAATTGAAGTTTAATATGCAAAGACGAAAATTAAATATGTATGCATGAATTGATCAATGACAAAGACAAAAGATAAACACTTTCAAGGAAATATATGAATGAATATGTTGTTGGGGGTCAATTTCATCTCATCCACTCTCATATATTTTAGGAATTCAACATTCAAATCATCATTGTTAATGCCACTCTCTAATGTACCATTCTAGATGGCTTCTCCCTAATCATATAGTTCATACAATTCCTAGCATTCCTAATGATTAGTTCATGAGTGCAGGAGCTTAAAGGCAACCAATATAATATTGTCAGTATAATATTGGGAGAAATTCCCCGGATCTAGATTTCCCCGTACGTGTCCGTATCAACAAAACCAATAATCATGCATTAGAATGAGTTAAACAATGCAAGCATTGAGCAAAGAGGAAAAACCCTAACTAATGATGAAAGAAAGCATATGTCTTAATTCAAAGATGTACTCAACAAATCCATATATGAGAGCTTCAAGAGATTACTTTGACTCCCCAACAAACATACAAGGTTTAGTTCACCATATTCATGGTGAACCTAGATGAATTACAATGAAAGTATGAAAGAATAAACCCAATAAAGGTGAAGAGGTAGCCTGAGCATCCAAGATCCTCCTTCAAAGGGGTGAAAGAGAGAGTGTTTGCCTCGTTTCTGCCAAAGATCCTAACTATAGGACGTGCAAGCCCTTATATACTAATCTAGAGTTACAAAAGATTACAAAAGTCCAAGCCCAAAAAGTGCCGCTCAGCGGTATTTACCGCTCAGCGGTGATTGCGCGTCTTCTTTCTTCCCCTCAGCGGCCATTTTGCCCCTCAGCGGTTCCAACGTCACCTCTTGAGTGCCGCTCAGCGGTAGTTTGCCGCTGAGCGGTGCCTTCGACTTCTCCTTTTTGCACTCTTTCTTGTCTTTTCGAATGTCCTCTCTCTTATTCTTCACTTCTTTCACCAAATTCACCTCAAAACCTGCACAAGAACACTTAAATCAAGCATAAACCTGTCCAGCTCTCTTATTTCTGAAAATATAAACAAAAGGCATGATTTCAAGCTAGTTTCTAAGTCTAAAGGTTGCTTTTAGTATCAACTTTAAGCATGAAAATAACAGTTTTTCAACTGTTATCAAGGACGGCAATGAAGACTTCTATGGGACTATCACTGTTTCAATTAGTCTATGGGAAAGCATGTCATTTGCCAGTAGAGTTGGAGCATAAAGTGTTGTGGGCTTTGAAATTCTTGAATTTTGATCCTTATGAAACTCAAGGTACACGCAGAAGGCAGATCCTAGAGCTTGAAGAAATGCGATTACATGCATTTGATTCATCCAAGGCTTATAAAGATAAGATTAAATTCTATCATGACAGGAAGTTGGTAAATAAAGTTTTTAATCCAGGACAACAGGTACTATTATTCAATTCAAGATTGAAGATATTCCTTGGGAAATTGAAGACAAAATGGTCAGGACCATTTGTAGTAAAAGGAGTGCATCCACATGGAGCAATTGAAATATTTAATCCAGCTGCTGATGATCCACAAAAAAGCTGGGTGGTGAATGGTCAATGCCTCAAGCCTTACTTAGGAGGAGAAGTGCAACATTTGTCCACAATGATGTAGTTGGTTGATCCTTGAAAGTTCGGGTCAGGCTCGTGACGTTAAACAAGCGCTTACTGGGAGGCAACCCAGTGTTCTGAACTTAATTACTGTTGTTTTAGAATAGGGTTTGATGTACTCAATTGGAAACTTTGTCTGGTATGATGGTTTGCTTATGATTGTGATTGTTTGATAAGTGATGCTTGATGATACTTTGATATGGATTGATGTTGAGATGTACACTATATGCTTATACAGGTGATTCACAAGCTTTGTGAACAAATGCATGATATTATGATTGTGATTGTGATATTAAGCAGGATGTTTATGTCAAATATGAATGAGCTTATATGTGAGGTTTTGAGCTTCAGAGTTCTTGTGATTGAATGTTATTCCTTTGGAAACATGAATGACTTTGCCCAGGTTTTCTATGATTGAATTACTTGCTTGTTTGCATCATATGATCAAGGCCATTTGTTGGTAACCCTTATATTAGCCAATTTCATGATTAGCCACTAAAAGAGAACACTATGTGTTCTATCCTTTGAACCCTTAGCCTTGAACATGATTTGGAAACCCTTGTTGAAAAGCTTTACCTTGAGTTAAGTAGAAAATATTTTGTGGTATTGATAAATGTTCAAGTTTGGGGTTGTTGTAAAATAGAAAGGGAAATTGAAAGCATTGAGCTAAGAGCTAAGAAATAAGAATATGAAAAGAAAAGGAAAAAGAGAAAGAAAAGAAAAGAAAAAGCAAAGCTCAATGCAAAGGAAAGTTGGGAAAAGTAAGAATGATTGTGTTGATATGATTCTCTTAACTCAAGGGTTTTGTGATCCAGAAAAACCAATTTTCTTGTTAGCCCAGCCACATTATAAACCATTGAAAAAGTCCTTGTGATGATGCATGCTTGTGAATTTATTTGATTAGGATTAAATGAAAGGCAAAGACAATTCATGTGACATTATGAGAATAGAGTGAATGAGTGATTACCTCTTATACACTTGTGTTTGAGTGAAACACTTTACCTAGTGAGGAAATATTCATTGAGCACATGAACATCCATGTTTAGTTGATTGATCATTCATGAAAAATAGCATTTGTTGGATAATAAGTGACTTTGTGAACACCAAAGCATGTGCACGTCTTGATTGAAATCTTTGTCATGAGTTTGATTGAAGTCTTTACTTATCTTGAAAAGAAGATTTTTGAATGAGTGAACCATTATAAGGGTTGGTAGAAGATTGAGTTACATCTTGTTTGCTTGAGGACAAGCAAAGTTCTAAGTTTGGGGTTGCGATAACAGTTGAAAAACTGTTATTTTCATGCTTAAAATTGATACTAAAAGCAACCTTTAACACTTAGAAACTAACTTGAAATCATGCTTTTGGTTATATTTTCAGAAATAAGAGAGCTGGACAGGTTTGTGTTTGATTTCAGTGTTTTTGTGTAGGTTTTAAGGTGAATTTGGTGAAAGAAGTGAAGAAGGATAGAGATGGAATCAAAAAAGACATCAAAAAGTGCAAAAGGAGAAGCCGCAACTGCCGCTCAGCGACAGTTTACCGTTGAGCGGCACTCAGGCAGTCACGTTGGCTCCGCTGAGGGGTGCAAAGCCCGCTGAGGGGAGGAAAACAACTCACGCACTTACCGCTGAGCGGTAGTTTACCGCTGAGCGGCACTATTTTGGGCTTGGGCCTAATTTTCTGTATATTTTAGAATAGTATATAAGCTTTAGGACGTCCTAGGGTTTGTATCTTTGGCAGAGACGAAGCAAACACTCTCTTTTCCACCCCTTGAAGGAAGATCTTGGATGCTCAGGCTACCTTCTCCTCTTTCTAGGGTTCTATCTTTCATTCTTTCATTATTATTCATCTAGTTTCACCATGAATATGGTGAACTAAACCTTGTATTGTTGTTGGGGAATCAATGTAGTCTTGTGAAACTCTCATATATGGAATTTGATTTAATGTCTTATATTAAGATATATGCTTTCTTTCATCTTTAGCTAGGGTTTTTCCTCTTTGCTTATTGCTTGCTTTGTTTAACTCATTCATTGCCATGATTATTGATTTTGTCGATACGGGAACGTACGGGGAAGTCTAGATCCGGGGAATTTCTCCCAATAGCATATTGGTTGCCTTTAAGCTCCTGCACTTTAAGAACTAATTACTAGGAATGCTAGAAATTGTATGAACTCGTAATTAAGGATAGGCCTTCTTGCAAGGTGGTTTAAAGAGTCCTTTGGGAAAACGATACTTGGTCTTACCTTGTTTTATTACTTGATACGATTCGATCACACTTGCCGATTGTTAAACAAGTTTGTGGCGCCGTTTTTCGGTGTTCATAAATTTGTCATCACATAGTTAACCTTAACACTAAATTAAATAAATCTTAAAATAAAAAAGTATTAATGTTGACTTGATTGACAATAAAATGCTTCAATTTAAAAATTAGTAATGAATAGAATTGTTTAGCTTATATACTATTTAAAAACCTTCAAAAATAAAATTAATGAATTAGTGTCCATGATTTTATTTTATAGTCGTATGCACGTATAAGATAAATATGACCCTACTACCTATTTAGTGTTTATTTTCAATTATTAACATTAACTTTTGACCGACATTAAATATGTTTTTTTGTGATTTGCTTGATTATTCTCGTCGAAAAACACTTGTAGAAGGATTGAAAACCATTTCAACCAAAAAGTAAGAACAACAAAAATAAAATACTAACCAAACAATTTATGAGATAAACGTTGATTTTGAATTTTGTTTAACATGTAAAAGTAACATAAACCAAATCTAATTAATTGGATTTGATTTAAACTTAAAAAACATAGAGATTTAAATTAAAAATGAATCCACTAAAATTAATTTAAATAATCTGTCACTATAAAGTATCTATTGGAGTGTAATTTCAAGTGCTTTTAATTATTTTATTTTTTTATATGTCAAATAAGTAGTCGATTATGTCTATTTTTAATCAGATCTTTATTTCTTTATATTTTTTTCTTATATTATAGATAGAAAAACATTTTCATAATTTTATAAATTAACTTTGATGGAAGGTTTTGTTTTCTTGATAATTGGAAGTCTGCGTCAACTAAAAATAAAATAAAATTATAATATATAACATAAAGTGAAATGTAAACCTCAATTTATATTGTGGTTGAATTAGGCTTAAATTCTTTCCCTAGTTGTATTTTTGTTTTATCCATATGGAATACGTTAACGAATAATAGGAGATGTGTAGCATAACGCCAGTGTTGTGAGGAAACAATTTCCGTGGTGCCGGTTCGTTAGTACCAACAATAGTTGTGGGTCTCATGAATAATCCAATCATTAAATTTCAAGTGTCTCGCCCAATCACCCTTGATGGACATTGCATAGTTCTCTTCACCACCCTTTCACACTGTTCTTGGAGATGCCAGCAGAGCTTAGACTCAACCTTCCCTTTAGCCTCTTCTTCTTAATCCTTTGCTGCTGTACTCATCACAAATCACACACCCCCTCTCTCTTTCTTCCGCCCTATTAATATCACTTTAGTTTCATGATATACCAGTATCACCCACTTCCTATCTGTTCCTAGCTTTCATGGGATGCGTTTGTGGCAAGTTTTCTCCCCCTTCCGAGACTCAGCGCCGGAATCAGCCAGTTAAGAGAGTTTTGAGCCGCAAGGGTTCCAGGCCACGCTCCTCTAATGTGGGAGCGAGGGTGAAAAAGGACACTCAGAGACAGAGAGTGCGTGTGATTGTGAATAAGGATTCAGCTGGAGATGCTGTACGAGGAGGAGGAGAAAATGAAAAACCAGTTCCTAAAGAAGAGAAGAACAAGGTACGAGAGGATGCTGCTAAAGAAAGTAAGAGTAGTAAAGATTTGGATTCTAATGAGTCCAAGAACGAATTTGTGGATGGGTGGCCAAAGTGGTTACTGGATAACATCCCCACCAATGTTCTGGCTAAGCTTGTTCCCAAGAGCGCTGATTCCTATGAAAAACTTGCCAAGGTAATCCAATTCTTTTGATTATAATATCATTACTTTTAATATAAATATTTTCACATTGAAAATTTCATTAACCTTGTTTGTTTAACGTACATATTTGCACAATTCAAATATATGGCATGCATGCATTAAGGCAAGCGTATTCAATAGTCACTAGGAACGCATTCTACTGTTATTATTACGTAATTTGTTTGTGTAGTTCCATGAAACTGAATTGGATTTCCGTTTTGTGATGCAGATAGGACGTGGAACGTATAGCAATGTGTACAAAGCAAGAGAGAAGGGCACTGGAAAGATTGTTGCTTTGAAGAAGGTACGGTTTGACACATCGGATTCTGAAAGCATAAAGTTTATGGCAAGAGAGATCATGATGCTGCAGAAGCTTGATCATCCCAATGTCATCAAGCTTAAAGGACTAGCTACATCGAGAATGCAGTATAGTCTTTATCTGGTTTTTGACTTCATGCAGTCTGATCTCACTCGAATTATCTCCCGACCCGGGGAGACACTCACCGAACCGCAGGTTCGCTTTAGTACCTCATTTTGCGACAGTTAAAAGCTATTAATTGAGATGTTTTGTGTTGCAGATCCGTATTCAGTAATGATATGATAAAAATACTGATATAAGTCATCCCGTATAATAAACTTCATCTCATCTTTTAGGAGTTTGTAATGCCAATAATTTGATGGTCATACATTAAGTAAATGATTTCCTAATTACTTTTGGATATGCAGTGCAAAATGCAGTATTTTTTATTAATTTATTTTGTCCAGATCAAGTGCTATATGCAGCAGCTACTTTGTGGTCTCCAGCACTGTCACGAGAGGGGAATTATGCACCGAGATATTAAGGCTTCTAACTTGTTAATAGACAGAAAAGGGGTTCTGAAAATTGCGGATTTTGGGCTTGCAACTTCCATTGAATATGGAAAACCTCTAACAAATAGAGTGGTAACACTTTGGTATAGAGCTCCAGAACTTCTTTTGGGTTCAACCGATTATGGATATAGCATTGATCTCTGGAGTGCAGGGTGCCTCTTGGCTGAGATGTTTGTTGGAAGACCAATTATGCCTGGCAGGACAGAGGTAAGCGACTGGTATTACCATATGAATGAAACATTTAGATTCCAAAGTCAACAATAATTCTATCATCAATATCCATTTCATGCATGTTCAGATGTTTACAACAGTTTCAAAAGCGTTTTATAAATAAATATCCAATCCTATGATATAACCTTACTTTATGCATGGTATCGTAAGTGGGAATATGACTAATTTATTTTATGACCAATCACCAAGAAAATCCGGCAAAAGGTCATTTCGGTAACCAAAAAAACTTCGTTAATTAAGAGAAACAGAACATATTGGAAGATCTCTTTATGCCACCTCAATGTTTCGAATCTTGAAAATATGCGTAGTGTACGGAAAAACCAATTGTCCTCTTCTTGTTTGATTTTTTTTCTGAAAGGATCTTTTGTATGAGTTTTATGAAGGCCCAAAAGGTTGGTGGAAACAAAAAGGAAATAGCAATACAGAAAACAGCATAGTTTTAAGGAAATAAATAACTTGCCGTCCAATTCTTGAATTTGGAGATTATCTTTTTATTTTGCGATTGAAATGCTTACTTTTACGTACGACTCCGAGAGAGAAGGTTACAAATTACAATTTCCATTGTCTTGGTCATGTCTCATGCATGTTAGAGGAATCCTTGGTTTTGTTCTTTTGTCCTTCATTTTATCTCCTTCCTAATTTTATTCTCGATGGACATATATATGGTTGTTTATGTGATGGACTTATATATGATTGTTTATGTCTTCTTTAAACCTCATATGTTTTTATTTTTTGGTATCTAAATTAGCTAATTAAATAAAAGATACTTTTAAAATTAGCCAAATTAATTGACAAGTGTAAAATGGTATAAAAGGACATGTTTAATTAATTGTACTTCATTGTAACTTTAAATTTGATAACTGCATAAATTTTCAAATAAATTTATGTGTGTTTTAATGTTTTGAAACCCTTCTTTTACACCGTGGAATTTTAATTTAATTAAATGGGGGTAAAGGATGAATTATGTTTAGGTTAGTAATGAAGTAAATTGCAAGTGAAAATTTCACATCTAGGGTTTATCTTAGTAAAGATTTTTATTTATAAAATTGTATAAAAAACTTGTCGAACTTGTTTTCTTATATTAATCATGCAGTGGGAATTTATTTTGCATCTTAGATTGCTTAATTTCTTTCAAGTAAAAAAAAATTATTAGTGAAATTCTATATTGCCTAAATTTAAAGATAAAAATAATTAATTATATTGACTAATTAAAAGACTATTTTATAAACTAAAAGTATTGATATGTATAACAATTTTGATTACTAATAAAAATTATAATTAATTTATAAATTAAAATTTAAATTGGTGTCTAATATTAACTACAAAATTTTAATTATTTATTATTATTAATTTTAAATTAATTTTCATTTTTAAATTAAAAACTAATTAGTTTTAATTTATAAAGTGATTTTTAATTTAGTTTATATAATGATTAATTATTTTTTATATCTACATTTAGTTGTTATTTAAAGATTTTTTATTGTTGTAATGATAATATTTATATTTTTAAGTTATAAATAACTGATATTATTATTGAGTGATGCTAGCTGTAGCTAATAACAAGTCTAAATGTTGGTTTGTTTTAATGAAAAATCATATTTTGACACACAAATATTTTATATTTATTTGATTATTTTTTTTTAAATATAAAAATTTGTTTTTTATAATTATTTTATTTTTGTATTATTTGTTAAATGATTGCATAAGTGTGTAGATGGTAAACATTTAATTTGTATATAACATAGGTTGAACAGATTCAGATGATCTTCAAACTTTGTGGTTCTCCTTCAGAGGATTATTTCAAAAAACTGAAGCTAACAACAAGCTTCCGGCCTCCACAGCATTACAAACCTACCTACCAAGAGAACTTCAACAAGTTTCCTTCCTCTTCCCACTCCCTCTTGGCCAGACTTCTTGATCTCAACCCCACAAATCGTGCAACTGCTGCCTCTGCCCTTCAAACTGAAGTATGTTTTTCTGCTATTCACATTTTTATTTTTTTATTTTTTATTTTTATCAATAAATATTAATTGTAGATTTTGTTATTGAGAGAAATTAAACCCACCATCTTTTTCACTTTTTCCTCTATAAACTCTTCAAACCAATATTATATTTTTTAAATACTAAGATAGAAATTCAATCCACAACCCTTTCCATTCTTCCCAACAACTTTTTATCACTAAAGCACAATAGTTTAAAGCTCCAACCTTCTGCTATTCACATATGTTTTCCAACAAGTTTTATTAAGCTTTTTGTGCACTAACGATGTTTCTTTGTTGTGAACTTTTCACTGCCTCCAGTTCTTCCGATGTAGTCCATTAGCATGTGACCCTTCAGCTTTACCAGTAGTCATCAAAGACGAGGATGAACGCTTACAAACTAAGAGAAGCAAAAGGTACAATGCAGAGATATACACTATATTTGTGCATTATGAGCTTTGAACAGGATATGAACTAAATTATTCGTTAAGTAACAGAGTAAATCACTTGATTTCATATTGAAGTGTTTATTGCTTATCATGATCTAGGCACAGAGTTTCTAAAAGAGGCCAACCATCTCAAACAAGTAAAAGTGAAGCTGAATCACGAAAAACCCAAAGTCCAGAACAACCTCGTCAAGACACACAATCAACAAAACAGGTGAGTAATCACACTTTGTCTACTTCATCATTTTTATCATAAGATAATGAATTATGCACACCCTTTTGGGATTGACAGAAGAATGTGGAACAGCAGAAGCAGAGTCAAGAAACTGGGCATAGTGCTAGCAGCACATCATCCGGGTCAAGACTATTCACGAATGAAGGGAGCACAAATACATCTTTATCACCAACTTTTCTCTCTAGTGGCAGTGTGAGAAAATCTCCCAAAACAGAGGGTAGCCCAAATGCTCTTAAGAACATAAATCACTATAATGCACTCTTACAGGCTTCTATGATTGATATCATCAACCGAAATGAAGGCACCGAAGTTCCTCAGCTTCCAAAATCCTTCTCTCACTTGGATTATCGACTTGGTCCAGACAAGCTATCAAACCTCTATACTTCATCTAATAAATATATTTAATTTTGATCCATTCCAAACATGATTTAATTTTTCATTATCATTTAATTATGTTGATCACCTCATAAAAAGAGTTTGACTATGATTTGTCAGACACTTTTTAACGATGAGACTCGAGATGATTAAATGTTTATGTGACAATAAATTACAACTTAGGGATCAAAACTAAACCCTGAATAAGAAGTTCGGATCGGGCAATTGGATTATCTGCATACTGTTATTCAATTTTAATTTTCTATTATAATATTTATTATATTTATTTGGCTCACTTTCTTGTTGAAAGTTATAAAAATAAACGACTGTCCTTATTTTGGATATGTTGCAACTTTCATTTATATATATATATATATATATATATATATATATATATATATATATATATATATATATATATATATATATATATATATCATTCAGTACTTGGTTTATGTGTATAGACATATATTACCTTCGTGGTAAAATCTATTCCATCCAATAAATGTTGGAATCACCCTGAAGATGAATTTGAGTTTACATGGATAATTTGAGTTACGTATAAATAAATAAAATCTACAAATACATTATATTGAGATTTTGGGTCGAAGATAGCCAAAATCCGTTCAAAACAGTAAAAATTTGTCGGTAATGTCCTATTACGGACGGATTAGCGACGATCATATATCTGTCGATAATTATTACCGACGACTGTTGACATTCCATAATTACCGACGACTTTTTTCTTCGATAATTACCAAAGGATACGATCGTCGATAATTACTAAAGGATATGATCATCGATAATTATTGAAGGAAAAGGTCGTCGGTAATTACCAAAGGTCAAAGGCCGTCAATAATTAGAGAAGGATAAGATTGTCGGTATAAGACCAGGTAGAATGCAGTTAAATTTGTATTTGTTATCCCACAACACAAAACTGCATAAGATGTTCACAATACAGACAGACTTGCATAACATTTTCAAATCACAGACAAACCTCCATAATATTTGTTAGAAATAAAGAAGTTTGTTTCTCAACACCAAGAGGGGGGAGGGGGGAGGGGGGTGAATTGGTGATTTATAAAAACATGAACTTTTCAAATCTTTTTGCAGAAATAGAATGATCTTTAAAACTTTCTTGCGCTGTAAGTAAAGTACATGTATGCAATGAAATGTAAAGAGAAAAAGAAAGAAGATCAAACACAGTTTTATCCTAGTTCGACCTCAATGCCTACATCCAGTCACCCTTCCAATCAACCACTGATTGAAGGACATTTCACTATAATGATTGGAGAATTACATTAAAGGTTTTACAGTGAACACACTCTCACAATGTAAACACGTTTCCCACTCAAAAAATCAAATATAGAAATGAATACACCTACACACACAAAACCACACGTTCTTGCTGCAGAATCCCTTTGAGAATCCCCTCTCAAAGTCCAAGAGCTCCTCGCTCTCCTCCCTGTTGCACACGAACAGAAACACATAACAATCAACTAGTGCAGAATTCTTTTCTGATCACAGTAAATACACCTCAGTAGTGCAGAGACGATCAGTCTGTCAAGCTCTCAAATTTCCTCTCAAGAATCCTTCAAGTTTCTTCAAGATCTTTGATTCTTAATCCTTGGAGCGTTAATGCAATCTGTAAAACTATCTCAAATGAAAACTGTCAGATATGAAAATGTAAATGATCAAGTGTTCTACAGAAATACAAACAATGCGTCAATTTATAGTTTCTATCATAACAGACGCAAAGTAATTGATTATATTAGTAATGTAATCGGTTACATAATAAAAAACTAGATGTAACAGAAATACAACTAACTCATCCTATAATTGAATGCAAATTAATGTAATCGATTCTCATTTAATGCAAGTCAAACATATTTAGAAAATATGACCGTTAGAGCAATTTGACTTAGCTGAAAACAGTTTTCAAAAGATAACATACTTAATTGATTACATAACATGTGTAATAGATTAAGCTTAACACTTAAACAAATTTTGAAAACTTTTTCTTCTTCAAAAACTCATCACAACACATTTGAAAAAGATATATGCAAAGAAACAAGTTTTAATCAATTCACCAATTAATGTAATTGATTCTAACTCGTTGTTTTTGCCATAGTTCAAAATTTAAGCTTTTGTGCTTGTGGTTTTCAATACTTAGCAACATACAATATGCATACAAAGAAATATTCACATTATAACCGCAATAGTATGTAGAAACAACAGTATGTTCAATATATGCATCAAACAACAATAAACATTTATATATCCACATATGCATTAAACACAGAAAACACATTTCTATTGTGTGATGACATCATATGTGTTGTTGCAGTTAATGTCTTGTCATCATAAAAAACAAACACAGGATTTGGGTTCAGCACTCACAAGGCTCCCCCTATCAACAATATGCATCCCAAAATCATCCAATCATTAATGGAGTAAACAATAACATCACTTGAATTATTCAAATTTAAGAACTTGTATTTATAAAGTAAACATGAAACATAAAACATAAAACAATATGTTCATCTAGACACCCAATATATATATTTGAAAGACATGAGCAAATGTAATGTAGCAAAATCATAATGTTCTAACATCCAAATGTTCTAACTATGTTTGGTAACAAAAGAATACTAATAATCTACATAGTCATCATCAGAATGATCTTAATCATCGTGCTGCTCTGTAGATGGCTAGTCTGGTGTAGGTTGGGCTGTTGTGGGCTGGGTTGATCTGGACTAGACTGGAGTGGGTTGGACTTATATGGGCTGCTTCTTTGGGATGGCAGGTGACAGGGAGGGTCATAGTTGGGTCGGAGGGATGGTGAACTGAAGTTGTTAGAGTACCTCCTCTTGCTGTTGTATATTTTTGCAGCAAGTTGCCCTGCTGATCAAGGTCGTACTTGAATCAAATTAATATGTAATTAAGTGCAATACAGACTAGGAAGTGACTCCTAGGTCGTCTCTCAATAACAAAATTTGGTTCACGCAATAGGTCGAAAACTTGGTGGGGATGTTTTTGGACAGTTTTCTGAATGGAAATGAACCAAATTAAACATGAATGAAAACACACATTTAGAACGATTTATCACTAGCTCAATTACATGCTTCCAATCACAGATTAACAACAATTAAACATTACTCTAACCCTTAATCCAACACACACTAAGAAACTAAGCGAAGACTAACCATGTTTTCATAAAAGTGAATTAAGCAAACGCAATACTCATACCCAATCATTTCTGCACCACACAGTTAATCAATTAAGCAAAGATTCAATATTGAGCGAAGTTATTGTAGAAATCTCATGGAAACGATGCAAATTCACTAATGACCAACCAAGCATACTTAAGCTAACATTAAAATGTAATTATAGCAGAAAAACATAACTAAATATAACAATAAATCTAGAACAAAAGTGCACAAAACAGAATTGCAAAATAGATTCAAAACTGCAATAGAATTCAAAATTGGAAACACAAATGCATAGCGATTGAGGGAGAGGAGAAGACCCGTAAATCTAATTTTTGGTCTTTATAACCCCAAAAGACGAAAATGCCCTTGAAATGGGCTTCTCCTTCTTTGACCAAAAGTAGGCCCAGAAGTCAAATTTCGTCTAAAATGAAAAAAATTACAATTACAAACAAAATAAAGTGATGTGGCAACCATCTTGAAGTCCTAATCATAATTCTAAAATTGTCTTGCAAATAATAATGAGAATTGTCGCAACAAGGATCGCGACAAGACGGCGAGCCGAAAATAAACGGGTTTGGGAAAAGATTTTGGGAGTCACCACCATAATTTATTATGGAAAAACTATGGAAAACCATAAAATAAGGCACGGTCAATGGAAACTAGATTTTAGGTTCGGGAATTAGTTACGCGTAAGGAAGGTTTTAGCACCCTATCGCGCCTGCCCAAAGGCAGTACCTTTAATTAAATGTATAAAGTTGACATGGTTTTTCAAAATGTTTAATTTTCCCTAAAAAAATAATATAAAGAAACTATTAAGAAAAAAAAATATTTTTTTTGTTTTATGAACCCAACAAGAATTGACCTTGCTCCTACGTATATCCATTTATGATGGACAATTAGGGATCACATAGTTCTTTATCTAAGAAAAAGGTTTGTGAGTTTGTTTGAAAATTATTATGGATTATTTTGGATTTTTGAAAAGTGAACTCGATTAGGATTGACATCCTTTTTTTTTTATGTTGAAGAAATTCTTTTATTCTGAAAATGGTGGGAAAAAAAGGAAAGAAACCGACCATAGGTCAACGAGTACTTATAGAATTTATAAGAAAATACGTGATAAGAAATATTTTTTTTACTTATTTTTATAAAAAATAAGTATCACGTGATGCAGGAGATATAACCAATATAAAAAGAGATGAGAGAAGATATTCTTTTTTTTGAAAAGAAAAACATTATTGGTGTGTAGTAAAAAGAAAGAATACCTTTGGAAAGACCTTCAAGGAAAAGAGGAAAAGAAGGGTGCAAAGATGACATACCTTTTCAGCTTTCAATACTCCTCTAGTTCTTCCTTGATAGTTTCTGTTGGTAGAGTCCCACTAGCATGAGAACTTACTTTTCTCTATACTCTCCCATACTCTTTCTATCTCTATTATTTCAGAGTGTCTCTCTCTATTTTTTCTACTTTCTTTATGACAAGGTGCATATTTATATACACACATTGTAATATTATGGTAATTTTGCCCTTAATTGTGAATTAATTGACAATGAACAAAATAGGGAAAGAAAATGTCTTGGCTCCAAGAAAAAGAAATCAAATAATATTCAAGACATTAATTATAATTATTGTCAGAAAATTTTTCCATTTTTAAAATCATATTTTCCTCTTATATACTATTTTAATTATTGTTTATAATTATTAGCATAATATTGATTCAAATTATTACCATATTAAACTAACATTTTAAAAATATTGTGTCTCGTATTATAGTTATCATTTTATCCTTTTTACCCACCATTAATTATTATTCTCTTATTTTTTATTTTTATTTATTTACTTACCCGGACGAAATTGGGTGTTGACAGCTACCCCTCTTTATTTAGATTTTTCTAGATAACATGAACCTTAGAGTTTTGGTGTTATCATAGTAAAAGTTAAATAAAGATAAAGACATTAATTTCGTTCGGGTCTAAAGAAAAGGAAAAAGATTACCTCGAAGCGTACCTGGTAGAAAGTGTAGCAACTTTGTGGATTTTGCTGAAGAGTCGTGACACCTGTGAATTGAAACCCTTTTTTTGAGAGGCACAAGAACCACGTGGAGGGGGACCACCTTTGATTTTGCTTAAGAGGTGTACTTGCCCTATGAATCTTGCTATGGAGGGGTATCACCTTTGATTTCGCTTAAGAGGTGTACTTGCCCTATGAATCTCGCTATGGAGGGGGTATCACCTTTGATTTCGCTTAAGAGGTGTACTTGCCCTATGAATCTCGCTGTGAAGGGGGTATCACCTTTGATTTCGCTTAAGAGGTGTACTTGCCCTATGAATCTCGTTGTGGAGAGGTATCACCTTTGATTTCGCTTAAGAGGTTTACTTGCCCTGTGAATCTCGCTATGGAGGAGGTATCACCTTTGATTTCGCTTAAGAGGTGTACTTGCCCTATGAATCTCGCTGTGGAGGGGTATCACCTTTGATTTTGCTTAAGAGGTGTACTTATCCTATTAATCTCGCTCTAGAGGGGGTATCACCTGTGATTTCGCTTAAGAGGTGTACTTGCCCTATGAATCTCGCTGTGGAGGGGTATTGATAACAGTTGAAAAACTGTTATTTTTATGCTTAAAATTGATACTAAAATAACCTTGAACACTTAGAAACTAGCTTGGAATCATTCTTTTGTTTATATTTTTGGAAATAAGAGAGTTGGACAGGTTTATGCTTGATTTCAGTGTTTTATGAAGGTTTTAAGGTGAATTTGATGAAAGAAGTGAAGAAGGATAGAGATGGAATCAGAAAAGAACTCAAAAAGTGCAAAAGAAGAGAGGCCACATGTACCGCTCAACGCTAGTTTACCGCTGAGCGGCACTAATGAACACCCGTTGGCTCCGTTAAGGGGTGAAAGTGCAGCTGCGGGAAGAATTCAACACATGCACTTACCGCTGAGCGGTAGGTTACCGCTGAGCGGTAGGTTACCGCTGAACGATAGGTTACCACTGAGCGCCATTATTTTGGGCTTAGGCCCACTTTTCTGTAATATTCTGAATAATATATAACACTACAAAAAAGTAGGGAATTACCGAAGGCCAAAAGCCCTCGGAAAATGCCAGAAGCCCTCGGAAAAGACGCAAAACACACTTTTCACCCCTTGGGGGTAGAGTTGGAGATGGTGACGACTCTCCTCTTCTCTTTCTCGGGTTTTTGTGTCTCTTCCATTCTTTCATTCCATTGTTCATTTAGTTCTTCCATGACGATGGTGAACTAAACTCTTGTTGTTGTTGTGGAATCAATGAATCTTTTAAATTTCGAATTTTGAATTCCTTTTTTTATTTTCTTTTTTTATTTTTTTTATTTTTCGGTTATTATTTTATTTTATTTTCTATTTTTATTTTTTGTTTTTATTTTTCGGCTATTATTTTATTTTATTTTATTTTTCTGTTTTTATTTTATCTTCTATCTTTCTATCTTTTATCTTCTTATCTCTTATTTTATATCTTCTCTATCTTTTTGTGCTAACAAATTTTTCTTGGGACTTGTTTTCTTTTGTATGCAGGAAGTAATTCAAACTAGAAGCAAGAAAACCTCAAAACCTCTTCTTGAAGGCTTAGACGAGAGTAGACGGAGGAGAAGAATCCGTACATCTAGAGAGCTTTTCCCTCCTCCGAAAGATCTTTTACAACCTTCACCACAAGGCTCTCACCATAACATTAAGGAGATGGAAAATAATAATGTTAGACGGACTCTTGCAGATTACACCAATGTGGTTGGCCCTCAACATTTTAACAACATAGGAAGACCGAGGGTCAATGCAGCCAACATGGAGGTGAAACCAGCGTTAATCCAACTGGTTACGAGTAATCAATTTAATGGGTTGTCACATGAAAGCCCATATGACCACCTCACAACCTTTAATGAAATTTGCAATATAGTGAAGATAAATGGGGTGCCTGACGAAGCAATCAAACTTAGCTTGTTTCCTTTCTCATTGGGAGGCAATGCTAAGATTTGGTTGAACTCTTTTCCAGAAGGGAGCTTTACAGAGTGGGAAGCTGTGGTGACAAAGTTTTTGAACAAATACTTCCCACAATCCAAGGTCAACAAAGGGAAGCAAAGGATCTCTTCTTTCCGGCAAGGCATGGAGGAATCACTAGATCATGCATGGAACAGGTACAAAAGCCTATTAAGAAAGACTCCCACACATGGATTTGACGAAGTAGAAGTAGTCCCAATATTCCTTGGAGGTCTTGGTTCACAAACCAAGCTGATGCTAGATGCCTCAACTGGAGGCAATATTAAACGGAAGACTCCAGAGGAAGCAACTAAAATAATCGAAAACATGGCTACTAATGACAATGAGCTGAACAGTGAAAGAGGAGCTCCTATTCAACAAAAAGGAGTTATGCAATTGCAATCCAATGATGCCTTGTTAGCTCAGAACAAAATAATAATTCAACAACCGGAGAATCTCACAAAGGCACTTGCACAACTGCCAAAAGAGTTAAAGACTATTGCACAGGTTCGTGTTCTTCTTTCCAATTGATCAGTGTTTGTGTTCTTCTTTCCCATTGATCATCACATGCATACATGTTTACTTTTTGTCTTTTGCATTTGAAACTTATAACAATTTATTCACAAGTCTTAAATAATCAAGAAATCATATAACTAACTAGGCTGTGAGTCCTTTGGGAGAACGATACTTGGTCTTACCGAGTTTATTAATTGATACGATTCAGTCACACTTGCCGAGGGTTAAACAAGTTTTTGGCGCCGTTTTTCGGTGTTCATAAATTTGTCATGTATCACCTTCGATTTCGCTTAAGAGGTGTACTTGCCCTATGAATCTCGTTGTAGAGGCGGTATCACCTTTGATTTCGATTAAGAGGTGTACTTGCCCTATGAATCTCACTGTGGAGGGGTATCACCTTTGATTTCGCTTAAGAGGTGTACTTACCCTATTAATCTCACTGTGCAGGGGATATCACCTTTTATTTCGCTTAAGAGGTGTACTTGGTTTATGAATCTCGTTGTGGAGGGGGTATCACCTGTGATTTCGCTTAATAGGTGTACTTGCCTTATGAATCTCGCTGTGGAGAGGGTATCACCTTTTATTTCGCTTAAGACATGTATTTGCCCTATGAATCTCGCTTTGGAAGGGGTATCACTTGTGATTTCGCTTAAGAGGTGTACTTGCCCTATGAATCTCGCCGTGGTGGGGGTATCACCTTCGATTTCGCTTAAGAGGTGTACTTGCCCTATGAATCTCGTTGTTGAGGGGGTATCAGCTTTGATTTCGCTTAAGAGGTGTACTTGCCCTATGAATTTCACTTGAGAGGTGTAGGAACCTTTTTAAGGGGGTATCACCTTTGATTTCGCTTAGGAGTGTACTTACCCTATGAATTTTTCTAGAGAGGGGTGTAAAACTCTTTTTTTTTGAAGAAAAATGGGTTTTGTGGGCCAGTGCGAAAACTGGGCTTGGGTGCCAAGATGAAAATTGGGCTTCGGTTCCAGTGTGAAAACTTTGCTTCGGTGCCAGGATGAAAAACTAGGCTTTTTTTTTCTAATTCTTTGGTGCGAGAATGAAAACTGGACTTTGGTGCCAGAATTAAAACTAGGCTTTGGTGCCAGGATGAAAACTGGGCATGGGTGTTAGGATGAAACTAGGTTTTTTTTTTAATTCTTTGGTGCCAGAATGAAAACTGGGCTTTGGTGCTAGGATGAAAACTGGGCTTTGGTGATAGTTATGAGTGAGTGATGAGAGGGTCGCACCTCTCACAAAAGTTGTGCATAAAAGAATGCAGTACAGTGCTAGGAAGTGACTCCTAGGTCGTCTCTCAAGGACCAAATGTGGTTCAGTCAATAGGTCAAACACGTAGTGGGGGGGTTTGAAAATGTTTTTGTGATTTTAAATGAACTAAATTAAAACTTGAAAATCGAACACAACCGAATATAATTGACGGTATCCAAGTGCATAAAAACACTAAACTGAACACAGCAACAGATAAATATCCCAACACAATTTCATGCTATTCAATGCAACACTTAAACTAGAACATTAAATGCATAATGTTGTCATCTATCCCACACATTCACCACCAAAAAGAAGAAAAGCATTTCAACCCATAATGTAAAATATTTTAAGGCAAAAGAAATGAAAGACAGTAGAACTTCTCTACTATTAACTGTGACCGATTCATCTACCAAAAGAAATTAGTAATTACAAATGCTTTAAAGAGAGAAACCACTCTTGGCCGTGACATCATTATTGGCAAAGCAAAGTCAAAACAATTTGTATTCTTCTTCATTCCATCAACTTCCAACTTCTACAATATTTTAATCACACATGGTCCACTCTTTTTTGCAAAAGGAATTTAAAGCAATTAAATTTGAAGCTATCAACGTGCACTACTACTCCTTCTAGTCATGTCTTCCCAAAGAAATAAAGAAGTGCATTATTTGGCCGTGGGCCACTTCTTCCACATGTTATTTGGTCTCTTCCTCTTCATTCACGTAAAGCCTCCCCATTTGAAAGATGTTTTTAAAATGAAAATGCAACTTTTGAAAGCTTTTGTTATTTATCAAACTAAGAAACTAAATTCGGTACTGCACCTCTACTTCACGGTTTTCTTCATGCTTAAAAAGGTAAACAAGGTAGAAATTGGTAAAAGAAAGATGCTGCTGATCTACATATGCATTACCTAAATTAAAAGCAAACAAGACAAAGTATATGGATTGCAAAAAAAAAATGGAAACAAGCATCCAAACTAGTAGGACCGTCCACTCTCTTTGTACAAATTGAAAATATGATTGCTGGAATGAAAGTCATATGCAGACATACTAAATGAATTAAAAGCATCACACACTTCTACTACATGGACAACTCTCTTCCGTGAAAAACCCAAATGGAAGATGCAATTAGAATCCAACAAAGGGAATAAACATCACTCATTCATTCATCATGAAAATGTTTCCAGTTCTCTCAAAGAACATAATATTCAAAGTACAAAGAAACAAAGCAAAGTAAAAAGAAACAAACTGTCTGCCTCTTGGCCATGTGCCTCCTTACAGAACGTGAATTTCCAGTGTCTCAATAATCAAACAAGCTTGCTTCCTTCATTCTCCATCTATGCTGGTATATCTCCTTGTCTATTCTCTATGTGTAGAATCATGGAAGTGCCATAATACCCAGAGCTCCCCCCAAAAGTGGCGGCTGGATGCCCCTTAAAACCTGAGAGTCTTGTGCACTATATTCTTCTCCGCCCTACACTACCCTCCTACAACTAAAGTGCTGGACTGCTGGACCGAGAGCTAGCAATTACCGTGTGCACCTCTTTTTTTTTTTTTGACCAGCTGTTGTCCGCGTGTGATTACTTGAATGGTGCAGGCCGTGTGCTGCTGGACTTGTGGATGTGGCAGCTGCTGGAAGCTTCTTCATGCAGCTCCAAACTGTTGGGCCTACTGCTTGCTGGACCGTTGAAGTCTCCCTCTTTGTGCCAAGCTCCAATATTTCAAAAGAAAGAAAACGTGGTGCTCAGCCCACTTCTTCATTCTATAAAGTTTTGTCCCCTAGCACTTTTGACTTCCTTCAATTAATTAATCACCACAAGAATGCACATCTTTTCCATACTTCACTAAAACAAATCCACCTTCTCCACTTTTTTTTATTTCAGCCGTGGCTTCTCTATGGTGCTGGATGTGCATGTGGCTGCTTTCTTTTTTTTTTCTTTGCTATCCAATAAATCCAAGCTGTTGTATGCCTTGTTTAAGAGTGTTGGGAGGTTTTAGCACTGTCCAATGATCAATTCCAGCCACCACAATTACTAAACAGCAAGCAAACAATGCAAACATATTAGAAATCACTCAAACAGTAATCACTGGACTGACATATGAGAGTAAAATAAATACTGGGAACAGCACAAAATGAATTTGAACAAAGTAAAAACTATAAGTTAAAATAGACATCTAGACGAAACTATGAAAAAAAATTGCATGGAAAACGGATAAGAATTGAACTCAAACGAAGACACACAAGTTGACACAACATTCACGCGGCAGCCAGCGAAAATAAAAATGGCTAAGATGCATTGGCTCAGTTGCCATTTCTCATTTAGCTTTCAAATGTCCCAAAAAGTTATCCAAAATTTTCCCGTAATTAATAATGCAAAATAATAAGCTCAGATAATTCAAATTAGTTAAAATAAGAATTTCCGATCAAATTAAGCACAATTAGGAAAAACAGGAAAATACCGGACGTTTAAGCATAATTCCCCGACTAATTCTAGCGCATTAAACTAAGTGAAGTGAGGAAAATATTGGTTCATCAAAATAGACCACACTTAGTCTTTTGCACTCCTGGGCAAAATTAAGACGAAAACCAGGGAACTACTCAAACATCAGGGAAGTGACACAAACTCAACACACAGAAAACAAACACTAACTAGGACAAGAACAAAATTACACAGTTCTCAAGGCATCTGGACCAAGAAAGGCAGTAGACAACATCCAACATAGAATCAAAGAAAGTAGATACTCATGAAATTCATCCAAGCAATTCAAACATGGTAAAATAATCAATCAGCTCAAGAGGTGAGTCAAAAGTAACAAAACCTCACAGATGCACTATCAGTGTTTCTCTCAAGTGTCTAAGGTAAGCAATGTCAACTCAATGCACTCAAGAAAGCAAGCAACAACATACTTGGCAAGCCTCTAATATCAACACTCAAAACATATGCATGTTCAAATCAAAAGGTCTTTTCATGGTTGTAATGGGGCCAAGGACAAGGGAGGATATATCTGGATAAGAAGCTACAAACCATAAGGAACAGAGGAGCAATGGGGAACAAGTGTAAACACATTCAAACACATCCACAACCTCTAATTCCATCCTCTTCTTGACTCCATTGTTCACAATTATTCACATTTTTTTTTTATTTTTTTCATATTTTTTTTTTCTGCTCTCTTTTTTTTCTTTTTTTTTTTTCAAAACAAAACTGTAAAAGACAAGATACACGTATATTTACAAAAACAAAACAAGAAGAGGAACCAACTAGCCAACTCATAAGAATCTCCAAGGAGACCACACTTGTTCCCAAAACACTTCCAAAGCTCCAAAATTCCCTAAGGTTGAGGTAATCATGGTTTTTCACTTAGGGGTAGTGTATGAGCTTCAAAACAAAGAAATGAGGAAAGTATAGGCTCAAAAGGGGTTATCAAAGGTTTAGAACACGGTAGGCTTATTTGGCTAGAGAGGCTCAAAAACAAAACTGCCTTTATCAATTCCAAACATGCATATCAATCAAGAATTATCAACAAGAGTCAAGCCAAGGCATATGTGCAAGCAATCAAGAGACATATCACACACAAGAAAGAACATCAAGTGGCTCAAATCTCACACAGGGTAATTTATGTCACAATCAAATCAACCTCTCAAACATCATAATCATCTTCTCAAGCAGAGAAAAGCAAGGATTTCAAACAGGTCAGAGTATCAATGAAGTGAAAGATACATCTACAACCTAAACAAAGTCCAGAAATGAAGAGAATCATGCAAAACTGTATACAAGACACGACAAAAACTACCTAGAAAAGAAAAAATTTAACCAAGAAAACAAAAACTAACGAAGAAAAATAAAAATCTCCCCCAATAGACCACACTTAAACTACACAGTGTTCTCAATGTGTCATAAGCATACGATTGAAAATCAAAACAGTGAATAGATCATGGACAAGTGCAATAAAAGTAGGGAAAGGGGGAGAAGAGAGAAAGAAAACTCCCCTGGTCATGGTGGCAGTTGCCAATTTTGGACTTTCAGGGAGATGTTTTCCGCCATAGTATCCAGCAAGGAGGTTTTGAGGAAGAATTGCTTCATCCTCCAGATTTGATCTAGCAGGGAGATATCATCCACAGCTGGATCTAAGAAGCAAAGATTGTTGATGAACAGGTTCAGCTGGTGCCTATTGATCTTGAAGCTTTTGTTAGTGTTAGCACCTTTATTTTCCACTGTGGGTGTTTGTTGATCAAATTCATTTGTACCTCCTGCAATAGGGTTAGTGCAATGTGGCTCTACAGAAATTTCATGCAGGGGTATAACACCCAATCCCAATTTATCAGACTGAACCTCAGATACATCCTCAGAACATGAATCAATTTCAAAATCACAAGCAATATCAACTACAGACTCAGATTCATGTTCAATGCATGGAGAATAAACATTCGGATGCGACAGCAAAAATTGGTTCTCATCATGCATAGAGGGAAAATTAAAATCAGACTCAACAACAATACAATCATCAACATAATCCTCAACAACATAATCATCAACATAATCAAATTGAGGTATGTTTACCTCCTCTTCCTTGAAGATTGCTAAAGTGTGGGAAGATGAAGGTGGTCTACCTGGTTCAGGGTTACTGCTTATTTCTGCCTGCTCCTCAAAATACTCATCACTCTCCTCAGGTGCAAGAGTAGGGACATAGGATGATGGGAAAGTAGATGGCACAATAGTAAATTCATGACTCTTCTCCCCATCTTCTATGTTGATGCCACTATCATCATCATCTGGAATCTGAACAGTCTGAAATGGTAACTCTGAATCTTGAGACTGTTCCTGATTTAATTGAGTAGCCATCTGCCCTATCTGGTCATTCAAGCTCTGAATGGACGCTCTAGTCTCTTGCTGAAACTGCAGGTTCTGCATGGTCAACTGCTCCAACAACTCCTTCAATGTAGGCTCAGAAGTAGAAGGCTGAGGAGCTATTTGGGCATGAGCATCATATTGCTGACTTTGGTATTGCTGGACTGGTGAAGGCATAAAAGTACTCTGGAATGGTGGTTCTTGATAATGATGCTGTGGAGCATCATACCATTCCAAGGTAGGGTCATTCCATCCAAGACCGTTGCTGTAAGCATATTGCACAGGGGAAAATTTGCTCAGAAACTGATGCTCAAGATATCCCCAATCGGTAACGGATCTCAGAGGAAGAGAGTCTTTCCAGTCCTTAGCTGCTCCTTGTAATGAATGCGGAAATGCGCTTAAGAAAATGTAATCAAGAGGGACATCTGGAGGCTTCATTGAAGAGCATATGATGTGGAGCTCCTCCAAATGTTTGTGTGGGCATTCTCCTGCAAAACCATGAAACTTAGGCAGCAAATGTATCAGTCCAGGGGTGAGATCGCAATGAAGATCATCCTCCTTAAGTGAAACCGGCTCACAAAGAGCACTCTCAGAAATTAGAGGATGAGTCATATTGTTCTCAACATAGAAGTCAGCAGAATATGAATTACAATCAGAGTAACATGCAGAAGGAGAATCATAATCAGAGGCACTAGCAAAATAAGCAGTATTCACAAAATCAAAATAGGTAGACATGGAAAAAGAAGAATACTAAAAATCACGAAACAAATAAATCACAACACATTTATACATGCAACACACACACACAAAACAGAACATCACGTCACGTCACATCACAACACAAGACAAAACACAACACATACTAACACAACAGAAAGACCTAAGACCGAACCATTGGTCCCCGGCAACGGCGCCATTTTGATGGGAGGGTCGCACCTCCCAACAAAAGTTGATTGCAGATATTAATGCAGTACAGTGCTAGGAAGTGACTCCTAGGTCGTCTCTCAAGGACCAAATTGGGTTCAGTCTCAGATCAAACACATAGTGGGGGGGGGGGGGTTTGAAAATGTTTTTGTGATTCGAAAACGATGTAAATTAAGACTGGAAATTAAATACAACCAAACATAATTGAAAATAGTGAAATGAATTAACAAAGCTTGAATACCGAACGGTTTCTAAAATAAGTGAGGAAATTGGAAATGCAAGAAGATAAATAAACTGAACAGAACAGACAACATGATAACAGTAAATTAAACATTCCTAAAGCCAAAACTAATTTAAATGCATTAGAGAAATAAGAAAAAGGAATTCAAAACTATTAAAATGCAATGATAAGCTAAAGTAAAACAAATTAAATGCATTGCAGCAAAGAAGCAGTAAAGGGCTTTAATCAAAAGTTAAAATGTGAGCTTGTGTATCTCCCAATCCGTGACAGCACACCACTTTCCGTGCACACCATTCTTCTACCTAATCTACTCCTTCAATCAGCGTTTCATTCCCTCTGCACCCAAGAATCACCAACCCGTGACACCACTCTCTCCCCTTTCTACAAAGTCTGAATTCCTAAATTGAAAATGGGTAGCTCCTTCTCCGTGAACGTGTCACCCCCTGCTTCCAGCTCCAAACGTCCACGCTGCACACCATCAATTCCCGTGACAGCTGCTCCAAAGAGAATCCCTAACACACCTACTCCATCCTAATCCATAAGCTTTCCATTTTTTCACACGTCCCATCTCCTACACTTTTTCTCCAACATTAATCACGACACCTACTCTTCTTTATCTCCAAAGCTACATTAATTTAAGCCAAAAACAAACTCCCTTCACAGCTTCTAGTGAGAGTGTGCTTCCTATATTCCCGTGACACCTTTCTCCAATCTCAATCACCGTTCCAGCATCCACCTTCCCGTGCACACCAACGCTTTTCATTCTTGGAGGCCGTAACAGCACATCTTCAAATTGAATGTAATTTGCTATGAATTTCAAAGAAAAATGAATATCACCGTGGTGCACTTCTTTCAACTGGACGACACCTGTGCCTCCTTGCCCAAAATCATAGATTGTGAGAAGAGATTGTTTAAATGTGCACAAAACCAAGCGAGAAAATGCAACCAGAATTTAGGAAAAAGAATAAAATATCAGTTCTCCTTTCATTCCTCCAAACACAGCGTTCCCCCAAAACTAAAGCAAGAAAAATTCCCCATTCCGTAAGGGGGGTGGCGGCTGCCCTAAAGGCCGTGGGTCACCTTTAATAAGGGTGGGGTCCACACAAAAAACCCTAAGGTGCCAAGTCATTTACCTTCACATTTTGGGTCTAGTCTACTTTACCAAAAATTGTCCCAAAATGTATAAGTTGATACAGAAATTCTAAACTACTGAATTACAATTTAATTAATTCTAAAATGTCTGTGTGGAGAGTCTTGAATTTATTTAGCATTCTTCCTGATGTCCCAAATTGTATTTCCGAAATTTTCCTGCACTTCAACAATGCACTTAATCAGCTCAGAAAACCCAAATTAGCACAATTACAAATTTCCGACCAAATTAAGCAAAATTCGGAAAACGGGGAAATAACAAACAATTAAACACAATTCCCTGGTTTATTCAAGTGCAATAAACTAAATATAATTCAAGAAATAACGACTCATCAGTGAGCGCATGACCTCCCCATATGGGTATTGCTAATGCTGCATGTACTCCCATTTCCTTCTCCTTTTCCAGATAAAACGACTTTTTTGGAATAATGGCCAAAGATGTAATTTTGCCATTCTTCAGCCCAATCTCGATTCTTTCGGTCTATGATGATGATACCGGTGAAATTGGAAGTCACACTTTCAATCATATGGTCATGAAAAGGTGGTTGTAGTATGCTCACAAACATTGCAACCATCTCCTTGTTGTATAGAGGTGGCTCCACCTTTGCTACCAATTCTCTCTATAGTTGCACATACTCCTTAAAAAAAACTCCTCCTCTTTCTTTGCCATGTGGTGCAATTGTAACTTGTCTGGCACGACGTTTATGTTGTATTTGTACTGCCTTACAAAGACATATGCCAAATCTGCCCAATAACAGATATGAGAGAATTCCATATGCGTATACCAACTCAATAATGATTCAGCCAAGCTATCTTGAAATAAATGGATAAGTAATTTTTCGTCATAAGCGTAAGCAGCTATTTTTTGGCAATACATGGTCAATTGGTTTTTAGGCCACGTGCTACCCTTGTATTTCTCGAATTCTGGCACCTTAAACTTATGTGGGATTATCACACTTGGGGCCATGCTCAACCTCGCCACATCACCAAACCCATAACTTTCAGACCCTTCTATGGTTTTCAGCCTGTCTTCTAACACTTCAAGTTTACTTTTCACTTCCTCTATGTTTGTGTGCATGGTGGCCTTAGTTGAAAGATCATGTGCAACAATTGTGTGAGGAGACTTGGATATTTCATTCACCTTCATCTCTATCGTGTGGATAGGTGATGAACAAATTTTCAATCCCTGAAAAAGGAGTCAAAATCTTGTTAAACCCTCGACAAGTGTAACTGAATCGTATCAAGTAATAAACCTGGTAAGACCAAGTATCGTTCTCCCAAAGGACTCACGACCTAAACAGTTATGTGGTTTATTGATTAGCTAAGACTTGCAAAACCGATTGATTAAGATTTAAATGCAAATAGTCAAAAGTAAACATGAATGCATGGATTGATCAATGGTAAGAAGAAACAAAACATGTGAATTGAAATATATGGATGAATATGTTGTTGGGGTTTATCAATTTCATCGTATCCACTCTCATGTATTCAGGAATTCATCTTTCTTTTCATTAATGTTAATGTCACTCTCTAAATTACCTTAAACCCGATGTCTCGGCGAAGAAAGCCTAATCATAATCACTAGTTTACAATGTCTTGTCTCCCTAGCAATTAATCATGCATTATAGTGAACAGAAGCTTACAAGCAACAACCATCATACTCCTATGTCTAGGTTTATACTATTGTTGGGAGAGATTCCCCAGATCTAGATTCCCCGTATGTGTCCATATCGACAAAACCAATAATCATGACATCGAATGACTTAAGCAATGCATGCTTTGAGCAAAGAGGAAAAACCCTAACAATTAATGAAAGAAAACATGTATCTTATAAAAGATCTTGAAGAACAAATTCAATACATGAGAATTTCAAAAGGATTACATTGACTCCCCAACAACAATAAAAGTTTAGTTCTCCATCGTCATGGAAGAACTAGATGAACAATGGAATAAAAGAATGAAAGAGATAGAAAAACCCGATAAAGAGAAGAGGAGAGTCGTCACCATCTCCAATTCTACCCCCAAGGGGTGAAAAGTGTGTTTCTGCTTCGTTCCAACCAAAGATACTAACCCTAGGTCGACTAAAACCTTATATAGAGTTCTAAAAATTACAGAAAAGTAGGCCTAAGCTCATAAAAATGGCGCTCAGCGATATTTACCGCTGAGCGGTAAGTGCAAGTCTTCAATTTTTCCCCCTAGTTGTTGTTTTTGCCCCTCAGCAGTGATTTCGACACCTGAAAACTGACGCTCAGCGGTAATTACCGCTCAGTACCACTCAGCTCAACTTTTTCTGCACTCTGGTTAACTTTTCTGCATTCTGGTTTCTAGTTGACTTTTCTGGTTTCTAGTTGACTTTTCTGGTTTCTAGTTGACTTTTCTGCTTTCCAACCATTCTGTTCTTTAACTCTTCTTTCAAATCATTCCAATAACCTACAAAATCAAGGGAATCTAGCACAAAACCATTAAATTCACCTTCAACTCTCTTATTCACAAAATTAAAGTAAAAACATCAGTTCAAGCAAGCATTTAAGTCAAAAAGGGTGTTTTTAATATCAAAATTAAGTATAAAAATAACGGTTTTTCAACCGTTATCAATAGGCCCTGAGCGCTAGTATGCTATTTGTTATGGGAAATGCCAAAGAAGTGTGCTCTACCTCTGAGTGATCTCCAATGGGCGGTGTGTAACCTGGTGGCAAACCATACATTGGAAACGTGAATTGTGTGCCCACCACGTTATGTGCTGGAGGATGAGCCTTATCCTCGACCTTTACAAATGAAGTCTCTCTTGTAACCTTCATGCCTTTCAAAGCTTCCAAGATTTGACCGATTTGATCCTTTAGTTGGCTAATATTAGCCTTTACAACTTCACGTTCCTCTTCCCCAAACTTCCATAGCTTCATAATTTTCTCGAGTCCTATAAGGATGTCGTGGAAGTCTCGCCGTCTTTTTTTTACTCTTTTATACTTTTTGCCTTTTAGTAATTTTCTGCATTCTACGCCATGGTAATGCGTGCTTGATGTATTGATATATGGGTGGGAATTCGCGTCACATCCTTATTCACCCTTTTTGTTTTTTAAAACAAATTCTGAACTTTTTCACCGATGTACTTTTTGAAATGAATTCTCGTTGGAGTTGGTGATGCATGGTGTGTTATGTTTTTCTTTGGGCCCTTATGATGATGCATGAATGATGCTGAATGCATGAATATATGGACCTATAATGAAAAACCTAGATGCATGTTGATCTTTTTGTATTTTTAAATGAAAGAGGTTTCATAACCATTCATAAAGTATCTTATTGACAAAGATATATGCATGATAGTTATTTATGTAGATAAAAAGGTTATGATGCAATACTATGCAACTGGGTGTTTTGATTTTTTTAAAAAACTTTGATTAATGTTTTTATTAACTTATTTTTGCGGAGTTAATTTTATTTCCTTGAAATCATCAAATTCATGTATGTCTGACATTTTTTAAAAATTAATGGATGTCAAAAATTCTGAAGTCGGATATTCAAAATAGTGCTTTGCATTTTCTTTTGACATTGATATGTGCATGCTTGAATTCACAGAAAAGTTGAAAGTGGTAAGGATTTAAAAGGATTTAAAGGACACTAGGATAGCCACATTGGCGTATAATATGTGAATATGAGATACAACACACCAAAAAGATGTTGGTGTTTGGTAAAATGAGTATGGAGATATGGATCCATGAATGTCAAAGCTGCCTCAGTTTTTAGTCATGGGTTTTGTTCAGGATAGGGAACGGGTATGGAAAAGGTTTATTGAAAAAGGATTGTCTTAATTGGTTTGATTTTCTTTTGCATGCTTTTGGCAAGTTAGGGAGTTCCCAAATAGCACAAGCGAGAATAACTTTGGCAAGACCAATATGCTCTAGTTTGTGGGTAGTAGTAGTGTTTGTTAGAGCCAAACTCTTTTTCTTTTAGGGGAAAGTTGGAGGATGAGTGTTTTCAAGCAATGCACAGACACATATCTCAACAGAAAATACTATTAGTTATTTAAAAAAAATTGATAAAAAATGTATGATAATAAATTACTCAAAATGTAATGATTTCCCTTTCTATGTTTTTTTGGTGAAATGAAAATGATAAAACTTTTTGAGAAATATTTTTTTTTTATATTTTCCTCTTTTCGCATTCGTTTTTTTTTCAAGAAATTGAATTTGAAGAAAACTATCAACTGGGTCCAATGGGCTTAAAAAAATTCTTGTTACAATGAATAAAAATCTTCAAAAATTAAGTTTGTCATTTTCATTTTTTCCTTATGTTTTGAAATTTTGATTCTTTTCAAAAAAACAATTCTTTCTTAAATAACATGACGTTAACCTCACTTGTTCAAAAACATTTTTTTATTTTTAAGACCCAAAATAGGTTATAAAGAATGATAATTTTTCTTATGAAGAAATATGTCTGCATATTAAATTATGATCACCTTATTTTCGAAAATCTTAACTTAGATAAGTTGCCCTTGTTTTTTTTTTGTTTTTTATTCATTTTCAATATTTTTATTTTTTATTGTTTTGCTAAAAAGATTGCTTGCAATCACTTTGAGATAGTTCCCCTTATAAACTGATTTTTTTTATGGATGGAATGGATGATGGAAACTATTTTCGCGATTTCATGTTATAAATGCTTCAAAAAATTGAAAGTTTTATTAATTTATTTCACTAAAGAGTGTTTATTTTGCCTTATTAATTTATTCATTAAAGCATGACATTTTTGTTCTTGTTTTTTTATTTAAATAAAAACATGACACATTTATTGTTATGTATAAAGAAAATGAAGGAAAAATGATAAAAATGTTGCTAATGTGTATGATGCATGAAGATGTCTATGCCAAATAATGATTAAAAGACAACATGTTTTATGTTTTTAAGGTAGGTCCAGTGTCTTAAGGTCTAAGCATTGTATATGCAATCTCACAAGGAAGGCTTTTTGATGGAAGCGACCTCCACCTTCAAGAATGGAGTGGCTTCTCGGTCTAGAAGTGGCATCGGAATGAAGATTGGTATGAAGGTGTTCTGTGCACACAAGGTGTTTGTGATAATCTGTGATCGTGTTTGGATGAGTGTGGAGGTAGAATTCTAACTCAGATGGATTTCCGAAAGGGAAAGGAGCTAGAGGAAGAGCAAGCTAAAGAGGCTCTAAGTTTGAACTCGAGAGAATGACTGGATTTTTGCATCATTTCATTAACATCTCAAGTTGAGTTCTACACAAGATGAAGCTCTCTTTTATAAGAGAAGAGATGCTTGTTAAACGTGCAAGAGAATCTGCTGCAATTACAAATGACATGTACTGATGAAAGTGGCCAGCGTGGGTTGTATGTTTCACGTGGGCAACATGGAGAATGTGCTTCAAAAAGGGGAAGCCATGACTTGTGTGTTCCATGTAGTAAATGTGCTTCATGATTGGCATGTGTTCCACATGAAAATGGTGTCAAATGTGCTCCAAAGAAAGAAAATGCACGACAGTATGTGCTTCTCATGGAAAACGTGGAAAGTGTGCTCCAAAGAGAAGAGACTTCACGACTTTCTTGTTTCCTATTTTTCCTTTCTCTCTTTTTCCTTTCTCTCTTTTTCTTCTCTCTCTCTCTTTCTTGTTTCTCTTCTTCCTTTCTCTCTTCTGCTTCTCTCTCTCTTTTTCGTCTCTCTTCTTCTCGTCTTTTTTCCTCCTCTTGTCTCTCAACATCTCTTTTTAATTTTAATTATATTTGCTTAGCTTGCAACTCCTTAAGGTTAATATTAAATTCTAGTTCTCTAATAAGGAAACCATTGTCATTTAGGCTTTCAAGAAATGTTTTTCCTTCTTTAATGTAATCTCTCAAGAATTGGAGGTTTCTCTTAATATATGAAGGCACAAACTCTTTTCTCATGCATGATTTTAATTCATACCAATCACGAATGGGCGACTTTCTACCTATCCTAACATGATATTGTCTTTCATCCCACCACTCTCTTGCATGCACTTCAAATCTAGATGTGTAGAGACTAAGGACATAAGATGTACTATTGCTAGAATGGAAATAGGATTCAGGTTTACTTTTTCTAGCAATGAATGGATGCATGTCATCAATTTCTCTTTCCCAAGTTAGGTATGTTAATGCACCAATATCATGACCAAAGAATGGAATATTTGCCCTAGCTTGTTTATACAACTCATCCTCAATCCGATCAAATTCATGAAAGGAACAAGTCCTTCTTCTAGCTTCATCAAGTTTATTTTAATTTCTTTGAAACTAATGGATTAATCAAAACTAGAAGACCGAGAGGATCTATATGAAGAAGAAGACCTATAGGAATCATAACAAGACATCAAAATCTTTAGATTTTGGTGAAGGATTTCTAGGCATATTCTAGAGGTAAAAGAAACCAAATAGCTCCCAGGAAAGAGAGGTGAGTCACAATGGACAGGCTTAAGAACCTTGTCCTTCCTTAGCCAGAGTTTCTTTGGTTATTTCTTACCTTAGTGTCTAGGTAGAAATCTTTCAAAAACTTTTGGAATGCAAGAATGAAATGCACCTAGAAACCAAATGAAAGTTTATCTATATGAAACACGCTCCTAAGTACCACAGAGACTTAAAACATAAAAGTCAACAAGCAATGTAAAGTAAAGCAAATGGAAATGAATGATACACGACCCTAAGTGAAAGTGCAAGTGACACTTGGAGCCCCTTGACATACTTTCACACTAAGATGCGTAGACTAGACTATTGCAATGTTCACTGGTGCTCTTGGAATTGCTTGAAAAGCATTTTCCAAAGTCACTTAAAGTTGAAGATGAGAAAAAAAATTTGAATGAAACTAAAAAGGTTATGTGATACTAAGCCAAAAGTACAAGTAAAATGTGTACAAATGTAGTAAATACAATTGTGGCTGCAATATCAGATTGGTTGAATGCCAAATTTGATGTGTTTTTCTGCTGAAATGGGTGTTGGAACAACAAAAAGAATGTGCTCTTGGAGTCCAAGATTGTAGCCAATTTAATAAGTCTTCCACTCCCTAATATGCTACCCCTTTGGAGAAGCAATCTGGACTTTCAGAACCTTCACCACAGCATCACAACACCACTGCCATACACTAAACCAGTCACAGCAAAACTGCACTGCACTAGAAATTAAATTCCCATACCAGGTTTGGTGGCACAAATTGGAGGTCAAACAAGTTGATTTCAAGTAGTTTTAAGCTTTGAATCAATGGAGGGACACAAAAGGAACCTAGGAGAGGCACTAGATCAAATTAAACAAGCAAGAAAAATAAAAAAAACGAAGAGCCAAAAGTAGTGCAGTAAAGTGTTTGATAAAAAACGTAACTGTTTGATAAAAGTCCCCAAAGAAGTGCAGATTGTTGGCATTTTCAGTTTTGGGGTTCAAAACTGGATTGCATGGTTTTGTCTTGCTTTTTATGATTGGATTATACTTTTTAGAGCATATAATTCCAGTTGGAAACATGTAACCAACTTTTGCCTACCCAGAATTGAAATTTAAAGAATGGACAAAATCAAAAAGAACTTGAAAATGAAAACTGCACCAGAAAATGAGTTGGAGAATGGTGCTTTTACTGGAAAAAATGAGTGGCAGTGTTTCCAAGGCTCAATTAAGACTTCAAGCAAATTTATATCATCAAATTAGATGTGTGTAAACACTTAAACAGCAAAGGAACACACTGCAACAGAAATTCACTAGTGCACTTCCAAAATTAGGCAAAATGGATGGTTTAGGAAGTGATTTTGCATATCAGTTCAAATTTGACCAAATGAACAGTGCATTGATAAACAAATTTTTAATCCCCGAAAACGGAGTCAAAAACTTGTTAAGACCTCGACAAGTGTACCAAATCGTATCAAGTAATAATAAATGGTAAGACCAAGTATCTGATGGACAAATTTATGAACACCAAAATATGATGTCACAAACTTGTTTTTCAATCGGCAAGTGTGACCGAATCGTTCAAGTAATAAACTTGGTAAGACCAAGTATCGTTCTTCCCAAAGGACTCACGGCCTAGTTTAGTTGTGTGGTTTCTTGATTAGCTAAGACTTAAAGACGAAATATCTAGATTTTATATGCAAAAGACGAAAATTAAATATGTATGCATGAAGTTTTGATCAATGGCAAGAAAAACAAAAGATAAACACTTTCAATGAAATATATGTATGAATATGTTGTTGGGGGTCAATTTCATCTTATCCACTCTCATATGTTTTAGGAATTCAACATTCAAATCATCATTGTTAATGCCACTCTCTAAAGTACCTTTCAAGAAGGCTTCTCCCTAATCACGAGTTCATACAATTCCTAGCATTCCTAATGATCAGTTCATAAGTATAGGAGCTTAACGACAACCAATATAATATTGGGAGAAATTCCCCGGATCTAGACTTCCCCGTACGCGCCCGTATCAACAAAACCAATAATCATGCATCGAATGAGTTAAACAATGCAAGCATTACGCAAAGAGGAAAAACCCTAACTAATGATGAAAGAAAGCATAAATCTTAATTAAAAGATGTAAAAACAGATTCCATATATGAGAGCTTCAAAAGATTACATTGATTCCCCAACAAACATACAGAGTTTAGTTCACCATATTCATGGTGAACCTAGATGAATTACAATGAAAGAATGAAAGATAAAACCCTAAAAAGGTGAAGAGGAAGCCTCAGCATCCAAGATCCTCCTTCAAAGGGGTGGAAGAGAGAGTGTTTGCTTCGTTCCAGCCAAAGATACCTAACCCTAGGAAACCCTAAAGCTTATATATTATTCGTAAATTACAGAAAATTAGGTCCAAGCCCATTAAAGTGCCGCTCAGCGGTAAAATACCGCTCAGCGGTAAAATACCGCTCAGCGGTAAAATACCGCTCAGCGGTAAAATACCGCTCAGCGGTAAGTGTGTGTCACGTTTCTTCCCCTCAGCGGCCATTTTGCCCCTCAGCGGTCCTCCCGTGAGCTCCTGAGTGCCGCTCAGCGGTAAACTGCCGCTGAGCGGTGACTTCGGCTTCTCTTTTTGCACTTTTTGATGTCTTTTCTGATTCCATATCTCTCCTTCTTCACTTCTTTCACCAAATTCACCTTAAAACCTGCACAAAAACACTGAAATCAAGCATAAACCTGTCCAGCTCTCTTATTTATGAAAATATGAAGAAAAGCATGATTTCAAGCTAGTTTCTAAGTATAAAGGTTGCTTTTAGTATCAATTTCAAGCATGAAAATAACAGTTTTTCAACTGTTATCACAACCCCAAACTTAGAACTTTGCTTGTCCTCAAGCAAACAAGATGTAACTCCATCTTCAACCAATTCATATGATGGTTCACTTCATTCAAAAATCTTCTTTTCAAGATATGTAAAAACATCAATCAAACTTATGATCAAGATTTCAATCAAGATGTGCACATGCTTTAGTGTTTCACAAAATAAGTTAATACCCAACAAATGCTCTTTTTCATGAATGACCAATCAATTAAGCATGGATGTTCATGTGCTAATGGAATATTTCCTCACTAGGTAAAGTATTTCACTCAACACACAAGTGTATACAAGGTAATCACTCATTCACTCTACTATCACAATGTCACCTGAATCAACTTTGCCTTTCATTTTACCACAATAAAAAACATTCACAAGCATGCATCATCACAAGGACTTTTTAATGGCTTATAATGTGGCTGGGCTAACAAGAAAATTGGTTTTTCTGGATCACAAAATCCTTGAGTTAAGAGAATCATAACAACACAATCATCTTATTCATTCCCAACTTTCTTTTGCCTTTGCATTGAGCTTTGCTTCTTTTTCTTTTCTTTTCTTTTTCTTTGCATATTCTTACTTTTTAGCTCTTAGCTCAATGCTTTTCATGTTTTCCCAACAACCCCAAACTTGAACATTTAATAATACCACGCAAGATCTTCTACTTAACTCAAGGTAAAGCTTTTCAATCAAGGGTTTTCAGTGTATGTTCAAGGCTAAGGGTTCAAAAGGATAGAACACAAAGTGTTCTCTTTTAGTGGGCTAATCTTACGAATTTGGCTAATAAAAAAGGTTTCCAACAAACGACCTTGATCATATGATGCAAAACATGCAATTGATTCAATCATAGAAAACTTGGGCAAAGTCATTCATGCTTTCAAAGTAATAGCATTCAACAATAACAACTCTGGAGCTCAAAACCTCACATATAAGCTCATTCACATTTGACATACACATCCTGCTTAATTTCACAATCACAATCATGATATCCTGCATTTGTTCACAAAGCTTGTGAATCACCTGTATAAGCATTTTAATGTGCACATCATCTCAACATCAATCAATCATAAACATCATTCAGCATTACTTATCACACAACCACAGTTAATAGCAAACCATCATAACAAAACAGGTGTTCAATAGAGTACATCAAACCCTAATCTAAAAACAAAAACAAATAAGTTCAGAAAACTTAAACCACAAAAGCATAATCATATGATAGCATGTATCAGTAAATGCTATCTCAGCTCTTCATCAGTCTGAGCTGTCCTCTGTATCTTCTTCTTCTTCCTCATCTTCAGCATCTTCAAATGCATCATCATCAGCTTCATCTTCTTCCATCTCTCTAGCTGAAGCTTCAGCTGCTCCAGCTCCTCCTCCATGCACTGGTTCCTCTGGCCAAGCTACCACATTATGGAATTCATCCATAGTCCACCTGTGGGCTGGAGGTGTATCATACATCCCCACAATCATCTCAGCAGTAGCCACCTGCCCTCTGTGAATGGACTGCAACTGAGCACCTATAAGAGACATATACATGTCCCTCATCTGGAATGGTTCTGCTTCATGTGCATCAGCAGATGTCTGGCTCTGTGCTGGCCCTCTCTCTCTACGAGCCCGACGTGGTGGAACTGGCTGAGCTGCATCCTCACCTCCACAGTACTGTCTGTAATAGGCCTCATCAATAGCTTTTCTTGGCCTCTCAAATGGTGGAGCAGAAGTGTCCACCCCAGCTATCTTGCAAAGGTGCGTGATCAAAGAGGGATGTCCTAGTGGTGCTTTGTCGTTTGAGGTATTGGCACACACACTAATCTCATCAGCTATCACCTGCCCAATATTAACATTCAAGTTTCTGATAGCACAGTAGATGAAGAATGCCCTGTTGAGAGTAATATCTGACACATGTGAACATGGCTGAATGTTGGCATGAGAAAACGCCATCCAATACTTTGCAAGAGGAGTCAAATCCGTCCTCCTAATGTTAACCACTGAGCCAGATCTATTCCTTTGGAAGTGTCCTCCAGGTATACACAATACTCTCTCCACATCCTCATAATCAGCACCTTCCTTCATGCAAAGAGCAAACTGGCACTGCTCACCAGCCCATACAGTGTCCAGGAAGTTATTAATAGAATCAGGATCATACCTGATAGCATGGCCTCTGACATAGCCCAAATAATTCTTAGCTGGATAATCACCAATCTTCTTTGCATTGGTGTAAAATTCCTTTACCACAGCTATGTTGGCAGGTGCAAGATAAGTGGCTAGCTTTCCCCAATCATTCCCTAACACTTGCTCTCCAAATTGAGGAGCAAAGTTAGGTATCATTCCAACCTTTCTCTCCATCAGAAGTCTCCTGTCCTGAACCACTCTAAAGTGCTTCTCATGTTTCCTAGAGAGGAACCTGCTAGAGTGGGGTTGCTATGGTTCCTTTTCCTTTCTCTTGGTTGCCATGGTTTTCAATCTTTTTCCTGAAGAGGATGCCATTCCTACATTCAAAACACAAATACAAAACCACAGAACATGATGTTAATCATTAGTAAAACACAGAACACAACTCCTTTCGAAGCTAAACCACCGCTGAGGGCCAGAATTTCCCCTCAGCGCCACCAGTGCCACATTCCAACACGCAAAAATTCAGCAAAACCAAATCTGGCAGAGTGCCGCTCAGCGGCAATTTACCCCTCAGCGGTAACTCTGCAGATTTTTGAAAATCTTGTTTTAAAGCTGTCCTAACTCCACCCAATTGCAATTTTCAGTTTTCCAGTTCATAATCATGTAGTTTAATCGGTTCAAATATCAAATATATCATCAAATCATGCATAGAAATCAAAACCCCTAAATATTCATGCTTTGACAATCACATTCAAATTCAAGAACCCTAGAATGAACAAAATGCATTTTACTTACTTGGGTGGAGATACTAGATGCAATAAGAATGCTTCCAAGCTAGAATGCTCTCTTCCAACCCCAAACTTGAATGAAACACTAGTGAGCAAGTGAGTGGAAGAGAAATTTTCAAGAGGAAAGAACGAAAAGATGTGGAAAACCTTGGAGAAGGTATGTGGGAGTGTTTGTGCAGAAAAGAATCTGAAAGTGTGAGCAAGTGCGCAACTTAGGGTTTAAAAATACCCTAATGGGCTCGGGTCCCGCTAAGGGGAACTTAAAACCCATTCTGCGAGAGTACCGCTCAGCGGTAAATTACCGCTCAGCGGCACTTTCGTGATGTGCTCTTCTCCTTCTTTTCTTAACCTACGTGCCTCCCATACATGCCCCTCATTGGTTCCCTGCAATTCAATGTTTAAAATGCTTATGCAACCCTAACTAAAATAAACAAACAGAAATATTCAATCAACTGGGTTTCCTCCCAGGTAGCGCTTGTTTAACGTCACGAGCCTGACCCAAAATCCACCAACACCCATCAGTAGGTGTTACAAACATAGTATCCTTCAGTAGATACTTAACCACCTAGCATCCTTCAGTAGATGCTATCTCCAACAAAATAATTACAAAAATAATGTTCACAAATTAAAAATTACAAAACCAAATCAAAAGTCTTTAAATCCACTGGGTTGCCTCCCAGCAAGCGCTCTTTTAACGTCATTAGCTTGACCCAATAAAGTTCAAGTTCCATCTTCTTTATAGTTGATGTTATCATTCCACCAACTCCTCCGCTGTTTCCTCTAAACTGTCTTGGTCCTTCTAGAATATGGAGACTCTATCTCTATCATCTCCTTCTCTTTAAAGCCTTTCACAACCCACAACTTGTTCTTGATTCTTACAGGTGAGCCAAGTTGGAGTCTTCTTTTCTCCCCATCACTAGGAATTTCTCCTCCTCTTCCAATATTTTCTTCCTTGGGTACCTGAAACAACAAACAATGGTTACCTGAAACCGTGAGATTTTCATCTTTCCGGCTAGTCATGGGTGCATCTTGAAATGCAGCTTTATAACTAGCTTCTTCCTCCTTTGCTTGCATCTCATCTTTGAAGACGTCTACCACCACTCTCTCCTCTCTATCCTGGAGCACCATTATACCTTCATTTACATCAATAATAGCTCTGGCCGTTTTCATAAACGGTCTTCCAAGTATGATAGGTATCTTCTCTGTCTCCATCTTCATCACCACAAAGTCTGCCAAGAATTGAAGTTTGCCAACACAAACTATAATGTCCTCTACAATCCCACATGGCTCCTTTGAAGATCCATCGGCCATTACTATTTTAACCTTTGCAGGTTTCACTTTAACATTACCGATTTGCTCCAGTAAAGAGTAAGGTATCAAGTTAACACTTGAACCTAAATCAAGGAGAGCTTTCTTCACCTTTTTCTTCCCTATGGTACAAGGGATAGAAAAACTGCCTGGATTTGATGCTTTAGGAGGGAATGACTCTTTCTTAACAGATATACACTATTTTGCCTCATCATCTCTACGTCTCTTCTTTGTAGAGATTTCTTCATCAGATTTTGTGTAAATTGCGATTTGCTGTAGAATCTGTTCCCAAGGTGCTTCATTATCCACCATTCTGAATAATTCTGTGAAGTCCATTTGTTTCCCTTGATGGATTGGAAAAGGAAAAGTATTTTTGCTCTCTATTTCTTTTCTTTCTTCTGTTTCTCCTTCTTCTAACTCAATTATCTCTTCATTCACACTCTTTACCACCTTGCACTCTTCTATGGGGTTAACCTCAGTATTAGCCCCAAAATTTCTATTTGGCCTTTCTTCCAATTGCTTGGTAATCTGACCCATTTGAATCTCCAAATTCTTTATAGCAGCTTCAGTGCTCTTTTGAGAAGATTCAGTTTTCTGTATGAATTGCTGAAGAGTTTCTTCCAACCTTGTTGATCTTTCATTAAGCATAGATAACTGTTGCCAAAAGGTTGGTTGCTGCTGCTGCTTATTATATTGATTAGCTTGCCCAGTTTGTCCTTGACCAATGCTTGGATGTGGTTTCCACCCTTGATTGTAATTCCCTTGACGGTATGGAAATTGATTGGCCATGAAATTCACGTCCTCTACGGCTTCAACTGGAAAAGCACATTGACCATTGATATGGTCACCTCCACATAATTCGCACAACTGGGTTTGTACCTGTGCAGTAGTTCTCAACTCTTTAGGTAATTGTGCAAGAGTTTTAGTCAGAGTCTCCATCTGTTGAGTTAGAATTTTATTTTGAGCTAGAAAGGCATCATGTGTTTGTAATTGAAGAACCCCTTTTTGTTGCATAGGAGCTCCTCTCTCATTGTGCAGCTCATTATCACTAGTAGCCATGTTGTCAATGATTTCTATAGCTTCCTCTGGAGTTTTCCATTTGATATTTCCTCCTGCTGAGGCGTTAAGCATCATCTTGGTTTGTGAACCAAGACCTCCAAGGAAAGTTAAGACTACTTCCTGTTCTTCAAAGCCATGCGTGGGTGTTTTTCTTAGCAGACTTTTGTATCTATCCCATGCATGCCCTAGTGATTCTTCCATGCCCTGCTTAAATGAAGATATCTCTTGCTTGCCTTTTGTCACCTTTGATTGTGGAAAGTACTTGTTCAAAAACTTTGTTACCACTGCTTCCCACTCTGTGAAACTTCCTTCTGGGAAAGAATTCAACCAAAGCTTAGCATTGCCTCCCAATGAGAAAGGAAACAAACTAAGTTTCATCGCTTCATCTGGCACCCCATTAATTTTGACTGTGTTGCAAATTTCATTGAATGTAGTAAGGTGCTCATATGGGCTTTCATGAGATAACCCATTAAATTGATTACTTTTCACCAGTTGGATCAGTGTTGGTTTGACCTGCATGTTAGCTGCATTGACTCTTGGTCTAGCTATGCTGTTAAAGTGCTGAGGTCCAGCTATATTGGTGTAATCAGCAAGAGTTCTTCTAACATTGTTACTCTCCATATTTTCTGTGCTATTGTCAGAACCTTGTGGTGATGGTTGCAACAGAGTTTCCGGAGGAGGAAAAAGTTCTCTAGATGTTCGGATTCTTCTCCTCCGTCTACTGTCTTCTAATCCTTCAAGCAGAGGTTCTGTTGTTTTCTTGCTCCTAGTTCGAATTGCCTCCTGCATACACAAGAACACAAAACCCTAGAAAAGATTTGGTTAGCACAAAAAGATATAAGAGAAGATATAAGATTTAGAAAATAAAAACAGAAAACAGAAAAATAGAAAACAGAAAAATAAAATAAAATCAAATAAAATACAAACTGAAAAATATAAACAGAAAAATAAAATAAAATAAAAAAAATTCGAAATTTAAATTAAAAATAAAAAAAATAAGTCAAAGATAATCAATAATCACACAAATTAACCAGTTAAACCACGAGTCCCCGGCAGCGGCGCCAAAAACTTGATGGACAAATTTATGAACACCAAAATATGATGTCACAAACTTGTTTTTCAATCGGCAAGTGTGACCGAATCGTTCAAGTAATAAACTTGGTAAGACCAAGTATCGTTCTTCCCAAAGGACTCACGGCCTAGTTTAGTTGTGTGGTTTCTTGATTAGCTAAGACTTAAAGACGAAATATCTAGATTTTATATGCAAAAGACGAAAATTAAATATGTATGCATGAAGTTTTGATCAATGGCAAGAAAAACAAAAGATAAACACTTTCAATGAAATATATGTATGAATATGTTGTTGGGGGTCAATTTCATCTTATCCACTCTCATATATTTTAGGAATTCAACATTCAAATCATCATTGTTAATGCCACTCTCTAAAGTACCTTTCAAGAAGGCTTCTCCCTAATCATGAGTTCATACAATTCCTAGCATTCCTAATGATCAGTTCATAAGTACAGGAGCTTAACGACAACCAATATAATATTGGGAGAAATTCCCCGGATCTAGACTTCCCCGTACGCGCCCGTATCGACAAAACCAATAATCATGCATCGAATGAGTTAAACAATGCAAGCATTACGCAAAGAGGAAAAACCCTAACTAATGATGAAAGAAAGCATAAATCTTAATTAAAAGATGTAAAAACAGATTCCATATATGAGAGCTTCAAAAGATTACATTGATTCCCCAACAAACATACAGAGTTTAGTTCACCATATTCATGGTGAACCTAGATGAATTACAATGAAAGAATGAAAGATAAAACCCTAAAAAGGTGAAGAGGAAGCCTCAGCATCCAAGATCCTCCTTCAAAGGGGTGGAAGAGAGAGTGTTTGCTTCGTTCCAGCCAAAGATACCTAACCCTAGGAAACCCTAAAGCTTATATATTATTCGTAAATTACAGAAAATTAGGTCCAAGCCCATTAAAGTGCCGCTCAGCGGTAAGTGCGTGTCACGTTTCTTCCCCTCAGCGGCCATTTTGCCCCTCAGCGGTCCTCCCGTGAGCTCCTGAGTGCCGCTCAGCGGTAAACTGCCGCTGAGCGGTGACTTCGGCTTCTCTTTTTGCACTTTTTGATGTCTTTTCTGATTCCATATCTCTCCTTCTTCACTTCTTTCACCAAATTCACCTTAAAACCTGCACAAAAACACTGAAATCAAGCATAAACCTGTCCAGCTCTCTTATTTCTGAAAATATGAAGAAAAGCATGATTTCAAGCTAGTTTCTAAGTATAAAGGTTGCTTTTAGTATCAATTTCAAGCATGAAAATAACAGTTTTTCAACTGTTATCAGTATCGTTTCCAAAGAGACTCACAACACTAAACAGTTATGTGATTACTCAACTAATTAAGACTCTAAAGAAAACATTTTGGGGTTTTTGAATGCAAATTCAATAAAATAAACATGAATGCAATTTGATCAATTGAGGCTAAACACAATAATGAATGGATGAAGTTCATGATACTGTTGGTGGGTTTAGATTTCACCTAATATACTCTCATGCATATATAAATTCATCTTCTTCATTAATGTTAATGCCACGTTCTAATTTACCTTAAACCCGATGTCTCGGTGAAGAAAGCCTACTCCTAATCACTAGTTTCCAATGTCTTGTCTCCCTAGCAATTATTCATGCATTACATTCGCACAGAAGCTTAAAGGCAACTGATCCTCCTATTCCTATGTCTAGGTAATATTGCTTTCGGGAGAATTTTCCCAGTTCTAGATTTCCCCGTATGTGTCCGTATCGACAAAATCAATGATCATGCAATTGAATGAGTTAAACAAAGCATGCATAGAGTGTAGAGGAAAAACTGTAACAATTAATGAAGTAAAGTATATATAATCAAGAATTAATTCAATACATGAGAGTTTAAGAGGTTACATCTTTCCCAACAACAAATAAGGTTTAGTTCCCCATGATCATGGAGAAACTAGATGAACAATGGAATGAAAGAATGAAAGAGATAGAAAAACCCTAGAAAGAGAAGAGGAGACTCCCGCATCCCCAAATCTACCCCCAAGTGGTGAAAAGTGTGTTTTTGTGCTCAAGCCATCAAAAGATACCATCCCTAGGACATGCAAGTCCTTAAATAGAACATAAAAATAATAGAAAACACGTCCAAGCCCATAAAAATGGCGCTCAGTGGCAGTTTTGCCGCTCAACGAAAAGTGTGGCTCTTTAGAATGAAGCTCAGCTGCATTTTTAGCCCTCAGCGGTGATTTCGGCACTTAAAAACTGCCGCTCAGCGGTAATTACCGCTCAGCACAACTATTTTTGCACTCTGGTTGAATTTTCTGCAGTCTTGTTGACTTTTCTGCATTCCAACCATTCAGTACTTTAACTCTTCTTTCAAATAATTCCAATAGCCTACAAAATCAAGGGATTCTAGCACAAAACCATTAAATTCACCTTTAGCTCTCTTATTCACAAAACTAAAGCAAAAACATGAGTTCAAGCAAGCTTCTAAGTCAAAAAGGGTGTTTTAAATATAAAAATTAAGTATAGAAATAACGATTTTTCAACCGTTATCATGCATACAAGTTTCAAATGGTAAAATACAGTTGTACAAATGTTGAAAATGCACTGAAATGGACAATTGCTGCAAATCATAGTTGTAGTTGGAAATTAATGCAGAATTTTTTCACCAAACTGCACCAGATTTTGAAAACATGGGAATGAAAACTTGAAAGCACACACAATGACTCTAGGAAAGTCCTAACACTATATTTAACTACAGAATATCAACTAGAAGAATTTTAAATGACCTAGGACCAAACAAAGAAATCAATCACAGTGAACAGATTGAAGAAAATAATACAACACGTTGTTTTATCATTTTGACCAACTCTGATATGCTTTTTGGAATGCAATGGTTAAAACAGATTGCCACTACTTGGAACAAGTTTATCAACATCAAATGAACTTGTTCAAAGCTCAAGAACCACAAAATGTGCGTTGAAACAGAATTTTGATATTGCCCCAGATTTGAATTTTGTGCAGAATTTTTGGAAGCAAATTTTGGATGTTGAGTTCTACACAAGATGAATCTCTCTTTTATAAGAGAAGAGAAGCTTGTCAAACGTGCAAGAGAACCTACTGCAATTACAAATGACATGTGCTGATGAAAGTGGCCAGCGTGGGTTGTATGTTTCACGTGGGCAACATGGAGAATGTGCTTCAAAGAGGGGAAGCCACGGCTGGTGTGTTCCATGTGGTAAATGTGCTTCATGATGGGCATGTGTTCCACATTAAAATGAAGGAAGGTGTTAGCAACCTATCGCGCCTGCCCAAAGGCAGTACCTTTAATTAAATTTATAAAGTGGACGTGGTTTTTCAAAATGTTTAATTTTCCCTAAAAAAATAATATAAGGAAACTATTAAGAAACAAAAAATATTTTTTTTTATTTTATGAACCTGACAAGGATTGACCTTACTCCTACGTATATCCATTTATGATGGACAATCAGGGATCACGTAGTTGTTTATCTAGAAAAAGGTTTGTGAGTTTGTTTGAAAATTATTATGGATTACTTTGGATTTTTGAAAAGTGAACTCGATTAGGATTGACATCCTTTTTTTTTATGTTGAAGAAATTCTTTTATTCTGAAAATGGTGGGGAAAAAGGAAAGAAACCGGCCATAGGTCAACGAGTACTTATAGAATTTATTTTATGACTTATTATTATTTTTTTATACGAAAATACGTGATAATAAGTTTTTTTTTACTTATTTTTATAAAAAATAAATATCACGTGATGTAGGAGTTTTAACGAATATCAAAAGAGATGAGAGAAGATAATCTTTTTTTTGAAAAAAAAAAACATTATTGGTGTGTAGTAAAAAAAATAATACCTTTGGAAAGACCTTCAACGAAAAGAGGAAAAGAAGGGTGCAAAGATGACATACCTTTTCAAGTTTCAATACTCCTCTAGTTCTTCCTTGATAGTTTCTGTTGGTAGAGTCCCACTAGCATGAGAACTTACTTTTCTCTATACTGTCCCATACTTTTTCTATCTCTATTATTTCAGAGTGTCTCTCTCTATTTTTTCTCCTCTCTTTTATGACAGGGTGCGTATTTATATACACACATTGTAATATTATGGTAATTTTGCCCTTAATTGTGAATTAATTGACAATGAACAAAATAGGAAAATAAAATGTCTTGCTCCAAGAAAAAGAAATCAAATAATATTCAAGACATTAATTACAATTATTGTTAGAAAATTTGTCCATTTTTAAAATCATATTGTCCTCTTATATACTATTTTAATTATTGTTTATATTTATTAGCATAATATTGATTCAAATTATTACCATATTAAACTAACATTTCAAAAATAGTGTCTAGTATTATAGTTATTATTTTATCCTTTTTACCCACCATTAATTATTATTCTCTTATTTTTTTTTATTTATTTACTTACCTGGACGAAATTGGGTGTTGACAAGAATAATTAGATTTAGATAATCCAAATTAATTAAAAATATGAATTACCAATCAAATTAAACCAAATTAGCCAAACTGCAAAAAAAAATGGACAATTAAGCACAATGACTAATTAAATATGGTGCGAAAAGCTAAGTGAATTGTAGAAATAATGATTCATCAAAATAGACCACACTTAGTCTTTTGCACTCTTGGACAAATCAAGACTCAGAACAAGGAACAATTCAGAAGACACTAGGGATGGCAGAAAAATCCGTACCCGCGAGTAACATCCGCTACGGTTATTTAGTATGCGCGGGTAAGAGGTATCCGCGGGTAGCGAGTATTTTAATACCCGCTTGTTAACGGGTCGGGTTTGGGTATCACCCTATCCATACCTGCGGGTACGCGCTACCTGTTTGAGAGATGAAATTACAATTTTATCCTGTTAAGTTTTCTTACTTTCGTATACTCTCTGCTGTCAGTTGTTCAAACCCTAACTTTCTTTCTCTTTGTTGTCGCAGGTTATCTTGTGCGAAGGCTCTGGAACTTCCTCCTTTGTAAGCGTATTTTGAGCTATATACTACGCTCTTGTTTGTCCACAACCTCCTCTGGCGGCTACTGAAGAACAAATTAGTGATGGAAGCTTAGCCATGCTTAGAATGACTTGGACCTTGCAGACAAAGCTTCAAAAAAATCCAGAACAGTATTGGTGCAGCAGATTGAAATCAGCAGTGTGAATGCAGCGGAAATTGAGTGAGATTGTTTGATGGTTGGTGTGTTTGAGTGGAATGAGTATGTGGGGCAACCTCACAGCTCAGAAGGCCTTCCTACAATGGAAGGAAGCTAGAGGAAAGGGAAGAGAAAGTAGAGAGAACAAATGACTCAAGAGCAATAGGGCTAGAAATTAAATTCAGCAGCAATTTACTAAGCTCAAAAGTCCTTTACATGGTGAAAGAGGTCTCTTATTTATAGGGAAATAAGAGCCTCAGATCTGAAATGACAATCAAAATGAAATGACAATTAAACTGAAATGAATGGCGCCAATTTTGGTTTGGGCAGCAGCTCACACAGCTCATGTGAATTCTTGGGCAGCAAGTCTGAAAATGGAAAGCGCCAAATTCTGTTTTGGTGGTTTTGGCTAGCAGCACACATGTAAAACACCTTTGTTTGATAGTTTGGGCAGCAAGATTTTCCCCCAAGTTTTTATATTGGCAGCTGCTTTTTATTAATCCTACAAAGCAAGGAAAAATGTGATTTTAATTATGGGAAAAAGAATCAATGTAAATTACCTTCCATAAAAGCAAAATGATAGGTGATCCTTCTTCCTCTTGAATCCTCTTTGCCATGACTCTAGTAAGAGGTCCAATGTGCGTCTTAGATGGTCTTCCATCAGACCCTCCCTCTTGAAATGGATCTGTCCTCAGATCTGATTCACCCTGTTGATCATTCCCTGTGAAAGGAATTAAATCGCAGATGTTAAAAGTATGACTGACACCATAACTTTCAGGGAGATCTAAGATGTATGCATTATCATTTATTCTTTTGACCACCTTGAATGGACCATCTCCTCTTGGACTAAGTTTAGATTTCCTTTGAAAGGGAAATCTTTCCTTTCTCAAATGAAGCCAAATTAGGTCTTCTTCTTCAAAAACAATTTTCTTTCTCCCTTTGTTGTTGTATTCTGCATATTTTTGAGTTTGTTTTTCAATTTGGATTTTGACCTTCTCATGTAACTTCTTGATGAACTCTGCTTTAGAATTACCTTCTTTATGAAAAAAAGAAGATAATTCTTGAAGAGGTAGTAAATCAAGAGGTGTGATAGGGTTAAAGCCATAAACAACCTCAAAAGGAGAAAGATTAGTAGTTTTGTGGACTACTCTATTATAAGCAAATTCAATGTGAGGTAGATGTTCATCCCAAGATTTGTTATTACCTCTTAATATTACCCTTAATAGTGTAGATAAAGATTTATTTACTACTTCAGTTTGCCCATCAGTTTGTGGGTGACATGTAGTAGAAAATAGAAGTTTAGTTCCAAGCTTTTCCCATAAAGTTTTCCAAAAATGGCTTAGAAACTTCACATCTCTATCAAACACTATAGTTTTGGGTAAGCCATGCAATCTCACTATTTCTTTAAAGAAGAGTCTAGAGATATAGCTAGCATCATCTACTTTGTGGCAAGGTATAAAATGAGCCATTTTACTAAAACGATCTACTACCACAAATATAGAATCATACCCCCTTTGAGTTCTTGGCAATCCTAAGACAAAGTCCATGCTAAGGTCTTCCCAAGGGGTATTAGCTATAGGAAGAGGTGTATAGAGTCCATGAGGCATAATTTTGGACTTAGCTTGTAAACAAGCTATACATTTAGAACAATGCCTTTGAACATCTATTCTCACGTGTGGCCAATAAAATTTACTTTTCAAAATATTTAGAGTTTTATCAACTCCATGATGACCCATGAGACCTCCTCCATGACTCTCTTTGATAAGAAGTTTTCTAATGGATCCTTGGGGTATACAAAGTTTTCCTTTATTAAAAAGATACCCCTCAAAAAGATAGAATCCATCAAAAGGCTTCTTAAGACATGATGAATAAGTAGATGCAAATGTTTCATCATTTTCATATAAATCTTTTATGTCATGAAATCCTAATATTTGAGATCCTAGGGTTATTAACAATGCATGTCTTCTAGATAAAGCATCCGCAACAACATTAGTACTCCCCTTTTTGTGTTTGATGACATAGGGAAATTGCTCAAGATATTCCACCCACTTTGCATGCCTTTTGTTTAGCTTTTCTTGCCCTTTAATGTACTTGAGAGATTCATGATCAGTATGTATTATGAATTCTCTAGTTACCAAATAATGCTCCCAAGTTTTTAAAGCTCTAATGAGGGCATACAATTCTTTGTCATAGGTAGGATAGTTCAAAGTTGCCCCTCTAAGTTTTTCACTAAAATAAGTTATGTGGTGTCCTCCTTGTATTAGAACAGCTCCTATACCTACCCCAGATGCATCACATTCTAGTTCAAAGGCTTTGGAAAAATCAGGTAAAACTAGAATAGGTGCATGTGTTAACTTGTGCTTCAAAGTCTCAAAAGACAACTCTTGCTTATCACCCCAAAGAAAAGGTTTGTCTTTCTTGACTAGCTCATTTAAAGGAGCGGCTATGGTGGAGAAGTCTTTCACAAATCTTCTATAAAAACTTGCTAACCCATGAAAACTTCTCACCTCTCCTACATTTTTGGGAGTTGGCCATTCTTGTATAGCCTTGATCTTCTCTAGATCAACATGTACACCTTCTTTTCCAACTTTGAATCCAAGGAAAATCACACTTTCTTGACAAAAAGTACATTTGTCAAAGTTGGCAAAGAGATGATATTCTCTAAGAAGAAGCAAGACTTTTCTGACATGGTTAAGATGTTCTTGAAGGCCTTGACTATAGATTAGGATATCATCAAAGTAGACCACTACAAACCTCCCTATGCATTCTCTAAGAACATGGTTCATTAACCTCATGAATGTACTTGGAGCATTGGTCAAGCCAAAGGGCATGACTAACCATTCATACAAACCAAACTTGGTCTTAAAAGCAGTTTTCCATTCATCTCCCTCTTGAATTCTTATTTGATGATATCCGCTTTTGAGATCAATTTTGGTAAAAATGTTTGCTCCATGTAATTCATCCAAGATGTCATCTAATCTAGGAATGGGGTGCCTATATTTGACAGTTATATTGTTGATGGCCCTACAATCTGTACACATCCTCCAAGATCCATCCTTCTTAGGAACCAACAACACAGGCACAGCACAAGGACTTAAACTCTTTTGGATCCACCCTTTATTCAACAATTCATTGACTTGTTTCTCTATTTCTTTTGTTTCCATGGGATTGGTCCTATAGGCTATCCTATTAGGAAGGCTGGCCCCAGGCATTAAATCTATTTGATGTTTGATGAGAGGGTCGCACCTCCCACAAAAGTTGTGCATAAAATTAATGCAGTATAGTACTAGGAAGTGACTCCTAGGTCGTCTCTCAAGGACCAAATGTGGTTCAGGTAATAGGTCGAACACTTTGTGGGGGGGTTTTGTGAAAGGTTTGTGAATGCAAATGAAGAAATTAAAAAATGAAAATTAAACACAACCGAATATAAGTGAAAGCATTAAAATGCATGAAAACATTAAACCGAACAGTGTAACATATAAATATCCAGACACAATTCAAACTATTCAAACGACAATGTTGAGCTAACAAATTAAATGCACATTGGAATAAAGCTTGGAAATTGTAAAATAAAAATTACCACCGATTCAAACATCAACATAGACCTTTTTAGAACTAAAAGAGAATAACAGGCAATTCAAAGAAAATGTTTTTCTAAAAGAAAAATGCAAAGGGAAGCGTGTACACTTGATTGAAAACGCTTCCACCATCCAAGCTGGGCCATCATTCTCCAATCACCAAGTGCATACCAACACTGGAAGCTACATTCTCCCGTGAATCACCGTGCTTCTTTATCACTTTGACACCACACACCTACTCCCTTCAATCAGTGTTCCACCAGCTTGCACCGTTTTCATTCAATGATTAACTAAAAAAAATTAATAAAACTTCTAGACTTGACCGTGACAAGGGAATAAATTCCCATGACCGTGCACTACTTTGCTTCACCTAATCTACCTCTTCATTCTTAAACAAATAAAAGAAATACATTGCTACATGATGAGAGGGTCGCACCTCCCAACAAAAGTTGTGCATAAATTAATGCAGTATAAGCTAGGAAGTGACTCCTAGGTCGTCTCTCAAGGACCAATTTGGGTTCAGTCTCAGATCAAACACGTAGTGGGGGGGGGGGGGTTTTGAAAGTGTTCTTGTGATTGGAAATAAACTAAATTAAAACTGGGAATTAAACACAACCGAACATGAATAAAACATTGAAATGGAAATTACAACAGATAAATACCCAAACACAATTCAAGCTGTAAACATGCAACGGTTACACTAAAACATTAAATGCACAATATTATCATCTATCCTACACATTCACCATCAAAAAGAAGAAAAGCATTTAAACATCCAATATAAAATATTCCAAGACAAAAGAAATAAAAGAAAATAAAACTTTTCTACCATTAACCATGACCCCACATCTCCAACGTATCCCACTTCTTTTCCAAATAAAAATTTCACACCTCTGCACCATCTTCCTTAAATGATTAATTAAAGAGAATAAAACTTTCTAGTCTCTTGAAAGTGCTCCATCACCGTGCACACTTCTTAAATTCCCCTTAGAGAAAATTAAACAAATCACATGCTTCTACTTAGTTCCTCTTGGCCGTGACACTTATGTGTTGCAAACAATGAAAATTTAAAACAATTGGCATGCTACTTCCTTCCAGCAACAACGTGCACTTCCAACTTCTTCATAATTTAATCACCACATGATCCACTAATTGCAAAAACAATTGAAAGCAATTAAATGAAAAGCTAATAACGTGTAACCATACATTCCAAAAGAAACAAAGAAATGCAATCAAGGTGGCCGTGGGCCACTTGCCATCTTCTTCACGTGAAAGGCCTTTTCATGGCTCCACCACTTTGTTTTCTACCTAAACTTGCTGACTTGTTGCAGCTACATCCTCCACTCCTAATTTTTCCCACACGTCCTCGTGCACACCAACGCTACCTCTGTATTCTCCTTAAATTGCAAACGTGACACCTACCCATATTTAATCACCTAACTGCTACCATCTCTCACACCGTGACAGCTCTTACTTTCCGCTCCAGACCGTGAAGATGAATTCTCCAGCAAAAATGAAAAGGGTCGTGTGCATCCACACACTTCACCTACCAGCTTGTTTCATTCTCAAAATAAAGTGGCCATGAGTAAGTCAGCAAATAGAAGTAAAAATTAGCTCTTGATTCATCATCCAAAAACAACGTTCCAGTCAAGAAATGAAAGACATAAAAACTGAAAAACCAGAGTGTTGTTCTTCCATTCTATAAAGTGTAACAGCGTGAATACACCTTCCAGTTTTTACATTTTTTCAGAAAAACCAAGCACAAGCCTAAGAAAAACATAAAGCTGAGAGAATGGCCAGTGGCGGCTCCCACGCACGTCCAACAGCCCCCCTCACTACCCTACTGGAACCCCCCTAATACTCCATTCCGTGACCTATTTACTCCGTGCAGCTCCCTCCTTTTTCTGGACCGTGTGCTTCTCTTTTTCAGCTACTGGACCGTGAGCTTCTCGGGCAATTGCTGGACTCCCTTCCATTTCCACGTGCTTTCCATTCTCCACGTGAAAGGAGGCCTTCCATCACACCTCTCGGACGCGTGGATTGCTAGACGCCACTCCTCCGTTGCTGCTTCTCCACGTGTGCTGGACCGATGTGCACCTCCCTTCAAGAAGAACGTGCTGGACCGCTTGGGCTTCTTCGTGCACCTCCTTCCTCTCTCGGTGCCTGCGTGAGCGTGAGTGTGCTACTGGGCTGTGCTTCAATGCAGCCCGTGAATGCTTCCTTTCTTTGCTGGACGCACCTCTAAAATTTAAATCCACACCTCCTCTCTCATCTTAGTTTAAAATAAAATTGATGTGGCATTTTCTTTTGACCTCCAAATGTCCCAAATAATATCCAACAATTTCCCTACAATTAATAATGCAAATAATTAGTCCAAATAATTCAAATTAATTAAAATAAGAATTTTTGGTCAAATTAAGCACAATTTGCAAAAACGGGAAAATACCAGATAATTAAGCACAATTCCCCGATTAAATTCGGTACAATAAACTAAGTGAAGTGAATAAAATATTGACTCATCACTACACCTCCTGCTACCACAGGTCCCATCATCTAGACTTTATCCTAATCTACTACTCATTCCATTAAAGCCAAATTAAATGCACCTTGTGCTGCACCAAATGAAATCCCTGTCCACACTTTCAAGTAAATCACCTTCTGAATAAAAATAAAACCGAGAGCCACGTGCACAGTAAAATGCTAGAATGAAAACTTTAATAAAAACAAAATGCTTGAAAAAAAAATATTGAAAATGGCATGTGTAATCTGCAACATAAAAATAAAGTAAGCTTTTTCCTCAAAATCTAAACATTCCCAGCCAAAGAAAAATCTAAACGGTCTTCTTCATCCAAGCCGTAACACTTGGAGCTCGGACGTGGTAGCTCTCTTTGCTACATTCCTTCCAGTCAAAATAAAAAAATCCGCTAACCGTAACCCTCCATCTTTCCAGTGCTTTTTTTTTCTAAGTGAAAGATAATAATAATGCCTCTCTACAAGGTGGCGGCTGGGTCTTAACTCAAAATGAAAGATGACTTGTGCCCCCCTCTGGACCAACTTCCGTTTGTGCTGTTCTCTTGCTTCTAACATCAGCCCTCTACATTGCTGGATGCACCCTTCTGGACCAGCCCGTGACAGCTGGACTGCTGGGCCGTGTGCACCCCTGTAGCGTGAAGGTCTTCTCCTGCCTCTGCTGCTGGACAATACTGGACACACCACTGTTGGACCGAGAAAATGAGCGTGGACGTGTGCTGGAGCCCTATCTTTCTTGGACGCTCCCTTTAGCTTGGTGGACCGTGAGTTGCTGTTGCACCTCCTTGAGTTGCTTGTTGGATGCCACCCGTGTCTCAAGTGCGGACGTGGAAGCTGGATGCGCAAATGTTGGACGTGGAGGCTGCTGGACTTTGCTTCCAAGCTGCTATGTGGCTCCTCCAAATTGATGTGCACACCTCTGCTCAAATTGCTTTTTGGACGTTGGTGTTGCTTGTTGCTCCAGCCGTGAGCTCTCCCAAGCTAAATAAAACCCAAGGACACCCCTAGGCCGTGTGTGTCCTTCTTCTTTGGACACCCCCTGCTGCTACCATTTGCTGGACGTGCACCCCATTTTCAATTGAAGCACCCCTTTCTCAAAGGCCCAAAGAGTAAAATCATCCTAGTGTCCTCTTTCTTGTGCACACTTCTTTTATGAAGAGTCTTGAATTAAGTGACAACCTTTCAAATGATTATCCAAAATTTCCCTGCAATTACTAATGCAAATAATTAACTCAAATAATTCAAATTAATTAAAATTAGAATTTTTGGTCAAATTAAGCACAATTAGCAAAAACAGAAAAATACCAGACATTTAAGCACAATTCTTCGATTAATTCTAGCACAATAAACTACGCAAAGTGAAGAAAATATTGACTCATCAATGTTCTATTCCTCTTAAAGGTGGTAATCCACTTGGTACCTCTTTAGGAAATACATCATCAAATTCTTTTAAAAGTTTTTGCAACCCCTTTGGTAGAGAACCAAGTTCATGATTTATTGAAACAAGTGCCTCTTTGCAATAGAGAAGAAAATGAGGTTGTCCAAGAAAAACATTTTTAGAAATGTTCAAAGTTTGAGGTTGGACAACTTCCTTATTTGAGGCATGGTTTAGGGTTTTCTCCTTTCCTTCTTTCCTACTTTTCTTTTCTCCATCCAACTTCTTTTTAAGAATTATTTGATCCTCTCTTACTTATGAAGGTGTAAGAGGACACAAGATAATTTTCTTTCCCTTGTGTTGAATGGTGATTTTATTGGTGACTCCATCATGTAAAGTTTGCTTATCATATTGCCAAGGTCTTCCAAGTAATATGTGCCCAGCTTCCATTGGTACTATATCACAAACAATTTGATCTTCATATTTGCCAATGGAAATGGGTACTCTTACTTGTTCTTTAACTACTATTCCATCATCCTCTTTGATCCATTGAAGTTTGTAAGGTTTAGGATGAGGAGTAATGGTTAAGCCAAGCTTCTCTACCATTCTAGAACTACAACAGTTACAACAAGAACCACTATCCACAATCATTGAACATGTCTTTTCTAAAACTTTGCATCTTGTGTGGAATAGGTTCTCTCTTTGTGACTGTTCTAATTCTACATGTTTACTTTCCAGGAGTCTCCTTACCATAAGTAAGTCACCATCACAAGGTAAAGCTTCTTCTTCTTTAGAAGTTGATGTTTCAGACTCACTATATGAAGAACCCTCACTTTCACTCTCATGCTCAAGGATGTAAGTTGACCTTCTATTGCGGCACTCAGATGCATAGTGCCCTTTTTCCCCACATCTAAAGCACTTAGTCTCCTTACTCTTATGATCTCTTGAAGGTTCTTTGACTTTTTCTTTTCCCCTCTCTCTCTCTAACTTCTTCATATGTTGGCTTGATTAGACTACCCTCCCTCTTGTACTCTTTCTTATGGTTGGAACTATGAGGGTAATCTTTCTTATGGTTGGAACTATGAGGGTAATCTTTCTTAGTGGAGCTTTTCCTCTTGAGTTGTTGCTCCACCCTCACACAAAGTTGGACTAATTCATTGAGATCATTGTAGGGTATAAGTTCAACCCTATCTCTTATGTCATAGTTGAGTCCACTTTGGAACCTAGCAATTGTTATCCTTGGTTCCTCTCTTATTCCAGCTCTCAACATAAGCAACTCCATTTTCTGCCTATACTCTTCAACACTCATGTTTCTTTGTTGGAGTTTGTGGAGCTTATCCATTAATTCCCTATCATAATATGCTGGTACATGTCTTCTTCTCAAGGCGGTTCTCAACTCATTCCAATATCTGATGGGAGGTAAGTGTCTTAGCCTATAATCCTTGACCAAGGTTGTCCACTGATAACAGTTGAAAAACTGTTATTTTCATGCTTAAAAGTGATACTAAAAGCAACCTTTAGACTTAGAAACTAGCTTGAAATCATGCATTTTGTTTATATTTTCAGAAATAAGAGAGCTGGACAGGTTTATGCTTGATTTAAGTGTTTTTGTGCAGGTTTTGAGGTGAATTTGGTGAAAGAAGTGAAGAATAAGAGAGAGGACATTAGAAAAGACAAGAAAGAGTGCAAAAAGGAGAAGTCGAAGGCACCGCTCAGCGGCAAACTACCGCTGAGCGGCACTCAAGAGGTGGCGTTGGAACCGCTGAGGGGCAAATAGCCGCTGAGGGGAAGAAAGAAGACGCGTAACCACCGCTGAGCGGTAAATGGCGCTGAGCGGCACTTTTTGGGCTTGGGCTTTTGTAATCTTTTGTAACTCTAGATTAGTATATAAGGGCTTGCACGTCCTTTAGTTAGGGATCTTTGGCAGAAACGAGGCAAACACTCTCTCTTTCACCCCTTTGAAGGAGGATCTTGGATGCTCAGGCTACCTCTTCACCTTTATTGGGTTTATTCTTTCATACTTTCATTGTTATTCATCTAGGTTCACCATGAATATGGTGAACTAAACCTTGTATGTTTGTTGGGGAATCAATGTAATCTCTTGAAGCTCTCATATATGGATTTGTTGAATACATCTTTGAATTAAGACATATGCTTTCTTTTCATCATTAGTTAGGGTTTTTCCTCTTTGCTCAATGCTTGCATTGTTTAACTCATTCTAATGCATGATTATTGGTTTTGTTGATACGGACACGTACGGGGAAATCTAGATCCGGGGAATTTCTCCCAATATTTTACTGACAACATTATATTGGTTGCCTTAAGCTCCTGCACTCATGAACTAATCATTAGGAATGCTAGGAATTGTATGAACTATTTGATTAGGGAGAAGCCATCTAGAATGGTACATTAGAGAGTGGCATTAACAATGATGATTTGAAAGAGGAATTCCTAAAATATATGAGAGTGGATGAGATGAAATTGACCCCCAACAACATATTCATTCATATATTCCATTGAAAGTGTTTATCTTTTGTCTTTGCCATTGATCAAAATTCATGCATACATGTTTATTTTCTGTCTTGCATTTTAAACTCAAATATTTCGTTTGTAAGTCTTAGTTAATCAAGAAACCACATAACTAAACTAGGCCGTGAGTCCTTTGGGAAGAACGATACTTGGTCTTACCAAGTTTTATTACTTGAACGATTCGGTCATACTTGCCGATTGTGAAACAAGTTTGTGACATCACATTTTGGTGCTTACAAATTTGTCCATCAAGTTTTTGGCGCCGTTGCCGGGGATTCATGGTTTAACTGGTTAATTTGTGTGATTATTGATTACCTTTGACTTTAATTTTGAATTTCTGTTTTTATTTTTTCTGTTTTTATTTTTTTATCTTTTTAGATTTGATTTTTATCTTTTAGGTTAGATTTTATTTTTTTTAGATTAGATTTTATTTTAATTTCGAATTTTTATTTTATTTTTCTGTTTTCTGTTTTTCTGTTTTCTGTTTTTTATTTTTCGGTTTTTATTTGATTTTATTTTATTTTTTTTTAGATTAGATTTTATTTTATTTTATTAGATTTTATCTTTTTATCTTTTTAGGTTAGATTTTATTTTATTCTTATTCTATCTTTTAGGTTAGGTTAGATTTTATTTTATTTTATCTTTTAGATTAGATTTTATTTTTTAGATTAGGTTTTATTCTATTTTATTTGATTCTATCTTCTAAATCTTTTATCTTCTTATATCTTTTCAATCTTTATTTTCTTCTATATCTTTTTGTGCTAACAAATCTGTTCTAGGGTTTTGTTTTCTTGTGCATGCAAAAGGCAATTCGAACTAGAAGTAAGAAAACAACAGAACCACTACTTGAAGGACTAGACGAGAGTAGAAGGAGGAGAAGAATCAGAACGTCCAGAGAACTTTTCCCTTCTCCTGAAACTCTCCTACAATCATCACCACAAGGTTCTGTTCACAGCACAGGGAGTATGGAGAACAATAATAATGCTAGAAGAACTCTTGCAGATTACACTAATCTTGCTGGACCTCAGCACTTCAATAGCATAGCTCGGCCTAGAGTCAATGCAGCCAACATGGAGGTCAAACCAGCATTAATTCAATTGGTAAAGAGTAATCAATTTAATGGGTTATCACATGAAAGCCCATATGAGCACCTTACAACATTTAATGAGATTTGTAACACGGTCAAGATCAATGGGGTGCCAGACGAAGCTATCAAACTTAGCTTGTTTCCTTTCTCATTGGGGGGCAATGCTAAGCTTTGGTTGAACTCTTTTCCAGAAGAAAGTTTCACGGAGTGGGAAGCAGTGGTTACAAAGTTTCTAAGCAAATACTTCCCACAATCTAAAGTGACTAAAGGAAAGCAAGAGATATCTTCATTCAAGCAGGGCATGGAGGAATCACTGGGACATGCATGGGACAGGTATAAAAGCTTGTTACGTAAAACTCCCACGCATGGCTTTGAAGATCAAGAAGTAGTCCTAACTTTCCTTGGAGGGCTTGGTTCACAAACCAAGATGATGTTGGATGCCTCAGCTGGAGGCAATATCAAATGGAAGACTCCAGAGGAAGCAACTGAAATTATTGAAAATATGGCTACAAGTGATAATGAGCTTCACAATGAAAGAGGCGCCCCTATGCAACAGAAAGGGGTTCTTCAATTACAAACCCATGATGCTCTGCTAGCACAGAATAAGATTCTAACTCAACAGCTGGAAACTCTGACCAAAACTCTTGCTTCACTACCTAAAGAGTTAAAATCTGCTGCACAGGTACAAACCCAGTTGTGCGAACTATGTGGAGGTGATCACATCAATGGCCAGTGTGCTTTTCCAGTGGAGGCCTTGGAGGATGTTAACTTCATGGCTAATCAGTTTCCATACCGTCAAGGGAATTATAATCAGGGTTGGAAACCACATCCAAGCATTGGTCAAGGACAAGCTGGGCAGGCTAATCAGTTTAATAAGCAGCAGTAGCAACCAACCTTGTGGCAACAATTATCTATGCTTAATGACAGATCAACAAAGTTGGAAGAAACTCTTCAGCAATTCATCCAGAAAACTGAATCTTCTCAAAAGAGCACTGAAGCTGCTATAAAGAATCTGGAGATTCAGATGGGTCAGATCACCAAGCAATTGGAAGAAAGACCCAACAGAAACTTTGGGGCTAATACTGAGGTTAACCCCAGAGAAGAGTGCAAAGTGGTCAAGAGTGTAAATGAAGAGATCATTGAGTTGGAAGAAGATGAAACAGAAGAGAGAAGAGAAGAAGAAAGAAAGGACACTTTTCCTTTTCTAACAAATCAGGAGAAACCAATGGATTTCACAGATTTATTCAAAATGGTTGATAATGAAGCTCCTTGGGAACAAATTCTACAGAAAATAGCAGTTTACACCAAATCAGATGAAGGAACCTCTACAAAAAGAAGACGTAGAGAGGATGAGGAAGAAAAGTGTATAACTGTTAAGAAAGAATCATTCCCACCAAAAGCAGCAGATCCAGGCAGTTTTTCTATTCCTTGCATTATAGGGAAGAAAAAGGTAAAGAAAGCTCTCCTTGATTTAGGCTCAAGTGTTAACTTGATGCCTTATTCTCTATTGGAGCAAATTGGCCATGTTGAAATAAAACCTGTAAAGGTTAATCTTGTAATGGCTGATGGATCTTCAAAGGAGCCATGTGGGATTGCAGAAGACATTGTAGTTTGTGTTGGCAAACTTCAGTTCTTGGCAGACTTTGTGGTGATGAAGATGGAAACTGAGAAAATACCTTTCATACTTGGAAGGCCGTTTATGAAAACGGCTAGGGCTATCATTGATGTGAATGAAGGTATAGTGGTTCTCCAAGACAGAGAGGAGAGAGTGGTGGTGGATGTGTTCAAAGATGAGATACAAGCAAAGGAGGAAGAAGCCAGTTATAAAGCTGCATTTCGAGATGCACCCATAACTAGAGGTAAAAATAAAAATCTTAAGGTTTCTGATAACCATTGTTTGTATTTTCAGGCACCCAAGGTAGAAGAGATTGGAAAAGGAGAAGAAGTTCCTAGAGACTGGAAAAAATTAAGACTCCAACTTGGCACACCTGTAAGACTCAAGAACAAGTTGTGGGTTATTAAAGGCTTTAAAGAGAAGGAGATGATAGAGATAGAGTCTCCATATTCTAGAGAATCTAAGACAGTCCAAAGGAAGCAGTTGAAAGGTTGGTGGAAGGACTACGTCAACTATAAAGAAGATGGAACGTGAGCTTTAACAGGGTCAAGCTAGTGACGTTAAAGAAGCGCTTGCTGGGAGGCAACCCAGTGGATTTACAAACTTTTGATTTGGTTTTGTAATTTGTAATTTGTGAACATTATTCTGGACATTATTTTGTTGAATCTAGCATCTACTGAAGGATGCTATGTGGACAAGTATCTACTGAAGGATACTAGGTTTGTAACACCTACTGATGGGTGTTGGTGAGAAGATTTTGCACCTACTGATGGGTTTTGGTAAGTTGGAAACACCTACTGATGGGTGTTGGTGGAATTTGGGTCAGGCTCGTGACGTTAAACAAGCGCTACCTGGGAGGCAACCCAGTTGATTGATTGTTTTCTGTTTGTTTATTTTTAGGATTTGCATAAGCATTTTTAACATTGAATTGCAGGGAATCTATGAGGGGTATGTTAGGAAGGCACTTAGGTCAAGAAAAGAAGGAGAAGGGCACATCACGAAAGTGCCGCTGAGCGGCAATTACCGCTGAGCGGTACTATCGCAGATGGGCTTAAGTTCCCCTTAGCGGAACCCGAGCCCATTGGGGTATTTTTAAACCCTAAGCTGCGCGTTTTTATATTTTCAGGCTCTTCTCTGCACACACACTCCCACATACCTTTTCCAAGGGATGGCCTCCTCATCGGGCAAAAAGAATCAAGACTATAAGATTCAAGAAGAGGAAGATACAGAGAGCTCGGACTGATGAGGAGCTGAGATAGCATTTACTGATGAATGCTATCATATGATTATGCTTTTGTGGTTTAAGTTTTCTGAACTTATTTGTTTTTGTTTTTAGATTAGGGTTTGATGTACTCTATTGAACACCTGGTTTGTTATGATGGTTTGCTATTAACTGTGATTGTGTGATAAGTAATGCTTGATGATGCTTATTGATTGATTGATGTTGAGATGATGTGCACATTAAAATGCTTATACAGGTGATTCACAAGCTTTGTGAATAAATGCATAATATCATGATTGTGATTGTGAAATTAAACAGGATGTGCATGTCAAATGTGAATGAGCTTATATGTGAGGTTTTGAGCTCCAGAGTTGTTATTGTTGAATGCTATTACTTTGAAAGCATGAATGACTTTGCCCAGGTTTTCTATGATTGAATCAATTGCTTGTTTTGCATCATATGATCAAAGGCCATGTTTTTGAAACCCTTTTTATTGGCCAAATTCATAAAGTTAGCCTTCTAAAAGAGAACACGTTGTGTTCTATCCTTTGAACCCTTAGCCTTAAATATACACTGAACACCCTTGATTGAAAATCTTTACCTTGAGTTAAGTAGAAGATCTTGTGTGGTATTGTTAAATGTTCAAGTTTGGGGTTATTGGGGAAACATGAAAAAGGAAAAAGCATTGAGCTAACAGCTAAAAAGTAAGAATATGCAAAGAAAAGAAAAGAAAAAGAAGCAAAGCTCAATGCAAATGCAAAAGCAAAGGCAAAAGAAAGTTGGGAATGAATAAGAAGATTGTGTTGTTATGATTCTCTTAACTCAAGGATTTTGTGATCCAGAAAAACCAATTTTCTTGTTAGCCCAGCCACATTATAAGCCATTGAAAAGTCCTTGTGATGATGCATGCTTGTGAATGTATTTGATTGTGGTTAAATGAAAGGCAAAGTTGATTCATGTGACATTGTGATAGTGGAGTGAATGAGTGAAACACTTTACCTCTTATACACTTGTGTGTTGAGTGAAACACTTTACCTAGTGAGGAAAGATTCCATAAGCACATGAACATCCATGCTTAATTGATTGATCATTCATGAAAAATAGCATTTGTTGGAACTTAAATGACTTTGTGAACACTAAAGCATGTGCACATCTTGAATTAACTCTTGGTCATAAGTTTGAGTGAAGTTATTACTTATCTTGAAAAGAGGATTTTGAATGAGTGAACCATCATATGAATTGGTTGGAGATGGAGTTACATTTTGTTTGCTTGAGGACAAGCAAAGTTCTAAGTTTGGGGTTGTGATAACAGTTGAAAAACTGTTATTTTCATGCTTAAAAGTGATACTAAAAGCAACCTTTAGACTTAGAAACTAGCTTGAAATCATGCATTTTGTTTATATTTTCAGAAATAAGAGAGCTGGACAGGTTTATGCTTGATTTAAGTGTTTTTGTGCAGGTTTTGAGGTGAATTTGGTGAAAGAAGTGAAGAATAAGAGAGAGGACATTAGAAAAGACAAGAAAGAGTGCAAAAAGGAGAAGTCGAAGGCACCGCTCAGCGGCAAACTACCGCTGAGCGGCACTCAAGAGGTGGCGTTGGAACCGCTGAGGGGCAAATAGCCGCTGAGGGGAAGAAAGAAGACGCGTAACCACCGCTGAGCGGTAAATGGCGCTGAGCGGCACTTTTTGGGCTTGGGCTTTTGTAATCTTTTGTAACTCTAGATTAGTATATAAGGGCTTGCACGTCCTTTAGTTAGGGATCTTTGGCAGAAACGAGGCAAACACTCTCTCTTTCACCCCTTTGAAGGAGGATCTTGGATGCTCAGGCTACCTCTTCACCTTTATTGGGTTTATTCTTTCATACTTTCATTGTTATTCATCTAGGTTCACCATGAATATGGTGAACTAAACCTTGTATGTTTGTTGGGGAATCAATGTAATCTCTTGAAGCTCTCATATATGGAATTTGTTGAATACATCTTTGAATTAAGACATATGCTTTCTTTTCATCATTAGTTAGGGTTTTTCCTCTTTGCTCAATGCTTGCATTGTTTAACTCATTCTAATGCATGATTATTGGTTTTGTTGATACGGACACGTACGGGGAAATCTAGATCCGGGGAATTTCTCCCAATATTTTACTGACAACATTATATTGGTTGCCTTAAGCTCCTGCACTCATGAACTAATCATTAGGAATGCTAGGAATTGTATGAACTATTTGATTAGGGAGAAGCCATCTAGAATGGTACATTAGAGAGTGGCATTAACAATGATGATTTGAAAGAGGAATTCCTAAAATATATGAGAGTGGATGAGATGAAATTGACCCCCAACAACATATTCATTCATATATTCCATTGAAAGTGTTTATCTTTTGTCTTTGCCATTGATCAAAATTCATGCATACATGTTTATTTTCTGTCTTGCATTTTAAACTCAAATATTTCGTTTGTAAGTCTTAGTTAATCAAGAAACCACATAACTAAACTAGGCCGTGAGTCCTTTGGGAAGAACGATACTTGGTCTTACCAAGTTTTATTACTTGAACGATTCGGTCATACTTGCCGATTGTGAAACAAGTTTGTGACATCACATTTTGGTGCTTACAAATTTGTCCATCATCCACCAAATTAAGGCATAGCCTTGAAAGCTTAGAGAAGCCATGGTGACTCTCCTTTCATCATCTATTTGGTGGCACTCAAACATTTGTTCAACTTTCATTTCCCATTCTAGGTACTCTTCCACATCATCCTTTCCATGAAAGGAAGGAAGATCAATTTTGGGCTCTCTTGGATGGTGCTCTCTAACTCTATGATGTCTTCTAGGAGGCATTTGGTAGTGGTCATCATTGTGGTGACTACTATATTGCTCAAGCTCACTATGAGAAGATGATGATTCTTCTCTTCTCCTATGGGAAGATCTCTCTTTCTTTTTGTCTTGATTAGTCAAAAGTTGACTAATCATGTCTTTGAGCTCACTAATCTCTCTATCCCTTTGTTCAAATTTTTGCTCAAATTCCTCCCTTAAAGAACTCTCACTATGGGGTTTCAAACTTCCTTGCACACTTGATTGACTCATTCTTGTCAAAGGATAAGGTTTTCACAAAGTTTTCAAAATATTTGACAAGTAATGAGTGAAAAGATTTTCACAAGCTTTCTTTGTTTTTGGTGAAAAATTTCTAAAGAGATTCTAGAGGCAAAAGATGTTTCTAAGTAGCTCCCAGGAATAAGAGGTGAGTCACAAATGGACAAGCCTAGAAACCAAGTTCTTCCTTAGCCAGAGTTTCCTTAGAGTTATCTTTTACCTTAGTTTCTAAGTAGAAATTCTTCAAATTCTTTTCAAATGTTATGAAATGAACCTAAAACCAAAGAAAGGTTGACTAAATGCTATGCAATCCTATATACCACGGAGACTTAAAAAAACAAACAAAAAGATTAAGCAAGAAATTAAAGAAAACAATAAAGATGCAAGAATGTAAATGTTAGACGGCCCTAAGTGAAAGTGCAAGTGACACTTGGAGCCCCTTGACACACTTCCACACTAAGAAAACAAAATTGGACTATTACAATGTTCAATTGTGAACTTGGAATTGCTTCAAGAGCATTTTTCCAAGTCACTTGGCTCAAAAACAGCAAAGAAAAAAAATACAATTTCAAACAGCAAATTCCGTGATATTTGGTGTAAATAAACTTGAAATGAGGCCTAGAAGTAATGTGAGCTTTGTCTTCTTGCTGCTGCAGAAAGCTACTCAAAATGAAGGTGTGAGTTGCTCTTTTTCCAGGTTTGAAATGTTGTTGTAACAGAGTTTTTCAGCTGCTGGACAGTGGTGTTTGGCTGTTGTTGAGTCTTCCTTCTTGCTTGATGCACAAATATATGATCACCAAAATATGATGTCACAAACTTGTTTAACAATCGGCAAGTATGACCGAATCGTTTCAAGTAATAAACTCGGTAAGATCAAGTAATAAACTCGGTAATACCAAGTATCGTTCTCCCAAAGGACTCACGGCCTAGTTTAGTTATGTGATTTGTTGATTAGCTAAGACTTAAGAACGAAATAATTGGATTTTACTATGCAAAAGACGAAAATAAACATGTATGCATGAGGTTGATCAATGGCTAAAACAAAAGACAGTCACTTTCAATGAAATATATTGATGAATATGTTGTTTGGGGTCAATTTCATCTTATCCACTCTCATATATTTTAGGAATTCAACATTCAAGTCATCATTGTTAATGCCACTCTCTAAATTGCCTTTCATTTTACCACAATCAAAAACATTCACAAGCATGCATCATCACAAGGACTTTTCAATGGCTTATAATGTGGCTGGGCTAACAAGAAAATTGGTTTTTCTGGATCACAAAATCCTTGAGTTAAGAGAATCATAATCAACACAATTATTCTTATTTTTCCCAACTTGCCTTTTGCATTTGCATTGAGCTTTGCTTCTTTTTTTTTTCTTTTCTTTTCTTTTCTTTTTCTTTGCATATTCTTACTTTTTAGCTCTTAGCTCAATGCTTTTCCTTTTTCATGTTTTCCCAATAACCCCAAACTTGAACATTTAACAATACCACACAATATCTTCTACTTAACTCAAGGTAAAGATTTTCAATCAAGGGTTTTCAATTTATGTTCAAGGCTAAGGGTTCAAAGGATAGAACACAAAGTGTTCTCTTTTAGTGGGCTAACTTTATGAATTTGGCCAATAGAAAGGGTTCCAACAAACGGCCTTGATCATATGATGCAAAACAAACAATTGATTCAATCATAGAAAACCTGGGCAAAGTCATTCATGCTTTCAAAGTAATAGCATTTAACAATAACAACTCTGGAGCTCAAAACCTCACATATAAGCTCATTCACATTTGACATACACATCCTGCTTAATTTCACAATCACAATCATAATATCCTGCATTTGTTCACAAAGCTTGTGAATCTCCTGTATAAGCATTTAATGTGCACATCATCTCAACATCAATCAATCAATAAGCATCATCAAGCATTACTTATCAAACAATCACAGTTAATAGCAAACCATCATAACAAACCAGGTGTCCAATAGAGTACATCAAACCTTAATCTAAAACCAAAAACAAATAAGTTCAGAAAACTTAAACCAACAAAAGCATAAGCATATGATAGCATTCATCAGTAAATGCTATCTCAGCTCCTCATCAATCTGAGCTGTCCTCTGTATCTTCCTTCTTCTTGGATCTTATAGTCTTGATTCTTTTTGCCCGATGAGGAGGCCATCCCTGCATGAAACATAATTCACAAAACCAAAAGATACATTGTTAAGCATTAGTAAACCACAATGAAGAAATCAACCCCTTCAATGATGCTCTCTCCCAACCCCAAACTTAGATGGAAAACTAGTGAGCAAGTGAGTGGAAGGGAGATTTTCTAAAGAGGGATGAGGGAAAAGATGTGGAAAACCTTGGAGAAGGTATGTGGGAGTGTTTGTGCAGAGAAGAGCCTGAAAGTATGAGCATATGCGCAGCTTAGGGTATAAAAATCCCCTAATGGGCTCGGATCCCGCTGAGGGGAAACTAAAGCCCATCTGCGAGAGTACCGCTCAGCGGTAAGTTGCCGCTCAGCGGCACTTTCGTGATGTGCTCTTCTCCTTCTTTTCTTAACCTACGTGCCTCCTAGACATGCCCCTCACTGGTTCCCTGCAATTCAATGCTTAAAATACTTATGCAAAACCCTATTATGCAACTAAAATGAAACAAACAAAAACAATTAATCAACTGGGTTGCCTCCCAGGTAGCGCTTGTTTAACGTCACGAGCCTGACCCAAAATCCACCAACACCCATCAGTAGGTGTTACAAACTTACCAGCACCCATCAGTAGGTGCAAAATTTTCTCACCAACACCCATCAGTAGGTGTTACAAACTGAGTATCCTTCAGTAGATACTTAACCACCTAGCATCCTTCAGTAGATGCTATATCCAACAAAATATTTACACAATAATGTTCAACAGATTTAAAAATTACAAACCAAAGTAAAATTTAAAAGTTCTAAAATCACTGGGTTGCCTCCCAGCAAGCGCTCTTTTAACGTCATTAGCTTGACCTAGTAAAGTTCAAGTTCCTTCTTCTTTTTCTTCTTTCTACTGAACTTCTTCAGAAATTTGATCAAACCAGGAACCTGTTGCAGTGTCTCAATCATAGGAACTTTAATCTCCAATTTCTTGAAGATTTCCATAAAGCACTTAAATTTCTTTTCCTTCCTATGATTCTTCTTTAGATGAGGATGGGATTTTTCATATGATTCCTTCTTGTTTCCTCTCATCTTCTTTTTCTTATGCTTCCTTTCCCCAAATTTTCTCTTTTTCTTTTCTCTTATTTTTTTCTTCCCTTCTCTTTTTCTTCTCAACTTCTTTATTTTCACACAAATTTTCTCTTCTTCTTTCTCTTCTCTCTCTTTTCTCTCTTCTCTCTCTTCTTTTTCCATCTCAACTTTTTCAACATTTACACTCACTAGCACTTCACATTCTTCCCTGGGGTTAACCTCAGTATTAGCCCCAAAATTTTTATCAGGCCTTTCTTCCAATTGCTTGGTAATCTGACCCATTTGAATCTCCAAGTTCTTAATAGCAGCTTCAGTGCTCTTTTGAGAAGATTCAGTTTTCTGTATGAATTGCTGAAGAGTTTCTTCGAACCTTGTTGATCTTTCATTAATTGTAGACATTTGTTGCCATAAGGTTGGTTGTTGCTGTTGTTGCTTGTGAAATGGCCCTGATTGTCCAGCTTGCCCACTTTGTCCTTGACCAATACTTGGGTGTGGTTTCCACCCTTGATTGAAGTTCCCTTGACAGTATGGAAATTGATTGGCCATGAAGTTAACATCCTCTAAAGCTTCCTCTGGAAAGGCGCATTGACCATTTATATGGTCACCACCACATAATTCACACATTTGTGGTTGAACCTGTGCAACAGTCTTTAACTCTTTTGGCAGTTGTGCAAGTATCTTTGTGAGATTCTCCAATTGTTGAGTTAGTATTTTGTTCTAAGCTAGCAAGGCATCATTGGATTGCAACTGTAGAACTCCTTTTTGTTGAATAGGAGCTCCTGTTTTACTGTTCAGCTCATTATCACTAGTAGCCATATTATCAATGATTTTCGTAGCTTCCTCTGGAGTTTTCCATTTGATGTTTCCTCCTGCTGAGGCGTCAAGCATCATCTTGGTTTGTGGACCAAGACCTCCAAGGAAGGTTAGGACTACTTGCACATCATCAAAGCCATGCGTGGGTGTCTTTCTTAATAGGCTTTTGTATCTGTCCCATGCATGACCTAATGATTCCTCCATTCCTTGCCTGAAAGATGAGATATCTTGCTTTCCTTTGTTGACCTTGGAAGAATTGAGTGCCCATATAGGTAAATTCTTGTTCGAATTGCATCCTGCAAACATTAGGCACAAAACTCTAGAAAATATTTGTTAGCACAAAAAGATAGAGAAGATACAAAGAATGAATGATAAGAAGATAAAAGATAGCAAGATAGAAGATAAAAACATAAAATAGAAAAACAAAATAATAACCGAAAAATAAAAACAAAAAAATAAAATAAAATCAAATAAAATAAAATAAAATCAAATCAAATAAAATAAAATAAAATAAAATCAAATCAAATCAAATCAAATAAAAATAAAATAAAATAAAAACAGAAAAAATAAAAACAGAAATTCAAAATTCAAAGTCAAAGATAATCAATAATCACACAAATTAACCAGTTAAAACACGAGTCCCCGGCAACGACGCCAAAAACTTGATGCACAAATTTATGATCACCAAAATATGATGTCACAAACTTGTTTAACAATCGGCAAGTATGACCGAATCGTTTCAAGTAATAAACTCGGTAAGACCAAGTATCGTTCTCCCAAAGGACTCACGACCTAGTTTAGTTATGTGATTTGTTGATTAGCTAAGACTTAAGAACGAAATAATTGGATTTTACTATGCAAAAGACGAAAATAAACATGTATGCATGAGGTTGATCAATGGCTAAAACAAAAGACAGTCACTTTCAATGAAATATATTGATGAATATGTTGTTGGGGGTCAATTTCATCTTATCCACTCTCATATATTTTAGGAATTCAACATTCAAGTCATCATTGTTAATGCCACTCTCTAAATTACCTTTCAAGAAGGCTTCTCCCTAATTACGAGTTCATACGATTCCTAACATTCCTAATAATTAGTTTATTTAGCGCAGGAGCTTGAGGCAACCAATATACTATTGGGAGAAATTCCCCGAATCTAGACTTCCCCGTACGTTCCCGTATCGACAAAATCAATAATCATGCATTGAATGAGTTAAACAAAGCAAGCCTTGAGCAAAGAGGAAAAACCCTAACTAATGATGAAAGAAAGCGTAAGTCTTAGATTAAGATGCAAGCACAAATTCCATATATGAGAGTTTCAAAAGATTACATTGATTCCCCAACAAACATACAAGGTTTAGTTCACCATATTCATGGTGAACCTAGATGAACAATAATGAAAGAATGAAAGATAAAACCCTAGAAAGGTGAAGAGGTAGCCTGAGCATCCAAGATCCTCCTTCAAAGGGGTGGAAGAGAGAGTGTTTGCTTCGTTTCTGCCAAAGATACAAACCCTAGGAAACCCTAAAGCTTATATACTATTCGTAAATTACAGAAAATTAGGCCCAAGCCCAAAAATAGTGCCGCTCAGCGGTAAACTACCGCTCAGCGGTAAGTGCGTGAGTCGTTTCTTCCCCTCAGCGGCCATTTTGCCCCTCAGCGGTCCTCCCGTGAACTCCTGAGTGCCGCTCAGCGGTAAACTACCGCTGAGCGGCAGTTGCGGCTTCTCCTTTTGCACTTTTTGATGTCTTTTCTGATTCCATCTCTCTCTTTCTTCACTTCTTTCACTAAATTCACCTTAAAACCTGCACAAAAACACTGAAATCAAGCATAAACCTGTCCAGCTCTCTTATTTCTGAAAATATGAAGAAAAGCATAATTTCAAGCTAGTTTCTAAGTGTTAAAGGTTGCTTTTAGTATCAATTTAAGCATGAAAATAACAGTTTTTCAACTGTTATCATTGCTCCACTTTCAATGCTCAAACCACTTCCTAGGAGGCTACCAAAGTAGGAGAAGGATTCTGGTGCTGGATGCCCCAATCAGCTTGTACATACACTCCAAAACTCAGCAAAATCACACCAATCAATTTAAAAAAATTTGCACCAAACTATGTTGTTGTTTGCACCAAACTATGCTGCTGTTTTGAAACTTAGGATGCAAAAAAATAGACACAGCAATTTGGAACAGCACACCAATGAAATGTACACAAAAGGAACTTATCAAAGGCACTAGAATGGATGAATAAACCAAGAAAAACACAAGCACAGTTCATAAATTCTTCCAATACAAATTGTTTGATAATTTTCAAAAGTGTTTGATAAAATGCCTCACTGAGTTTCAGCTTTATTTTTCAAGACTTGTAATCTGGATTGGTTGGTTCTAACAGCTTTTTAACACTTGATTCTTCTTCTTTTGATCATGTATTTTCATTTTTAAACATTGAACCAGCTTTTTCACAATCCAGCAATGTAATTTAAACCAAAATTACCAAAACAGTTTGATGAATCGTTATTTCTTGAATTATATTTAGTTTATTGCACTTAAATAAACCAGGGAATTGTGTTTAATTGTCTGTTATTTCCCTGTTTTCGGAAATAATATTTAGGACGAAAAGGTTTTTGGTTTCTTTATTGGCTGCAAGTAGAGACGTCCAGGGGTGCTTCAAGAAGGGCAGCATCCGTCCAACATTTCATTCAAATGGGATGCACACGTGAAGGCTCATTTTACTTTTGGGCTTGGATGTGCTTCAGAGAAAAGGTGGTGCAACAAGAAATAATTGGGGAGTTGTGTGCTTAATTTATTAGAAGGAAGAGGGGTCATGGTCCACACTTGGAACCACACGTCCAGGAGCTTCCTCTCGGTGCAGCACAAATCCACGTCACGGTCCAGCAAGCACCTCATGTGCTGAATTGGTGCAGCAGCCCACACGGAAGAGAGCACGACCCACAAAGCAAAGAGGTCTTCTCATGTCCAACAGAGCAGCAACATGTGGTGGCAACGTGAAGCAACATCAACACAAGGCCTGCACTCATTCAATTCTTCATTTTCCAGCAGCCTCCACGGCCCAACAGCAGAAGAGGGGATTCACTTCTTCATTCATTAGGGCAGCAACACGTGGAAGGAGGGGGTGGTTTTTATCTTTGATTTTAGGGGGATCATCGAAAATTTTGAATGAAAAGCACGCTCATGTGAGGAAGAGCCGCCACTTACGCTTGCTGCTGGGGCTCCAGTAGTGTTGGGTGTGTATCGGCCTGGAGTTGAAGAGCACGCGGGAGACACACGGCCTGGAACCAACCACCATACTCATTCAGTTTTCTTTTCTCTTAGCTAGGAACGTTTTTGTTTGGTGGAACGTTGTTACAGTGATGGATAAAAACCTTCACTTTCTATGTTGCTGATTACACATGCTTTTTTTTGTTTCTTTGGTTCATGCACTTTTTAATCTGAAGAACGTTCACAGCTGCCACCTTCACTTGTTTTTTTTGGCTTAGCTTGAACGCTGTTACGTTTTTACTTTGCCATTTAAGTTCATTTTGGTTCATGAAATTTTTGGAGTGAAGTTTCGGTCCAGTAATGCTTCATTATTAAACTGTATGGTGGGTTTTATTTTGTAAGAAGATGCGCTGATTCCAGGACCTGTGAGGTATATTCGGTGAATCAATTTCATCTTGGCTGGTGAGTGGGATTTTATTTTCTTTGTGGGAGAGCTGCTGTCACGGCCTGGGCAGAAGAGAGTTGCCACCTTGTCACGGGAAAGGATGGATTCCAACAAGGATTTTCAATTGTTTTTAATCATGGGTTTTCAAGCAGAGAAAGTAGGGTGCACACGGGAATCAGCTTTTGGGGTGTTCATTGTTTTTAGAGATTAGGATGCGTTCTTAACGGTGGAGAGGAAAGCACACAGTTGATTCACTTTTTCTTTGGAGAGCTCCAAGCAAAGGCTGATTTCATTTGGAAGAAATGGTGCTTCAATATTGGGTGTGTGCGGCGAAGTCACGTCTAGAGGTGTTGCACGGAGAATGGATGGGAAGCTATTGCACGGTGCATTCAATTCGGCCTTGAAAGAAGTGTGTGCACGTTAGAGGAGTAGGTGTCACGGCTGGAATGGAGAGGCACGGATCCCATGGTTGTAAAGAGGTCACGTGAAGTGTAGCATTTGAAGACCACCTTTAATTTTTATTTAATGCTTGGAGAATTAATGGGTGCATGGATTTTACAGCTGCTGGAAGTGCTGGAAGGAAGTAGCCTTGCTTTTATTTAACTCTTTCTTGTTTTTAGAGAATGGTTGTAGTGTCACGGCCAAAGAGAACCAGGGGAAGCATTTCACTTAATTTTAATTTTCTTTGAATGGAACACATGGAAGTGTCACGGCCAAAGAGGACTTTCAGAAGCAATTTGCGATTTCAATTTCTATTTTCTTTTATTTCTTTTGCCTTTAAATATTTTATATTATATGTTGAAATGATTTTCTCCTTTTTGTGGTGAATATGTGGGATAGATGACAACATTGTGCATTTAATGTTTTAGTTTAAGCGTGCATTTTTTTCTTACGGTTTGAATTGTGTTTGGATATTTATATGTTGCAGTGTTCAATTTAATGTTTTCATGCACTTTAATGCCTTCAATTTTATTCAGTTGTATTTAATTTTCATTTTAATTTCTTCATTTGCATTCACAAAAACACTTTCAAAACTTACCCCCCACCTTCGTGTGTGATCTGAGACTGAACCGCAAATTGGTCCTTGAGAGACGACCTAGGAGTCACTTCCTAGTAATATACTGCATTAATTTTGCAAACAACTTTTGTGTGAGGTGCGACCCTCTCAACAAAATGGCACCGTTGCTGGGGACCAACGGTTCAGTCTTAGGTCTTTTGTTGTGTTAGTGTCTTTTGTTGTGTTAGTGTCTTTTGTTGTGTTAGTGTTGTGTTGTGTGATGTGTGTTAGGATGTTTAGTTAGTCTTGTTTGGGTTTACTTCTTTTATCGATTTTTGTGTTTTTAGATTTTTATCATTTTTTTTGTATTTTGTGCATTTAGTTGTTGTTTCTGGAAGTTTCAAATTATGTAAATAATGGTTTTCCCCATGTTATGTTTGTATATGTTTGGTTTAATCTTTGTTTGAAGTGGAAGTCCAGGTCTGAGACAGGTTTTGCACTACAATAGAGGAGATGACAGATTCTCAAGACTGGATATATGATCTGATCCAGAGTCTTCCCAAATTCCATGGGTTGGCACATGAAGATCAATACAGGCACCTCAAGGAGTTTTGTTTGGTGTGTTTGTCGATGAGGCCTCCTGGTGTTTCAAAGGAGACAGTGTTGATGAAAATGTTTCCAATGTCCCTTCAAGGTGCAGCAAGAGACTGGTTCCTATACCAGTATCCTTTTGATAGTTGGCAGGAAACACAACAGAGATTCCTCAACAAGTTCTTTCCAGCAGCAAAGGTAGTCAGCATTAGGAGGGAGATCACTGCCATTGAGCAATTTCAAGAAGAAAGCCTGGCAGATTATTGGGAGAGGTTTAACAGGCTCTGCACAGCCTGTCCAAACCACCAAATTCCAGAGCATTTGCTCTTGATTTACTTTTATGAAGGGCTCCTGGACAATGAAAGGATATTAGTGGATGTAGCTGCTGGTGGATCTTTGATGGACAAAACTCCGACAGAGGCAAAGAAGTTGCTCTGCAAGCTGGCGGGTCAAAATCCAAGTGAGGTAGTAAAGGAAAAACCTGAGCAGGTTTACTGTAAACTTGAAATCCCTACTCATGTATCTGAGGTTCAAGTAAATTTTAATGTTTTTGAATTGGTAAAATTTGAACGATTTAAGCCTGTTCTGGATTTTGATATTGATATACATGTGCACACTCATGTTGTGGATTCATTATTCCCTGTAGAGCACATTGACACACCTGATGTTCACTATCCTTGCACTGATCTTGATTTAAATGATAGCCTTGAGGATGCAGCTGATGACTTGGAGATTGGTAAGAAAATTTTCAATGAGCAAAAACAGGTTTATTCTGAACTTGAGATTCCAAACATCTTACCTGATTTGCCTATACATTCAAATGCCTGTGATTTGATGCACACTGATTCTATAGGATTCATGGCTGATACTGATACAGATTTGATTGACCATTCTAAAATTTTTGATTCAGTATCAACCATTGAACCCATTGGTCTAAAGGTTGTTTTGAATGGACATGATTGCCGTGATGAAATTTTGAATGATAATAGCCTTGAACTGACCTTTGATTCTATTGATGATACATATATCAATATTGATTTTGAGGTAGAAACTGTGCAATCTGATAACTCTACAGAGTCATCAGGACTGAACTTTGATCTGACACAGTTCTCTGAGAACTTTGAATGTGATTGTGAATCTGGTTCTTGCCCGATTTGTATTGAAATTGATTATGTGTTACAGATAGATTCTAAGCGTATAACAGATGCTATTAACTGTGAGTTTGATGACCATGCTGCAGAATTAAATGAGAATAAAGGTGCTGACATTAAGGAAATCATGATTAATGAAGGAGAGTGTACTGCTACTTCTTTGACTGAGCCAGAGATCTCCATTCCGGTGTCACACACTAAACAACTGCCAGTGGAAGGAAAGCTACTGATGGAACAGTTTGCTGGGAGAAGAAAGAAGAAACATCTCGTTTTGGATGATATGGCAGTACTGATGAAGTTGTTCCTCCTCAAAACTTGTTTGCTGAATCCTATGGTGGAAGACATCTTCCTGATAGTCCAAAATTGGCAACTGCCACCATGACCAGGGGAGTTTTCTTTTCCCTTCTTCCCCTTTCCCTACTTTTATTGCACTTGTCCATGATCTGTTCACTGTTCTGATTTCTGATCTTATGCTTATGACACATTGAGGACACTGTGTAGTTTAAGTGTGGTCTATTGGGGGAGATTTTTTTTTTTTTTTTTTTTTCTTTGTTAGTTTTTGTTTTCTTTGTTAAATTTTTTCTGTTTTAGGTTGTTTTTGTCGTGTCTTGTATACAGTTTTGCATGATTCTCTTCATTTCTGGACTTTGTTTAAGTTGTAGACTTGTCTTTCACTTCACTTGATTGATACTTATTGGTTTGAAATCCCTTGCTTTTCTTTGCTTGGGAAGATGATTAAGATGTTTGAGAGGTTGAATTGATTGTGACAGAATTACCCTATGTGAGATTTGAGCCACTTTATGTTCTTTCTTGTGTGTGATATGTCTCTTGATTGCTTGCGCATATGCCTTGGCTTGACTCTTGTTGATAATTCTTGATTGATATGCATGTTTGGAAGTGATAAAGGCAGTTTTGTTTTTTAGCCTCTTTAGCCAAATAAGCTTACCTTGTTCTGATTCTTTGAAAACCCTTTTTGAGCCTATACTTTCCTCATTTCTTTGTTTTGAAGCTCATACACTAGCCCTAAGTGAAAAACCATGATCACCTTAACCTTAGGGAATTTTGGAGCTTTGGAAGTGTTTTGGGAACAAGTGTGGTCTCCTTGGGGATTTTGATGAATTGGCTAGTTAGTTCTTCTTCTTGTTTTGTTGTTGTAAATATATGTGTATCTTGTCCTTTACAGTTTTGTTCTGAAAAGAGAGAAAAGAAAAGAGACAGGATGAAAAAAAAAATAAAAAAAAAATGAAAAAAAAATGTGAATAATGGAGTCAAGAAGAGGATTGAATTAGAGATTTTGGGTGTGAGTTGACTGTGTTTACACTTGTTCCCCCATTGCTCCTCTATTTCTTTTGGTTTGTAGCTTCTCATCCATATTATATCCTCCCTTATCCTTGGCCCCATTACAACCATGAAAAGACCTTTTGATTTGAACATGCATATGTTTTGAGTGTTGATATCAGAGGCTTGCCAAGTCTGTTTGTTGCTTGTTTTCTTGAGTGCATTGAGTTGACATTGTTTACCCTAGACACTTGAGAGAAACACTGATAATGCATCTGTGAGGTTCTGTTGCTTTTGATTCACCTCTCAAGCTGATTGATTATTTTGCCATGCCTAGAATTGCTTGGATGATTTCTGTGACTATCTACTTTCTTTGATTCTGTGTTGGATGTTGTCTACTCCTTTTCTTTGTCCAGATTCCATGAGAACTGCGTAATTCTGTTTGTTTCCTTGTGAGTCTTTATTGTCTGTCTGTCGAGTCTGTGTCACCTCCCTGATATTTGAGTAGTTCCTTGGTTTTCGTCTTGGTTTTGCCCAGGAGTGCAAAAGACTAAGTGTGGTCTATTTTGATGAATCGTTATTTCTTGAATTATATTTAGTTTATTGCACTTAAATAAACCAGGGAATTGTGTTTAATTGTCTGTTATTTCCCTGTTTTCCGAATTCTGCTTAATTTGGTCAAAAATTCGTAATTTTGCTAATTTGGGTTTTCTGAGCTGATTAAGTGCATTTGTGGTTGTAGGAAAATTTCGGAAATAATATTTAGGACGAAAAGGTTTTTGGTTTCTTTATTGGCTGCAAGTAGAGACGTCCAGGGGTGCTTCAAGAAGGGCAGCATCCGTCCAACATTTCATTCAAATGGGATGCACACGTGGAGGCTCATTTTACTTTTGGGCTTGGATGTGCTTCAGAGAAAAGGTGGTGCAACAAGAAATAATTGGGGAGCTGTGTGCTTAATTTATTAGAAGGAAGAGGGGTCATGGTCCACACTTGGAACCACAGTCCAGGAGCTTCCTCTCGGTGCAGCACAAATCCACGTCACGGTCCAGCAAGCACCTCATGTGCTGAATTGGTGCAGCAGCCCACACGGAAGAGAGCACGGCCCACAAAGCAAATAGGTCTTCTCATATCCAGCAGAGCAGCAACATGTGGTGGCAACGTGAAGCAACATCAACACAAGGCCTGCACTCATTCAATTCTTCATTTTCCAGCAGCCTCCACGGCCCAACAGCAGAAGAGGGGATTCACTTCTTCATTCATTAGGGCAGCAACACGTGGAAGGAGGGGGGTGGTTTTTATCTTTGATTTTAGGGGGATCATCGAAAATTTTGAATGAAAAGCACGCTCATGTGAGGAAGAGCCGCCACTTACGCTTGCTGCTGGGGCTCCAACAGTGTTGGGTGTGTATCGGCCTGGAGCTGAAGAGCACGCGGGAGACACACGGCCTGGAACCAACCACCATACTCATTCAGTTTTCTTTTCTCTTAGCTAGGAACGTTTTTGTTTGGTGGAACGTTGTTACAGTGATGGATAAAAAGCTTCACTTTCTATGTTGCTGATTACACATGCTTTTTTTTGTTTCTTTGGTTCATGCACTTTTTAATCTGAAGAACGTTCACAGCTGCCACCTTCACTTGTTTTTTTTGGCTTAGCTTGAACGCTGTTACGTTTTTACTTTGCCATTTAAGTTCATTTTGGTTCATGAAATTTTTGGAGTGAAGTTTCGGTCCAGTAATGCTTCATTATTAAACTGTATGGTGGGTTTTATTTTGTAAGAAGATGCGCTGATTCCAGGACCTGTGAGGTACATTCGGTGAATCAATTTCATCTTGGCTGGTGAGTGGGATTTTATTTTCTTTGTGGGAGAGTTGCTGTCACGGCCTGGGCAGAAGAGAGTTGCCACCTTGTCACGGGAAAGGATGGATTCCAGCAAGGATTTTCAATTGTTTTTAATCATGGGTTTTCAAGCAGAGAAAGTAGGGTGCACACGGGAATCAGCTTTTGGGGTGTTCATTGTTTTTAGAGATTAGGATGCGTTCTTAACGGTGGAGAGGAAAGCACACAGTTGATTCACTTTTTCTTTGGAGAGCTCCAAGCAAAGGCTGATTTCATTTGGAAGAAATGGTGCTTCAATATTGGGTGTGTGCGGCGAAGTCACGTCTAGAGGTGTTGCACGGAGAATGGATGGGAAGCTATTGCACGGTGCATTCAATTCGGCCTTGAAAGAAGTGTGTGCACGTTAGAGGAGTAGGTGTCACGGCTGGAATGGAGAGGCACGGATCCCATGGTTGTAAAGAGGTCACGTGAAGTGTAGCATTTGAAGACCACCTTTAATTTTTATTTAATGCTTGGAGAATTAATGGGTGCATGGATTTTACAGCTGCTGGAAGTGCTGGAAGGAAGTAGCCTTGCTTTTATTTAACTCTTTCTTGTTTTTAGAGAATGGTTGTAGTGTCACGGCCAAAGAGAACCAGGGGAAGCATTTCACTTAATTTTAATTTTCTTTGAATGGAACACATGGAAGTGTCACGGCCAAAGAGGACTTTCAGAAGCAATTTGCGATTTCAATTTCTTTTGGTAGATGAATGGGTCACGGTAGAGAAGTTCTATTTTCTTTTATTTCTTTTGCCTTTAAATATTTTATATTATATGTTGAAATGATTTTCTCCTTTTTGTGGTGAATATGTGGGATAGATGACAACATTGTGCATTTAATGTTTTAGTTTAAGCGTGCATTTTTTTCTTACGGTTTGAATTGTGTTTGGATATTTATATGTTGTAGTGTTCAATTTAATGCTTTCATGCACTTTAATGCCTTCAATTTTATTCGGTTGTATTTAATTTTCATTTTAATTTCTTCATTTGCATTCACAAAAACACTTTCAAAACTTACCCCCCACCTTCGTGTGTGATCTGAGACTGAACCGCAAATTGGTCCTTGAGAGACGACCTAGGAGTCACTTCCTAGTAATATACTGCATTAATTTTGCAAACAACTTTTGTGTGAGGTGCGACCCTCTCAACACAGTTGCTGGAAAAAAAATCAAAATCTGCACAAAAAAATATGAACTAAAATGGTGGTTTTGGAACCCAAAATGAGTAGCAGTGTTTCAACAGCTTGGATGAATGTTCAAACAACTTTTATTCATGATATTAATCATGTTTAAACTCTTAAACAACTGAATTAACGCTTACTACTCAAATTCACCGGTCCACTTCCAATTTTAACTCAAAATTGATGGTTTAAGTATCCAATCTGCATATAACTTCAATTTTGACCAAATGAACAGTATTAGCAACTTTTAATCATCCATTTAGACTTGCTCAAGCTTTCCAAAAGCACAGAAACAGCAGGATTCGAAAATCACCCTTGTTATGGCCAAATTATGCAGCAAAAACCATCAATTAACCAACCACCTTTAGTTTTTCATGGATTCAAAAACTGGACAGCAAAGGAAATGACTCTAAGAAGTGTAAAAACACAGATCTAAGCTAGATTTAATGTGCTTAGCATGACCAAACTTAGATTAGACAATTCAAAGAAACTTAGCACGGTGAAAAGCTTGGATTAAAAACTGCAACAGTGGAATGCTATTAATTGTGAGCAACCAAGCTATGCAAATTGCATTTCATTGCTTATAATGGTCTGCTACACTTTTAGCATTATTCAATATCATCAACCAAATTTGTATAAAGCACTAGAATAAAAAAAAATCAACTGGAAAACAGATTCATGATTTAAAAACAGAATTGAAATTTTGCAGCAGAGTTCAACACAGATTTGAAATCAAAATGGATTTCTAGTGCTTTAGCTTGTATCACCAAGGCTAGAACAAATTGTCATTGCCTTTATTGGTTGATATATAGTTTATCTAGCACTTGAACTCAAGCAACACGAATTAAACCAGCAGAAAAGAATACCAAAGCAGTGACAAAAATTAAAACTGCAATATTCACTTGCACATGACCAAGACAACACTGAAATTGAAAATTAAAGCTGGAAATGATTCAAACAAAGAAAATTCACCGTTTAAAATGAAAGGACAACATCAACACAAAAGGAAACTCAAATTGAACTACTGGAAAAGTAATACACAGCAAAACAGAAATGAAAAACAGCACCTCTGGAAACAGAACACACTGATTTGGAAAACTGAAACAGAAATTAGACCACAATTGGAAGCAGAAAATGGAAGAGAAACTTAGCTCTGGTTTGCGTGGACAACCAAGGCTCTAGATACCACTTGATGGAAGCTTAGCCATGCTTAGAATGACCTGGACCTTACAGACAAAGCTTCAAAAAAATCCAGAACAGTATTGGTGCAGCAGATTGAAATCAGCAGTGTGAATGCAGCGAAAATTGAGTGAGATTGTTTGATGGTTGGTGTGTTTGAGTGGAATGAGTATGTGGGGGAACCTCACAGCTCAGAAGGCCTTCCTACAATGGAAGGAAGCTAGAGGAAAGGGAAGAGAAAGTAGAGAGAACAAATGACTCAAGAGCAATAGGGCTGGAAATTAAATTCAGTAGCAATTTACTAAGCTCAAAAGTCCTTTACATGGTGAAAGAGGTCTCTTATTTATAGGGAAATAAGAGCCTCAGATCTGAAATGACATTCAAAATGAAATGACAATTAAACTAAAATGAATGGCGCCAATTTTGGTTTGGGCAGCAGCTCACACAGCTCATGTGAATTCTTGGGCAGCAAGTTTGAAAATGGAAAGCACCAAATTCTGTTTTGGTGGTTTTGGCCAGCAGCACACATGTAAAACACCTTTGTTTGATAGTTTGGGCAGCAAGCTTTTCCCCCAAGTTTTTATATTGGCAGCTGCTTTTTATTAATCCTACAAAGCAAGGAAAAATGTGCTTTTAATTATGGGAAAAAGAATCAATGTAAATTACCTTCCATAAAAGCAAAATGGTAGGTGATCCTTCTTCCTCTTGAATCCTCTTTGCCATGGCTCTAGTAAGAGGTCCAATGTGCGTCTTAGATGGTCTTCCATCAATTAGGGTATACAAAGAAGTAACAGAACCTTCGATATTGCGCCAAAGAGCTTCTATCAAAGGCAAAACTGTGCGAGAGGCACATAAAACTTTCCGTAGAACTCACACGGATCAATTTGTTGAGCCTGGAACGTATTTGCGAGTCCATGTGCACCCAAACTCTTTCATAGGTACACTTAGAGAGTTTGTTGGAATGAATTTACATTTTAGATTATTTTTGGGAATATGTTATTTGACATTTTAAAGCCTTTTTTAGGTGTTATGAGATTGAGTGGAGATCAAGGATCATAGCTGTGGCAGAATCCTATGTAGGTTTGGATAAACCTGTTGGTACATCAGTATGTAATCAATTCCACATTACAAACTCAAAGTTTATTAATTCTCGTATATGTGCACAATACAATGTTTTTGTAATTATTTATGCTTGATGGTGCCGAATACTGTAGTGAGTCAAAAATTGATATTTAGATCAGGCTAGATGATTATCGACTGGTTTTTTTACAAATTTGTTTGTATCAGTCCTCAACTTTCACTGTTTGTTCTAACTTTTTGGTTTTACAGAAGTCTCAGATTCAACATACTACAATCGTAATTGCATTGCGTCTAACATTAAGATTGGCCAGACTAGTTGAATTTGTTGGTGGTAGGACAAGTTGGTATTGGAATTTAGGAGGCTGAAATTTAGAAAATAGATTTTCAAATGTGATTTAAGGTTTGAGGGATAGTTAGTAGAAAAGAACAGAGGTAAAAATATACTAACTTAGACTAACTGAGAGCTAGCTAGGTTTGCCTTGTGTGTTTTCTGTATTGCTTTAACTGTGCTCATGGTCTAAGATTATAGGGAAAGGAAAAAGGACCAATCAATCAGTCACTTCATGTGTTGTCGATGAAGGACTAGTGTGTTGGAGTTGTTGATTTATCAGCTATTTTGAATTTTTCAGTGAATAATGTGTGGTTTGCTTATTGCTTAATGCATGGCCGTGAAATTGGAATTATCTGTGTGCTTCAACATATGCTGCTGAATATATATGTATGATAAGATAGAAAACTTTAATAAATAACTTACAGTTATGAGGTCAGAGAGAATTATTATATTCTAATATAGACTATGGATAATGATCTATTTGTTGTATATTTAAGTTGAAATGGATTTCATTGTTAATTTTGATTAATATATTCTAATGTAGACTGTGGATAATGATCTTGTTTCAAAAATATACAGCAAAGTGTTAGTCCAAAAACTTGTTGGGCTCGATTTCGGCAAGCGTACCGAATCGTTCAAGTAATAAACCGGTAAGACCGGGTATCGTTTTCCCAAGAGACTCGTAATACTAGAGAATTGTGCGATTAATAACTCATCCAGACTCAAGAACATAACATCAATTTAAAAAACAAGTGCAGAAATGTAAATTCATACATAATTACAAGGTTGAACTTTGGTATTGAAGGCACTTGAAAATGGAAAAGACTGGAAATGGTATGAAATGACATTGTTAAGGTTAGTTTTCACCAATGCACTCTTGTGTATGACCAATTTCATCTCCTCTCTATCAATTTACTAAAGTCAATCCACTAAAACACTCTAGCCCTAATCGCTTAGGTGAAAGAGCCTAGGTTTTCATTATCAAACTCCAATCCCTTGGACAATCTAACAAGCAAAACCTGCATTAAAGAGCTAGGATCTAAGACAACATGTGAATCATCTTCCATCCCTAGAATCAATGAACCACAAAGACTCCTATTTCAGTTCTGGGTTTCATCTTACGTCCCCATAATCCATAAAACCCCAAAATCAAGTCATGAACGTCCCCATTACATGCAAGCTTTAAGATCGGAAACAAGAATACTAGCAATTGATAGAAAAAGGCATATATATATATTCAAATCATTCAACAATTACACAAGATTCAAAGGCTACAACTAATCCCAAACAAGATGAATCAGGTTCTCCATTTCCATGGAGAACCCTAAAGCTTACAAACATGGAAGATGGAAGAAGAAGGAGACCCAAAGGAAGAGGAGGAGATGTTCCCACAAGCTCCTCGCGCCCTCCATGAGCTCCAGCCGTGAAATCGCACCTCCAAAGAACCAAAGACCAAAACCCCTTCGCGTTTTAGGGTTAAATAGACTGTAAGACACATCAGCAAAAGTCACACCCGGCGCCCTCTGTCAGTCGCGCCCGGGCGCGAAACTCTCTGGAAAGTCACGCCCGGGCGCCCCAATTCTCACGCCCGGGCGTGAAACTCTCTGGAAAAGCTGAAAGTGGACGAGCGTCCTGAAAGTGGACGAGCGTCCACTTCTCGCTGCCGAGCGTTCATTGAGCGCCTCTCTGGACGAGCGCCTCTTCTCTCGTTGGATGAGCGTCCAGTGCGCATCTCTCAGGACGAGCGTCCTCTTCTGCCTGGCTGGACGAGCGTCCACTTCTGCCTGGCTGGACGAGCGTCCACTTCTGCCTGGCTGGACGAGCGTCCTCTCTTCTGCCTTCTGGACGAGCGTCCGCTCGTGCTTCCACTCTGGACGAGCGATCGTTCTCTCTGGCCTGCGCTGGACGAGCGTCCACTTTTGTGGTCGAGCGTCCTCTCTGTTTCCAGGACGAGCGTCCACTTCTGCTCGCTGGACGAGCCTTCTCTCGTGCGTGCACACTGGACGAACGTCCACTTCTATCTGAGCGAGCGCTTCTGCACGTGCGACGAGCGTTTCTGCGTGCCTTGTGGTTGGTTCATCTCTATACATTCTTGGAGACTCTTCCAAGCTCATTTTTAGCTACAAAATAAGAGATTATTGATGAAAGTACATCAAAGTAGCCACAAACACAATTATTTAGAAAACAAGACAAAAGAAGAGGATTAAACAAGTTATAAGTTAAAAAGGAGTTGATTTTGCTACTAAAATGATGCCTAAATAATGGTAAAATTTAGCATTATCAAATACCCCCAAACTTACAACTTTGCTTGTCCTTAAGCAAAAGTACTTCACCTAGCAAACAATTCAATCACAATGGTCTAGCAACTCAAGCATAGTTTCAATCAAATAAACAAAATCAATCCTGCTTGCTCAACTTATAAATCACATTTAAGAGACAATATAGTCTTAGCAAGCTAAACTTCAATCATGGTGCTAACAGTTCAAAATCACATGATAGATGCAATTGATAGATCAACAAACATGGCAAGTTGTTTTCAATGAGTGCATGGAACCAATCCTCACCAAGGAAAGTGTTTCACTCAAGCACAATGGTGTATAAGGATGTGTGTCTATCTCTCAACTATTACAGTGTTACACAAATCAACTTTGCCTTTTGTTTCAACAATATCAAACACATTAACAAGCAAGTTACATCACAAGGACTTTTTGAAGCTTGTATTGTGGCTGGGCTAAGAAGAAAAATTGGTTTTTCTGGACAACAAAGCACCTTGAGATAAGAGACCAAACAATTTAATTCATGATATAGCATAGTATCTCTTTTTCTCCAAAATTGAATAAACCACTCTCAACTTATTTCCCAACTCTTTTTCATTGAATTCATGTTTTTGTTTTTCTTCTTCTTTCTTCTTTTTCTTTCTTTTTAACTCAACTTATTATTTTTCTCAATGCTCCCCTTTTGATAATAAGAACTCCCCCAAACTTAAACCATGCTCCTCATCCTAACATATATGTTCATCTCAACTAAAGGTAAGGAGGTTAATGAATTTTCAATAGGCTTAAGGTTTCGGGAATGAGAAAGTTTTCTTTTTAAGGTTCAAAGGTTTAGCATTGGCTTTTAGGTTCAAAATGTAGAAGTGGTGGAAGAACAAGATGGCCTTGATCATTTGTAACATGCAAGTAACTAGTTCAAATAGAGAAACTTAGGCAAAATCAACTGTGATTCCAAAGTAATAACATTCATTAATAAATTCTAAGGCACAACATCTCACAGGTTTACTCAGGGTTCCAAAATTTGATAAAAACATCATGCCAAGAATATTGATCACAATTAAAACCAAGCATCTATCTAAACAGATACAAGCAACCACAATCTCTGTTCAACAAGCTCAACCACATAATCTCAATCAGATTTTCAAAACAATTCTCATGGATAAAGAGCAAGCACAAGATATTTGTATTCAATTCAAGCATAACAAACGATTCACTCAAATCACCAGACCAATTGCACAAGAACTATCCACTAGGCAAGTCAAAAAGAAATCCAAATTCAAAAACTGAAAACAAATAAAAACTAGAAATTAAAACTGAAAAACCGATTTAGATGGACTCTTTGCATCTGCAGCAGTGTAGGACACTAGCTTCACTTTCATCTGAAACATCTTCCTCCAACAGTAGCTTATACTCCGCAACTGCTCCACCTCCCCCATCAGTAGGGGCCTGGCCCCCAGGCCATGCTACACGAGCAGCAAAATCTTCAAGTCATATGGTTGCTCAACTCACGCATGCCTCAAAGGATGACCACTGGTAGTTTTAAACTCCTTAATTCCTAAGGAAGATCTTATCCTGTAACAAGAAAGCTCAAAGCAAAATTAGTATCCCATAGTCAACTGAAGAGAAAGGTCCAAAAACAAACTAAAAGAAACGTGCAAAAGAAAGCAAAGAAACAAGACAATGAAAGGCAAAACAAACAAAGATAAAAGCACATCAAAAGGAGTGTGTGAAAGAGTGCAAAAAAATGGGAAACTCATCATAAATCAAGAAAAACAAAAGTGCAGAACCAGTATTGTGGCGCTGGGCGCCCCTGGTGGAGGGTGGCCACAGCTCAGTTCGCGCCCGGGCGCCCCTGGTGCAGGGGGCGCTGGGTGCCACTCGGCCAAATGAGTGCAGGAGGGCCACTGGTGCAGCTCGCGCCGGGCGCCCCTCAGTAGAGGGCGCTTGGGCGCCATATCCGTTTTCTGCATAATGCAGATTTCTACGAAATTGGCCACTCACCATGTGATTTTTGGTTCTAGACCTTCATTCAATGCACTCACACACCAAACAAGCTAAAACTAACCTAATACACTTATACAAATCATAAAAACAACATCACAACTCAAAAATCACAACAATGCAAAACTACACAAACATGCAAAACATAAGTTACTAATGCAAATTGAACACAAACAAACACAAGTAAAAAGGGTAAGAAAACTGGGTTGCCTCCCAAAAGCGCTTGTTTAACGTCATTAGCTTGACGGATTACTCAATGAAGTGCAGATTTTGATGTTGGTGTGCTCCTTCCACCAACTCTTCTTGAACCAATTTCTAGTCACCAAATCAACTCTCAAAGCTTAATTCTCTTCATCTTAGTCCTTCCACTACCTTGACATCTTTAAATACTCAATCCTCTTGATCAACTTGGCTTGCTAGGCTTGAGTTCCTTGTCTCTCCTCAAAGGGTGGTGGTGACTAGTCTTTCTCTTTTCCTTCTCCCTTTCTTCTTCATCTTTCACTTAGCACTTGGAGCATCTTCAAGGGAGGAAGAATTTGGGGCAGCTTGTGATGCTCAACATAGTTGTCTCCTTGTGTCCTATAATTTCTTCAATCTCAGGGTCTTCATGATGCTTTTGAGGCTGTAGTCCTCCTTGTATGAATATCTCCCTGCATACAGTTAGACACAACTAGGCTAAAACCACAAATTAGCCTAAATAAAAGTGAAAATCTATTTACAACAAAAGAGTTAGTTCTATATACAAAATCAAGTCTACATAAATTAGAAACCTCACAAAAGTCTAGTATTGACACGAGTCCCCGACAACAGCGCCAAAAACTTGTTAGTCCAAAAACTTGTTGGGCTCGATTTCGGCAAGCGTACCGAATCGTTCAAGTAATAAACCGGTAAGACCGGGTATCGTTTTCCCAAGAGACTCGTAATACTAGAGAATTGTGCGATTAATAACTCATCCAGACTCAAGAACATAACATCAATTTACAAAACAAGTGCAGAAATGTAAATTCATACATAATTACAAGGTTGGACTTTGGTATTGAAGGCACTTGAAAATGGAAAAGACTGGAAATGGTATGAAATGACATTGTTAAGGTTAGTTTTCACCAATGCACTCTTGTGTATGACCAATTTCATCTCCTCTCTATCAATTTACTAAAGTCAATTGATAACAGTTGAAAAACTGTTATTTTCATGCTTAAAATTGATACTAAAAGCAACCTTTATACTTAGAAACTAGCTTGAAATCATGGTTTTCTTCATATTTTCAGAAATAAGAGAGCTGGACAGGTTTATGCTTGATTTCAGTGTTTTTGTGCAGGTTTTAAGGTGAATTTGGTGAAAGAAGTGAAGAAGGAGAGATATGGAATCAGAAAAGACATCAAAAAGTGCAAAAGGAGAAGCCGAAGTCACCGCTCAGCGATAGTTTACCGCTAAGCGGCACTCAGGAGCTTACAGGAGGATCGCTGAGGGGCAAAATGGCCGCTGAGGGGAAGAACAGTGACATGCACTTACTGCTGAGCGGTATTTTACCGCTGAGCGGCACTTTAATGGGCTTGGACCTAATTTTCTGTAATTTACGAATAATATATAAGCTTTAGGGTTTCCTAGGGTTAGGTATCTTTGGCTGGAACGAAGCAAACACTCTCTCTTCCACCCCTTTGAAGGAGGATCTTGGATGCTGAGGCTTCCTCTTCACCTTTTTAGGGTTTTATCTTTCATTCTTTCATTGTAATTCATCTAGGTTCACCATGAATATGGTGAACTAAACTCTGTATGTTTGTTGGGGAATCAATGTAATCTTTTGAAGCTCTCATATATGGAATCTGTTTTTACATCTTTTAATTAAGACTTATGTTTTCTTTCATCATTAGTTAGGGTTTTTCCTCTTTGCGTAATGCTTGCATTGTTTAACTCATTCGATGCATGATTATTGGTTTTGTCGATACGGGCGCGTACGGGGAAGTCTAGATCTGGGGAATTTCTCCCAATATTATATTGGTTGTCGTTAAGCTCCTGTACTTATGAACTGATCATTAGGAATGCTAGGAATTGTATGAACTCGTGATTAGGGAGAAGCCTTCTTGAAAGGTACTTTAGAGAGTGGCATTAACAATTGATGATTTGAATGTTGAATTCCTAAAATATATGAGAGTGGATAAGATGAAATTGAACCCCAACAACATATTCATACATATATTTCATTGAAAGTGTTTATCTTTTGCTTTTGCCATTGATCAAAACTTCATGCATACATATTTAATTTTCGTCTTTTGCATATAAATCCCAAATATTTCGTCTTTAAGTCTTAGCTAATCAAGAAACCACACAACTAAACTAGGCCGTGAGTCCTTTGGGAAGAACGATACTTGGTCTTACCAAGTTTATTACTTGAACGATTCGGTCACACTTGCCGATTGAAAAACAAGTTTGTGACATCATATTTTTGTGTTCATAAATTTGTCCATCAAGTTTTTGGCGCCGTTGCCGGGGACTCTGGTTTAACTGGTTAATTTGTGTGATTATTGATTATCTTTGACTTATTTTTTTCTTTTTAATTTAAATTTCAAATTTTTTTTATTTTATTTTATTTTATTTTTCTGTTTTCTGTTTTTCTGTTTTCTGTTTTTATTTTCTTAATCTTATATCTTCTCTTATATCTTTTTGAGCTAACCAAATCTTTTCTAGGGTTTTGTGTTCTTGTGTATGCAGGAGGCAATTCGAACTAGGAGCAAGAAAACAACAGAACCTTTGCTTGAAGGATTGGAAGACAATAGACGGAGGAGAAGAATCCGAACATCTAGAGAACTTTTTCCTCCTCCGGAAACTCTGTTACAACCATCACCACAAGGTTCTGTTCATAGCACAGAAAATATGGAGAACAATAATGTTAGAAGAACTCTTGTTGATTATACCAATATAGCTGGACCTAAGCACTTTAACAGCATAGCTAGACCTAGAGTCAATGCAGCCAATATGGAGGTCAAACCAGCACTGATCCAACTGGTGAAAAGCAATCAATGTAATGGGTTATCTCATGAAAGCCCATATGAGCACCTTACTACATTCAATGAAATTTGCAACATAGTCAAAATTAATGGGGTGCCAGACGAAGCAATCAAACTTAGTTTGTTTCCTTTCTCATTGGGAGGCAATGCTAAGCTTTGGTTGAACTCTTTTCCAGAAGGAAGTTTCACAGAGTGGGAAGCAGTGGTAACAAAGTTTTTGAACAAGTACTTTCCACAATCAAAGGTGACAAAAGGCAAGCAAGAGATATCTTCATTTAAGCAGGGCATGGAAGAATCACTGAGGCATGCATGGGATAGATACAAAAGTCTGCTAAAAAACACCCACGCATGGCTTCAAAGAAGAAGAAGTAGTCCTAACTTTCCTTGGAGGTCTTGGTTCACAACTAAGATGATGCTTCATGCCTCAGCAGGAGGAAACATTAAATGGAAAACTCCAGAGGAAGCAACTGAAATTATTGAAAATATGGCTACTAATGACAATGAACTCAACATTGAAAAAGGAGATTTAGTCAGAAGGAGTTGTTACAATCAAATGAGGCTTTGCTTATTCAAAATAAAATTATCTCTCAACAGCTTGAAGAGGTAACTATGAAACTTTCTCAAATACCACAGGAATTACAACAGGTCTCAATGGTTCAAGTGCAACAACAAAAATGGCAAATGCAATTTACTCCAGTTGAGAAAACAACAAAACTTGAAGAGACTTTCCAAAGATTTTTGAAGACAAATGCGTCTTATTGTCATAATGTGGATGTTGCATTTAAAAATATGGAGGTTTATGTTGAGAGAATAGTTGACGAGATGAAACATGATAATTTCAGAAAGGAGTTTAAAACTGTTGTGACCAGAAGTGGTAGAGTGTTAGAGGAGAGACAAAAAGAAAGAGAGGAGAAAGAAAATGAGAGTGAGAGTGAAAAAGAAACATGTGAGTGGAAAGAAAGAGTTGAGAGAGAGAAAAAGAAAAAAGAAGAAGAGGAGAGGAGAAAAAAAAAAGAGAGAGAAGAGAGAGGAGAGACAAAAAGAAAAAGAGTATGAAAAGCCACTTCCTTATCCAAAGAGTTATTCAAGGAAGGAGAAAGAAAAGCAGTTGGAAAGATTCATGGAGTTGTTTAAAAAGCTGGAGATCACTATACCATTCTCTGAAGCATTGCAACAGATGCCAGCATATGCAAAGTTTTTGAAGGAACTCCTTACAAAGAAACACAAATACATTGAGAAGGAGACTATCAATATACAGGGTAACTGCAGTGCAATCATACAGAAACTACCTCCTAAACTTAAAGATCCAGGAAGCTTCACTATTCCATGCACCATAGGAGATGTGAAAGTTGGAAGAGCATTGATTGATTTGGGAGCTAGCATTAATCTAATGCCGCTATCCATGTGCAGAACAATTCAGGGGCTGGAAATTAAACCAACCAGAATGGTTCTTCAATTGGCGGACAGGTCTCTTAAATATCCATATGGAATGGTTGAAGATGTTTTAGTGAAGGTTGACAAATTTGTATTTCCAGTGGATTTTATTGTGATGGAGATGGAAGGAAATAGTGATGTTCCTCTTATTCTTGGGAGACCTTTTATGAAGACTGCTAGAGTTTTGATTGATGTAGAGAATGGTAAGCTTAAATTGAGAGTTGATGATGAAGAAGTCACTTTTAACGTATCTAAAGCCATGACATATCCAAATGATGACAAAGCGTGTTTTCAATTTGATGAACTTGATGAAGTTTGTATGGTGCAAGAAAGGATGGTGCGAAATATTTCTCCATTGGAAAAAACTCTCATTGATGCATGTGAAGATTTAGATGAAGAAGAAGAGAAATTGATTGGTGAATGTCTGATGGACTTGGAAACATTGAAAAAGAGTCCAGAGGAAGATCCAATATTCGAAATAATTGATAAGGAAGAAGCAGTCAAAGCACAGACACCAGAATTAAAAAGATTGCCATCACATCTGAAATATGTTTTTCTAGAAAAAGATGGAACAAAGCCAGTTATCATCAATAACTCTTTATCTCTACAAGAAGAAGAGCAATTGATAGAAATTCTAAGAGCCAACAAAGAAGCAATTGGGTGGTCAATATCAGATCTCAAAGGTATTAGCCCAACTTACTGCATGCACAAAATTTTTATGGAAGAAGATTATAAACCAAGTGCTCAACCACAGAGAAGGTTAAATCCTGTTACGAAGGAGGTGGTCAGAAAAGAAGTGTTAAAACTGCTAGAAGCTGGTATCATCTATCCAATCTCTGACAGTGAATGGGTGAGTCCAGTACAGGTGGTTCCAAAGAAGGGTGGAATGACAGTAATTTATAATGATAAAAATGAACTTATTCCTACTCGGACAGTTACTAGCTGGCGTATGTGCATTGATTACAGGAAGTTGAATAAAGCTACTAGGAAAGATCATTTTCCTCTTCCTTTCATGGATCAGATGTTAGAAAGGTTATCAGGGCAGGCTTTCCATTGTTTTTTAGATGGATATTCTGGATACAATCAAATTGTGGTAGATCCAAAAGACCAGGAGAAGACGGCTTTTACTTGTCCTTTTGGTACCTTTGCATATAGAAAGATGCCTTTTGGATTATGTAATGCTCCAGCTACGTTTCAGAGGTGTATGCAGGCAATTTTTGCAGATCTCTTAGAAAAATGCATTGAAGTATTCATGGATGATTTCTCAGTTTTTGGAAATTCTTTCCAAAGATGTTTGGCTAATTTGAACACTGTCCTCAAAAGATGTGTTCAGACAAATCTTGTTCTGAATTGGGAGAAATGTCATTTCATGGTAACTGAAGGAATTGTATTGGGGCATAAAATCTCTGCTAAAGGAATTGAGGTAGACAAAGCTAAAGTAGAAGTCATTGAGAAACTACCTCCACCAACAAATGTAAAGGGGATTATAAGTTTTCTTGGTCATGCTGGGTTTTATAGAAGATTCATCAAAGATTTCTCAAAAATTGCTAAACCATTGAGTAATCTTTTAATGAAGGATGCTCCTTTTGTGATGAATGAAGACTGTCTGAAAGCTTTCGACATATTGAAGAAGAAGTTAGTGTCAGCTCCAGTAATTGTAGTGCCAGATTGGAATCAAAATTTTGAATTAATGTGTGATGCAAGTGATTATGCAATAGGAGTTGTCCTTGGCCAGCGGAAAGAACAAAAGTTTCATCCAATTTATTATGCTAGCAAGGTTCTGAACGATGCTCAATTGAATTATGCTACCATAGAAAAAGAATTTCTTACTATTGTGTATGCTCTAGAGAAATTTAGACCTTATCTTATTGGGTCTAAGGTGATTGTATATACAGATCATGCAGCTATCAAATATTTGTTGACAAAACCAGATTCTAAGCCACGTCTGATTAGATGGGTACTACTATTGCAAGAATTTGATGTAGAAATCCGTGATAAGAAAGGAAGTGAGAACTTAATTGCTGATCATTTGTCACGGTTAGTTAACAATGAGGTCACTAGCAAGGAGTCTGAAATCTGGGAATCTTTTTCAGATGAATCACTCATGTATATTCAGCAGAGGCCCTGGTTTGCTGATATGGCTAATTTCAAAGCTGCAAGGGTCATGCCGGAAGACTTAACTTGGCAACAAAGAAAGAAATTTCTGCATGATGCCAAGTAGTTTGTTTGGGATGATCCTTATTTGTTCAAAATTGGAGCAGATAATCTTCTGAGGAGATGTGTTACAAATGAAGAAGCAGAAGGAAATCTCTGGCATTGTCATGATTCACCTTATGGAGGACATTTTAATGGAGAAAGAACAGCAGCAAAAGTCCTTCAATCAGGGTTTTATTGACCAACTTTATTTAAAGATGCCCACAATCATGCTAGAAATTGTGATAAATGTCAAAGAGCAGGGACAATCACTAAACGTCATGAGATGCCTTTGCAAGGTATTTTAGAGGTTGAGGTTTTTGATTGTTGGGGTATTGACTTTGTTGGACCTTTCCCTCCATCTTTCAACAATGAATATATTCTGGTAGTAGTAGATTATGTGAGTAAATGGGTGGAAGCATTAGCTTGTCCTAAAAATGATGCTAGCACGGTAATTAAATTCCTGAAGAGGCAGATATTCTCACGCTTTGGCACTCCAAGAGTGTTGATCAGCGATGGAGGATCTCATTTTTGCAATTATCAGCTAGAGAAAGTACTCAAACACTATGGAGTAAAACATAAAGTAGCTGCACCTTATCATCCACAAACCAATGGACAAGCTGAGGTGTCTAATAGGGAGATAAAAAGGATCCTGGAAAAAACAGTGACTTCATCAAGAAAGGATTGGTCTCTCAAATTGGATGATGCTCTTTGGGCTTATAGGACAGCAATGAAGACGTCTATGGGATTGTCACCGTTTCAATTAGTCTATGGGAAAGCATGCCATTTGCCAGTAGAATTGGAGCATAAAGCATTATGGGCTTTGAAATTTTTGAATTTTGATCCTTATGAAACTCAATGTACACGCAGAAGGCAGATTTTGGAGCTTGAAGAAATGCGGTTACATGCATATGATTCATCAAAGGCTTACAAAGACAAGATTAAATTTTATCATGACAGGAAGTTGGTGAATAGAGTTTTCAATTCAGGACAACAGGTATTATTGTTCAATTCAAGATTGAAGATATTTCCTGGGAAGCTGAAGTCAAAATGGTCAGGACCATTTGTGATAAAAGAAGTGCATCCGCATGGAGCAATTGAAATATTTAATCCAGCTGCTAATGATCCACAAAGAAGTTGGGTGGTAAATGGTCAACGTCTTAAACCTTATTTAGGAGGAGAGGTGCAACAATTTTCCACAATGATGTTGTTGGTTGATCCGTGAGAGTTTGGGTCAGGCTCGTGACGTTAAACAAGCGCTTACTGGGAGGCAACCCAGTATTTTGTAAGTATTTTATGTTTTTAGATTAGGATTTGATGTACTCTATTGAACACCTGTTTTGTTATGATGGTTTGCTATTAACTGTGGTTGTGTGATAAGTAATGTTGAATGATGTTTATGATTAATTGATGTTGAGATGATGTGCACATTAAAATGCTTATACAGGTGATTCACAAGCTTTGTGAACAAATGCAGGATATCATGATTGTGATTATGAAATTAAGCAGGATGTGTATGTCAAATGTGAATGAGCTTATATGTGAGGTTTTGAGCTCCAGAGTTGTTATTGTTGAATGTTATTACTTTGAAAGCATGAATGATTTTGCCCAGGTTTTCTATGATTGAATCAATTGCTTGTTTTGCATCATATGATCAAGGCCGTTTGTTGGAAACCTTTTTATTGGCCAAATTTGTAAAATTAGCCCACTAAAAGAGAACACTTTGTGTTCTATCCTTTTGAACCCTTAGCCTTGAACATACACTAAAAACCCTTGATTGAAAATCTTTACCTTGAGTTAAGTAGAAGATCTTGTGTGGTATTGTTAAATGTTCAAGTTTGGGATTGTTGGGAAAACATGAAAAAGGAAAAGCATTGAGCTAAGAATCAAAAAGGAAGTATATGCAAAGAAAAAGAAAAGAAAAGAAAAAGAAGCAAAGCTCAATGCAAAGGCAAAAGAAAGTTGGGAATGAATAAGAATAATTGTGTTGTTATGATTCTCTTAACTAAAGGATTTTGTGATCCAGAAAAACCAATTTTCTTGTTAGCCCAGCCACATTATAAGCCATTGAAAAGTCCTTGTGATGATGCATGCTTGTGAATGTTTTTGATTGTGATAAAATGAAAGGCAAAGTTGATTCATGTGACATTGTGATAGTAGAGTGAATGAGTGATCACCTTTTATACACTTGTGTGTCGAGTGAAATACTTTACCTAGTGAGGAAATATTCCATTAGCACATGAACATCCATGCTTAATTGATTGGTCATTCATGAAAAAGAGCATTTGTTGGGTATTAACTGATTTTGTGAAACACTAAAGCATGTGCACATCTTGATTGAAATCTTGATCATAAGTTTGATTGATGTTTTTACTTATCTTGAAAAGAAGATTTTTGAATGAAGTGAACCATCATATGAATTGGTTGAAGATGGAGTTACATCTTGTTTGCTTGACGACAAGCAAAGTTCTAAGTTTGGGGTTGTGATAACAGTTGAAAAACTGTTATTTTCATGCTTAAAATTGATACTAAAAGCAACCTTTATACTTAGAAACTAGCTTGAAATCATGGTTTTCTTCATATTTTCAGAAATAAGAGAGCTGGACAGGTTTATGCTTGGTTTCAGTGTTTTTGTGCAGGTTTTAAGGTGAATTTGGTGAAAGAAGTGAAGAAGGAGAGATATGGAATCAGAAAAGACATCAAAAAGTGCAAAAGGAGAAGCCGAAGTCACCGCTCAGCGACAGTTTACCGCTGAGCGGCACTCAGGAGCTTACAGGAGGACCGCTGAGGGGCAAAATGGCCGCTGAGGGGAAGAACCGTGACATGCACTTACCGCTGAGCGGCACTTTAATGGGCTTGGACCTAATTTTCTGTAATTTACGAATAATATATAAGCTTTAGGGTTTCCTAGGGTTAGGTATCTTTGGCTGGAACGAAGCAAACACTCTCTCTTCCACCCCTTTGAAGGAGGATCTTGGATGCTGAGGCTTCCTCTTCACCTTTTTAGGGTTTTATCTTTCATTCTTTCATTGTAATTCATCTAGGTTCACCATGAATATGGTGAACTAAACTCTGTATGTTTGTTGGGGAATCAATGTAATCTTTTGAAGCTCTCATATATGGAATCTGTTTTTACATCTTTTAATTAAGACTTATGTTTTCTTTCATCATTAGTTAGGGTTTTTCCTCTTTGCGTAATGCTTGCATTGTTTAACTCATTCGATGCATGATTATTGGTTTTGTCGATACGGGCGCGTACGGGGAAGTCTAGATCTGGGGAATTTCTCCCAATATTATATTGGTTGTCGTTAAGCTCCTGTACTTATGAACTGATCATTAGGAATGCTAGGAATTGTATGAACTCGTGATTAGGGAGAAGCCTTCTTGAAAGGTACTTTAGAGAGTGGCATTAACATTGATGATTTGAATGTTGAATTCCTAAAATATATGAGAGTGGATAAGATGAAATTGAACCCCAACAACATATTCATACATATATTTCATTGAAAGTGTTTATCTTTTGCTTTTGCCATTGATCAAAACTTCATGCATACATATTTAATTTTCGTCTTTTGCATATAAAATCCAAATATTTCGTCTTTAAGTCTTAGCTAATCAAGAAACCACACAACTAAACTAGGCCGTGAGTCCTTTGGGAAGAACGATACTTGGTCTTACCAAGTTTATTACTTGAACGATTCGGTCACACTTGCCGATTGAAAAACAAGTTTGTAACATCATAAAGCTTACAAACATGGAAGATGGAAGAAGAAGGAGACCCAAAGGAAGAGGAGGAGATGTTCCCACAAGCTCCTCGCGCCCTCCATGAGCTCCAGCCGTGAAATCGCACCTCCAAAGAACCAAAGACCAAAACCCCTTCGCGTTTTAGGGTTAAATAGACTGTCAGACACATCCGCAAAAGTCGCGCCCGACGCCCACTGTCAGTCGCGCCCGGGCGCGAAACTCTCTGGAAAGTCACGCCCGGGCGCCCCAATTCTCACGCCCGGGCGTGAAACTCTCTGGAAAAGCTGAAAGTGGACGAGCGTCCACTTCTCGCTGCCGAGCGTTCATTGAGCGCCTCTCTGGACGAGCGCCTCTTCTCTCGCTGGACGAGCGTCCACTGCGCATCTCTCAGGACGAGTGTCCTCTTCTGCCTGGCTGGACGAGCGTCCACTTCTGCCTGGCTGGACGAGCGTCCACTTCTGCTTGGCTGGACGAGCGTCCTCTCTTCTGCCTTCTGGACGAGCGTCCGCTCGTGCTTCCACTCTGGACGAGCGATCGTTCTCTCTGGCCTGCGCTGGACGAGCGTCCACTTCTGTGGTCGAGTATCCTCTCTGTTTCCAGGACGAGCGTCCACTTCTGCTCGCTGGACGAGCCTTCTCTCGTGCGTGCACACTGGACGAACGTCCACTTCTATCTGAGCGAGCGCTTCTGCACGTGTGATGAGAGGGTCGCACCTCCCAACAAAAGTTGTGCATAAAAGAATGCAGTATAGACTAGGAAGTGACTCCTAGGTCGTCTCACAAGGACCAAATGCGATTCGAGACTTAGGTCAAACACGAAGTGGGGGGGGGGGGTTTTGAAAGTGTTTTTGTGATTCGAAAATGATGTAAATTAAGACTGGAAATTAAATACAACCAAACATAATTGAAAACAGTGAAATGAATTAACAAAGCGTGAATACCGAAAGGTTTCTAAACTAAGTGAGGAAATTGGAAATGCAAGAAGATAAATAAACTGAACAGAACAGACAACATGATAACAGTAAATTAAACATTCCTAAAGCCAAAACTAATTTAAATGCATTAGAGAAATAAGAAAAAGGAATCCAAAACTATTAAATGCACTTTGGAATATATGTGTGTAACACGTAGGGGGCAGCTACTGGATGTTTCCTTCTTGTGCCGTGGCATTCCCTTAGCATTTTGGAATTCATTGTGAGCTTTCAATCAACCAAGTGGTGGTCCCCTCCATTGAAGTCTTCAGCATTCCTAGCTTTTTCTATTATGTGGGCCGTTTGCTTTCTTCAAAGATGGTGGGTGCTCTTTCTCCAAGACCAAGCCGTGACACCGTGCAGCTTGCCTCTCTCCCGTGCACTCTTCAAGCCGTGACAGCTACTGCCAAAATGAAGACCGCGTGCTGCCCACTTCTTCCAGGGCCGAGACACACGCTCCTCTCAAAATGAATAGAAAGGACGCTCGTTCACGGAACGAGCACACCATTCCAACCGTCCGCGTGCATTCTCCTCCCGTGCGTTACCTGCTTCCACCTAATCTTATTACATGCTTCCTCCAAATTAAACCTCCACATGTCTCTTCCAGCACACTATACTCCCATCACCTCTTCATTCTCAAAGGATATTGGTGCAGCTATGCAAATGAAATCAACCACCCTAATACTAATTAAAAAAAAAACTGCAAGGTGCTCTCCGCGGGACGTGTTGCCTTTGGATCTCTCATTCAAATCAAAATCCATCACCGTTGCTGCTTCCAAAACCACATTAAATGCACTATACCTCTCCTTCCAGCCATCCCGTGAGCTGCTTCCATCTCATTCTCCTATTAAAATAAAATAACTTTTGCTAAAAGCGTTAAAGGTGCTGCACCAGGGAGCCCCCATCCAGACCGCTTCTTCCTTCTCAATATCCGTATGCTTCTTTTCTTCACCGTGCAGCTTCTTCCAAGCCGTGCCAGCTCCTGGAATCAACCGTGACACCTCCAAGTAATCACCGCTTATGTATAAAGAAAGAAAATTATCTTGCTCTTTTTCTCAGAAAACGAAAATGCTTCTCCCATCATATCATCATCAAGCCATCAACGTGTAGGGATCAAAAGAAGAAAATAACATTCAATCAAAAGTGTTATAACTAGAAGGAAGCATCCTCTCCAATTGAAAAATTAAATTCCAAGTAACAGTAGCTGAAAAACGCTTGCACACCAACGCTAAAAAAATGCCAAACCGAGAGCCCCCCAAGAGACCCGAGACCGAGGGTGTGTACTTGAAAATGTGTGGCGGTGATAACAGTTGAAAAACTGTTATTTTCATGCTTAAAAGTGATACTAAAAGCAACCTTTAGACTTAGAAACTAGCTTGAAATCATGCATTTTGTTTATATTTTCAGAAATAAGAGAGCTGGACAGGTTTATGCTTGATTTGAGTGTTTTTGTGCAGGTTTTGAGGTGAATTTGGTGAAAGAAGTGAAGAATGAGAGAGAGGACATTAGAAAAGACAAGAAAGAGTGCAAAAAGGAGAAGTCGAAGGCACCGCTCAGCGGCAAACTACCGCTGAGCGGCACTCAAGAGGTGGCGTTGGAACCGCTGAGGGGCAAATGGCCGCTGAGGGGAAGAAAGAAGACGCGTAATCACCGCTGAGCGGTAAATGGCGCTGAGCGGCACTTTTCGGGCTTGGGCTTTTGTAATCTTTTGTAACTCTAGATTAGTATATAAGGGCTTGCACGTCCTTTAGTTAGACATCTTTGGCAGAAACGAGGCAAACACTCTCTCTTCCACCCCTTTGAAGGAGGATCTTGGATGCTCAGGCTACCTCTTCACCTTTATTGGGTTTATTCTTTCATACTTTCATTGTTATTCATCTAGGTTCACCATGAATATGGTGAACTAAACCTTGTATGTTTGTTGGGGAATCAATGTAATCTCTTGAAGCTCTCATATATGGATTTGTTGAATACATCTTTGAATTAAGACATATGCTTTCTTTTCATCATTAGTTAGGGTTTTTCCTCTTTGCTCAATGCTTGCATTGTTTAACTCATTCTAATGCATGATTATTGGTTTTGTTGATACGGACACGTACGGGGAAATCTAGATCCGGGGAATTTCTCCCAATATTTTACTGACAATATTATATTGGTTGCCTTAAGCTCCTGCGGTAATGAACTAATCATTAGGAATGCTAGGAATTGTATGAACTATTTGATTAGGGAGAAGCCATCTAGAATGGTACATTAGTGAGTGGCATTAACAATGATGATTTGAATGATGAATTCCTAAAATATATGAGAGTGGATGAGATGAAATTGACCCCCAACAACATATTCATTCATATATTCCATTGAAAGTGTTTATCTTTTGTCTTTGCCATTGATCAATTCATGCATACATGTTTATTTTCTGTCTTTGCATATTAAACTTTGAATATTTCGTTTGTAAGTCCTAGCTAATCAACAAATCACATAACTAAACTAGGCCGTGAGTCCTTTGGGAAGAACGATACTTGGTCTTACCAAGTTTTATTACTTGAACGATTCGGTCATACTTGCCGATTGTGAAACAAGTTTGTGACATCATATTTTGGTGCTTACAAATTTGTCCATCAAGTTTTTGGCGCCGTTGCCGGGGATTCGTGGTTTAACTGGTTAATTTGTGTGATTATTGATTACCTTTGACTTTAATTTTGAATTTCTGTTTTTATTTTTTTATTTTTTTATTTTTTTAGATTTGATTTTTATCTTTTAGGTTAGATTTTATTTTTTTTAGATTAGCTTTTATTTTAATTTCGAATTTTTATTTTATTTTTCTGTTTTCTGTTTTTCTGTTTTCTGTTTTTTTATTTTTAGGTTAGATTTTATTAGATTTTATTTTTATCTTTTAGGTTAGATTTTATTTTTATCTTTTTAGGTTAGATTTTATTTTATTCTTATTCTATCTTTTAGGTTAGGTTAGATTTTATTTTATTTTATCTTTTAGATTAGATTTTATTTTTTAGATTAGGTTTTATTTTATTTGATTCTATCTTCTAAATCTTTTATCTTCTTATATCTTTTCAATCTTTATTTTCTTCTATATCTTTTTGTGCTAACAAATCTTTTCTAGGGTTTTGTTTTCTTGTGCATGCAGAAGGCAATTCGAACTAGAAGTAAGAAAACAACAGAACCACTACTTGAAGGACTAGACGAGAGTAGAAGGAGGAGAAGAATCAGAACGTCCAGAGAACTTTTCCCTTCTCCTGAAACTCTCCTACAATCATCACCACAAGGTTCTGTTCACAGCACAGGGAGTATGGAGAACAATAATAATGCTAGAAGAACTCTTGCAGATTACACTAATCTTGCTGGACCTCAGCACTTCAATAGCATAGCTCGACCTAGAGTCAATGCAGCCAACATGGAGGTCAAACCAGCATTAATTCAACTGGTAAAGAGTAATCAATTTACTGGGTTATCACATGAAAGCCCATATGAGCACCTTACAACATTTAATGAGATCTGCAACACGGTCAAGATCAATGGGGTGCCAGACGAAGCTATCAAACTTAGCTTGTTTCCTTTCTCATTGGGAGGCAATGCTAAGCTTTGGTTGAACTCTTTTCCAGAAGAAAGTTTCACGGAGTGGGAAGTAGTGGTTACAAAGTTTCTAAGCAAATACTTCCCACAATCTAAAGTGACTAAAGGAAAGCAAGAGATATCTTCATTCAAGCAGGGCATGGAGGAATCACTGGGACATGCATGGGACAGGTATAAAAGCTTGTTACGTAAAACTCCTACGCATGGCTTTGAAGATCAAGAAGTAGTCCTAACTTTCCTTGGAGGGCTTGGTTCACAAACCAAGATGATGTTGGATGCCTCAGCTGGAGGCAATATCAAATGGAAGACTCCAGAGGAAGCAACTGAAATCATTGAAAATATGGCTACAAGTGATAATGAGCTGCACAATGAAAGAGGAGCTCCTATGCCACAAAAAGGGGTTCTACAATTACAAACGCATGATGCTCTGCTAGCACAGAATAAAATTCTAACTCAACAGCTAGAGACTCTGACAAAAACTTTGGCTCAATTACCTAAAGAGTTGAAGTCTGCTGCCCAGATACAAACCCAGTTGTGCGAACTATGTGGAGGTGATCACATAAATGGCCAGTGTGCTTTTCCAGTAGAGGCCTTGGAGGATGTTAACTTCATGGCTAATCAGTTTCCATACCGTCAAGGGAATTATAATCAGGGTTGGAAACCACATCCAAGCATTGGCCAAGGACAAGCTGGGCAGGCTAATCAGTTTAATAAGCAGCAGCAGCAACCAACTTTGTGGCAACAATTATCTATGCTTAATGACAGATCAACAAAGTTGGAAGAAACTCTTCAGCAATTCATCCAGAAAACTGAATCTTCTCAAAAGAGCACTGAAGCTGCTATAAAGAATCTGGAGATTCAGATGGGTCAGATCACCAAGCAATTGGAAGAAAGACCCAACAGAAACTTTGGGGCTAATACTGAGGTTAACCCCAGAGAAGAGTGCAAAGTGGTCAAGAGTGTAAATGAAGAGATCATTGAGTTGGAAGAAGATGAAACAGAAGAGAGAAGAGAAGAAGAAAGAAAGGACACTTTTCCTTTTCTAACAAATCAGGAGAAACCAATGAATTTCACAGATTTATTCAAAATGGTTGATAATGAAGCTCCTTGGGAACAAATTCTACAGAAAATAGCAGTTTACACCAAATCAGATGAAGGAACCTCTACAAAAAGAAGACGTAAAGAGGATGAGGAAGAAAAGTGTATAACTGTTAAGAAAGAATCATTCCCACCAAAAGCAGCAGATCCAGGCAGTTTTTCTATTCCTTGCATTATAGGGAAGAAAAAGGTAAAGAAAGCTCTCCTTGATTTAGGCTCAAGTGTTAACTTGATGCCTTATTCTCTATTAGAGCAAATTGGCCATGTTGAAATAAAACCTGTAAAGGTTAATCTTGTAATGGCTGATGGATCTTCAAAGGAGCCATGTGGGATTGCAGAAGACATTGTAGTTTGTGTTGGCAAACTTCAGTTCTTGGCAGACTTTGTGGTGATGAAGATGGAAACTGAGAAAATACCTTTCATACTTGGAAGGCCGTTTATGAAAACGGCTAGGGCTATCATTGATGTGAATGAAGGTATAGTGGTTCTCCAAGACAGAGAGGAGAGAGTGGTGGTGGATGTGTTCAAAGATGAGATACAAGCAAAGGAGGAAGAAGCCAGTTATAAAGCTGCATTTCGAGATGCACCCATAACGAGAGGTAAAAATAAAAATCTTGAGGTTTCTGATAACCATTGTTTGTATTTTCAGGTACCCAAGGTAGAAAAGATTGGAAAAGGAGAAGAAGTTCCTAGAGACTGGAAGAAAATAAGACTCCAACTTGGCACACCTGTAAGACTCAAGAACAAGTTGTGGGTTATAAAAGGCTTTAAAGAGAAGGAGATGATAGAGATAGAGTCTCCATATTCTAGAGAGTCCAAAACAGTCCAAAGGAAGCAGTTGAAAGGTTGGTGGAAGGACTACATCAACTATAAAGAAGGTGGAACGTGAGCTATAACAGGGTCAAGCTAGTGACGTTAAAGAAGCGCTTGCTGGGAGGCAACCCAGTGGATTTACAAACTTTTGATTTGGTTTTGTAATTTATAATTTGTGAACATTATTCTGGACATTATTTTGTTGGATCTAGCATCTACTGAAGGATGCTAGGTGATTAAGTATCTACTGAAGGATACTAAGTTTGTAACACCTACTGATGGGTGTTGGTGAGAAGATTTTGCACCTACTGATGGGTGCTGGTAAGTTTGAAACACCTACTGATGGGTGTTGGTGGATTTTGGGTCAGGCTCGTGACGTTAAACAAGCGCTACCTGGGAGGCAACCCAGTTGATTGATTGTTTTCTGTTTGTCTATTTTAGTTAGGGTTTGCATAAGCATTTTTAACATTGAATTGCAGGGAACCTATGAGGGGTATGCTAGGAAGGCACGTAGGTCAAGAAAAGAAGGAGAAGGGCACATCACGAAAGTGCCGCTGAGCGGCAATTACCGCTGAGCGATACTCTCGCAGATGGGCTTTAGTTCCCCTTAGCGGAACCCGAGCCCATTAGGGTATTTTTAAACCCTAAGCTGCGTAATTTCTCAATCTTTCAAGCTCTTCTCTGCACAAACACTCCCACATACCTTCTCTTAGGTTTTCCACATCTTTTTACTCTTCCCTCTTAAGAAAATTTCTCTTCCACTCACTTGCTCACTAGTTTTCCATCTAAGTTTGGGGTTGGGAGAGAGCATCATTGAAGGGGCTGATTTCTTCATTATGATTTACTAATGCTTAACAATGTATCTTTTGGTTTTGTGAATTATGTTTGATGCAGGGATGGCCTCCTCATCGGGCAAAAAGAATCAAGACTATAAGATCCAAGAAGAAGGAGGATACAGAGGACAGCTCAGATTGAGGAGGAGTTGAGATAGCATTTACTGATGAATGCTATCATAACTAGAGCAGGACTTATGCTTTGTGGTTTAAGTTTTCTGAACTTATTTGTTTTTGTTTTTAGATTAGGGTGATGTACTCTATTGAACACCTGGTTTGTTATGATGGTTTGCTATTAACTGTGATTGTGTGATAAGTAATGCTTGATGATGCTTATTGATTGATTGATGTTGAGATGATGTGCACATTAAAATGCTTATACAGGTGATTCACAAGCTTTGTGAACAAATGCATAATATCATGATTGTGATTGTGAAATTAAGCAGGATGTGCATGTCAAATGTGAATGAGCTTATATGTGAGGTTTTGAGCTCCAGAGTTGTTATTGTTGAATGCTATTACTTTGAAAGCATGAATGACTTTGCCCAGGTTTTCTATGATTGAATCAATTGCTTGTTTTACATCATATGATCAAAGGCCGTGTTTTTGAAACCCTTTTTATTGGCCAAATTCATAAAGTTAGCCTTCTAAAAGAGAACACGTTGTGTTCTATCCTTTGAACCCTTAGCCTTAAATATACACTGAACACCATTGATTGAAAATCTTTACCTTGAGTTAAGTAGAAGATTTTGTGTGGTATTGTTAAATGTTCAAGTTTGGGGTTATTGGGGAAACATGAAAAAGGAAAAAGCATTGAGCTAACAGCTAAAAAGTAAGAATATGCAAAGAAAAGAAAAGAAAAAGAAGCAAAGCTCAATGCAAATGCAAAAGCAAAGGCAAAAGAAAGTTGGGAATGAATAAGAAGATTGTGTTGTTATGATTCTCTTAACTCAAGGATTTTGTGATCCAGAAAAACCAATTTTCTTGTTAGCCCAGCCACATTATAAGCCATTGAAAAGTCCTTGTGATGATGCATGCTTGTGAATGTATTTGATTGTGGTTAAATGAAAGGCAAAGTTGATTCATGTGACATTGTGATAGTGGAGTGAATGAGTGAAACACTTTACCTCTTATACACTTGTGTGTTGAGTGAAACACTTTACCTAGTGAGGAAATATTCCATAAGCACATGAACATCCATGCTTAATTGATTGATCATTCATGAAAAATAGCATTTGTTGGAACTTAAATGACTTTGTGAACACTAAAGCATGTGCACATCTTGAATTAACTCTTGGTCATAAGTTTGAGTGAAGTTATTACTTATCTTGAAAATAGGATTTTGAATGAGTGAACCATCATATGAATTGGTTGGAGATGGAGTTACATTTTGTTTGCTTGAGGACAAGCAAAGTTCTAAGTTTGGGGTTGTGATAACAGTTGAAAAACTGTTATTTTCATGCTTAAAAGTGATACTAAAAGCAACCTTTAGACTTAGAAACTAGCTTGAAATCATGCATTTTGTTTATATTTTCAGAAATAAGAGAGCTGGACAGGTTTATGCTTGATTTGAGTGTTTTTGTGCAGGTTTTGAGGTGAATTTGGTGAAAGAAGTGAAGAATGAGAGAGAGGACATTAGAAAAGACAAGAAAGAGTGCAAAAAGGAGAAGTCGAAGGCACCGCTCAGCGGCAAACTACCGCTGAGCGGCACTCAAGAGGTGGCGTTGGAACCGCTGAGGGGCAAATGGCCGCTGAGGGGAAGAAAGAAGACGCGTAATCACCGCTGAGCGGTAAATGGCGCTGAGCGGCACTTTTCGGGCTTGGGCTTTTGTAATCTTTTGTAACTCTAGATTAGTATATAAGGGCTTGCACGTCCTTTAGTTAGACATCTTTGGCAGAAACGAGGCAAACACTCTCTCTTCCACCCCTTTGAAGGAGGATCTTGGATGCTCAGGCTACCTCTTCACCTTTATTGGGTTTATTCTTTCATACTTTCATTGTTATTCATCTAGGTTCACCATGAATATGGTGAACTAAACCTTGTATGTTTGTTGGGGAATCAATGTAATCTCTTGAAGCTCTCATATATGGATTTGTTGAATACATCTTTGAATTAAGACATATGCTTTCTTTTCATCATTAGTTAGGGTTTTTCCTCTTTGCTCAATGCTTGCATTGTTTAACTCATTCTAATGCATGATTATTGGTTTTGTTGATACGGACACGTACGGGGAAATCTAGATCCGGGGAATTTCTCCCAATATTTTACTGACAATATTATATTGGTTGCCTTAAGCTCCTGCGGTAATGAACTAATCATTAGGAATGCTAGGAATTGTATGAACTATTTGATTAGGGAGAAGCCATCTAGAATGGTACATTAGTGAGTGGCATTAACAATGATGATTTGAATGATGAATTCCTAAAATATATGAGAGTGGATGAGATGAAATTGACCCCCAACAACATATTCATTCATATATTCCATTGAAAGTGTTTATCTTTTGTCTTTGCCATTGATCAATTCATGCATACATGTTTATTTTCTGTCTTTGCATATTAAACTTTGAATATTTCGTTTGTAAGTCCTAGCTAATCAACAAATCACATAACTAAACTAGGCCGTGAGTCCTTTGGGAAGAACGATACTTGGTCTTACCAAGTTTTATTACTTGAACGATTCGGTCATACTTGCCGATTGTGAAACAAGTTTGTGACATCATATTTTGGTGCTTACAAATTTGTCCATCAGGCGGCTGGCTCTTCTAAGGGCCGTGTGTCCTTTGTTTTAGGGTAGGGTCCACACAAATAAAATCCTAGGGTGCCAAGTCATTAATTTCTAATTTTGGGTCTAATCTAATTTACCAAAAATTGACCCAAAATATAAAAGTTGATACAAAAAAAAATTCTAAACTACTGAATTACATTTTAATTAATTCAACAATGTCTGTCTGGAGAGTCTTCAATTTATTTGGCACTCTTCCTGATGTCCCAAAATGTATTTCCGAAATTTTCCTGCACTTCAAAATTACACTTAATTAGCTCAGAAAACCCAAATTAGCACAATTACAAATTTCCGACCAAATTAAGCAAAATTCGGAAAACGAGGAAATAACAAACAATTAAACACAATTCCCTGGTTTATTTAAGTGCAATAAACTAAATATAATTCAAGAATTAACGACTCATCAACGTGCGACGAGCGTTTCTGCGTGCCTTGTGGTTGGTTCATCTCTATACATTCTTGGAGACTCTTCCAAGCTCATTTTTAGCTACAAAATAAGAGATTATTGATGAAAGTACATCAAAGTAGCCACAAACACAATTATTTAGAAAACAAGACAAAAGAAGAGGATTAAACAAGTTATAAGTTAGAAAGGAGTTGATTTTGCTACTAAAATGATGCTTAAATAATGGTAAAATTTAGCATTATCACAAAGCTTGAGCTACTCCAAAATTGTTATTGGTTTTACTGAGAGAAGGGAATTTGACAAGATTCTAATATACTCTAAGCAGGTAGAGGCTTGTTTATTAATCAAATTGTACTGATTTTTTCTCATCAGATTATTTGGTGCTTCTTTTGTTAATTTCTTTGATACTGTTCTTTAATTGGTCGCTTTTTTGTGGTTGATAATTCTGTTACTTTTGGGCTACAGGTTGGCTGAATACCTGACTATCTCTTTCTTTTGCAAACAATTCTCCAGACAAATCCTCAGGTACGAGAGTGCCCCTAAATTTGTCATCCTCCAAAAATTTCTAATAATAATATTGTTATTCATCCTCCCCTGAAATGGATTTTTCTCATCAGATTGTGGATAATGTTGTTGCTTTATTATTTTTATTTATAATAATGTCTGTCTAATAATAAATTAAGTTAAGCATTAAAATTTTATGTTATGTTTTTATTTTTACTTTATTAAATTTTGTATCTGAACTCACGACTTTAAATTTTTCTAGCGTCAATTAATTATCTTAAAAAATTCTACAAAAGTATTTTAATATGAAAATAGTTTACTATAATTTAAACTTCACTCCCCATATTTTAAATTTGAAGAGTATTTTTATTATCCAAGACTTTGTTTCGCATTTGATATCTGGACCGTCAATATGATTATTTGGATTCTACATTATACATTATAATAATCAACTATAAAAGCAATTCCCCAGACAAATCCTCAACTATAAGAGCGATGGATCAGTTTTGTAACTTATCCACCCCCTGAAAACGTAGCAGTAGTTTTGAGTAACTTATGTTGATCAATTTTTTTTAGGATGTCTACCCAAGATACATTTTCTCCTATAGGAGATGACCAAGAAGGACAATTTATAGAACCTAATGTAGGAGACTCAAATCAAAATGATGTTCCTGTAGATTCAAATCAAACTGAAAGTTAAACTTCTATTGTTAACTCAAGAAGATTATTGTCAGATGTTTGGAATAACTTTAAGAAACAAAAGATAGATGGGAAATGGAGAGCAATGTGCAATTATTGTTCCAAAAGTCTTTTAGGTGAGGCAAAACAAGGTACGTCACATTTGAGAAACCATTTCAAGAGTTGCAAGCTTCGAACAACACGGGACATCTGACAATCATTTTTAAAAACACATAAAGAAGGTAGTGAAACCGTAGTTGTTTGCAATTATGTGTTTAATCAACAAATAGCTAGAGATGCACTCCGTAAGATGATAATTCTACATGAGTATCCAATGTCAATGGTTGATCACATAAGCTTTAAAGAATTTTGTGCTATTGTACAACCTCTATTTAAAGTGGTTTCTCGAAACACCTTAAAAAAGGATATTATGAAGGATTACATTGCCGAAAAAGAGAAATTGAAATTATTGTTGTCAAGGATTCAAAGTCGAGTTGCAATTACAACTGATATGTGGACTGCTAGTAATAAAAATAGAGGCTACATGACTATAACAACTCACTTTGTTGATCATTTGAGGAGGCTACAAAGTCGACTTGTGAGGTAATAACACTATACTATATTTTAAGTGTATTTTTTAGATTAACATTGTTCTTTTTCACTAAATTAATAAAATATGACTTTCAATTTTAGGTTTATGTATGTGCCTGCTCCTCATACTAGTCAAGTTCTTGCTGAATTGTTGGTTGAATGTTTAATGGATTGGAATCTAGATAGAAAAGTTTCTACTTTGACAGTTGATAATTGCACTACAAATGATGTTATGATTGATCGCATTTTAGACAAGATTTCACCTAGGTCTCTTATTTTGGGTGGTCAATTGTTTCACATGCGATGTTGTGCACATATATTGAATTTGATTGTGAAGGATGGTTTGTCCATAATTGTTAATGTCATTGAAAAGGTCAGAGAAAGTGCTAATTTTTGGACAGCTACACCTAAAAGAGAAGAGAAATTTATAGAGACATGTGCTCAATTAAATATTCCATTCAGAAGAAAATTAGTTGTTGATTGCAGAACTAGGTGGAATTCTACATTTTTAATGCTTCAAGTAGCCATACAATACAAAGATGTATTTGATCGTTTATCACAACGAGATAGTCAATATAGAGTTTTGCCTAACATGCATGATTGGCAAATGGCAAATGAAATTTGCCAAAAGTTGGAAATATTTTATGATGTGAAACTCTTGTTTTCTGATACCTCTTATCCAACTACCAACATTTTCTTTCCAAAGGTATGTGAAATTAAGTTTGCTTGATGGAATGACTTAACTCTCCCAATTCTATTATTCACCAAATGACTGCATCTATGGTTTTAAAGTTTAACAAGTATTGGAGTGTGATCAGAGGAGTGATGGCTATAGGTATTGTATTAGATCCCAGGTACAAAATGAATTGATTAGTAGTAGGCTTTCTTCACCGAGACATCGGGTTTCAGGTAAATTAGAAAGTGACATTAACATTAATGAAGAAGATGAATTCATATATGCATGAGAGTACATTAGGTGAAATCTAAACCCACCAATAGTATCATGAACTTCATCCATTCATTCTTGTGTTTAGCCTCAATTGATCAAATTGCATTCATGTTTATTTTATTGAATTTGCATTCAAAAACCCCAAAATATGTTCTTTAAAGTCTTAATTAGTTGAGTAATCACATAACTGTTTAGTGTCGTTTGTCTCTTTGGAAACGATACTTGGTCTTACCATTTATTATTACTTGATAGGATTTGGTACACTTGCCGAGGTCTTAACAAGTTTTTGACTCCATTTTCGAGGATTAAAAATTTGTTTATCAATGCACTGTTCATTTGGTCAAATTTGAGCTGATATGCAAAATCACTTCCTAAACCATCCATTTTGTCTCATTTTGGAAGTGCACTAGTGAATTTCTGTTGCAGTGTGTTCCTTTGCTGTTTAAGTGTTTGTACACATCCAATTTGATAATATAAATTTGCTTGAAGTCTCAATTGAGCCTTGGAAACACTGTCACTTATTTTTTCCAGTAAAAGCACCATTCTCCAACTCATTTTCTAGTGTAGTTTTCATTTTCAAGTTCTATTTGATTTTGTCCATTTTTTAAATTTCAATTCTGGGTTGGCAAAAGTTGGCATCTATGGTTTTAATGTTTAACAAGTATTGGAGTGTGATCAGAGGAGTGATGGCTATAGGTATTGTCTTAGATCCCAGGTACAAAATTGATTTGTTTGATTATTTTTTCCCTCAGATATATGGCAATGAATCTGATTGTGAAATTGAAAAGGTGAAGATTCTTTTTAAGGACTTGGTAAGAGAATATGAAATGTGCATGAAAGGTAAGAAGTCAGTTTCTTCAGGTCAAAATTCGAACATAAATGTAGGCCAAATTGTTGATGGAAGAAAAGATGCTTTGAGGAGAGATTTTGCAAAACATCAGATTGCAAAGAAAAATGAACCAACAAATTATAAGTTAAAACTCGATTATTACTTGGAGGAAGCGACACTACCGGATTCAGATGAAGGATTTGACATTTTAATTTGGTGGAAAACTAATGGATTAAAATATCCAATCTTATAAATGATTGCAAGAGATTTTCTAGCCATTCCTATCTTAACAGTTGCTTCTGAGTCTTCTTTTAGTACCGATGGTCGATTTCTTACTCCACATCGGAGTAGATTACACCCTGACACTTTAGAGGCATTGATGTGTGTTCAAGATTGGCTATGGAGTGACATACAAGGTAATTAAATGAACAATTCAAATTACATATTTATATTCATTCAAATGATTGGCTATGACAAAGGACTTTCTTTTCCTTTTTCAGGTTCTTCAAAATTGAAAGTGGATAACATGAAGCTTAATACAATACTAGAGGAGATAATTGATGATGATGTTAGTAGTTTTGTTTATAATATTGTAATCTAATTTTATTAATAGTGTCACTTTGTTATTGATTAATGACTTTATTTGTATTTATTTGTTTCAGGAATTAAGCGGTCAAAATGAAGATGTGGGAGAACAAACATAAATCTTGAAGTGTTATTTTTAGAACAATTATTTGAATTTAAGTTTTAATTTGTACTAATTTGAATTACTTTGAATTATTTTTACTGTTAATTTGTATTAATTTGAATTTAAGTTTTAACTTTGATTTACTTATCCATTGACTTTTCTTGGATATATTTTAAATATTATTTGCATTTTTTTTGCAATTTAATTTGAATTTTTTCATTAAAAAACTTATAAAATAATTTTTTTAAAATATTTGTAGGTTGAAAACGGGTATCCAACGGGTACCCGCGGGTTGAAAAAAATATGCGGATTTTTTTAAGGCGGGTATCCAACGGGTAGCGGGTACAATTTTACGCAGCGGGTCGGGTTGCGGGTAGGCACTATCCGTGCCCGACCCGACCCGTTGCCATCTCTAAAAGACACAAAAGAGTGACCCGCATACCGAAACAAAAAGACACCCTAGAAAATAAATAGATTTACACAATCCTCAATGACTCCTAGTGTTGAGATTGTTGATAGGGGGAACACTGGTTTAACTGAACCCATAATCTTAGTGATAACATATGTTTTTCATGATGAAAAAACATAATTAATAATAACACATGTGTGTACTGTGTTATACATATCATATACTTATGTTGACTTTGTTATATCTGTAAAAGCATATATGTGAACGTTATTGTGTTGATTATAGCATACCATTGTGTTTAATATCTGATTTTATCTGTGGATGCATAGCATATGTTTTCGGAAATGAAAAACCACAAGCACTATGGTTGAACTTGAAAGTGTGGCAAAACAATAGTTTTAAGTCGATTACATTATTGGTGAAATCGATTAAAACTCGTATGTTTGCAAAAATACTTTTCAAGTGTGTTGTGAGATATTTTGAGAAGAAAAGTTTTTAAAATTGTGCTAAGTGTTTCTACTTAATCGATTTCATGAAACTTGTATTCGACTAAGTTTGTTATTAATTTGAAAATTGATTAAATGCTTGACATAACGGTCACAACGATCATATTTTTAAATATGTTGACCAAACATTTATTGTGAATCGATTATATTAAATGTGCATTCAATTAATGCATTTGACTGCTATCATTCTATTACAACTGTCAAATGTATTCGACTAAATTAATATTCAAATCGATTAAAAAGCGTCTGAATTTCTTTACACTATATATAGACGCATGATTTGAATTCTGAAAAAGGAATAACGATTTTACACTTTCATATCTTTCAGAAAACGCTGTGATATCTTATAGAGAAAAGAAAAGCTCCAAGAACCAAAGATCTACTATGGTGATTTACAGTCTTGAAGGTTTCTTGAGCAGCAAGGTTTACTATGTTTGAACGTCTGATCTCTCTGCACAACAAGGTGTATTTTGCTTGATCAGGAACTCTGCAATCGTGAATTGACTAGTATTTCCTGTGGTGATTATAGGGAAAAGAACTGTGTTCTTGACTTTGAGAGTGTCTCAAAGGGTTTGACAGTAGAAGAGGGTGTTCTTGCTGCGTGTCTTGTTTGTTGTATTGCCTATATTAGATTAGTGGGTTAGAGAGGTGTTTTACATTTTTACATGAGCTCGCTGTAAAAACCTTGGTGTAAAAACCTAGATCTTTATAGTGCATTTGCTTCTTGTGGTTGGAAGGACACTGGATGTAGGCAAGTTGGCCGAACCAGTATAAAAACCAGTGTTTGATTTCTCTGATCCCTACACTCTTTATTACAGTCGATTAACCTGTTTCTGTATTCGATTAAGTGAACTGCTGCATTACATACCATTTTACTTGCGATTCAAGAAAAGTCTAAAGACATCCTATTTTGCGAAAAAGTTTTTGAAAGCAATCACTTTTTTACGTAACACTAATTCACTCCCCCCCTCTTGGTGTGAGAAACAAAGCACTCTTTTTTTAACAATTGGCACCAGAGTTGGTTTTCATAAGATATTTAAAAAAAAATCGATTAAGATTTTTGTCTAATCGATTCGATCCCGAAAAATGGCTTTTATTTCTCAAACTTTTGGTGAAGGTGCACCAACAAATAGACCACCTCTATTTGCTGCTGAAAACTATGCATATTGGAAAATTAGGATGCAAATTTTTCTTTAATCCGTGGACAAAGGTGTATGGGATGCTACACTCAATGGTCCATTTGAACCCACTCACGTTGTTAATGGAAAAACTGTTTTGAAATTTTTTTTTGAGTGGACTCAAGATGAGAACCGGAGAGCATAGTATGATGTGAAAGCTAGAAATGTGATTGCCTCTACTTTAACAATGAATGAATTTTTCAGGGTCTCTCAATGCAAAACATCAAAAGAAATGTGGGAGGGCCTTGAAGTTACACATGAAGGAACAAATGAGGTGAAGCATGCCAGAAAGATTTCCTTGATACAGGAATATGAGATGTTCCAAATGAAGAGCAGGGAGGCCATTATGATGTGCAGAAGAGGTTTACACATATTGTCAACCATCTAATGGCTCTCGGGAAGTCTTTTGAGAAAGAAGAGATTAACATCAAAATCCTGAAGAGTTTAAACAAAAGCTGTCAGCCAAAGGTAACTGTTATTTCAGAATCTAAAGAATTAACTAACATGATGTCGCAACCGGATCGCGACGGGACGACGAGCCGAAAAACAAACGGGTTTAAGAAAATATTTTGGGACTCGCCACCATAATTTATTATGGAAAAACTATGGAAAACCGTAAAAGAAAAGTATGGTCTACAAAAACTAGATTTTAGGTTCGGGAATCGGTTACGTGTAAGGAAGGTGTTAGCACCGTACTGCGCCTGTCCAAAGGCAGAACCTTTAATTAAATGTATAAAGTTGACGTGGTTTTTCAAAATATTTAATTTTCCCTAAAAATAATTATAATAAAAAGAAACTATTAAGAAACAAAAAATATTTTTGGATTGACCTTGCTCCTAAGTATATCCATTTATGATGGACAGTCAGGGATCGCGTTGTTCTTTATCTAGAAAAAGGTTTATGAGTTTGTTTGAAAATTATTATGGATTATTTTGGATTTTTGAAAAGTGAACTCGATTAGGATTGACATCGTTTTTTTTTATTTTGAAGAAATTCTTTTATTTGAAAATGGTGGGAAAAAGAAGATGAAACCGGCCATAAGCCGACGAGTACTTATAAAATTTATTTTATGACTTATTATTATTCCTTTTATAGGAAAATACGTGATAAGATATATTTTTTTATTTTATTTTGAAGTTGTTTATTTATTATTTATAAATAAATATCACATGATGCGGGAGATATAACCAATACCAAAAGAAACGAGAGAATATATTCTTTTTTATGAAAAACATTATTGGTGTGTAGTAAAAAAAATAATACCTTTAGAAAGACCTTCAACGAAAAGAGAAAAAGAAGGGTATAGAGATGACATACCTTTTTCAGTTTTCAATACTCCGCTAGTTCTTCCTTGATGGTTTCTGTTGGCAGAGTCCCTTTATCGTGAGAACTAACTTTTCTCTATACTCTCCTGTACTCTTTTTATCTCTATTATTTTAGAGTGTCTCTCTCCATCTTTTTTTCTGTCCCTTCTTTCATGACAGTGTGCGTATTTATATACACACATTGAAATATTATGCTAATCTTGCCCTTAATTGTGAATTAATTGACAATGAACAAAATAGGGAAAGAAAATGTGTTGGTTCCAAGAAAAAGAAATCAAATAATATTCAAGACATTGATTATAATTATTGTCAGAAAATTTCTCCATTTTTAAAATCATATTTTCCTCTTTAAAATCAACTGTACAAATTATATTAATATACTATTTTAATTATTTCTTATAATTACTGGCATAATATTGATTCAAATTATTACCATATCAAAATAATATTTCAAAAATATTTTCTAGTGATGTGTCCTGCATTAAGGAAATTTATTTTATTATTTTCCTTTTTCCTTTTTTCTTTACCCACCATTAATTATTATTCTCTTATTCTTTATTTTTAATTATTTACTTACTGGGACGAAATTGGGTGTTGACACATGAATATGGCAACCCTTTTTGGCAAGCTTAGGGAACATGAGTTAGAACTTAGAAGGTTGCAAGAGGAAGAAGAAATTGAGGAAAAGAAATTGATTTCCCTCAAAGCCACGAGCAACAAATCCTCCAAGAAGGCTGAATCTGAAGCTGAATTAGATGCAGTAGTACTAGGAAAGGAAAACATGAATATGATGGTGAGAAAATTTAATAGATTCATGAAGAATAGAAATTCTCCAACTGATAATTAGGTTTTTCAAGAGGAAGAAAAAAGAGCTTAAGAAGTAACATAGTGTAATGCTATGAATGCGGAAAGGATGGCCACATATGGCCTGACTGTCCAGACTTGAAGAATAGGCACAAGAATAACACCAAGCATCCTCAGGACAATAAGAGCAAGCAAAGAAAAGCTTATATATCCTGGGAAAACACTGATGGGGATTCTTCAAGTGATGATGATTGTAGTGTTGAAGAGGAGTCAAATTTATGTTTCGTGGCAGGCTCTACACACTCTGATGATGACAGTGATAGTGATTTTGAGAATAAACCTATCGAAGTGATGTATCACATGCTACTGGATGCTTTTCAGGCGCTTAAGCCTCAAAAAAGGGGTGCTCAAGCTTCGTGCTTCTGACGCTCAAGGGCCCAAAAAGGGGTGCTCGGGTAGTGAGCGACATTCTTTTGCGCTTAAGCCCAAAAGGGAACCCAAGCTTCGTGCTTCTGACGCTTAAGAGCCCAAAAGGGGCGCCCGGGCGGTGAGCGGCACTCTTCTACGCTTAAGCCTCCAAAAAGGGCACCCAAGCTTCGAGCATTCCTCCCTTCTGGGTGCATTTAGTGTCAAAATTACATCATAGATAACAGTATTTTCAACCGTTATCACAATCCCAAACTTAGAAGTTTGCTTATCCTCAAGCAAAACAGAATGTAACTCAACTCTTCAAAACAATCACTACAATGACTCAACATTTTTCAAAAAAAATTTCTTCCAGAACAAGAGATCACTTTTATCAACTCAGCATACAGATGTCAATCAAGATGTGCAGATGCCTTAATTCAATCAAAATCAATGTGATGCTCATATACTTCAACAGATGCTATGATGGAAGACCATCTAAGATGCACATTGGACCTCTTACTAGAGCAATGGCAAAGAGGATTCAAGAGGAAGAAGGACCACATACTATTTTGCTTCTATGGAAGGTTACTTATAAAAATCCTTCTTCTCTTAACTAAAGCACTTATACTTTGTTTTGTAGGAATTAATAAATCTTGGAGACTATGATTGAGCCATCCAAGAAGATTAATCAATAGAATCAAGCAAGGAGCCAAAAAGGAGGTGCTTACGGCATGCACCAACATTTTCCACGTGAAGTGGCTGATGTGGAAGGAAGCACACACCTTGCTGGATGAGCTGGACAGAGGCATGGACTTTGCTTGATCAAAATAAATCTGAATAATTTGAATTTAGGAGGGAATTAGAATTAGAAATTAGGCTCCTCTTCACCTATAAATAAGAGGGCCTTTTCCTTGTATTGATTCACTTTTGAGCTTAATGATATGCTGCAGAAATTGTTTTCCAGCTTTTGTGCTCTTAAGTCACCTTTGAATTGCTACTTCTTCTCCTTTCCTCAAGCTTCCTTCCTCTGTAGGAAGGCCTTCTGAGCTGTGAGGCTTCACCCATACACCTTTCCTCCATTAAAACACCTCAAACACTGCATCAATTCATCCATCCGCTGCACCATTATTCATTACTGGTTTCCTCTGGTCTGGAACCTCTTCCTACACGTTTCCAGCTGGGAATTGGATTCCATCAAGTGGTATCAGAGCCAGGTTATCCACGCACCAGGAGCTACGCTATTCCTCCATCTTTGCACTCCATTTCTATATTCTGTTGTGATCTCTGTTTCAGTTTTCCAGTTCTGTTTTGAGTAATTTTGTTTCTGTTTTGTGCTTTTCCAGTTATTAATTTTGTGTTTCCTGTTGCATTCTTTGTGTTTCCAGTATTCATACATGTTTTTACTCATTTTAAACGGTGAATCATTCTTGTTTATATCTCTTCCATCTTTAATTTTCAATTCCAGTTATGTTTTAGTCTTGTGCAGTCCATATTTGCAGTTTTAATTCTGTTTCACTTTGGTTTTCTGTTCTGCTGGGTTTCATTTTGGTTTATTTGAGTTTAGAGTGCTGGAAAAGTTTTAAATCAACCAAATAAGGCAATGAGAACATGTTCTAGCCTTGGTGATGGAAGCAAAAGCACTAGAAACTAATTCTGGTTTCAAATCTGCTCAAGAAATTCAAATCTGGTTTTAAAATTTGAAATCTGTTTCAGCTGATTTTATTTGATTCTGCTGCTTGGTAAACATTTGTTTGCTGTTATTGGAAGTGGCTAAAGGTGTGGCAGACCATTAAAAGCAAGGAAATGCATCTAGCATAGCTTGGTTGCCTTAAAAACCAGTAGCCTTTGCTGTCCAGTTTGTTTTTTTTTTCTGTTCTAGCTTTTCACCGTGCTACCATTCTTTGCTTAGTCCAGTCTGAGTTTATTCATACTAAGCACTTTAATCCTAGCTTAGTTCAGTATAATAACATTCTCTAGAGTCATTGTGTGTACTATCCAACCTTATATCCACAAGGTTCTTAAATCTGGTGCTGTTTTGGTGGGAATTTGCTGCATAAATAGGCTATAGCAAGGGTGAATTGTTGAGTCTTGCTATTTCTGTGCATTTACAACATTTGAGCAAGTTTAAATTGTCATTCCAAAGTTGTTTGCACTGTTCATTTGGTCATTTTCTAGCCTATATGCAGATTTGTTTTTTTAAACCTTAAAATTGCCTTTAAAATGGAAGTGCACCAGTGAATTCACATTGCAATCTGTTTTCTAGCTGTTTCAATGTTTAAACATCTTTAAAATGATGATACAAAGTTGTTTGATGCATCAATTGAACTGCTGAATCACTTCCAATCAATTTTGGGTTTAAAACCACCATTTCAATCCACTTTTTCTGGTGCAGAAATCATTTTCCAGCAACTGTTTTGGTCATTCTTGTTCAAATTCATTTCTAGATTGTAGTAAGAGCTGGTTCATTACTTTAAATTGAAAATAAATGATCAAAATAAGTCAGAGCAAGTGTTAAAAAGCCTGTTGAATCGTGCAATCCAGTTTTTGGCAGTTAAAAACCCCAAAACACCAAATCTGGTTTTCATTGGGGCATTTTAACAAACACTTTGGTAAAATATCAAACAGTTTGGTCTGGATGAGTTTGTGATCTGCTATTTCTGTTTTTGTTGCTTTCTTAATCTGTTCTAGTACCATTATTAGGTTCCTTTTGAGTGCTTTCTGTTATTCCATCCCTGTCCCCATTTGATTTCCCATTCTTGGCTTCCAAATTGTCAAATATTCAAAAAAAAAAAATCTGGTTTGAAATTCTGGTGCAGTTTGCTAATTCTGTTTGGTGTGTTTGACTGGAATCTTGAGGTGCTGTGGTAACTATTGTGAGGCATCCAGAAGCAGAAACCTTTCCCTACTGAGGCACCATATTAGGAAGTGAAAAGGGGGCTGAAGTGGGAACAAAAAGGGAGCTTTTGAGCAGCTGCAACTCTGCTGTTCCAGCAGCTAAAAATACACCAGAAAAGCTTGAAGTGCAACCTGTTTTGGAGTAGCAATCTACAGCAGCAAGAGAGTGAAGCTTACATTAGTTTTAGGCCTTCTTTTAAGTTTGTTTACACCACATATCACGGAACCTTTGTTGTTTAAAGTTGATTTTCATTTCTTGGCTAAGTGACTTGGGAAAATGCTCTTGAAGCAATTCCAAGATCACATTTAAACATTGTAATAGTGCAATTTCGTTTTCTTAGTGTGGAAGTGTGTCAAGGGGCTCCAAGTGTCACTTGCACTTTCACTTAGCGCCGTTTAGCATTTACATTCTTGCATCTTTATTGCTTTCTTTAATTTCTTGCTTAATCTTTTTGTTTTTAAGTCTCCGTGGTATATATAGGATTGCATAGCATTTAGTCAACCTTTCTTTGGTTATAGGTCCATAACATTTGAAAAGAATTTGAAGAATTTCTAATTAGAAACTTAGGTAAAAGATAACTCTAAGGAAACTCTGGCTAAGGAAGAACTTGGTTTTTAAGCTTGTCCATTAGTGACTCACCTCTTCTTCCTGGGGGCTACTTAGATACATCTTTCACCTTTAGAATCTCTTTAAGAAATTTTTCACCAAAAACAAAGAAAAATTGCGAAAATCTTTTCATTCATTCTTTGTCAAATATTTTGAAAACCTTGTAAAAACCTTTTTCATTTGACAAGAATGAGTCAATCAAGTGTGCAAGGTAGCATCAAACCCAATAGTGAGAGTTCTTTAAGGGAAGAATTTCAACAAAAATTTGAACAAAGGGATAGAGAGATTAGTGAGCTAAAAGACATGATTAGTCAACTTTTGAATAATCAAGACAAAAGAAAAGAGAGATCTCCCCATAGGAGAAGAGAAGAATCATCATCTTCTAGTGAGCTTGAGCTATATAGTAGTCATCACAATGATGACCACTACCAAATGCCTCCTAGAAGACATCATAGAGTGAGAGAACACCATCCAAGAGAGCCCAAAATTGATCTACCTTCTTTTCATGGAAAGGATGATGTGGAAGAATATCTAGAGTGGGAAATGAAAGTTGAACAATTGTTTGAGTGCCACCAAATAGATGATGAAAGGAGAGTCACTATGGCTTCTCTAAGCTTTCAAGGCTATGCCTTAATTTGGTGGACAGCCTTGGTCAAAGATTATAGGCTAAGACACTTACCTCCCATTAGATATTGGAATGAGTTAAGAACTGCCTTGAGGAGGAGGCATGTACCAGCCTACTATGATAGGGAGATAATGGATAAACTCCAACAAAGGAACATGAGTGTTGAGGAATATAGACAAAAAATGGAATTACTCATGTTGAGGGCTGGGATAAGAGAAGAACCTAGGATAACAATAGCTAGGTTTCAAAGTGGACTTAACTATGACATAAGAGATAGGGTTGAACTTATACCCTACAATGATCTCAATGAGTTAGTCCAACTTTGTGTGAGGGTTGAGCAACAACTAAAGAGGAAAAGCTCCACCAAGAAAGATTACCCTCATAGTTCTTACCATAAGAAAGAGTATAAGAGGGAGGGTAGTCAAACCAAGCCAAGATATGAAGACAAAGAGAGAGAGAGGAAAAGAAAAAGTCAAAGAACCTTCAAGAGATCATAAGAGTAAGGAGACTGAGTGCTTTAGATGTGGGGAAAAAGGGCACTATGCATCTGAGTGCCGCAATAGAAAGTCAACTTACATCCTTGAGCATGAGAGTGAAAGTGAGGGTTCTTCATATAGTGAGTCTGAAACATCCATTTCTGAAGAAGAAGAAGCTTTACCTTGTGATGGTGACTTACTTATGGTAAGGAGACTCCTGGAAAGTAAACATGTAGAATTAGAACAGTCACAAAGAGAGAACCTATTCCACACAAGATGCAAAGTTTTAGAAAAGACATGTTCAATGATAGTGGATAGTGGCTCTTGTTGCAACTGTTGTAGTTCTAGAATGGTAGAAAAGCTTGGCATAACCACTACTCCTCATCCTAAACCTTACAAACTTCAATGGATCAAAGAGGATGATGGAATAGTAGTTAAAGAACAAGTAAGTGTACCTATTTCCATTGGCAAATATGAAGATCAAATTGTTTGTGATATAGTACCAATGGAAGCTGGGCACATATTACTTGGAAGACCTTGGCAATATGATAAACAAGCTTTACATGATGGAGTCACCAACAAAATCACCATTCAACACAAAGGAAAGAAAATTATTTTGTGTCCTCTTACACCTTCACAAGTAAGAGAGGATCAGATCATTCTTAAGAAGAAGTTGGATGGAGAAAAGAAAAAAGAAAATAAGAAAGAAAGAAAGAATTTGGTAACCCATGCCTCAGCCCATGAAGTTGTCCAACCTCAAACCTTGAATATTTCCAAAAATCTTTTTCTTGGACAACCTCATTTCCTTCTTTATTGCAAAGAGGCATTTGTTTCAATCATTCATGAACTTGGTTCTCTACCAAAGGGGTTGCAAAAACTTTTAAAGGAATTTGATGATATATTTCCCAAAGAGGTACCAAGTGGATTACCACCTTTGAGGGGAATAGAACATCAAATAGATTTGGTGCCTGGGGCAAGTCTACCCAATAGGCCAGCCTATAGAACCAACCCTATGGAAACAAAAGAAATAGAGAAACAAGTTAATGACTTGTTGAACAAAGGGTGGATCCAAAAGAGTTTAAGTCCCTGTGCTGTGCCTGTGTTGTTGGTCCCTAAAAAGGATGGGTCTTGGAGAATGTGTACAGATTGTAGGGCCATCAACAACATAACTGTTAAGTATAGGCATCCCATTCCTAGGCTAGATGACATGTTGGATGAATTACATGGAGCAAATCTCTTCACCAAAATTGATCTTAAAAGTGGATACCATCAGATAAGAATTCATGAAGGAGATGAATGGAAAACTGCTTTCAAGACCAAGTTTGGTTTGTATGAATGGTTAGTCATGCCCTTTGGCTTGACCAATGCTCCAAGTACATTCATGAGATTAATGAATCATGTGCTTAGGGAATGCATAGGCAGATTTGTAGTGGTCTACTTTGATGATATCCTAGTCTATAGTCAAGGCCTTCAAGAACATCTTAACCATGTCAGAAAAGTCTTGCTTCTTCTTAGAGAACATCATCTCTTTGCCAACTTTGACAAATGTACTTTTTGTCAAGAAAGTGTGATTTTCCTTGGATTCAAAGTGGGAAAAGAAGGTGTACATGTTGATCCAGAGAAGATCAAGGCTATACAAGAATGGCCAACCCCTAAAAATGTAGGAGAGGTGAGAAGTTTTCATGGGTTAGCAAGTTTTTATAGAAGATTTGTGAAAGACTTCTCCACCATAGCTGCTCCTTTAAATGAGCTAGTCAAGAAAGATATGCCTTTTATTTGGGGTGATAAGCAAGAGTTGTCTTTTGAGACTTTGAAACACAAGTTAACACATGCACCTATTCTAGTTTTGCCTGATTTCTCCAAAGCCTTTGAACTAGAATGTGATGCATCTGGGGTAGGAATAGGAGCTGTTTTAATACAAGGAGGACATCCCGTAGCTTATTTTAGTGAAAAACTTAGGGGGCCTACCTTAAACTATCCTACCTATGACAAAGAGTTGTATGCCCTCATTAGAGCTTTGAAAACTTGGGAGCATTACTTGGTAACTAGAGAATTCATCATACACACTGACCATGAATCTCTCAAGTACATTAAAGGGCAAGCAAAGCTAAACAAAAGACATGCAAAGTGGGTGGAATATCTTGAGCAATTTCCCTATGTCATCAAACACAAAAAGGGGAGTACTAATGTTGTTGCGGATGCTTTATCTAGAAGACATGCATTATTAGTAACCCTAGGATCTCAAATATTAGGATTTGATGACATAAAAGAGTTATATGAAAATGATGAAACATTTGCATCCACTTATTCATCATGTCTTAAGAAGCCTTTTGATGGATTCTATCTTTCTGAGGGGTATCTTTTTAATAAAGGAAAACTTTGTATACCCCAAGGATCCATTAGAAAACTTCTTATCAAAGAGAGTCATGGAGGAGGACTCATGGGCCATCATGGAGTTGATAAAACTCTAAACATTTTGAAAAGTAAATTTTATTGGCCACACATGAGAATAGATGTTCAAAGGCATTGTTCTAAATGTATAGCTTGTTTACAAGCTAAGTCCAAAATTATGCCTCATGGACTCTATACACCTCTTCCTATAGCTAATACCCCTTGGGAGGACATAAGCATGGACTTTGTCTTAGGATTGCCAAGAACTCAAAGGGGGTATGATTCTATATTTGTGGTAGTAGATCGTTTTAGTAAAATGGCTCATTTTATACCCTGCCACAAAGTAGATGATGCTAGCTATATCTCTAGACTCTTCTTTAAAGAAATAGTGAGATTGCATGGCTTACCCAAAACTATAGTGTCTGATAGAGATGTGAAGTTTCTAAGCCATTTTTGGAAAACTTTATGGGAAAAGCTTGGAACTAAACTTCTATTTTCTACTACATGTCACCCACAAACTGATGGGCAAACTGAAGTAGTAAATAGATCTTTATCTACATTATTAAGGGTAATATTAAGAGGAAATAACAAATCTTGGGATGAACATCTACCTCATATTGAATTTGCTTATAATAGAGTAGTCCACAAGACTACTAATCTTTCTCCTTTTGAGGTTGTTTATGGTTTTAACCCTATCACACCTCTTGATTTACTACCTCTTCCAGAATCATCTTCTTTTCTTCATAAAGAAGGTGCTTCTAAAGCGGAGTTTATCAAGAAGTTACATGAGAAAGTTAAAATCCAAATTGAAAAACAAACTCAAAAATATGCAAAATACAACAACAAAGGGAGAAAGAAAATAGTTTTTGAAAAAGGAGACCTAGTTTGGCTTCATTTGAGAAAGGAAAGATTTCCCTCTCAAAGGAAATCCAAACTTAGTCCAAGAGGAGATGGTCCATTCAAGGTGGTCAAAAGGATAAATGATAATGCATACATATTAGACCTTCCTGAAAGTTATGGTGTCAGTCCTACTTTTAACATCTGCAATTTAATTCCTTTCACAGGAGATAACCGTTATCACAGGAGATAATGGTTGAAAATACTGTTATCTATGATGTAATTTTAACACTAAATGCACCATGTTCTGCTTAGAAACTTGCTTGGAATCATTTTTGTGCTTTAGTTTTGTGAATAAGAGAGTTGAGGTTATACTTGATGATTTTATCACTAAATTCCCTTGATTTTGTAGGCTATTGAAATGATTTGAAAGAAGAGTTAAAGTACCAAATAGTTGGAATGCAGAAAAGTCAACTAGAGTGCAAAAGAGTCAACTAAAGTGTAGAAAAGTCAACTAGAGTGTAGAAAAGTCAACCAGAGTACAAAATTTTATCCCCGCATTGCGCCCGGGCGCCCCTTGGGGGCGCTTGAGCGCCAGAAGTGCACCGCACACGGCCCGGGCGCCCCATTTAGGGCGTTGGAGCGCTAGTTTCGTGGGCTTGGACCTGTTTTCTGTTATTTTTATGTTCTATTTAAGGACTTGCACGTCCTAGGTTTTGTATCTCTGGATGGAGCAGCACAACACCACACTCTTCCATCTCATGCTTTTCCATTATTCATCTAGTTTCATCATGTCTATGGTGAACTAAACTCTATTTGTTGTTGGGAAATGATGTAACCTTGTAAACTCTCATGTATTTGAATTGATTCTCAATAACATATGCTTTTTCATTAATTGTTAGAGTAATTCATCTGTGCTTATTACATGCTCTATTTAACTCATTCATAGCATGATGAATGAATTGCATGAGTGCCGGGAGGTTCCTTACGATCAAGGTTCTTGTTGAATTATCTCAAGAGTAATATTGCTCAGGGATGCTAGGAATTACACGAAATGATGATTAAGGACAAACTTCTTTGATGAGGGATCGGGTTTAAGTGATTTAGTGAGTGACGTTGACATTAATGCATAAAGAAGAATTCTTACATACATGAGAGGGAACTTGGTGAAATCTAACCCCAACAACATATTCATCTCATATTAAACAACATTCGTTCATTGTGTTATTCTGCTATTGATCAAACTGCATTCATATTTAATTTGTTGTCTTTGCATCTAAAACCAACGATCTTTATTTCTTTAAGTCTTAACTAAACAAGTTATCACACGTGCTTGGTCTTACCATTTTATATTACTTGTGTGATTCGGTACACTTGCCGATCCAACAAGTTTTTGGCGCCGTTGTCGGGGATCAAAAATGTTTTTAACACTTTCCCTTGCATTGAGCTTTTCTTTTCTTTTCTTTTCATCTTTCTTTTTCTTTTGCTTTTACTTTTCAAGTACTCACTACTTAGCTCAATGCTTTTTCTTTTTCCTTTCTCAATCTTTCCAACAACCCCAAACTTGAACCTTTTTTAATACCTCATCAAATGTTCTCAACTCAACTCAAGATAAAGACTTTCAAAAAAAAGTTTTTCAAACATACATAAGGCTCAAGGTTCAAAGGTTAGAACAATTTATTCTCCTTTAGGTTGGAAAAAATTCATGTGAAGGCTAAAAGAATAAGGGACAACAAAAGATGGCCTTGATCATATGAAACCTGCAAGCAAGTAGTTCAATCACAGAAAATTTGGGCAAAATGATTGTTGCTTCCAAAGTAATAGCAATTATTCACAAAAAAACTCTGAAGCCCAAAAAGGGGCTTGAGACATTGTCCATTGACTACCCAACTTCTTTGTGTATCTTTAGAGGCTGGATCTGTCAACTCAACTGCTCCACGTGGAAGGACATTCTTGATCATAAACGGACCAGACCACTTGGACTTCAACTTTCCAGGGAAAAGCTTTAGTTGTCAATTGAACAGCAGCACCCGTTGTCCCTGATTAAAGACCCTTTTTACCAGCTTCTTGTCATGATAAAATTTCACCTTTTCTTTGTAATTCTTAGAAGAATCATAGGCATGCAACCACATCTCCTCAAGCTCAATAATTTTCCTTCTCCTCTTTTCTGCAGTGTCACAAGGATCAAAATTCAAGAATTTTAAAGCCCATAGAGCTCGATGTTCCATCTCCATCGGAAGGTGACATGCCTTTCCATAGACCATTTGGAAAGGAGATAATCCAATACCTATCTTCATTGCGGTTCGATATGCCCAAAGAGCATCATCTAACTTTTGAGACCAATCCTTTCTTATGAAGCAACTGTCTTTTCTAGAATTCTCTTTATCTTCCTATTAGAAACCTCAGCTTGCCCGTTTGTCTGTGGATGATAAGGTGTAGCTACCTTGTGTCTCACACCATAGTGCTTGAGTACCTTTCCAAGCTGAAAATTGAAAAAATGAGATCCTCCATCACTAATGAGTACTATGGACATTCCAAACCGGGAGAAAATTTACCTTTTCAGCAATTTAATAACAGTGCTTCCACCCATTTACTCACATAATCCATCGTCACCAATATGTATTCATTGTTGAAAGATGGTGGAAAAGGTCCAACAAAATCTATGCCCCCACAATCAAAAACTTCAACCTCTAATATGCCTTGCAGTGGCATTTCATGACGTCTGGAGATAGCACCCGTCCTTTGACACTTATCACAGTTCCTGGCATGATTATGAGCATCTTTAAACAGAGTAGGCCAGTAAAATCCTGACTAGAGCACTTTTGCAGCTGTTCTCTCTCCACTAAAATGCCCCCCATAAGGTGAGTCATGACAATGCCATAAAATTCCTTCCACTTCTTCCTTAGTCACACAACACCTCAGAAGGTTATCTGCTCCAATTTTGAACAAGTAAGGATCATCCCAAATAAACTATTTGGCATCATGAAAAAAAAATTCTTTGTTGCCAATTGAGATCTTTTGGGATTACTCCTGCAGCTTTGAAATTAGCCATATCAGTAAACCACGACCATTGTTGGATATACATGAGTGTTTCATCTAACAAGGATTCCCAGATTTCTACTTCCTTGCTTGTAATTACCCATGCACTATCAGAACACTAGTACAAAAACAACGTATTACGTCGTTTATTTTTGGCTTTTAACGATGAATTCGAGACCGACGTCATAGCGGGTGACTTAAATTTTACGTCGAATATCACTAGACGACGTTAATAGGACCATTTGAAGTCGAGTGGATCGAGAATTGACGTAAGCCTAACGTCGATTTTGTGCAACGACGTGAGGTTATGTCCATTAGTAAAGACAATGACGTTCAATATTTGAATAAATATTTATATTTATAATCATATTTGTCGTCTTATGTATGAGGGAAGTGACGTAAAGTTAACGTCATATCGGGTAACGTAAATTTTACGTCGAATATCATTGGACGACATTAATAGAACAATTTGACATCGAGTGGATTGAGAATTGACGTAACTCTAACATCGATTTTGTGCAACGACGTGAGGTTACGTGATGGAAGCTTGCTATGGGTGAGACTCATTGAACCAGGAAGCCAAACAACAAACGTTCCAGTGAGTAGAATGAAGGCAGCGAAATTCTGAAATAGATGTAGAGAATGGTATCGTTTCAGTGAAGAATGGAGTGAGTTAGAACCTCTCAGCTCAGAGAGCCTTCTACTTTGGAAGGAAGCTAGAGGTAAGGAAAATCACACTTTCTTGACAAAAAGTACATTTGTCAAAGTTGGCAAAGAGATTATGTTCTCTAAGAAGAAGCAAGACTTCTTTAACATGGTTAAGGTGCTCTTGAAGACTTTGACTATAAATTAAGATGTCATCAAAATAGACCACTACAAATCTTCCTATGCATTCCCTAAGGACATGATTCATTAATCTCATGAATGTACTTGGAGCGTTGGTCAAGCCAAAGGGAATGACTAACCATTCATACAAACCAAACTTGGTCTTAAAAGCAGTTTTCCATTCATCTCCTTCATGAATTCTTATTTGATGGTATCCGCTTTTGAGATCAATTTTGGTGAAAAGATTTGCTCCATCTAATTCATCCAGCATATCATCTAGCCTAGGAATGAGGTGCCTATACTTGACAATTATGTTGTTGATGGCCCTACAATCTGTACATATTCTCCGAGTTCCATCCTTTTTAGGGACCAACAACACAAGCACAGCATAAGGACTTAGACTCTTTTGGATCCACCCTTTGTTCAATAATTCATTAACTTGTTTCTCTATTTATTTTGTTTCCATGGGGTTGGTTCTATAGGCTGGCCTATTGGGTAGGCTTGCCCCAGGCACCAAATCTATTTGATGTTCTATTTCCCTCAAAGGTGGTAATCCACTTGGTACCTCTTCGGGAAATACATCATCAAATTCCTTTAAAAATTTTTGCAACCCCTTTGTTAGAGAACCAAGTTCATGAGTGATTGAAACAAATGCCTCTTTGCAATAGAGAAGAAAATGTGGTTGTCCAAGAAAAAGATTTTTAGAAATGTTCAAAGTTTGAGGTTGGACAACTTCTTTATTTGAGGCATGGGTTATGGTCTTCTCCTTTCTTTCTTTCCTACTTTTCTTTTCTCCATCCAACTTCTTTTTAAGAATTATTTGGTCCTCTCTTACTTATGAAGGTGTAAGAGGACACAAAATAATTTTCTTTCCCTTGTGTTGAATGGTGATTTTGTTGGTGACTCCATCATGTAGAGCTTGCTTATCATATTGCCAAGGTCTTCCAAGTAATATGTGCCCATCTTCCGTTGGTACTATATCACAAACAATTTGATCTTCATATTTGCCAATGGAAATTGGTACTCTTACTTGTTCTTTAACTACTATTTCATCATCCTCTTTGATCGATTGAAGTTTGTAAGGTTTAGGATGAGGAGTAGTGGTTAAGCCAAGCTTCTCTACCATTGTAGAACTACAACAGTTGCAACAAGAGGCAATATCCATAATCATTGAACATGTCTTTTCCAAAACTTTGCATCTTGTGTGGAATAGGTTCTCTCTTTGTGACTGTTCTAATTCTACATGTTTGCTTTCCAGGAGTCTCCTTACCATAAGTAAGTCACCATCACAAGGTAAAGTTTGTTCTTCTTCAGAAGTGGATGTTTCAGACTCACTATATGAAGAACCCTCACTTTCACTCTCATGATCAAGAATGTAAGTTGACCTTCTATTGCGGCACTCAGATGCATAGTGCCCTTTTCCCCCACATCTAAAGCACTTAGTCTCCTTACTTTTATGATCTCTTGAAGGTTCTTTGACTTTTTCTTTCCCTCTCTCTCTGATGAGTCAATATTTTATTCACTTCACTTAGTTTATTGTACTAGAATTAATCGGGGAATTGTGCTTAAATGTCTGGTATTTTCCCATTTTTCCTAATTGTGCTTAATTTGATCAGAAAATCTTATTTTAATTAATTTGAATGATTTGAGCTAATTATTTGCATTATTAATTGTAGGGAAAATTTTGGAAATACAATTTGAAACATTTGGAGGACAATAAAAAAATAAAGTGTTGATTTTATTGCAACATGCAAAGGAGGTGCAGATTTCATTTTAGGAGTTGCACATGGAGATGGACTTTCTAAAAAAAAATGAAAGCACGGTCCAGCAAGGAGGATTTCCGGAAGCAAACTTGAGGTGTGGGAAGCATCTTGGGAGGTGCAAACGGACAGCAGGAGCAACTGTGGATGGACCGTGACTGAATGGAGAAGGGGTGCATCCAGCAAGCATCCAACACTCACGGTCCAAAAAGCAACAGAGCAGCCTTCACGGTCCAACTTCATACACGCTGGCAGCAAGAAGGGGTGCATCCAGTAGCGTCCAGGAGGCATCACGCGTGAAGGAGCTTCACGGTCCAGCAGAGAAAAGCAGTTTGGAGGTGCAGCCAGCAAATTAGAAAGTACACACCTGGAGTTTCGGGTCCAAGAAGGAGGGTGACGGAGCGTTGTTACATTGGGGGGTCATTCACCCTTATTTTGGAGGGGCACACGAGGGAGAGTGGTGTCTCGGCTTTGGGGACACACGTCCAGCCGCCACGGAAGGAGAGAAATTATCTTGGCTTGAAAAACTGCAGCACATGGAGGGTTACGGCTGAGGAGTTCATGGTGATGGAATCAAGGAAAAGTAAGCACACAAGGAAAAGTAAGCACACAAGCGTCACGGCCTGGCTGAAGGAAGTGGTGATGTGGTGATTTTCATTCCAGCAGCACAAACTTTATTTTGCTTTTAATCATGGTTTTTGTTTCCAGTAGAGAAAGCGGTGTGCAAACGGGAAGCAACTCTCGGTTTTCATTGTTTTTATAGAATAGGATGCTGTTTTAATGAAAAAAAAAGGGTGAAGCTAGGAGCTGGTGCACTCGGTGGACCATGCTCATTTCGGCTGTTGATGAAAATTTATTTCTTTTAGAATGTGCACATGGTTTCGTCCGGAAGAGATAAAGTCCAATAGGTTTTATTTTCATTATTTTCACACTTGAACTAAAGTTATTTTTATATTATATGTGATGGATTTGCCTTTTAGCTTTTTCACTTTTAAATTCATTTGCATTTTAATTTGGTAATTGGAAATTTTCACTTTAATGTTGTTTTTTTTTAATGTTGTCTATTATGTTCGGTTTATTGTTTCCATTCACTATGTTGTCTATTCGGTCTTGTTCATTTATTTTAGTGTTTTCAATTATGTTCGGTTGAATTTAATTTTCAGTTTTAATTTAGTTTAATTACAATCACAAAAACACTTTCAAAACCCCCCTACGTGTTTGACCTAAGACTCGAACCACATTTGGTCCTTGAGAGACGACCTAGGAGTCACTTCCTAGCACTGTACTGCATTAATTTTGCAATCAACTTTTGTGTGAGGTGCGACCCTCTCATCACTCTCTCTATGTAAATTCTTCATACCTTGGCTTGGTTAGACTACCCTCCCTCTTGTACTCTTTCTTATGGTTGGAACTATGAGGGTAATCTTTCTTAGTGGAGCTTTTCCTCTTGAGTTGTTGCTCCACCCCCACACAAAGTTGGACTAATTATTAAGATCATTCTAGGGTATAAGTTCAACCCTATCTCTTATGTCATAGTTGAGTCCACTTTGGAACCTAACAATTGTTATCCTTGGTTCCTCTCTTATCCTAGCTTTCAACATAAGCAACTCCATTTTCTGCCTATACTCTTCAACACTCATGTTTCTTTGCTGGAGTTTGTGGATCTTATCCATTAACTCCCTATCCACTAGTGCAGAAAGGGCTTTAGACGTCCGTTCTTTTGGCCTTTTGACGTCCGACGTTCGCCCAACGTCTATGTGGGTGATGTTACTTAGACATCCATTGTGTCAGGACGGACGTCTATATAGACGTCTGTTGTGCAAGGCTAGACATCTATATAGACGTCCGCTGTGTTAGGACAGACGTCTATATAGACGTCCGCCTCCTCCCTCCCCAGACGTCTACCTGGCTGAATTGTTTGTGGTAAGGGCTGGGGTGTGGACGTCCGTTTGTGCACTGCCAGGCGTCTATAGACGTCCGACTGTACACTAACGGACATCTACTGGGCGTTTTTTTTTTAAAATTAATTTATTTTTTCAATAAAACCACACCTGAAAAGTAGAAAAATGTCCCAGAACAATTTTGCAATAATATAAATATGTGTTTCATATAAACAAAGTTCTACTTAATGTGGAGTTCAATCCACTACCAAAACTATCAACATAAAACTTAAACTAAAACTAAAGAATGTTCAACAAGAAATAAAACTATTCCTAGCTCCATCTTTGCAGAAGATAAGCGGTCCACTCCTGTCTTATCTGTTTAATTGTGTCCTCTGGAATAGGCGATGTACTCTTGAAGCGCTGCAAAATTCAAGAAAGATTCATTATGGTTTCATATATGTTGAAGATGAATTTGATTTGTAATGTATTGAAGGTATATATCATTACCTCATTCCAGTCATCTGTAATGACAGCTCGAATGATGGTCTTAATCCAACACATCACATAGAAGCCACATTCGCATGAATCTAGTTGCTAGTTACACTAAAATCACAAACTAAATAGTTAAGAATTTAGATCATTCAATAACATAGAAAATGAATTAGAAACTATAAATGACTTACAACCTTTGGATACAAAATTTGAACCAGTTGACCACGAGATTTACCAATAACTCTGTACAGATTGAAAACACAAAGTATAATTAATATGACTATTTTATCATAAAAGTTGAAGGTGAACATCAAATTAATGTCATTTTTGGAGAAACACTTACCCTTGAAGCATGGTTCTCAACTCATTTTTCATCCTCTTGTGCAACGAACAAACCAATATAATTTTACATTGTTTGGGAATGATGACCATCAGCTGCCAGTGCGACCTATCACGAAGGACAAATAGTTATTCAACTAATTAAGGAAACTATAATAATGAACTGACCACATATAACAACACCTACCCCTCAATGTATGCACAAGGTATACGTCTCTTTTTGACTCATCCATCCATGTTTGCAAATAATGTTGTCTGTTTTGAAGTGTGTTACCAGACGGTTGAATGGTCTGAGGTTCAACAAATCCGTACATGGAAGACCGACCTTGGTCTACAATGATTGTGTCCATGTACCTAAAACAACAAAGTTAAGTTGTTAGAAACTATAACAATGTAAATAAAAGTAATATGAAAGACCAAATTGACTATCTTACATGCACCACAACTGAATGATGGAAATATTCAACATCCTGTCTCTCCCAATCACCTCCAATGCATCAGAGAATGTGATATAAACTGGCACATGTGGGGGAAGACCAAATACTCTCAAATCCCAGTATAGTTCTAATGATGCTTTCTTCCATCTGGGTAATTTTGTCATTAACTTTGATAGAGGATCATCCTCCGCTTCAGCCATCTCATCATCTTCATGTATGACTGTATCATGAATTGGCTGCTTTTGAGGACGTGTGAACTGAAGATAAGAATTTACGTCAAAGCGTTATCAACAATTATTTGAAGAATAAACATATAAATACTAAGGAAAAAGACATTATACCTGTGGAGTAGCGATGTGGGACATGATCAATGCTCTAGGCCAGGCAATAAATGATCCTATGGCCTCCCCACAAAGTTAATTTCTGGAGTGGGTACAAGCACCTGAGCCTGGGGATCCCGAACCACGTCAATGGTCACACACACGTGCTGGGGTAATATGGCAACACCATGAATGGTCTGCCCTCCCTCAAGCACTCGTCCGACAACCACAATGCGTGAGGGATCCCCATCAACCAACAGCTCATATTGACCGCTATACTGAGTGGGGTCTACAGTAGAGCATGATCCTCTAGTGCTGACACGAGGTGGTGTGGGAGTTTCATCGGCCCCCCATGTTGCCTTGCATCATGGAATGCAACTTTTCTTCAAGCGCTCTTTGTATTTGTTTTTGTTCTTGTAGCTGCTCCATGAATCGTTGCTCCATTGATCTCATGCTTTGGTTGAGTCTTTCCTCCCACTGAAGATCCATCTGCCTCAGTGTCTCCTGACTCATTGATTGGGGGATTTTTTGTGTAGGGCCAAAGTAGTCACAAAGATCAATCGCCCCAGGAACTCCACGTACACGTCCTGGGTGCTCGGGCCTTCCAATGGTCGTTGTTAGAATGTCGTCCCTACCTTGGCCAGCAAATGTGCCCTGAGTCTGCTGCTCAACCAACTCATCCTGCACATAAAAAAACCAAGTTACTTAGAAGACATGCTGTGATAGATACACAATCAAATAACTACTTATATTTTGAACTTTTACAATTCTGTGTGAGATCAAGGCAGCTGAGGAAGATGTCATGTTCCCATCAGATTTAGTCCGAGCAGCCTTCCACAGCTCGTACCTAGCAGGTGCAGGTGCTAGGTCCGGCGACTTAAGTCCCAAGGCATCCGCTCTAGACTTTCTCAGTTTCTTCTCCAGTTTCGCATATCCACCTCGTGATAACAAGTGGGGTGCATCGTTTAGCCTTTGTCTTTCTTGGTCAGCTAACCTTTTACCCTGTGAAACCATGTATATAAATAAGTGTAAAATCATAAAAACTCAATGAAAGACGATCTTAAGAAACATACCTTCCATTCCTCAGACTCTCTAGATGCACGAAACTGCATCCAATCCTCCTCTGTGAAGGTATAATGCTAACATGGATTTTCATGTTGTCTATCTCCAAAGACATATAGTCGTGTCAGCCTTGTCTTGAAATCCCTCCATCTTATCACTATATGCGATAACACTTTCTTTCTAATTTGCATTGTGTTTGGAATATCAAAATGTTGTTGTTTAAAACAAAAAACTTGTTATTCCAAAAGAAAACATAAAAGATAAGTATATCACAAAATTGCATGAAGTATAAACATACTTGAACATCTTGCCATAAGAGGTTCTTGTCGACCTCTAGGACGTCATCCCAACATGCATGATAGATAGAGACATGACTTTTTGCTAACTTACCCAGATAACTCCTAAACCTATCAGCATTTGGCCCTGATGGATGACCTGATCTAGGGTCGATGTCAACATGCCTCCTCTTACAATCCACGCATCCGGATGTCACAGCTGCTACTCGGGTGACGCCTCGTCCACGTCTGCTCTTTCCCGATCCTGAGTCTGAGGCCGACATACCTGAAAAATTATACAACGTTAGTAATAATTCAATTATGATGAACATACATATAAACTCAGACGTGTCAAAATACCCCTAACAGAATGAGGTAATATGCCTTGAATAACAACAGGTAACAATTGTTGCATCAATACATGACAATCGTGAGACTTTAAACCAACTAGCTTTAAGTCTTGCATAGACACAAGGTTACTGATATTTGAAGAATAACCTGGCGAAACCTTCACACTTCTTAAATAGTTACAAAAACTTTGTTTTTTCTTTTTTGGAAAGTGTGTGACAGGCTGGGGGCAGATAGGTGTGTCTTCCTATTATCTGTGGATGTAACTCAGATCGGATTCCCATGTCAGCCAAATCTTGTCTTGCTTTAATTCCGTCTTTGCTCTTCCCTTTGACATTTAATAAAGTTCCAATGACACTGTCACAAACATTTTTTTCAACGTGCATCACATCAATACAATGTCTAACATCAAGTTCACACCAATATGGAAGCTTAAAAAATATCGATCGTTTCTTCCAAATGTTCTTTGCAGAGGTACTTTTATGATGTTTTCCAAACACAATGTCAATGTTTTTGACTTCGTTGTACACCTCTTCACCATTCCGGGGTCTGCACACAACCTCATCCTCAACACTTCCATTAAATGCTTTTTTCAATCTACGATAAGGATGATTACGAGGAAGAAATTTTCGATGTCTTGTATATACCGTCTTCTAACCATGCTTCAACTGAAGGTAACTAGTGTTTTCTTCACATATGGGACATGGAAAATGACCTTTAACACTATAACCGCTCAAGTTTCCATACGTTGGGAAATCATTTATAGTGCAAAACAACATTGCACGCAAACGGAACTGTTCCTGAACATGTGAATCAAACACGTCGATGCCTTCTTCCCACAACAATTTCAAATCATCAATTAAAGGTGCTAAGTAAACATCAATATCATTTCCAGGTTGTCTAGGACCCGATATCATCATGGACAACATCATATATTTTCTCTTCATGCACAACGAAGGAGAAAGATTGTAAATCATCAACATAACTGGCCACGAACTGTGTTTGCTACTTAAGTTTCCATAAGGATTCATACCATCAGTTGCAAGTGCAAGCCTTAAGTTTCTTGGATCTGCACCAAATTCAGGGAATTTGTCATCAATCTTTTTCCATTGTGGAGAATCAGCAGGGTGTCGAAGAAGATTATCGCACTTTCTTTCGTCAGAGTGTCATTTAAGGTTCTTTGCATCTTCTTTAACAGAGAACATACGTTTGAACCTAGGTATTATAGGCAAATACCACATCACCTTAGCACGTGCACCATCATTACCTTCATTACCAGTGACTCTGTCAGATTTCTTTTTAAAACGGGATAAACCACATGTTGGACAATACTTTAACGAAGCAAACTCCTTTGTGTACAAAACACAATCATTAGGACAAGCATGTATCTTTTGATATTCAAGACCCATTGAACATAAAATTTTTTTGGCCTCGTAATTACGAATAGGTAGAGTATTATTTTCTGGAAGCATCTCCTTCAACAACTCCAACAACTCGGTGAAACTTTTATCGGTCCATCCATTCCTTGCTTTTAAACTAAACAACTTTAAAGTTGAAGACAGACGTGTAAAGTTTGAGCATCCTGGGAACAACGGTTGCTCTGAATCATTAATAAGAGAATCATACAAATTAGCCCTTCCAAAATTATCTTCACCGACATCACGTATCATGTCCTCTAAATGGTCACTCATCCATTCTTCCACATAATCCGTTCCTCGTGACGTGGTAGGCTGCTCCAGTACTTCTCCATGCCAAGTCCAAACGGTATAAGTCCTCATTATGCCGTACATGAATAGATGGTCACACACATTGCCTAAGTCTTGCCGTATTTGATTAAGACAACAGACACAAGGACAAAAATATGTCCCGTTGACAGACTAAGCATTTTGTTCAACGTATTGCAAGAATTTCGAAACACCCTTATCATATTCTTCACTGATGCGACGTTCGTTCATCCAGCTTCGATCCATACTATGTTCGTAAAATCATCAGTTCAAGTTTTTTAACTCTCTCAAGGTTAGACCCTACCCATTCAAAAAAATTAATTTTCATAATTTGCTCAGACACGTGCATTGAAGTCTACATCATAAAATTGATAAGATTTCGGGAGCATTTCGCATTGGTCTCCGAAATACACGAAATGAGAGTAGTCAACGATGACCACAATCAAATATGCATCCGGAGAATAACACAAGTATTGAAAAATTCACTTTTAACCTTTCCTAACTCCACCCACACGCAATTTTCAATCTTCCAGATCAAAATCAATCAGTTTAATCAGTTCAAACAACAATTAATTCATTAAATCATGCATAGAAATCAAAACCCCTAAAAATTCATGCTTCAACAATCAAATTCATGCTCAAGAACCCTAGAATGAAAAATGCTTGACTTACTTGGGTGGAGATGCTAGATGAGTGGAGAATGCTTTCAAACTATGAAGAACAATGATGCTCTCTCCCAACCCTAAACTTAGATGAAAAGCTAGTTAGAAAGTGAGTGGAAGGGAGATTTTCTGAAGAGGAAAGAAGGGAAAATTGTAAAGAACCTTTGTAAAAGTATGTAGGAGTGTATATGCAGAGAAGAATCTGAAAATAGAGGCCAAGGCGCGACTTAGGGTATAAATATACCCCAATGGGCTCGGGTTCCGCTAAGGGGCAACCTAAGCCCATTCTGCGACACTACCGCTCAGCGACACTTTCGGGAAGTGCTCTTCTTCTTCCTAGCTTAACGTAATCGCCTCCTACACATGCCCCTCACCTGCTCCCTACAATTAAATTCTCAGATCACTCATGCAAATCCCTATCATGCAACTTGATAACAATTGAAAAACTGTTATTTTCATGCTTAAAATTGATACTAAAAGTAACCTTTAACACTCAGAAACTAGCTTGGAATCATGCTTTTGTTCATATTTTTAGAAATAAGATAGCTGGACAGGTTTATGCTTGATTTCAGTGTTTTATGCAGGTTTTAAGGTGAATTTGGTGAAAGAAGTGAAGAAGGATAGAGATGGAATCAGAAAAGAACTCAAAAAGTGCAAAAGAAGAGAAGCCGTAAGTACCGCTCAGCGCCAGTTTACCGCTGAGCGGCACTCAGGAACACCCATTGGCTCAGCTGAGTGGTGAAAGTGCAGCTGAGGGGAGAATTGACTACGCGCTGGTATCGCTGAGCGGCAGTTTACCGCTGAGCGGTGGTCTTTTGGGCTTAGGCCCACTTTTTTGTAATATTTCGAATAGTATATAAGCTTTAGGAGGTCCTAGGGTTTGTATCTTTGGCTGGAGACGAAGCAAACACTCACTTTTCCACCCCTTGGAGGAAGATCTTGGATGCTTAGGCTACCTACTCATCTTTCTAGGATTCTATCTTTCATTCTTTCATTACTGTTTATCTAGTTTCACCATGAATATGGTGAACTAAACCTTGTACTGTTGTTGGGGAATCAATGTAATCTTTTGAAGCTCTCATATATGGAACTTGTGTTTAAACATCTTATTTGAGATAATGCTTTCTTTCATCATTAGTTAGGGTTTTACCTCTTTGCTCAAAGCATGCATTGTTTAACTCATTCGATGTCATGATTATTGATTTTGTCGATATGGGAACGTACGGGGAAATCTAGATCCGAGGAAATTCTCCCAATAGCATATTGCCTAGACATAGGAATACAAGGGTTGGTTGCCTTTAAGCTTCTGTGCTTCAGAATTAATTATTAGGGATGCTAGGAATTGTATGAACTCGTAATTAAGGATAGGCCTTCTTGCAGGGTGACAGGTTCAACTACTCTCTCAGTCTCTTGAATGTCCGTCCTGGAGGGGGACAGACGTTTAATATATATAGACGTTCGTCCCCCTCCAGGACGGACGTTCAAGAGACTGATGGATTGAACTACTGTCAGTCTCTTGAACGTCCGTCCTGGAGGGGGACGGACGTCTACTATATTATAGACGTCCGCCCCCGCTACAACGGACGTTCAAAAGACGTTTAAAATAAGGACTTACTAACCAAAACGCGAACCCGCGAGGAGTTATGCGAACCCGTGAGAGTTCCCTCTGCGCCTTGCATTTTCAGGTTGGTTTTTATCTATTTTGGACCATTTAATCTTACTTTTATTCCGATTAAATTGTTCAGTGATGAAATATCTTTCATTTGGACCGATTAAAAATTATTTTCTGTGCATTTTTGTGCAGTTTGTAGCGTGTTCTTGGGCGGCGTTTTTGGCCTACGTTGTAGGTCATTTACTCCTCCATCTCCCTCCATTTTCATTTCGAATCTGCTCTTCAGACGTGTTGCAGTGCACAAACAAACGTCCAAACCCTGTAATCTTAAATAACCCGTAAATAACCCTAAATAACCCGTCTAATAAAGCCCTTTCTGTACACAGCGGACGTCTATATAGACGTCCGGCCTGACACAATGGACGTCTACATAGACGTCACCCGCAAAGACGTCGGTCGAACGTCGGACGTCAAAAAGCCTAAAGAACGGACGTCTATAGCCCTTTCTGCACTACTGATTGCTATCATTGGAAAAGGAGCAAAAGTATGAAGGAGTTGAAACCCAGGAGGGACAGCAAAAGCACCGAAAAAAAAGGCTGAAGAAGGCGCGCAGGGCGCCTGGTTGCCCTTTTTTGGGGCCCTGGGCGCTGGTTGTCACACAACCATGCCTGGTTTCCCTCTTTAAAGCCACTCGGCGTTGGAGGTTTCGCGAGGACGCCTGCTTGCCCCCATTTGGGGCTCTGAGCGCCACTCTTCTCACTAAGCACCCGTCAGCTACACCGTAGGACGCCTGATTGCCCTCAACCAAGGCGTTGAAGACCAGTCTCTTCGCAGTTATGCCTGGTTGCCCCACTTAGGGTGTTGAATGCTAGTGACATTGGCCCATGATCCAATTTTGATTTATTTAAAGGCTTCTATACATTAGGGTTGGTATCTTTGGACGGCTGAAGCACAAAAAAGCTAATTTCGACCCTTTGGAGGAATATTGGGCATGCAAGAATGTTCCTTCTCACTTTCTAGGGTTTCCATTCATTCATTCTTCCATTTTACACCAAGGTTCTCCATGACAATGGAGAAGTAAACTCATTTGTTGTTGGGGATGATGTAACCTCTAAACTTTCATGTATTTGAACATGTTTTAAATATTTTATGCTTCTTTCATTGAATGTTAGTAATTTTCTCCTATTCCTAATGCTTGTCTTATTTTGGACATTCATGACTTGATGTTTGATTTGTTTGAGTATTGGGAAATATCTTATGAATCATGAACTGGAGGATTTCACCCAAAGGGAATATTTCCTAGGGATAGGGATAAGACGTTTGGTTGTCTTAAGCTTCTTTTCTTAATGCAGAATTGGTTATTAGGGATTCAAGGGATTGAGGTCTAATAATTAAGACTAGGCTTTTTACGCTCAGGGATCGGGTTCTAAGTAATTTCGTAAGTGACATTAACATTCCAATGAAGAAGACGAGTTCTAATATGCATGAAAGTGAAGCAGGTGAAATCTAACCCCAATAACATCATCATCTGATATCATCAATATCATTCATTCATGCTTTCTTTTAGTTCCAAAAGATTAAGATTTTACATTTAAGTTTAGGTTTACTTTTATTGCATTTTACGCTTAATCATTGGAATCATTCTTTAGTCTTAATTGGTTAAGGTATTACACGATTGTTTAGTAACACGAGTCTCTTGAGAATCGATACTTGGTCTTACCATTTTATATTACTTGATACGATTTGGTACACTTGCCAATGAGTTAACATTCTCCTAGAAAGACATCGGGTCAGGATCAGATGTTAAAAGCCCAAAATAACAAACGTTAAAATCCTTTTCTGCACTACTGTCAATGGGCTTGGCATCCACAAGCCCTATAAATATACGATTGATGTTCAGGTAAAATAGTCTTTACACTAGTGCAGAAACGGCTTTTTACGTCCGATATTTTGGCCTTTTGACGTCCGGCGTACGCCGGACGTCTATGCGGTAGACGTCCCTCAGACGTCCGTCGTGCCAGGACGGACGTCTATATGAACGTCCGCTGCCTGAGGACGGACGTCTATATGAACGTCCGCTCTGCCTGAGGACGGACGTTTATATAAACGTCTGCTGCATCAGGACGGACGTTTATATGAACGTCCGTTCCTGAGGACGGACGTTTATTATAAACGTCCGCTGCCTCAGGACGGACGTTTATAATAAACGTCCGCTGCCTAACCACGGACGTTTATAATAAACGTCCGCTGTCTGAGGACGGACGTCCATATAAACGTCCGCTGCTGTCTGAGGACGGACGTCTACCTTGCTGAGTTCTTTTGGTGTAGGGCTGGGGTGGGACGTCCGTATGTGCACAGACGGACGTCTATAGACGTCCGACTGTACACTAACGGACGTCTAGTGGGCGTTTTTTTTTTAAAAATTTGTTTGTTTTTTCAATAGAACCACACCTGAAAAACAGAAAAATGTCCCAGAACAATTCTCCAATAACATAAATATGCGTTTTATATAAACAAATTTCTACTTAATGTTCAATCCACTACCAAACTATTAACATAAAAATAAAACTAAAACCAAACAATGTTCAATCAAGAAGAAATATAACTATTCATAACTCCATCTTTGTAGAAGATAAGCGGTCCACTCCTGCCTTATCTGGTTAATTGTGTCCTCTGTAATAGGCGATGTAGTCTTGAAGTGCTGCAAAATTCAAGAAAGATTCATTATTGTTTCATATATAGTTGAAGATGATTTTGATTTGTAATGTATTGAAGGTATACATCATTACCTCATTCCAGTCATCTGTAATGACAGCTCGAATGATGGTCTTAATCCAACACATCACATAGAAGCCACATTCCCATGAATCTACTTGCTGGTTACACTAAAATAACAAACTAAATAGTTAAAAATTTAGATCATTCAATAACATAAATGAATTAGAAACTATAAATGACTTACAACCTTTGGATACAAAATTTGAACCAATTGACCACGAGATTTACCAATAACTCTGTACAGATTGAAAACACAAAGTATAATTAATATGACTATTTTATCATAAAAGTTGAAGGTTAACATCAAATTGAAGTCATTTTTTGGAGAAACACTTACCCTTGAAGCATGGTTCTCAACTCAGTTTTCATCCTCCTGTGCAACGAACAAAACCATATAATTTTACAGGTTTTGGGAATGATGACCATCAGCTGCCAGTGAGACCTATCACGAAGGACAAATAGTTATTCAACTAATTAAGGAAACTATAATAATAAACTGACCACATATAAAAACACGTACCCGTCAATGTATGGCACAAGGTATACGTCTCTTTTGGACTCATCCATCCATGTTTGCAAATAATGTTGTCTGTTTTGAAGTGTGTTACCAGACAGTTGAATGGTATGAGGTTCAACAAATCCGTACATGGAAGACCGACCTTGGTCTACAACGATTGTGTCCATGTACCTAAAACAACAAAGTTAAGTCGTTAGAAACTATATAAGAATGTAAATAAAAGTAATATCAAAGACCAAATTGACTAACTTACATGCACCACAGCTGAATGATGGAAATATTCAACATCCTGTCTCCCTCAATCACCTCCAATGCATCAGAAAATGTGATATAAACTGGCACATGTGAGGGAAGACCAAATACCCTCAAATCCCAGTATAGTTCTAATGATGCTTTCTTCAATCTCGGTAATTTTGTCACTAACTTTGATATAGGATCATCCTCTGCTTCATGAATGTCATCATCTTCATGTATGACTGTATCATGAATTGGCTGCTTCTGAGGACGTGTGAACTGAAGATAAGAATTTACGTCAAAGCTTTATAAACAATTATATGAAGACAATTAACATAAATACTAAGGAAAAAGACATTATACCTGTGGAGTCGCGATGTGGGACATGATCAATGCTCTAGGCCAGGCAATAAATGTTCCTATGGCCTCCCCCACAAAGTTAATTTCTGGAGTGGGTACAGGCACCTGAGCCTGGGGATCCCGAACCTCGTCAATGGTCACACGCACGTGCTGGGGTAATATGGCAACACCATGAATGGTCTCCCCTCCCTCAAGCACTCGTCCGACAGCCACAATGCGTGGGGGATCCCCATCAACCAACAGCTCATATTGACCGCTATACTCATTGGGTTCTACAGCAGAGCATGATCCTCTAGTGCTGACACGAGGTGCTGTGGGAGTTTCATCGGCCCCCATGTGGCCTTGCGTCATGGAATGCAGCTTTTCTTCAAGCGCTCTTTGTATTTGTTTTTGTTCTTGTAGCTGATCCATGAATCGTTGCTCCATTGATCTCATGCTTTGGTTGAGTCTTTCCTCCCACTGAAGATCCAGCTGCCTCAGTGTCTCTTGACTCATTGATTGGGGGGTTTTCTGTGTAGGGCCAAAATAGTCACGAAGACCAATCGCCCCTGGAACTCCACGTACACGTCCTGGGTGCTCGGGCCTTCCAATGGCCGTTGTCAGAATGTCGTCCCTACCTTGGCCAGCAAATGTGCCCTGAGTCTGCTGCTCAACCAACTCATCCTGCACATAAAAAAACCAAGTTACTTAGAAGACATGCTGTGATAGATACACAATCAAATAACTGCTTAAAATTTGAACTTACAATTCTCTGTGAGATCAAGGCAGCTGAGGAAGATGTCATGTTCCCATCAGATTTAGTCCGAGCAGCCTTCCACAGCTCGTACCTAGCAGGTGCAGGTGCTAGGTCAGGCGACTCAAGTCCCAAGGCATCGGCTCTAGACTTTCTCAGTTTCTTCTCGAGTTTTGCATATCCACCTCGTGATAACAAGTGGGGTGTGTCGTTTAGCCTTTGTCTTTCTTGGGCGGCTGATGGACAAATTTGTAAGCACCAAAATATGATGTCACAAACTTGTTTCACAATCGGCAAGTATGACCGAATCGTTCAAGTAATAAAACTTGGTAAGACCAAGTATCGTTCTTCCCAAAGGACTCACGGCCTAGTTTAGTTATGTGATTTCTTGATTAGCTAAGACTTAAGAAAACAATGATTGAAATTTTAATATGCAAGACGAAAATAAACATGTATGCATGAATTGATCAATGGCAAAGACATAAGATAAACACTTTCAATGGATTAAATGAATGAATATGTTGTTGGGGGTCAATTTCATCTCATCCACTCTCATATATTTTAGGAATTCCTCTTTCAAATCATCATTGTTAATGCCACTCTCTAATGTACCATTCTAGATGGCTTCTCCCTAATCAAATAGTTCATACAATTCCTAGCATTCCTAATGATTAGTTCATGAGTGCAGGAGCTTAAGGCAACCAATATAATGTTGTCAGTAAAATATTGGGAGAAATTCCCCGGATCTAGATTTCCCCGTACGTGTCCGTATCAACAAAACCAATAATCATGCATTAGAATGAGTTAAACAATGCAAGCATTGAGCAAAGAGGAAAAACCCTAACTAATGATGAAAAGAAAGCATATGTCTTAATTCAAAGATGTATTCAACAAATCCATATATGAGAGCTTCAAGAGATTACATTGATTCCCCAACAAACATACAAGGTTTAGTTCACCATATTCATGGTGAACCTAGATGAATAACAATGAAAGTATGAAAGAATAAACCCAATAAAGGTGAAGAGGTAGCCTGAGCATCCAAGATCCTCCTTCAAAGGGGTGAAAGAGAGAGTGTTTGCCTCGTTTCTGCCAAAGATGTCTAACTAAAGGACGTGCAAGCCCTTATATACTAATCTAGAGTTACAAAAGATTACAAAAGTCCAAGCCCAAAAAGTGCCGCTCAGCGCCATTTACCGCTCAGCGGTGGTTACGCGTCTTCTTTCTTCCCCTCAGCGGCCATTTGCCCCTCAGCGGTTCCAACGCCACCTCTTGAGTGCCGCTCAGCGGTAGTTTGCCGCTGAGCGGTGCCTTCGACTTCTCCTTTTTGCACTCTTTCTTGTCTTTTCTAATGTCCTCTCTCTCATTCTTCACTTCTTTCACCAAATTCACCTCAAAACCTGCACAAAAACACTCAAATCAAGCATAAACCTGTCCAGCTCTCTTATTTATGAAAATATAAACAAAATGCATGATTTCAAGCTAGTTTCTAAGTCTAAAGGTTGCTTTTAGTATCACTTTTAAGCATGAAAATAACAGTTTTTCAACTGTTATCACAACCCCAAACTTAAAACTTTGCTTGTCCTCAAGCAAATAAAATGTAACTCCATCTCCAACCAATTCATATGATGGTTCACTCATTCAAAATCCTATTTTCAAGATAAGTAAAAACTTCACTTAAACTTATGACCGAGAGTTAATTCAAGATGTGCACATGCTTTAATGTTCACAAAGTCATTTAAATTCCAACAAATGCTATTTTTCATGAATGATCAATCAATTAAGCATGGATGTTCATGTGCTTATGGAATATTTCCTCACTAGGTAAAGTGTTTCACTCAACACACAAGTGTATAAGAGGTAAAGTGTTTCACTCATTCACTCCACTATCACAATGTCACATGAATCAACTTTGCCTTTCATTTAACCACAATCAAATACATTCACAAGCATGCATCATCACAAGGACTTTTCAATGGCTTATAATGTGGCTGGGCTAACAGGAAAATTGGTTTTTCTGGATCACAAAATCCTTGAGTTAAGAGAGTCATAACAACACAATCTTCTTATTCATTCCCAACTTTCTTTTGCCTTTGCTTTTGCATTTGCATTGAGCTTTGCTTCTTTTTCTTTTCTTTTCTTTGCATATTCTTACTTTTTAGCTCTTAGCTCAATGCTTTTTCCTTTTTCATGTTTACCCAATAACCCCAAACTTGAACATTTAACAATACCACACAATATCTTCTACTTAACTCAAGGTAAAGATTTTCAATCAAGGGTGTTCAGTGTATGTTTAAGGCTAAGGGTTCAAAGGATAGAACACAACGTGTTCTCTTTTAGAAGGCTAACTTTATGAATTTGGCCAATAAAAAGGGTTTCAACAACACGGCCTTTGATCATATGATGCAAAACAAGCAATTGATTCAATCATAGAAAACCTGGGCAAAGTCATTCATGCTTTCAAAGTAATAACATTCAACAATAACAACTCTGGAGCTCAAAACCTCACATATAAGCTCATTCACATTTGACATGCACATCCTGCTTAATTTCACAATCACAATCATGATATTATGCATTTGTTCACAAAGCTTGTGAATCACCTGTATAAGCATTTTAATGTGCACATCATCTCAACATCAATCAATCAATAAGCATCATTCAGCATTACTTATCACACAATCACAGTTAATAGCAAACCATCATAACAAACCAAGTGTTCAATAGAGTACATCAAACCCTAATCTAAAAACAAAAACAAAAACAACTTACAAACTACTGGGTTGCCTCCCAGTAAGCGCTTGTTTAACGTCCCGAGCCTGACCCAAACTTTCAAGGATCCACCAACAACATCATGGTGGACAATTGTTGCACCTCTCCCCCTAGATAGGGCTTGAGACGTTGACCATTTACCACCCAACTTCTCTGCGGATCATCAGATGGATTAAAGATTTCAATTGCTCCATGCGGATGCACTTCTTTTATCACAAATGGTCCTGTCCATTTTGACTTCAGCTTCCCAGGAAATATCTTCAATCTTGAATTGAACAATAATACCTGTTGTCCTGGATTGAAAACTCTATTCACCAACTTCCTGTCATGATAAAATTTCATTTTGTCTTTGTAAGCCTTGGATGAATCATATGCATGTAAGCGCATTTCTTCAAGCTCCAAAATCTGCCGTCTGCGGGTGCATTGCGTGTCATAAGGATCAAAATTCAAGAATTTCAAAGCCCATAATGCTCTATGCTCCAGTTCAACTGGCAAATGGCATGCTTTCCCATAGACTAGTTGAAATGGTGATAATCCCATAGACGTCTTCATTGCTGTCCTATAAGCCCAAAGAGCATCATCTAATTTGAGAGACCAATCCTTTCTGGATGAAGTCACAGTCTTTTCCAGGATTCTTTTTATCTCCCTGTTAGACACCTCAGCTTGGCCATTGGTTTGTGGATGATAAGGTGCAGCTACCTTATGCTTTACTCCATAGTGTTTGAGTACTTTCTCTAGCTGATAATTGCAAAAATGAGATCCTCCATCACTGATCAACACTCTTGGAGTGCCAAAACGTGAGAATATCTGCCTCTTCAGGAATTTAATTACCGTGCTAGCATCATTTTTAGGACAAGCCAATGCTTCCACCCATTTACTCACATAATCCACTGCTACCAGAATATATTCATTGTTGAAAGATGGAGGGAAGGGTCCAACAAAGTCAATACCCCAACAATCAAAGACCTCAACCTCTAAAATACCTTGTAAAGGCATCTCATGACGTTTAGTGATTGTCCCTGCTCTTTGACATTTGTCACAATTCCTAGCATGATTATGAGCATCCTTAAATAAAGTTGGCCAATAGAATCCTGATTGAAGGACTTTTGCTGCTGTTCTTTCTCCATTAAAATGTCCTCCATAAGGTGAATCATGACAATGCCAGAGAATTCCTTCTGCTTCTTCATTTGTAACACATCTCCTTAGAAGATTATCCGCTCCAATTTTGAACAAATACGGATCATCCCATACAAACTGCTTGGCATCATGTAGAAATTTCTTTCTCTGTTGCCAAGTTAAATCTTCTGGCATGACTCTTGCAGCTTTAAAATTGGCCATATCAGCAAACCAGGGCCTCTGCTGAATATACATGAGTGATTCATCTGAAAAAGATTCCCAGATTGCAGACTCCTTGCTAGTGACCTCATTGTTGACTAACCGTGACAAATGATCAGCAATTAAGTTCTCACTTCCTTTCTTATCACGGATTTCTACATCAAATTCTTGTAATAGTAGTACCCATCTAATCAGACGTGGCTTAGAATCTGGTTTTGTCAACAAATATTTGATAGCTGCATGATCTGTATAGACAATCACCTTAGACCCAATAAGATAGGGTCTAAATTTCTCTAGAGCGTATACAATGGCAAGAAACTCTTTCTCTGTAGTAGCATAATTCAATTGAGCATCATTCAACACCTTGCTAGCATAATAGATTGGATGAAACTTTTGTTCCTTCCTTTGGCCGAGAACAACTCCCAATGCATAATCACTTGCATCACACATTAATTCAAAATTTTGATTCCAATCTGGTGCTACAATTACTGGAGCTGACACTAGCTTCTTCTTCAATATATCAAAAGCTTTCAGACAATCTTCGTTCATCACAAAAGGCGCATCCTTCATCAAAAGATTACTCAATGGTTTAGCAATTTTTGAGAAATCTTTGATGAATCTTCTATAGAACCCAGCATGACCAAGAAAACTCCTAATCCCCCTTACATCTGTTGGGGGAGGCAGTTTCTCAATGACTTCTACTTTGGCTTTATCCACCTCAATTCCTTTAGCAGAGATTTTATGCCCCAGTACAATCCCTTCAGTTACCATGAAATGACATTTCTCCCAATTCAGAACCAGATTTGTCTGAACACATCTTTTGAGGACAGTGTTCAAATTAGCTAAACATCTTTGGAAAGAATTTCCAAAAACTGAGAAGTCATCCATGAATACTTCAATGCATTTTTCTAAAAGATCAGAAAAGATTGCCTGCATACACCTCTGAAACGTAGCTGGAGCATTACATAATCCAAAAGGCATCTTTCTATATGCAAAGATACCAAAAGGACAAGTAAAAGCCGTCTTCTCCTGGTCTTTTGGATCTACCACAATTTGATTATATCCAGAATATCCATCCAGAAAACAATAGAAAGCCTGCCCTGATAACCTTTCTAGCATCTGATCCATGAAGGGAAGAGGAAAATGATCCTTCCTGGTAGCTTTATTCAGTTTCCTGTAATCAATGCACATGCGCCAGCCAGTAACTGTCCGAGTAGGAATAAGTTCATTCTTATCATTATAAATTACTGTCATCCCTCCTTTCTTTGGAACCACCTGTACTGGACTCACCCATTCACTGTCAGAGATTGGATAGATGATACCAGCTTCTAGCAGTTTCAACACTTCTTTTCTGACCACCTCCTTCATGACAGGATTTAACCTTCTCTGCGGTTGAGCACTTGGTTTATAGTCCTCTTCCATAAAAATCCTGTGCATACAATAAGTTGGGCTAATACCTTTGAGATCTGATATTGACCACCCAATTGCTTCTTTGTTGGCTTTCAGAATTTCTATCAACTGCTCTTCTTCTTGTAAAGATAAAGAGTTGTTGATGATGACTGGCTTTGCTCCATCCTCTTCTAGAAACACATATTTCAAATGTGATGGCAATCTTTTCAATTCTGGCGACTGTGCTTTGATTGTTTCTTCCTTATCAATTGTTTCAAATATTGGATCTTCCTCTGGACCCTTTTTCAATGTTTCCAAGTCCATCAGACATTCATCAATCAATTTCTCTTCTTCTTCATCCAAATCTTCACATGCATCAATGAGCGTTTTTTCCAATGGTGAAATATTACGCACCATTCTTTCGTGAACCATACAAACTTCATCAAGTTCATCAAATTGAAAGCATGCTTTGTCATCATTTGGATACGTCATGGCCTTGGATACATCAAAAGTAACTTCCTCATCATCAACTCTCAGTTTAAGCTTACCATTCTCCACATCAATCAGAACTCTAGCAGTCTTCATAAAAGGTCTCCCCAGAATAAGAGGAACATCACTAGCTCCTTCCATCTCCATCACAATGAAATCTACTGGGAATACAAATTTGTCAACCTTCACTAGAACATCTTCAACCACTCCATATGGATATTTAAGAGACCTGTCTGCCAATTGAAGAGCCATTCTGGTTGGTTTAATTTCCAACCCCTGAATTGTTCTGCACATGGATAGCGGCATTAGATTAATGCTAGCTCCCAAATCAATCAATGCTCTTCCAACTTTCACATCTCCTATGGTACATGGAATGGTGAAGCTTCCTGGGTCTTTAAGTTTAGGAGGTAGTTTCTGTATGATTGCACTGCAATTGCCCTGTATATTGATAGTTTCCTTCTCAATGTACTTGTGTTTCTTTGTGAGAAGTTCCTTCAAAAATTTTGCATATGCTGGCATCTGTTGCAATGCTTCAGAGAATGGTATAGTGATCTCCAACTTCTTAAAGAGTTCCATGAATCTTTCCAACTGCTTTTCTTTCTCCTTCCTTGAATAACTCTTTGGATAAGGAAGTGGCTTTTCATACTCTTTTTCTTTCTGTCTCTCTTCTCTCTCATTTTTTTCTCTCCTCTCCTCTTCTTCTTTTCTCTTTTTCTCTCTCTCACATGTTTCTTTTTCACTCTCACTCTCATTTTCTTTTTCCTCTCTCTCTTTTTGTCTCTCCTCTAACACTCTACCGCTTCTAGTCACAACAGTTTTGCACTCCTTTCCAAGATTATCCTGTTTAATTTCGTCAACTATTCTCTCAACATGAACCTCCATTTTTTTAAATGCAACATCCACATTATGACAATAGGACGCATTTGTCTTCAAGAATCTCTGGAAAGTCTCTTCAAGCTTTGTTGTTTTCTCAACTGGAGTAACTTGCATCTGCCATTTTTGTCGTTCTTGAACCATTGAGACCTGTTGTATTCCCTGTGGTATTCGAGAAAGTTTCATGGTTACTTCCTCAAGCTGTTGAAAGAGAGTTTTATTTTGTTCTAGCAGAGCATCATGTAATGGTAACAACTCCCTCTGATGAAAGTCTCCTTTTTCAATATTGAGTTCGTTGTCACTAGTAGCCATATTTTAAATATTTCAGTTGCTTCCTCTGGAGTCTTCCATTTGATATTGCCTCCAGCTGAAGCATTCAGTATCATCTTGGTTTGTGAACCAAGCCCTCCAAGGAAAGTTAGGACTACTTCTTCTTCTCTGAAACCATGCATAGGAGTTTTACGTAACAATCCTTTGTATCTGTCCCATGCATGTCCAAGTGATTCTTCCATGCCCTGCTTGAATGAAGATATCTCTTGCTTGCCCTTAGTCACCTTAGATTGTGGGAAGTATTTGCTTAGAAACTTTGTAACCACTGCTTCCCACTCCGTGAAACTTTCTTCTGGAAAAGAGTTCAACCAAAGCTTAGCATTGCCTCCCAATGAGAAAGGAAACAAGCTAAGTTTGATAGCTTCGTCTGGCACCCCATTGATCTTGACCGTGTTGCAGATCTCATTAAATGTTGTAAGGTGCTCATATGGGCTTTCATGTGATAACCCAGTAAATTGATTACTCTTTACCAGTTGAATTAATGCTGGTTTGACCTCCATGTTGGCTGCATTGACTCTAGGTCGAGCTATGCTGTTAAAGTGTTGAGGTCCAGCAAGATTAGTATAATCTGCAAGAGTTCTTCTAGCATTATTGTTCTCCATACTCCTTGTGCTATTGAACTAGTACTGGTTTGACCTTCCTGCATACACAAGAAAACAAAACCCTAGAAAAGATTTGTTAGCGCAAAAAGATATAGGAGAAGATAGAGATTCAAAAGATAAAAAGATTTAGAAGATAGAATCAAATATAATAAAACCTAATCTAAAAAATAAAATCTAATCTAAAAGATAAAATAAAATAAAATCTAACCTAACCTAAAAGATAGAATAAAATCTAATAAAATCTAACCTAAAAATAAAAAAACAGAAAACAGAAAAACAGAAAACAGAAAAATAAAATAAAAATTCGAAAATAAAATAAAATCTAATCTAAAAAGATAAAAATAAAATCTAACCTAAAAGATAAAAATCAAATTTAAAAAAATAAAAAAAATAAAAACAGAAATTCAAAATTAAAGTCAAAGATAATCAATAATCACACAAATTAACCAGTTAAACCACGAATCCCCGGCAACGGCGCCAAAAACTTGATGGACAAATTTGTAAGCACCAAAATATGATGTCACAAACTTGTTTCACAATCGGCAAGTATGACCGAATCGTTCAAGTAATAAAACTTGGTAAGACCAAGTATCGTTCTTCCCAAAGGACTCACGGCCTAGTTTAGTTATGTGATTTCTTGATTAGCTAAGACTTAAGAAAACAATGATTGAAATTTTAATATGCAAGACGAAAATAAACATGTATGCATGAATTGATCAATGGCAAAGACATAAGATAAACACTTTCAATGGATTAAATGAATGAATATGTTGTTGGGGGTCAATTTCATCTCATCCACTCTCATATATTTTAGGAATTCCTCTTTCAAATCATCATTGTTAATGCCACTCTCTAATGTACCATTCTAGATGGCTTCTCCCTAATCAAATAGTTCATACAATTCCTAGCATTCCTAATGATTAGTTCATGAGTGCAGGAGCTTAAGGCAACCAATATAATGTTATCAGTAAAATATTGGGAGAAATTCCCCGGATCTAGATTTCCCCGTACGTGTCCGTATCAACAAAACCAATAATCATGCATTAGAATGAGTTAAACAATGCAAGCATTGAGCAAAGAGGAAAAACCCTAACTAATGATGAAAAGAAAGCATATGTCTTAATTCAAAGATGTATTCAACAAATCCATATATGAGAGCTTCAAGAGATTACATTGATTCCCCAACAAACATACAAGGTTTAGTTCACCATATTCATGGTGAACCTAGATGAATAACAATGAAAGTATGAAAGAATAAACCCAATAAAGGTGAAGAGGTAGCCTGAGCATCCAAGATCCTCCTTCAAAGGGGTGAAAGAGAGAGTGTTTGCCTCGTTTCTGCCAAAGATGTCTAACTAAAGGACGTGCAAGCCCTTATATACTAATCTAGAGTTACAAAAGATTACAAAAGTCCAAGCCCAAAAAGTGCCGCTCAGCGCCATTTACCGCTCAGCGGTGGTTACGCGTCTTCTTTCTTCCCCTCAGCGGCCATTTGCCCCTCAGCGGTTCCAACGCCACCTCTTGAGTGCCGCTCAGCGGTAGTTTGCCGCTGAGCGGTGCCTTCGACTTCTCCTTTTTGCACTCTTTCTTGTCTTTTCTAATGTCCTCTCTCTCATTCTTCACTTCTTTCACCAAATTCACCTCAAAACCTGCACAAAAACACTCAAATCAAGCATAAACCTGTCCAGCTCTCTTATTTCTGAAAATATAAACAAAATGCATGATTTCAAGCTAGTTTCTAAGTCTAAAGGTTGCTTTTAGTATCACTTTTAAGCATGAAAATAACACTTTTTCAACTGTTATCAGCGGCTAACCTTTTATCCTGTGAAACCATGTATATAAGTAAGTCTAAAATCATAAAAACTCAATGAAAGATGATCTTAAGAAACATACCTTCCATTCTTCAGACTCTCTAGATGCACGAAACTGCATCCAATCCTCCTCTGTGAAGGTATAATGCTGAGATGGATTTTCATGTTGTCTATCTCCAAAGACATATAGTCGTGTCAGCCTTGTCTTGAAATCCCTAAATCTTATCGCTATATGCGATAACACTTTCCTTCTGATTTGCAATGTGTTTGGAATATCAAAATGTTGCTGTTTAAAACAAAAAACTTGTTACCAAGAGAAAAGTTAACAGATAAGTATATCACAAATTGCATGAAGTCTAAACATACCTGAACATCTTGCCATAAGAGGTTCTTGTCGACCTCTGGGACGTCATCCCAACATGCATGAAGGATAGAGACATGACTTTTTGCTAACTTGCCCAGATAACTCCTAAACCTATCAGCATTTGGCCCTGATGGATGACCTGATCTGGGGTCAATGTCAACATGCCTCCTCTGACCATCCACGCGTCCGGATGTCACATCTGCCACTCGGGTGACGCCTCGTCCACGTCTGCTCTTTCCCGATCCTGAGTCTGAGGCCGACATACCTGAAAAATTAGACAACGTTAGTAATAATTCAATTATGATGAACATACATATAAAGTCAATAAAAGTGAAAATATTAACCTATTAATTAATTGTTTTTTCCCAAATGCCTTCGTTGTGATCACTACGAATTGCTTGCATTACATCGGCAACGTCATCAACTGGGTCTTCAGTGGGTCTACATGCAACAGATGTTGTCTCAAGTATATCAAGAGAATCGTCATCATCATGTCCATGCATGTTTCTACCTTCTAAAACCACTGACCATTTGTTATTCGATGGATCACTTACGTAGAATATTTGTCTTGCTTGACTAGCCATGATAAATGGTTCATCAGTGTAATTCATCTTGTTCAAGTCTACCAATGTGAAACCAAGGTCATCCATCATGACACCAGAATTTATATCAACCCATTTACACTTGAAAACTGGTACTCTAAAAGTAACGTAATCAACTTCCCATATTTCTTGTATTATTCCAAAATAACTGATGGATGCTGTGATTGGATTTTTGTCTTTAGAACTAGCAAAGTGCACAGACTCAGCTTGTAGTGTGACGCCACTATTTTGAACTCTGCTTTTGTCATCTTCTACCTTTGTCTGAAAAGAAATATTGTTTATATAGTACCCACCATATGTAATGACCTCTGTGTTCGGTCCACGAGATAACCTCAATAAAGTTTCAGAAACATGTGGAGTCGCATACACCTTTTTCTTAAACCATCCCAAGAAGGTTTTCACATGTTCATTAAGATGCCATTTTTCACTCATTTTTGGGTTTGCTGCCTTTATTTCATTAACGTGGTCAGAAATGTAAGGAATCACATCAACAGTGTTGTTTAAGACGTACAAATGAGCTTGGTCAATTTCTTTTCTGCTAACACTTTGAATTGTCACACCTCGAACACCCTTACCTTCACATTTTCCTTCGTTTTTGCTCTTGGGAAGACCGACGGGTTCCCAAGATGGCATATAACTTGAACAAAATTCAATGGCTTCTTCTGCAACGTATCGCTCTATGATTGAAGCTTCTGGTCTATACTGATTCTTGACATATCCCTTTAAGATCTTCATGTATCTTTCAACTGGGTACATCCACCTTAAGAAGACCGGCCCACATATTCGAATTTCTCTGACTAGATGAACAATCAAATGTACCATGATGTCAAAAAAGGAAGGTGGAAAATACATCTCCAATTGACATAGTAGTCTTATTCCCTCATTTTCCAATTCATCTAAACCTCGAGGGTCAACAACTTTCTTGCAAATGGCATTAAAGAAAAAACTCAGACGTGTCAGAATACCCCTAACAGAAGGAGGTAATATGCCTCGAATAAGAACCGGTAACAATTGTTGCATCAATACATGACAATCGTGAGACTTTAAACCAACTAGCTTTAAGTCTTGCATAGACACAAGGTTACTAATATTTGAAGAATAACCTTGCGGAACCTTCACACTTCTTAAACAGTTACAAAAACTTTGTTTTTCTTTTTTGGAAAGTGTGTGACAGGCTGGGGGCAGATAGGTGCGTCTTCCTATTATCTGTGGATGTAACTCAGATCGGATTCCCATGTCAGCCAAATCTTGTCTTGCCTTTATTCCGTCTTTGCTCTTCCCTTTGACGTTTAATAAAGTTCCGATGACACTGTCACAAACATTTTTTTCAACGTGCATCACATCAATACAATGTCTAACATCAAGTTCACACCAATATGGAAGCTTAAAAAATATCGATCGTTTCTTCCAAATGTTCTTTGCGGAGGTACTTTTATGATGTTTTCCAAACACAATGTCAATGTTTTTGACTTCGTTGTACACCTCTTGACCATTCCGGGGTCTGCACACAACCTCATCCTCAGCACTTCCATTAAATGCTTTTTTCAATCTACGATAAGGATGATTACGAGGAAGAAATTTTCGATGTCTTGTATATACTGTCTTCTGACCATGCTTCAACTGAAGGTAACTAGTGTTTTCTTCACATATGGGACATGCAAAATGACCTTTAACACTATAACCGCTCAAGTTTCCATATGCTGGGAAATCATTTATAGTGCAAAACAACATTGCACGCAAACGGAACTGTTCCTGAACATGTGAATCAAACACGTCGATGCCTTCTTCCCACAACAATTTCAAATCATCAATTAAAGGTGCTAAGTAAACATCAATGTCATTTCCAGGTTGTCTAGGACCCGATATCATCATGGTCAACATCACATATTTTCTCTTCATGCACAACGAAGGAGAAAGATTGTAAATCATCAACATAACTGGCCACGAACTGTGTTTGCTACTTAAGTTTCCATAAGGATTCATACCATCAGTTGCAAGTGCAAGCCTTAAGTTTCTTGGATCTGCACCAAATTCAGGGAATTTGTCATCAATATTTTTCCATTGTGGAGAATCAGCAGGGTGTCGAAGAAGATTATCGCACTTTCTTTCGTCAGAGTGCCATTTAAGGTTCTTTGCATCTTCTTTAACAGAGAACATACGTTTGAACCTAGGTATTATAGGCAAATACCACATCACCTTAGCAGGTGCACCATCATTACCTTCATTACCAGTGACTCTGTCAGATTTCTTTTTAAAACGGGATAAACCACATGTTGGACAATAGTTTAACGAAGCAAACTCCTTTGTGTACAAAACACAATCATTAGGACAAGCATGTATCTTTTGATATTCAAGACCCATTGGACATAAAATTTTTTTGGCCTCGTAATTACGAATAGGTAGAGTATTATTTTCTGGAAGCATCTCCTTCAACAACTCCAACAACTCGGTGAAACTTTTATCGGTCCATCCATTCCTTGCTTTTAAACTAAACAACTTTAAAGTTGAAGACAAGCGTGTAAAGTTTGAGCATCCTGGGAACAACGGTTGCTCTGAATCATTAATAAGAGTATCATACAAATTAGCCCTTCCAAAATTATCTTCACCGACATCACGTATCATGTCCTCTAAATGGTCACTCATCCATTCTTCCACATAATTTGTTCCTCGTGACGTGGTAGGCTGCTCAAGTACTTCTCCATGCCAAGTCCAAACGGTATAAGTCCTCATTATGTCGTACATGAATAGATGGTCACGCACATTGCCTAAGTCTTGGCGTATTTGATTAAGACAACGCACACAAGGACAAAAATATGTCCCGTTGACAGACTTAGCATTTTGTTCAACGTATTGCAAGAACTGCGAAACACCCTTGTCATATTCTTCACTCATGCGACGTTCGTTCATCCATCTTCGATCCATACTATGTTCGTAAAATCATCAGTTCAAGTGTTTTAACTCTCACAAGGTTAGGCCCTACCCATTCAAAAAAATTAATTTTCATAATTTGCTCAGCCACGTGCATTGAAGTCTACGTCATAAAATTGATACAATTTCGGCAGCATTTCGCATTGGTCTCCAAAATACACGAAATGAGAGTAGTCAACGATGACCACAATCAAATATGCATCCGGAGAACAACACAAGTACTGAACCGAAATTTCATCAATCTTATCCTTAAACTCCAATTGACATGGTATTGCAAATTATGAAAATTAATTTTCTCAAACTGTCCAATCGGACAATTCAAAATTTAACACAAACGATTAAAACATTAATCGTTTGTCTTAAATTTCAAACGGGAACTAAGTGGCACTCAATGTATGACAATAACTAATACACATTTTACACAATAACACATACATGCATACACAAAATTTAACAGTAAAAAACGTCCATACACTAATACACATTTCTTAATCGTTTAACACAATAACATAACTAATACACATTTTACAGTCAAAAACGTCCATACCACATACATGCATACACAAAATTTTCAACCAACAAGCTAACCTGAAAAGTAGATTCCAAATGAGAAGGAGGGAAGTGGAGGAGTATACGGCCCAACACGCAGTCCAAAAAGACTCAAGGAAGCCGCCCAAGAACACGCAAGAGTCTGCAAAAAAACGGACCCAAAACCATTTTTAATCGGTTCAAATCAAAGACATGTCATCACAGAGCAATGTAATCGGATTAAATGTAATTTTAAACGGTCCAAAAGTGAGAAAACCAACCTGGAAATGTCAACGGCGCAGCAGCAGCAGCTCGCGTTCGCGGGGAAGAAGACGAACAGTGAATGGTCACGGTTCGCGCTTTCCATTTTAATGAACATAGACGTCCGGGCCACGTGGGCACGGACGTCTATAATATTATAGACGTCCGTCCCGCCACTAATAGGACGTTGTAATGAATTTAAAATTGAATTTCGCGGGGCTTTAAACGTCCGTTAACATGGCTCGGACGTCTATAATGTTATCAACGTCCGTCCCAAGACGGACGTCTAAAATTCTGATGAAAACCTAAACGATTCAATTACCCATGTCAGTGCACTGAACGTCCGTCCTGAGGGGCACGGACGTCTATAATATTATAGACGTCCGCGCCCCAGAGGACGGACGTTCAGAGGAGATAAAGTAATTATTACCCCACCCACTCGTCAGTACACTGAACGTCCGTCCTGAGGGGCACGGACGTCTATAATATTATAGACGTCCGCGCCCCCTCAGGACGGACGTTCAGCGGACTTAAGTAATTATTACCCAACCCACTCTGTCAGTGCACTGAACGTCCGTCCTGAGGGGCACGGACGTCTAAAATATTATAGACGTCCGTGCCCCTCAGGACGGACGTTCAGTGCACTGACGAGTGGGTGGGGTAATAATTACTTTATCTCCTCTGAACGTCCGTCCTCTGGGGCGCGGACGTCTATAATATTATAGACGTCCGTGCCCCTCAGGACGGACGTTCAGTGCACTTAAATCAATTAGTACCCCAGCAGCTCTGTCAGTCCTCTGAACGTCCGTTCTGAGGACGGACGTTCGGGCTCTCCCAGGACGGACGTTCCAGGACTGAAGCCAATATTATAAACGTCCAGCTCGACCCAGGACGGACGTTCAGAGGATGACCCTGTCAGTCCTCTGAACGTCCGTTCTGAGGACGGACGTTCGGGCTCTCCCAGGACGGACGTTCGAGGTTAATGAACGTATTCACCACGCGCACGGACGTCCGCTCACCTCAGGACGGACGTTCCAGGACTGAAGCCAATATTATAAACGTCCAGCTCGACCCAGGACGGACGTTCAGAGGATGACCCTGTCAGGACGGACGTCCGCTCACCTCAGGACGGACGTTCAGAGATTGAAAACGTTAGCCTATAAAACGTCCGTGCCCCTGGGACGGACGTCTATAATACTATAAACGTCCAGCGCGACCCACGACGGACGTTCAAGGATTGACAAGGCAGCCTTTAAAACGTCCGTCCGCTTGTGACGGACGTCTATAATGTTATAAACGTCCGGTTCGACCACGGACGGACGTCTAGAGGTCCACTTATTTACTATAATGCCACCGGTCACATATATACGTTGGGGATTCGTGGGACGGACGTTTATTGGGTGACGTGAAAAGCCGTTTCTGCACTAGTGTTATCTATACTAATAAAATAGAGACCTCATTATGAAACATATCTGACTTGAGCGTCGGAGTGTCTTCTGCAGGTCAACAACTCATCGGAGTGGATTGCGTTCTCGGAGAGGTTTGGACGATCGAAAGAGATCAAAACAAGGAAGGACGACCGACCCTTGGACAAATTCAACCAAAACAGTCCTACAAATAATAATTGGAATAACTAGGCCCAAATAATTCAAATTAATTAAAATAAGAATTAATAGTTTAATTAACCATAAATAATGAAAATGAGAGAAGAATAAAGAATTAAATAATACAAAATAATGATTTAAATTGTTTTCTTCTTAAAAAGACCCGTCATGATGACTGCGTCAACAATGATTAGACAATTAAGTTTCAAATTTTACTGGCCTTGACCCAATGTCATGCATTATCGGGCGGATAAGAACACATTTGAGAAAAAAAAAATGGATGGATATTAACACCAACAATATTAAAATGGCAAATCAGAACCCGGACTAATATTATTTTATAATTAAAAGTAATTAAATAATTGTGATTTTTATTCATGTTATCATTGTTATATTATTTGTCTGATCTTCTGAAAACATTAAATGTGTCATAACGTATGTAATTTATTTTTATGATATGATGGCATATATACTGGCTTGCTAACAGATAATTTGATGAACATCAACATTGAATAATACTCCTATAAAAGTTTATCGTATTATTTCCTCTATTTATATCTTATAATAAAGCTCTTTCTTTTTCTTTTTATAGACATCAAAAACCTCCCACTATTTGAACATTTCCTTCCCTCCATATTTTTGTTGTACGTCTATAGGCAGAAAAACAAAATATTATCGAACAATAAAAACAAAACACTGCACAGTATAGCTATAGTACAAAGTTCTGTTACAATATCAACCCACGCCAAGACCCCATTTAGAAGAAGACACACTTAATAGTCATCCTATGAGGACTAGTGATGTATATGAATGATGATCATTCTCCTATGCCGTTGTGTTGGTAACCTATAACAATTGAAGATCTTTTTTAGTAAGCAACAACAGAAAGAAAATTTAGACGGGTTTTTGAAAGTTGAATCAAGTTTGGATACTGGTAAAGATATTGTGCATCCCAAAGTTGTTGAAAGGAAACATGTCAGTCGGAAAGTAGAAGGGAAGGAAAGGACGAGGTTAATAGTTGTGAGGTATGGAGAGGGACAGTGTTAAGGTAGAGGAGCAACAAAAGCACGTGAATTTGTGCCCTCTAACCCTACTCCGTTGTCCAACTAAGCAAAGACAAGTTAAAGGTATTAGTCTCATTCACCATTCATGAGTCAAGCAAAATCCCAAACCAAAACTTGAATAATAATTTCCCCCATTCATCTCTAAGTCACACAACCACATGCTAACATGCAAATGCAAAGTTGCATGGCATCACGTGATGGACCAAAAGTGAGTTGGGACCACTTTTCCAAACAAAACCATGACCTCCTTTTGTATGCATGTGATGATCACGACGTGGCTCGAGTCCACGCGTTTCGATTGAACAAAGGATGTGACCCATTGGCCCCTACCCCCGAAACACTTATGCACAATGGTTTGAGACATGGTCACACTCTACCCAACTTCTTGTTGCTTGATTAAGTTATCCTCTTACCTTTATTGGGTTTTCTTCGTAGTCACAACTCCTTCCTTCCTTGGTTTGGAATTTGTGCCTAACATGCCAACCTTTGAGATTGGAGATGTACAAGTGTTGAATATATAATATGTACAATGTCCTCTATTTATATTAACCACCATTAACAGAACGAAATAACGTAATAAAGAAATAAGTTCTAAAGGCGTTGTAATAATCACGAACAGTGAAGATGCAAATGATGATAAAATCTTGTTGGTTGCGAAAAGGAAAGGTTGACTTTAGCGTATTCAGTTCTTATCTTTGAAGCGATTAATTAAAGAAAATGCTTTATATGTTCGATTTCTTTTGGTTGGATTTTCTTCGAGGTTCAAAGCACTTCATGCCAATTGAGAGGAAAAATAGACATATATTAGAGGTGACAAGATCACTTTTGATAGATGGTAATGTCCCATCTCATTTATGGGGTGAAGCTGTGAGCTCTGCCGTTTATTTAATTAATCGAACTCCTTCTAGTGTGCTTAACTTTCGAAGGCCTTTTGATGTGTTGTCTGATCATTGTATCCTTCCTCCCATAGTTTATTTACCACCTCATATTTTTGGATGTGTTATATATGTTCACTTACACCCACATCAACGTACAAAGCTTGAAGAACGAGCGATCAAATGTGTTTTTGTTGGGTATGGATCAACTCAAAAAGGTTATCGTGCTTACCATCCACCATCAAGGAAATTTTATATTTCTATGGATGTGACATTTAATGAGCATGAATTTTTTTATGTTGATTCTCCACTTCAGGGAGGCAATGAAAGTGAAGTGCATAATCGTGATGTTGGTATGTTTGATTGTGAAGATAAATTATTGTGTGAGGATCATTCTGCAGGAAGTGAGCCAATCCTAAATATGGACCCTTCTTTTCTGGATAATACAGTGTCTTCTGATCATAACCAATTGGCTCAATCTTCTCCACAGGTTCAACTTGACTCTTCAGAGGTACCTTCTGATACTATCTCTGATAATACTAATGAAATTGATCATGAAATTGATTCTTGTCTGCGTGAGACCACCAGCACACCAAACACTGAGTCTACTACTGTTCAATATATTCTTCCACCTGGTTCTAACCGTGGTCAACCTCCAGTTAAATATGAACCAGACCTCCAAGCCAAAGTTAAATATCCCATTAGTAAATATGTGTCATCTCACAGGTTATCTCAGTCATATGCATCATTTGTATCTCAATTATCTTCAATTTCTATTCCTAGTAATGTACAAGAAGCTTTGGCAGGTCCTAGATGGACCGAAGCAATGGTTGAGGAGATGGCAGCTTTAGAAAAAAACAACACTTGGGATCTTGTGTCCTTACCAAAAGGGAAGAAAACTGTGGGCTGCAGATGGGTCTTTACAATTAAGCATAAAGCTGATGGAACTGTTGAGAGGTATAAAGCACGACTTGTGGCTAAAGGTTACACTCAGTCTTATGGTGTAGATTACCAAGAGACGTTCGCACCAGTAGCCAAACTCAATACTGTGAGAATACTTTTGTCGCTAGCTGCAAACCAAGATTGGCCTCTTCTACAATTTGATGTGAAAAACGCTTTCCTACACGGAGAAATTTCAGAAGAAATTTATATGGATTCTCCACCAGGCATGACTGATTCAATTGGAATGAAGGTTTGCAAATTAAAGAAGGCTCTATATGGATTAAAACAATCCCCAAGAGCATGGTTTGGAAGGTTTACCAAGTCTATGAAGGCTTTTGGCTATAGAGCGAGTAACTCTGATCACACCTTATTTTTTAAGAGAGGAAAAGGAAAAATTACAGCTTTGATTATATATGTAGATGACATGATTGTTACAGGAAATGACCAAGATGAGATTTCTAGTTTACAACAATACCTTGCATCTGAATTTGAGATGAAACAACTTGGAAATCTTAAATATTTTTTAGGTATTGAAGTAGCTAGATCAAAACATGGTATTTTTCTATGCCAAAGAAAATATACTATTGATTTACTATCGGAAACTGGGCTGCTTGGGAGTAAACCAGCTGATACACCAATTGAACAAAATCATAAACTTTTTCAATGCTCAAATTCAGCAAGCATAGACAGAGGAAGATACCAAAGGCTGGTAGGAAAATTAATTTATTTGTGCCATACACGTCCAGATATCACTTATGCAGTGAATGTTGTTAGTCAATTTATGCATGACCCACGGAAGCTTCATATGGATGCTGTTGAAAGGATTTTGAGATATTTGAAGTCCTGCTCCTGGAAAAGGAATTTTGTTCTCAAATCATGAAAACTTAAAGGTAGAAGGGTACACTGATGCAGATTGGGCAGGTTCAAAAGATGATAGAAGATCTACCTCTGGATACTTTACTTTTGTAGGAGGGAATCTTGTAACTTGGAGGAGTAAAAAACAACCTGTAGTAGCAAGATCTAGTGCTGAAGCAGAATTCAGAGGCATGGCACTAGGTGTATGTGAACTTTTGTGGATTAAAAATGTGCTATCAGATTTGGGCTTTACACAAAATGAACCTATGAGTTTGTACTGTGACAATACTTCGGCTATAGCAATTGCTCACAATCCTGTGCAACATCATAGAACAAAGCATGTGGAGATTGATAGACATTTCATCAAAGAGAAGCTTGAAGCTGGAATAATTTCATTTCCTTTTGTAAGATCAGAATTGCAGTTGGCTGATGTTCTCACCAAAGGAGTATCAAGAAGATTGTTTAATGAGTCTTTATTCAAGTTGGGAATGTGTGATATCCATGCACCAACTTGAGTGGGGCTGTTAAGATATGCTAAATATTCTATTAAAGGATATTAGGCAATCAAATATTATGTTAGTTATAATTTAGATATTATTATAATTTGTGCAGATTTGTGCACCTGTCATTCCTTTAATAGATGAAGGATTATAGGATCCTTAAATGTATATATATGGTACTCTACTCTTTGAAATAAAATATCAGAATTATTCTTTAAACCTTTTATTATGGTATCAGAGCTATGGTTAGAGCCTATCCTAGCATTATTGGTTGTTTGTTGGGCATATTGTTCCACCCATTATCGGGCCGCTATTGGACCACCCATTAATGTCTAATCTCACGCTCGATATGTATATACCTCGGCGTGAGGGGGGTGTGTTGGAAGTCCCACATCGACTAGAGATAAGGCCAAATTAAAGTATATAAGTGGGTGCAGACCTCACCTTACAAGCCGGTTTTGTGGGGATGAGTTAGGCCTCAAGTCCACTTCTAACAATATTAGTCTCTCATTGAGCACTAAGTTAAGATATAATAAATAAATAATATAGTTCTAAATCGTAGCACAATATTTTTCTTACAAATCCTCTTTTCTTCTTTTATAGGAAGAATCTCTCTTCTTAAATAAAGTGAACATTTTTTATGTCAAACATATTAAATGAATTTATTCATTTTTTATTTAATATTTACTTCATAGTGCATGAAAAAAATTAATAAGAAGATATTACAAATAATATATAGACGTATTATTCAAATAGTTCTCTAAGTATTGGTGGAATATTAATTGTTTGGGAATTAAATCCAACTAATCTTTATTACTTTCAATCCATTGAACTCAAACATTAATTAAGTTCTATTAGATTCTTTAAATTATCTTCTTTCAGAAATACCGCTATTTTATTAAGTTATTCATCTAAATATTCATAAATCCTTTTATTCTTATGCCATAATTAATTTATGTAAATGATAAAAGATAATAAAAAAATGAACTTAGTAGAATTAAAAATAAAAAACAGATTATTTACTATTGGTTTTTTTAATTCTTCTTTTTTCGTGTTTCAATCTTGAAAAGTGATTTATAAAAATAAGGTTTAATAGGTTCAGAAGTCCCTATATTTGCGGGTTAGTTTCAATTGGGTCCTCTAAATTTGGAAGTGATCAATTGAGTCCCTGTTTTGGTGAAATTGAATCAATAATGTCCTTGCCGTTAATCTTTGTAAACGGTGTTAACTTTCTAGCGAGGTGGCATGCTGAGGTGGCTTTTAATTAGCACGTGGCACGTTGTGTGGAAACCTTCTCCCCTTCCCCTTCCCCTTCCCCTTCCTCTCCAACTCCAACCTCACCTTCTCCCATCTTTGGGAAACTTTCTTCTCGCCCTCCCACACCCACCTCTTCAACATCTACATTCACGCCCATCCCCCAATCCAACCGTCAAGCGCACCTCCCTTGCCTCCACATCTCTCATCATCGCTCGCCGTCTCATTACTGCCGCACTCCTCCACAACCCCCTCAACCTCTACTTCGCCCTCCGTCGTCGTTTCGGAGTTACGGTGGCGCACCAATGTCTACGGTTCAGGTTCATGACAGAATCGACATATCTGATACCGACAGAAGCATCTTTGATAGGCTTCTTGCCACTCTTTGCCACTTTGATCTTAGCTCCATGTCACGGGTGGCTGGGTTCGCGACAAGGTCACACACTCCATTCATTTTTAGCCCTAATTCCTTCCTTGTTATTCTTTTTGTCCTCTTTTTATTAGTTCTGTTATGCAGCTTCTGGGAAAAGAGTGCTTCTGTTATGCATAATTAAGTGTTTACTTTTTTGTAAAGTTTTTTTTATTATTATCCTTTCTTTTTTGCAGCAATATTCCTGACCAGTCCAAACATTTGCAACAACTCCTTTCTTTTTTCAATTTCTTTTTATGTTGGAATCGCATATATGCAATGTTGGTGTTGTTTGTTGTAATGTCTGACAGTGATTTGAGAAAAATAAAAATAATATGGAGGTGCTGCCAAGTGCCATATTCAGAAGGAATCTGGCCGGAGAAAAAGTTGTCCCCGAGATAGAGGTGGCGGAGGAGGGGCGCGGCGATGACAGGGAGATGGTGTGGGTGTGGGAGGGCATGAAAACATTAAACTGAAAGGTTTGTGACTGTAATTGAACTTAAAAGAAAATGGAAATTAAACACAACTAAACATGATTGACGGTATTCCAGTGCATGAAAACATTAAACTGAACATTGCAACAGATAAATATCCAAACACAATTCACCACAAAAAGAAGAAAATCAATTCAACCTATAATGTAAACCATTCTTAGGCAAAATAAATAAAAGAAAATATTTTTTTCTCTACCATTAACCGGGACCCATGTGCATCTACCAAAAGGATTTGAAATTCCAAATGCTTCTAAAAGTCCTCTCTAGCCATGACATGTTGAGCATTCCAGCAAAGATAATCTACTTCATCATTTCTCAAAGTAAATAAATCTTCAAAATGTTTAATCCAAAGAAAATGAAAGTGGGGTAGCCTTCCCGTGGCAGCAGCTTTCAAATCAGCTTTCTCCTCTTTGCTTCCAGCCGTGGCACCTCAAGCCTCCAACACGTAACAGTGCACTCTTCCTCATTCAATTAAAGTTTCTCCTTGCTTATTCCATCCAGCCATACCGTGACAAGACTCTTCTCAACGTGAATGTGTTTCCGTGCACGCTACATACTCCCACCAAATCAGCTTCTCATTGCATAAATCAAAAACCATTCTCTTTTCTTCCAGCAGCCATGACCCCTACTACCGTGACACCTACGTGCTGCTGCTTCCTTTCTCCAAGGCAATTGAATAAAATTATTTTCTCCAAACTATCACGTGCACTTGCTACCATGAATCAGCACCTCTCCTTTTCCCGTGATGAACATTGGAGCTTTCTATTATGACGTGACAGTAGCAGTTCTTATGTGCCCCGTGCTCCCCTTCCGTAACAGTAGCACCACATACTTCTTGCTTCCAGCCGTCACCGTGCACACCGAGACACATCCAACTCAATCAACATTTCCCTAGGCTGAGACCATTGTGCGTGCTGGACTTCCCACTTCTCTCCATTATTAAAAACGCATCCTAATCTCTAAAAACAATGAAAACCCCAAAAGCTGATTCCCGTGTGCACCCTACTTTCTCTGCTTGAAAACCCATGATTAAAAACAATTGAAATTCCCTGCTGGAATCCATCCTTTCCCGTGACAAGGTGGCAACTCTCTTCTGCCCAGGCCGAGACACACACTCCTCCCTATGCTCAGCATTCTCAAAGAAACCAAACATCAAAGATAATGAAATCCAAGCATCGTCTCGAATTGAAAAATTAAAATCAATGTAACAGTAGCAGAATAAAACATGTGCACACCAACGCTGGAATCAAAAATGAAAATAAAGAACCAATGCCAAAAAATATGTTGGCCGAGAACAACGTGCTTGTCTCCAATTCATCCCATGTCATAAAACAACGTTCCAGAAAAACTCAGCAAAAGAGTGTGGCGGCTGCCCTAAAGGCCGTGTGTCACCTTTTAATAAGGTGGGGGTCCACACAATAAAACCCTAGGGTCCAAGTCACTAACCTCTAATTTTGGGTCTAATCTAGTTTACCAAAAATTGACCCAAAATCTAAGAGTTGATTCAAAAATTCTAAACTACTAAATTACAATTTAATTAATTATAAAATGTCTGTGTGGAGAGTCTTGAATTTAATTGCATTCTTCCTGATGTCACAAAATGTATCTCCAAAATTCTTCCTGTAATAAAAAAATGTACTTAATCAGCTCAGAAAACCCAAATTAGCACAATTACAAATTTCCGACCAAATTAAGCAGAATTTGGAAAACGGGGAAATAACAGACAATTAAACACAATTCCCTGGTTTATTTAAGTGCAATAAACTAAATATAATTCAAGAAATAACGACTCATCAGTCACATTTTAGTCTTCTTCTTTATCTTAAAACAATTTTTGTAAATATGTAAAAATTGTTTAACTTTGTTTTAGAAGCTTAGTAGCTTTTAGAGTAAAGTAGCACACCATAAACCTTGATGTAGGTGAATATGTGCCTAAAATGGGTCATAGGAAGACTTTGGAACATGTCAACATCAAGGAAGGCTCCTAGACATTGAACTTGGACGATAGTTAGGGGGGAAGGCTCCTAGACGTTGAACTTGGATGGTAGTTAGGGGGAAAGGCTCCCATTCCTCCCCCCTTGCCATAGGAAGCTTCTAGTTCCTTTCTAGTGCATTAAATGCTAGCCTACTCCTTCACCTATAAAAGGAGAGGCAACCTTGTATAATTTTTTAGAACTATTTTGAATGCTAGAGTTTCTTTGCCAAATTTGAAAGTCTCCTTCACTTTAGTTCTCACTCTAAGAAATGTCTTTTTTGAGACTTCTTCTTACCTTTCACTTCAAGGTTGGCCTCACCTCCAAGAAGAACTTCTACCTAGACCATTCAACCGTCAACAACATCTCTTCATGTTGAAAAGCTTCCGCAACATTCATCATCTCACATGGAGTCCATCCTTTGAAGAGCTTCATCAACACACCATGGAGAACATCTCTTGTTGAAGAAGCATCCTCAAAGCAACCTCCATCATTTGGTATCAGAGCTATGGTCACTATCTTGGAAGTCTTCAAGAGATACGTGTCTCAAAGTTCTTACCCATTTTATGTTAACGTCACTCACCAAATCACTTAAACCCGATCCCTTGGTGAAATAAGCATGTCCTTAATCACTAGTTCATGCAATTCCTAGCATTCTTAGTAATTAAATGTGAAGATCAAGAGCTTTAAGATGACCAAGATTCATACCCTCATCCTTGAGAAATATTACTCTTGGGAGTAATTCAACAAGAACTTGAATTGTAAGGAACGTCTCGGTACTCATGAAAATCATAAATCATGTTATTGAATGAGTTAAACAAAGCAAGCATTGTAACAGATGAATTACTCTAACAATTAATGAAAAAGCATATATTATTAAGAATCAATTCAAATACATGAGAGTTCACAAGGTTACATCATCCCCCAACAACAAATAGAGTTTAGTTCACCATAGACGTGGTGAAACTAGATGAATAATGGAGAAGAATGAGATAGAAAAACCCTAAAAGTAGAAGATGGAAGCTCCCGCATCCAAATCTGCCTCTAGAGACTGAAAGAGTGTGTTGTTGCGCTCCCTCTGCCAAAGATACCCAACCTAGGACGTTTGGGTCCTTTAAACAGAGCGAAAACATATCAAAGACGAAGTCCGACCCATTTCGATGGCGCTCAAGCGCCCTACTTAGGGTGCCCGGGAAGTGAGTAGTGGTTCTTGGCGCTTAAGCCTAAAAAGGGGCGCCCAAGCTTCGTGCTTCTGACGCTCAAGCGCCCAAAAAGGGTGCCCAGGCAGTGAGCGGTGGTTCTTGGTGCTTAAGCCTCAAAAAGGGGCACCGAAGCTTCGTGCTTTTGATGCTCAAGTGCCCAAAAGGGGCTCCCAGGCGGTGAGCAACACTCTTCTACGCTTAAGCCTCCAAAAAGGGCGCCCAAGCTTCGAGCATTCCTCCCTTCTAGTGCTTGTCCAGGCCTTTCTGAGCTTCATCTCCTTGGCACTTATCTCTGCTTTTCGTATTATCTCATTTCCTTCCAAAACAAGGGAATTTAGTCATAAATTCATCAAATTCAACCTCAACTCTCTTATTCACACAACTTAATAGAAAAACATGATTCCAAGCAAGTTTCTAAGCATAAAAGGGTGCATTTAGTATCAAAATTACATCAAAGATAACGGTATTTTCAACCGTTATCAATGGTCAAGCACTTTCAAGAGAGTGGAAGCCATCCATGAAGATGACAACAACTCTACCTTTTGGGCCACCTTTCGAGCCATCATGGAGCATGGATTCAAGATTAGTGTAGGAATTTAGGCCATTGTATTAGGCCATGTAGTGTAGGTTTATTTAAGGCTTATATTAAGGCCTAAGTAGCATAGGATTTTCCTTAAAAGTTAGACATCCAAACCAAGTGGAAAGTGTGTGCAATGAGTCATGCTTCCATTGGAGAGGATTTACTTTTTAAAAGGTAGCCACATGGCACCTTAGGAGTGAAGAGTTTTTTCTTTTAGTAGTGGCCACATGGAACTCTAGGAATGGAGAGGATTGTGTTTTGTGATTGGCCACATGTCCCTCCATCATTGGAGAGGATTTGTGGACACTTGTCCACTCCTTAGAAGGCCTCATTTTTGGTCAATGAGAGGAAAGGTGGGAGATCATGCTTTTAGGGTTAGAAGGAGACACCCTTGGCCTATAAATATAAGTGTCTTCACCCTTGTATTTCATGATGTTGAGTAATTTTATGCTGCCCATTTTTGGCCATACTACTCATCTTAGATCAAGACTAGAGCCAACCATGAGGCCCCCCTAGTCACTTTCTTCCTTGAGTTGGCCTAACCTCTCTTGGAGCCACCGAACACTACACCACCACCACCATCATATCTCCTAGAGGCTTTGAGCTTCTACACTATTCATACATTAGCTCATCATCCTTGTACCATTTGCCACCACATTTCCGCACCATTCATCCAAGGAACACCCCCCCCCATGTGTTAACACTTCGGCAAGTGTAACGAATCGTATCAAGTAATAATAAATGGTAAGACCAAGTATCGTTTCCCAAAGGACTCACGACCAAGTTTTAATCAATTGGATTGAAAGATGCAAAAGTGATTGATGTAAAATATGGAATGATGATGTTGTTGGGGTTTCCGACTTATCCTATCCACTCTCATGTATTCATGAATTCATCTTTATTCATTAATGTTAATGCCACTTTCTAATTTACCTTAAACCCGATGTCTCGGTGAAGAAAGCCTAATCATAATTACTAGTTTACAATGTCTTGTCTCCCTAGAAATTATTCATGCATTACATTCGCACAAAAGCTTAAACGCAACCGATCCTCCTATTCCTATGTCTAGGTAATATTGCTTCCGGGAGAATTTCCCTGTATGTGTCCATATCGACAAAATCAAAGATCATGCAATTGAATGACTTAAACAAAGCATGCATAGAGTGTAGAGGAAAAACCCTAACAATTAATGAAGTAAATCATATATAATCAACAATCAATTCAATACATTTGAGTTTCAAAGGATTACATCGTTTCCCCAACAACAGTGGAGGTTTAGTTCACCATAGACATGGTGAAACTAGATGAAAATAATGAAAAGAATGAAAGATAAAACCCTAGAATTTGAATAAAGGAACTTCCGCATCCAAAATCCGCATCCATGGGGTGAAAGGAGTGTAATTTCGCCTCTTTCTGTCCAAAGATATCAACCCTAGGTCGACTAAACCCTTATATAGTTTATTAAAAATACAGAAAAATGGCCCAAGCCCAATTAAATAGCGCTCAGCGGCAGTTTTGGCACTCAGCAGTAAGTGCGACACTTAGAATGACCCTCAGCGTTGACGCTCAGGCCCGAAACAGTGTATTCAACAGCACAGTCTGCGCTCAACGGTAAAAATACTACTTAGCGGTAGGTGCGATACTTGAATTGGCCCTCAGCAGTAGCGCTCAAGCGTGAGATAATGTACTCATTAGCCATATTGGCTCTTAGCGGTGCCAATGGCATTGAGCGGTGGCAACGATTCTTGTTTTGTGCACTATTCCTTCCTTTCCTGAGTCCAACTCATTGCTACTTCAACTTCTTTCATCCAATTCATCTTAATTCCTGTCAAAACAAGAAAAATCAAGCATATTACCCATCCAACTCTCTTATTTCCAAAACCTAAGCAAAAGCATGATTTCAAGCTAGTTTCTAAGTCATAAAGGTTGTTTTTAAGGTCAAAATTAAGTATAAAAATAATGGTTTTTCAACCATTATCACAACCCCAAACTTAGAACTTTGCTTGTCCTAAAGCAAACAAGATGTAACTCAGTCCTCACCAATCAATACAATGGTTAAACACATTCAAAAACTCTTTCTTTCAAGACAAGTAATCACTCAAATAAGCTCTTCAATTAAAATTTAGTCAAGATGCACACATGCCTTGATTCACAACTACTCAACATGGTGTTCACATAATCACATAATCTCCAACAGATGTTATTCTCATGAATGATCAATTATCTAAGCATAGATGTAATCAAGTGCTCATGGAATCATTCCTCACCAGATAAAGTGTTTCACTCAATCACACTAGTGTATATAGAGGTCACTCATTCACTCTACTATCACAATGACACATGAATCAACTTTGCCTTTCATTTAACCACAATCAAACACATTCACAAGCAAGCATCATCACAAGGACTTTTTTATGGCTTATAATGTGGCTGGGCTAAGAAGAAAATTGGTCTTTCGAGATCACAAAATCCTTGAGTTTAAGAGATTCATTTACAATCATTCTCACTTTTTCCCAACTTTCCCTTGCATTGAGCTTTTCTTTTTCTTTCTTTTTTCTTTTGCTTTTCACGTGCTTAACACTTGGCTCAATGCTTTTTATTTTTCCTTTCTAAACTTCCTAACAACCCCAAACTCGAACCTTTATCAATACCACAATATATTCTCAACTCAACTCAAGGTAAAGATTTTCAAAAAGGGTTTTCACATCATATTCAAGGCTAAAGGTTCAAAAGATTGAACACATTGTGTTCTCTTTTATTGGGCTAAAATAATGCATTTGGCTAAAAAGAGTTACCAACAAATGGCCTTGATCATATGACACATACAAGCAAGTGATTCAATCATAGAAACCTGGGCAAAGTCATTCATGCTTTCAATGTAATAGCACTCAATCACAAAAACTCTAGAGTTCAAAATCTCACACATAAGCTCATTCAACATTCCATCTATTCCAGATACACATCCTGCTTTGCATCATAATCACAATCGCAACATCATGCATATGTTCACATAGCTTGTGAACAACCACCTGTATATTAGCATATAGTGCACAATCTCAACATCAATAAATATCCAAGCATCATCAAGCAATACTCGTCATGCATAAATCACAAGTAAACCATCATAGCAAATAAAGTTTCACACTGAGTACATCACAACCTATTCTAAGAACATAAGAAAATAAGTTCAACATTACAAAACAAAAGATAGCAAAATCATGCTCTAGAGGTGATAGCATCCATCAGTAGATGTTATCTCTACTCCTCATCAACCCATGCTATCATCCGAATCTTCCTCCTCTCTTTCTTCTTCAGCATTCTCAAAGTCATCATCATCATCCTCATCATCATCATTCATAGTTGGAGCTTCAGCTGCTCCAGCTCCACTAGCTTGAGCTTGCTCCTCTGGCCATGCCACCACATTGTTGAATTCATCCATGGTCCACCGATGTCTTGGGGGTGTATCATACATCCCTATGATCATCTCTGTAGTGGCTACTTGCCATCTATGAATAGACTGCAGCCTATCCTCCATCAGAGACATATACATGTCCCTCATCTGGAAAGGCTCTGCATCATGAGGCGGTGCATGTGCTCATGATGGTCCTCTCCTTCTAGAAAGATGGTGTGGTGGTACTAGCTGAGCTGCCTCATCTCCCCCACAATACTGTCTGTAATAAGCCCCATCAATTACCTTCATAGGCCTCTCCAAACGCAGTGAAGAAGTGTTAACCCCAGCTAACTCACAGAGGTGTGTGATCAGAGAAGGATGCCCCAAGGGCGCCTTGTTGTTCACAGTACTTGCACAAGTCTGAATTTCATCTGCTATGACCTAACCAATGTTAATACTCATCCCTCTAAGTACACAATAAAGGAACATGACTCTGCTGACAGTGATATCAGAGACATGTGAACAACGCTGGATGTTGGCATGAGAAAACATCATCTAGTATTTTGCCATGGGAGTCAAATCAGCTCTCCTTATATGCACAACTACACCATTGCTATTCCTCTAAACATGCCCTCCAGGCATACACAACACACATTCCATATCTTCATAATCTGCTCCCTCTACCATGTTTAGAACAAACTAACACTGCTCACCAGTCCATTCAACATGCATAAACCTGTTAATGGAATTAGCATCATATCGAATGCTTTTTCCTCTAACATAGCTCATATAATCCTTAGTGTGAGAGTTACCCAATCTCCTTGCATTGGTATAGAATTCTTTTACTACTACAATGTTGGCTGGTGCAGGATAAGTAGCTATTTTCTCCCAATTTCTGTACTCAAGTTCCTCTCCAAACTGTGGAGCCAAGTCTGGTATCCACCCTGCCTTCCTTTCCATCAAGAGCCTTCTATCTTGGATACTGATGAAATGTTGCTCATGTGTACGGGAGAGGAACTTGTTGGAATAGGGGCGCTCTGGTTCGTTCCTCTTATTTCCCACAGTCTTGATTCTTTTGCCCGATGAGGAGGCCATCCCTGCATCAAACACAAATCACAAAACCACAAGAAACATTGTTAAGCATTAGTAAACCACTAACAACTCCCTAAAACTCTCTTTATCACTGCTGAGGGCAAAACAGAAACCCTCAGTGCCACCTGTGCAGAGAAACAACCAACCAAAACACAAAAAACATCATTATGCAGAAATCGCACTCAGGGGAAATTTCTACTGAGCGGCGTTTCTGCAGATTTGCCAAAATTGCCAAAAAATGCTTCTCATCTCCACCCACATGCATTCTTCCTAGTTCCAGTCCCAAATCAAGCAGTTTAATCGGTCCAAACAATGATTAATTCATCTAATCATGCATAAAAATCAAAATCATTCAAGAATCATGCTTAGACAACCATTAGTTAAAAAGAACATGTTAAGACTTAGAAAGAAAAGATTAAGTCCTTATTCAACTTCCCTTTTCTTGGGAGAATTTCTTCAGTTCTAGGTTTACTTATATGTGTCCATACAAATAACATCAATGATCATGCAATTGAATGAGTTAAACAAAGCGTGCATAGAGTATAAAAGAAAAAGCCTAACAATTAATGAAAGAAAACATATAGAATATAGAACCAATTCAATATACGAGAGTTTCAAAGGATTAAGTTTGAAGATCAAGAGCTTAAGACGACCAAGTCCTCATACCCTCATCCTTGAGAAATATTACCCTTGGGAGAATTCAACAAGAACCTGAATTGTAAGGAACCTCCCAACACTTATGCAATTCATAAATCATGCTACTAAATGAGTTAAATAGAGCAAACATTGAAACAGATGAATTCCCTAACAATTAATGAATAAGGCATATAAATTAAGAATCAATTCAAATACATGAGAGATCAAAAGGTTACATCATTCCCCAAAAACAAATAGAGTTTAGTTCCCCATAAACATGGAGAAACTAGATGAACAATGGAAAAGCATGAGATAGTAAAACCCTAAAAGTAGAAGAGGAAGCTCCCGCCTCCAGATCATCCTTCAGAGGGTAGAAGAGTGTGTTGTTGTATTGCTTCAGCCAGAGATACAAAAGAGTAGAAATAGGGTCCGATCCAAAAGAGTCGAAACAGACAAGAATTGGGCCTGACCTGCAAAACACGACGCTCGATTTTTGTAGGGCTTGAGCCTCCAGTTTGGACACCCAGGCTTCGGGGTCCGACGCCCAGGCAGCCTAAGAGGGCGCCCGGGCGACGGACGTCGATAATCTATGCTTGAGCATCTCTGCATGCCGCCCAAGCTTCTTACTGTCCTTCCTTCAAGTGCTTTTCTAGGCCTTTCTGAGCTCTAACTCCTTATCACTTCATCTCTACTTCCTGTATTAACCTATTTTCTGTCAAAACAAAGGGAATTAGTCATAAAATCATCAAATTCAACCTCAACTCTCTTATTCACACAACTTAATGAAAAAGCATGAGTCCAAGCAAGTTTCTAAGTCAAAAAAGGTGCATTTAGTATCAAAATTACATCACAGATAACGGTATTTTAAACCGTCATCACAACCCCAAACTTAGAACTTTGCTTGTCCTCAAGCAAAACAGAATGTAACTCAGCTCTTAACAATTATCACACTGGTTCAACAATTTTTCACAATATTTTTCCCAAGACAAATGATTACTTCAATCAGCTCATCATAAGAATATTAGTCAAGATGCACAAATGTTTTCTCTCAAATAACTCAAAGTGATGCTCAAAGAATTCGACAGATGCTATCCTTAAGAATAATCAATCATTCATGTAGAAATGTAATTAGAAATTCAAAGAACTACTTCTCACCAAGGAATATGTTTCACTCAAGTACTCAAAAGTGTATCACTCATATACAAGTGTATAGTGTTGGTGCTTTCACTCTGCTACCACAATGTCACACAAATTAACTTTGCCTTTCATTTAACTACAATCAAACAGACTTACAAGCAAGTTGTCATCACAAGGGATTTTTATGGCTTGTAACTTGGCTGGGCTAAGAAGGAAATTGGTTTTTCTGGTAAGCAAAATTCCTTGATTTAAGAGATACATTTTTGAATTTATCAATTACTCACAGGTTCTCTTTTCAAGAAGATCTTTCCCAACCATTTCCCTTGCAGTGAGCTCTATTTTCTTCTCTTTTTATTTTTCCTTTTTCCTTTCATTTTCTTTCCTTTTTCTTTTTATGTTGCTTTTCAATTGCTCACTACTTAGAAAAGTGGGGTTACTTACCAGCAACCGCAAACTTGAACCTTTTTCAATACCTCACAAATATTCTCAACTCAACTAAAGGTAAAGAATTTAAAACATGGTTTTCAAAACATGCATAAGGTTCAATGTTCAAAAGGTAGAGCAATTGGTTTTCTTTTCAGTGGAAAAATTTTTGAAGGCAAAACAAAAGATGGCCTTGATCATATGAAACCTGCAAGAAAGTAGTTCAATCACAGAAAATTTGGGCAAAATCATTTATGCTTCCAAAGTAATAACAATTATTCACATGAGAATTCTGAAGCCCAATTATCACACAGGTAAACTCTCAAGTTCTAGAATTCAGAAAAACATCTTGCTTAGTATCTGAATCAAATGTTACCTCAAGCACCTGTTTCACATGTTAGACCAACCACTTGTGTATTTTCACATCATGCATCATCCAACATCAACTCAAACAATAAGCATAAAAAAGTAACACTCATCAAAACACAACATCAGAATAACTAAACCACTACAATAAGATAGAGCAAAGTACATCATTCCTATACTTCAGAAAAACAATAAAAATAGGAATATAAAAAGACTTCAACAATAAACAAAATAAAAACAATAAAAAAAAAGCAAGGGAAAGTTTAGAAAGCTGGGTTGCCTCCCAGTAAGCACTTCTTTAACGTCACTAGCTTGACCCAATAGGCTCATGTCTAGGTTAACCAATTCCAACTTTAATCTTGGTGTTCTCCTTTCTGTCTCCACACCAACTTATCTTTAGCAACTTCCTCTTTATAGGCTTGACTTCAAGACCACCAATCTTTTCAAGTACAGATAAGGGCATCAAGTTGATACTAGACCCTAAATCAATTAGGGCTTTCCCTATTTCATGACTCCCAATAGTGTAGGGAATAGTGAAACTTCCCGGATCTTTAGCTTTTAGAGGAAGTGCCTTCTCAAAGATCACACTGCACTTGCCATGTACCTCAATTGTTTCCTCCTCTGGACTTTTTCTCTTTTTGTTGAATTTCTTCGGGAAGTTAACATAACCGGGAACCTGCTGCAATGTCTTAGTCACAGGAATTTTAATCTCCAATTCCTCAAAGATTTCCATGGATTGCTCAAACTGTCTTTCCTTCTCTTCCTTAGAATAATTCTTTGGGTAAGGAAGAGGTTTTTCATATAATTCTTTCTTTTTTTCTTATCCTCTTCCTCTCTTTTTTTCGTTTCTTCCCTATCTTTTTCCTTCTCTTTTCTTCACTCTCTTCTTCTTCTTTCTCTATATCTTTCTCTTTTTCACTCAAACTTTCTTTTTCTTTTCTCTCATCTTCTTCCTCTTCTTCCCTCTCCTTTTCTTTTCTCTCACTCTCTTCTTTTTCTTTCTTTTCCTCTACATCCTTCTCTTTTTTGCTCAAACTTTCTTCTTTTATCTCTATTTTTCTCTCATCTAAAAACTTGCCACTCCTAGTGATAACGGCGTTGCACTCCTCTTTAGGGATAACTTCCATATTGCCCCCAAAATCATTCAGCTTTTGAATTATGAACCTACAATTCACCTCCATCCTTTTGCATGTTGCTTAAGTGTTATTACGATGAGACTCAAACATCAGTATGTACTATTGAAGCGTGTCATCCATATTAGCCCATCTTTTTTATATAGAGGGTTATTGCTGCCATTGTTGTTGTGGCAGCCTATCAAATTGTTCGGCAGCTTGAGTGCTTATGTGATGAGAATCAAACATCTGCATTAACTATTGAAGTGTGTCATCTATCTTAGCCCATCTTTTTGAAATAGAGAGTTGTTGCTGCCATTGTTGTTGTGGTTCTGTATATCTGTCTTTGCAGATTTCAGAGGTTCTTCAAGATCATTTTCAAGCTTTTCATTATCCTGCACAAGATTATCAATTATGTATTCATAATCTCTTCTCCTGGATGATAATCGATTCACTTTGTATTGAAGTCGCATGGCCTCTGCATGAGTTTCCTGAAAAGCATCCAGTAGCATGTAGTACTTGACTTCTATTGGTTCATTTTCGAATTCACGATCACAATCATCGTCTGATTGTGCAGAGCCTGCCATGAAGCATAGATTTGACTCCTCTTCAGCACTATTGTCATCATCACTTGAAGAGTCTTCATCACTGTTTTCCCAAGCAATATAAGCTTTCCTCTGCTTTCTGTTCTTGTCCTAAGGATACTTGGAGAATTCTTTCTGCTTGTTCTTCAAGTCTGGACAGTCAAGCTTGACATGACCATCCTTTCCACATTCATAGCATTGAACAACGTTGCTTCTTGAACTCTTCTTTCCTCCTCTTGAGAAACCTTCATTGTTAGTTGCAAAATTTTTATTTTTCATGAATATGCTAAATTTTCTTACCATCATATTCATCATTTCTTTTTCTGGTATATCTGCATCTGATTCAGTTTCAGGTTCATGAATCTTTGTAGCTTTCTTGCTTGTGACTTTTAGAGCAATCGATTTCTTCTCTTCAATTTCTTCTTCCTCCTTTATCCTTCCAAGCTCCAACTCATGTTCTCTGAGTTTTCCAAACAATGTGGCCATGTTCATGTTAGTCAAGTCTCTTGATTCAGAAATTGCAGTAACCTTGGGTTGCCAGCTTCTATTCAGACTTTTCAATATCTTGATATTGATCTCTTCTTTGTCAAACACTTTTCCTAGAGCCATCAGGCGGTTGACTATGTGAGTAAATCTTTTCTGTACTTCATATATAGTCTCTCCAGCCTTCATCTTGAACAGTTCATACTCTTGTATCAGCGAGTTCTTTCTGGCTCTCTTTACTTCTTTTGTGCCTTTGTGCGTGACCTCCAAAACGTCCCACATTTCCTTTGATGTCTTGCACTCTGAAATCCTGAAAAATTCATCTATAGTTAGTACAGAAGCAATTACATTACGTGCTTTGACATCATATTGTGCTCTACGATTTTCATCCTGAGTCCACTCAGAAAAAATTATCAAAATAGTTTTTCCATTAACAACATGAGTTGGCTCAAATGGACCGTTCAATGTTGCATCCGGATTTTCCAAAAAGCATAGTTTTCACCAACAAATAGTGGTAGTCTATTTGTTGATGCACCTTCACCAATGGTTAGAGAACTAAAAGCCATTTTCCAGGAATAGTCGACTTAAAGAAAAAAGTAATCAACTTGTTTTTCAAATATCTTATTAACACCAGCTCTAGTGGCAATTGTTGAAAATAGAATGGCTTAGTTTTCAACACCAAGAGGGGGGTGAATTGGTGAAGTACAAAAACAATGTTTTCTTTAGATCTTTTTCGAAAAATAAATGCCTTTAAAAGCTTTCTTGAAACGTAAGGAAAAAGACTTCGTAGTACAGCGAAATATAGTCGAATGCGTGAAAAATAAAGTCGACTGAATGTAACAGAGTAGGGATAGAAAAATCAAACACTGGATTTTTATACTGGTTTGACCAAGCCTACATCCAGTGTCCTTCCACCACAGGAAGCAAATGCACTATAATGATCAAGGTTTTTACAACAAGGCTTTTATAGAGACCTCCACGTCAAAAATATAAAACACCTCTTTATCCCTCTAATCAAAATATAGGCATACAACACATAATGACCAACAGCAAGATGTCCCCTCTCCTACCGTCTTCAACCCTTTGAGAAACCCCTCAAAGTCGAGAACGCAACACGCTATTCTTCCTGTAATCACAACAGGGAATCAACCCAATCTTCAATAGATTGTCAACTCTGATCTTTCAGTAAACACCTCTCTGTGGAGATTTGATCAGCTCTATCAAAGCACAATAATCTTGGTCTTCAAGAAATTATAAGAGATGATCACCACGGTCTTCTTCTTGGATGCTTGCAGCTTTTCCACGTTCTGTAAGATAGCATTAATCTGTAATGAATATGAAAATGTTAGAATTCATAAAAGTTCTTACAAAATTCAAATTCGCGTCTATTTATAGTTTTTCACAATTCTGACGCTCTCAAGTCGACTTAGCTACTAATGCAGTCGAATACAACACTTCAGTCAAAGCAGTTAGAAAGAATAAATGCAGTTAATTGAATGGACAATGCAGTCAAATCCCAATAAATGATTGGTCAACATATTTAAAAATATAGTCGTGGTAACATTTAATTCAAGCATTAACAAAATTTCAAAACCGTAACGGACTTAGTCGAATGGAGGTTGCATGTAATCGACTATACAACATAGTTAAACAAAGTTTTGAAAAACTTTCTCTTCAAAAATTCTCACAGCACACTTTGAAAAAGTTTGTGTAAAGCCACGAGTTTTAATCGACTTACTTCATAATGAAGTCGACTTAAAACTGTTGTTTTGCCACATATTATAAGTTCAACAAAAGTGCATGTGGTTTTCCTTTTCTAAAATATATGTCATGCATTAACAAATAGGATCTCATGTAAAACACAGTGAATTGCAGCAATGATAGAATCAATACAAACATGTTCTCAAGCAATCATAAACATGAGAGCTATGAACATGTAACATATAACAACACATGTTGTTATTAATAATGTTATCATCATAAAAAACCAGAAGTTCTTTGAGATGGTAAGGTTTGGCTAAACCAGTACTCCCCTTATCAACAATCTCAACACTTTTTATCTTTAATTTTTATTTTTTTTATCTTTTAGTGCTTATTAGGTGCTCAAGTGTTTTGTTCTCTAGTGTATGCAGGGTACAATTCGGACTAGAAGCACAAAAGTTTATGAACCTCTTCTTGTAGGACTGGGCAATAGTAGAAGAAAAAGGACAAACAGGACGTCCAGAGAACTTGTCCCTTCTCTTGAGACTTGTTTACAGCCTTCACCTCAAAGATATGACGAGGGAACATAAAATATGGATGAAGAGCAGAATGATAGACGTACCCTGGCAGATTATGCAACAGTTATTGGCTCTCATCATTTTAATAGCATTGCAAGGCCGAGGGTTATTAATTGCACCTCACACAAAAATTGTTGTGTAAAATTAATGCAGTATAAACTAGGAAGTGACTCCTAGGTCGTCTCTCAAGGACCAAATGTGACTCGAGTCTCAGGTCAAACACATAGGGGGGGTTTGAAAGTGTTTTTGTGCTTAGAAATGAACTAAATTAAAACTGGAAATTAAACACAACCGAACATAATTGAAAGCATTGAAGTGAATGAAAATAGTAAACCGAACAGTCCTAAACCGAACATTGCACACCAGCGAGATAATTAAATTTGGCGTGAAAACTAAATGCGTGACCACTTGAATTGAAATTGCTAAATCAGAAAAGGTATCTGAAATAAAATTAAATGCCTAAGGTGCAGAGAGCGGCAGTAAAAATAAAACATTCAACAAAAAATCTTAACCAATTTAAAGGAGTTTAAATTAACTTTGTGATGATGAGCATTGAAAGAAGCAAATGGTGAATAAGAAAAATGACTTAAAAGTTAACAAGCATTCAAAATGTATTCAATATGAAAATTGTAACCAAACTTAAATGTAGGATAAGCATTTAAAATAATTTAAAAGAAAACCCTTGGAGCTCCTCTCACATGGACGTGGCACCAGCTCTTAATTGAATCCATGTTCTTCCACGTTAAATGAATCACCAAGTGGGCCACTTCTTCTTTCCATGAATCACCATGTGTTGCTGGACCACTTCCGTGCAGCACCTATCCCTCCAAACTGTGACAACTCCTTCCTATTCTCTATATAAAAATAAAATCAAGAGCTTTGTAAGTTCCTCCCATGTGCCGCGTGTGTTGCTCCCCATTGAATCACCGTGTGCTGCTGGACTGCGTGCACAATCAAATTAAAATCACCACTTCAGCTGCTAGGAATGAAATCAGCGTGCATCACCAACAATCAGTCACCGTGCGCTTCCAAAGAAAGAAAAAAAATGAAATCTGCGTTCTAAAAACAGCAGCTGCAAGCGTGAGGATTTCTTCCAGGCCGTGCACACCGCTCTCTCCCTCTAGGTGGCTGCTCCAACACGTCCCAGCTCACTCTCCTCTGCACCGTCCTTTCTCCGAAGAAAAATGAAAATGACCACTCAACCATAACCCATCATCCTCAGTGCTGTCCTTTTTTTCTCCAAAAGCAAAAACCGAGAATGTCTTCACAAGTCACCGTTTTTCATACTCCAGGAAAAGAAAGATGTGTTCTTTATTTATCCTTCAAAACAGCGTTCCATGAACCGAGAGAATAAGTGGCAAGTGGCGGCCGCCTCCTGCTCCAGGCCGAGACCCTTCCCAAACACTACTGGAGCCCTTGCTTTTGTCCACTCAGTGAAGCCCCTAGACCGTGTGCCCTTAGATGTGCGTGATTTGCTGGATGTAACACCTTGCTTTAGTCCAAGCACCTCCTCAACGTACACACCAATTTCTGCGTCAAGCCCTACCTTTACTGAACTCAACCCCTTTTACGTGGGCTCCCACTCGTGTGCTTCTTGTTGGATGTGTGATTTCTTTAAATGAAAGATGCCTTCCTCCTAAGGTAGCAGCTGCTGCTTTGCTTGTGTGAAGGCCGTGAGCCTCTCCTTTTCTTCTAGCACCACTTCTTAGCTTCTCCAATCAAGCCCATCTCCATGTGCACTCCCGTAATTTAAATCCACACCTCCTCACTCATTTTAGTTTAAAGCATTTCTTTTTCAGTCCCAAAATATTATCCAACAATTTCCCTACAATTAATAATGCAAATAATTAGTCTCAGATAATTCAAATTAATTAAAATAAGAATTTCTAATCAAATTGAGCACAATTAGGAAAAATGGGAAAATACTGGACATTTAAGTACATTTCCCTGATTAATTCTAGCACAATAAACTAAGTGAAGTGAAGAAAATATTGACTCATCATTAATGCTGCAAATATGGAGATGAAGCCTACTTTGATTCAATTGGTGAAGAGCAACCAATTCAATGGACTGTCACATGAAAATCCATATGAGCATCTGACCACATTCAATGAAATATGCAATACTATGAAGATCAATGGCGTGCTAGATGAAGCTATTAAACTTAGCTTGTTCCCTTTCTCTTTGGGAGGCAATGCTAAGATGTGGTTGAACTCTTTTCCAAATAACAACTTTACTAAGTGGGAAGCCATGGTTGCAAAGTTTCTGAACAAATACTTTCCAATTTAAAGACTTGTTGAGAAAGACGCCCACTCATGGTTTTGGTGAACCTACAGTAGTTATTCTATTCCTTGGAGGTCTAAGCTCACAAACTAAATTGATGTTAGATGCCTCGGTTGGAGGTAATATCAAGTGCAAGACTCCAGAGGAAGCTTATAATTTGATTGAAAATATGGCTACAAATTAATATGAGATGCATAGTGAAAGAACTCATCTTCAACAAAACTGAGTTCTACAATTGCAATCTCAAGATGCTCTGTTGGCACAAAATAAGATTATGACTCAACAACTGGAGACTCTAATGCAGAAAATCTCTCAATTGCCAAGGGAGTTGCAGAACGTTTCTCAAGTTCAACAACAACTTTGTGAGTTGTGTGGTGGTGATGATATTAATGGTCAATGTGTTATGCCGGAAGTTACCCAAGAGGAAGTCAATTTTATGGGTCAAGGAAATCAATTTCGTCCACGTAATTACAACCAAGGATGGAAACCTTACCCAAACATGGGTCAATGGCAAGCTAGGCAATACAATAGACCATAACAACAACAACAACAATAATGGCAACAACAACCTTCACTATATGAAAGAACTGCAAAGTTAGAAGAGACACTCCAACAGTTCATGCAAGTGTCTATCTCTAATCATAAGAGTATTGAAGCTGCTATAAGGAATTTGGAGATACAAGTTGGCCAACTGACTAAAAAGTTGGAGGAAAAATCTGAAAAGCAGTTTGGGGCTAATACTGAAGTTAACCCTAAAGAAGAGTGTAATGTTGTCATAAGCATTAATAGTGAGAGGTTGCAAGAGAGAAAATTTGAGAGAAAAGAAAAAGTTGAGTTGAGTGACAAAGAAGAAGAAAGCGAAGAGAGAAAAAGTGAGGTTAAGAGGAAGGGAAAGGAGAAAGAAAAGTGAGAAAAAAAAAGAGGGAGAGGAAAAAGAAAGAAAAATTTAGAAAGGTCTTCCTTACCCTAAAGAGTTATCTAGAAAGGAAAATGAGAAACATTTAGGGTGTTTTAAAGAGATATTCAAGAAATTGGGGTTTAATATCCCATTGATTGAGGCATTGCACCAAATCCCTGCTTATGCAAAAATGTTGATGACGTCCCTCAAAAAGAAGGAATATTTAGATGGGGGAACAATTGAAGTATAGGGAAATTGTAGTGTGATTTTGCATAAGACACTTCCTCCTAAAGTCAAAGATCCAGGAAGCTTCATTATTCCTTGCACTATTCGGAATTGTAATGTAGGCAAAACTTTAATTGATTTAGGGGCTAGTATCAATTTGATGCCCCTATCCATGATAAATAAGATTGGTGGTCTTGAGGTCAAACCGACAAAGATGGTGTTACAAATGACGGATAGATCGACCAAGAATCCGTACAGGATAGTGGAGGACGTTGTGGTGCATGTTGATAAACTTAAATTCCCGGTGGATTTTGTGGTGATGGAGATGGGGGAAAATTTGAAGATCCCTATCATTCTTGGAAGGCCATTCATGAAGACAGCTAAGGTTGTCATCAATGTAGATGATGGACTGTTAATGCTTAAAGACCAAGATGAAGCGGTGATTTTCAATGTCTTTGATGATGAGCAGCCAATTCAAGAGAAGAACACTATCCTAAAAGATACAGATTTGTTAAAGACTAGTGTATCTAAACAAGCTGCGCACTTAGTCAAGGGAGGTAAGAACTGTTTCTTGTCACAGAAAAAGGAAGAGGAGAAAGAGATTCAAGTGAAGATAGTTCACCCATACTTGAAGTTTGAAGATGAAGAATTCAAACCTGGCAAACCAGTCAAGTACAAGATTAGGTTATGGGTTGTGAAGGAGATTACAGGGAATGGAGTTATTGAAATTGAAGCTCCATATTCTAGAAGAATCAAGAAGGTGGACAGGAAGTTGTTGAAGACAAGTTGGTGTGATGAAAGCAAGAGGAACACCAACATCAAGGCTTTGAACTGAACATTATGGCGTCAGGCTCGTGATGTTAAACAAGCGCTTGCTGGGAGGCAACCCAATGTTTTTGAGAACTTTTATTTTGTTTGATTTTATGTGCTTGTTATTTAGTTGCATTAGGGATGTTTTTGTGGATGTATGGTGTGCATCGAGAGTTAATTATTATAAGTGTGAGATGTTAAAGTTGAGTTGGAAAGTAGAAAGCTTGAAAGAGCAAAAATTTGGAAAAATTAAGGGTTAAAACTAAGAAATCATATCTAAAAACACTTAGCGAAAGCAAGAAAGGAGGGGAGCGAAATTTACGCATAGCGTTGAGCACCCCTCATAGGGTGCTGAGCACTAGCGACCCTATGAGCACCCCTCATAGGGTGTTGAGCACCAGCAACCCTATGAGCTCCCCTCATAGGGTGCTCTACTTCTTCCACAAGCCCTTTGTGCTCATTTGGAAAGATTTGAATTCCACTCAAGTAAGCATCTTGCATTTTCAATTTTTACTCTTGAAATTTTTTATTTTTGATGTTTATGCATGATAGGTGTTGGATCTGTTGCATAAATTGTTTCTGGATGGACTATGGATGATTATTGCATTGTGAAAAGTATGTGTGTGAAGTTTTTGGCCAACTAGGGTCGTATAGCGTTTTTTGGTGAGGGCCACTAATTGGCGCTGAGCGTCGGCGCGACCGGTTCATGGTGTGTGTGTTGTGTTTTCTAGTGATTGTGTTGGTGTGCAGGTGTCGCTAAGGGCTCCCTAATTGGCCCTCAACGTTAGAAAAAAGATTTTGATGTTGATTGGTGGTTCAAAAATTGAGTTGCTCATGTTTGAGGAGTTATGTTGAGAATGTGAATTATGAATTAGAGGTAATAGATGACTCATGAGTGGACTGTATTGTGTTTGGTTGTGGTGCATATATGGCTTCATCATCTGGAAAACGTATTAAGCACATTGCTAATAGAGGACAAAAGAGAAAAGAGCATATATATTCCAAAAGTTCCTCTCACACATGCATGAGAGGCACTTTCAGACGGTGCAGAATAGGAGGCTTTTGATGGAAAGAAAGGTGGGACTGATACCCACCATGGAACCTGAATTTGGGAGAGAGCTGGAAAGGAGGCAGTAAGAGAATCTAGCTTCTTACCCCTCACATGCCCACATAGCAGTGGTGAAGGAGTTTTACATGAATGCTAGGACATTTGGTGGTGCTACTCATGATATGTATACAAGTTATGTGAAGGGAAAAAGAATTCCTTTTGATGGTGACACTATAAATTCTTTCTTGGGTGCTGAATGGGCAGGAGAGCAGTGTCACTTTGCTCTAGCCATGGATGAGGACGTTAACTATGCTGATGTAGAGATGACCTTGTGCATGGCAGGTGGCCAGTTTCAAAGGAAAAGGAATGACTCGCCAATCCATATCAGGAGGTCCTACTTGAATCCTTTAGCAAAATATTGAATGACATTCACTCATGCCAACATCCAGCCATGTTCTCATGTGTCAAACATCACGACACACAAAGCTATCTTCCTCTATTGTGTACTCTGAGGTCTTAATATTAATGTGGGGCAGGTGATAGCAAATGAAATTAAGAAATGTGCTCATGCCGTCAGCAACAACGTACCTCTAGGGCATCCCTCTCTCATTACTCAATTATGTGAGTTAGTTGGGGTGAATACTTCCACTTCTCCACTTGAGCGGCCCATGAAGGAGATAGATTCCTCCTATTACACCTAGTACTGCATGCTAGATGAGGCAGGAATTCCTATGCCATCACCACATCCTCCAAGGTCTCACAGGAGAGCACCATAGTAAGATCAGCAAGAGCAAGCCCAAGATGCTGCACCCTTCCAGATGAGAGATATGTATATATCTCTAATGGAGTCTAGGATGGAGGCACTATATAGAGGGGAACGGGCTTTGCTGATGAACCTGACTTCCGCCTTTCCTTAGAGACAGTTCATGTCTTAAGAAGAATTCCAGGCTTATGTTGCATGGCCTGCAGATCCAACTCAGGCTAGTGGAGGAGCTAGAGCATCTGGAGCCACAACTATGGAGGAGGATGCTAATGGAGAAGAAGAGGAAGATGAAGAAGAAGTAGAGGATGACGATGATGATGATGAGTCTAATGACAGTAGGGGTTGATCTGCTGGAGAGCATCTACTGATGGATGTTGGATTTGGTGAGGAGCATCTGTTGATAGATGTTATTCTATTAGGATTTTTCTTTTGTTTTATTATTATGCATTTGAGAATATTGAATTTGGTTAATATGTACTTGGCCTAATGATATATGTTTGGATGCTTTAGCTAATATGTGTGTAATGAGTAATTACTATCTTGTGCTGCTTGATTGTGTGATTGATGTTGAGATGATGTATGGTCTAGTCTTATATACAGGTGGTTGCTCATAATTGTAGAAATTGATGCAGGATGTTAATTGTGATTAATTTGTTGGGCAAAATGTTATTGAACTGTGGAACTTGAGTTAACTGGTGACAGGTTAGACTCCAGAGTTTTTGATTGATTGAATGCTATTAATTTGGAAGCATGATTGATTTTGCCTAAGTTTCTATGATTGAACTACTTGCTTGCTTGTTACACAGGATCAATGATGAAGTTGCTCCAAAAGAGGTGTGGGTTGAAGGCAGGGAAATGATGAATTGGATCATTAGCAGTGTCGAAGTTGGCTCACGAGAAGCAGCTGGCAGCGGAATGAATTGTGGTTTGGCAGCAGCGGAATAGTGAATTCAGTGGATGCAGAGATGGAGGAAGAGCTCTATGGTGAGTGGATTCTCTAGCTCAGACGGCCTTCACTGGAAGGAAGCTAGAAGGAGAAGGAAAGCTCATTACGAAGTGACTTTTGGCAGAGTTCTGGTTGCTGGAAAATGCATCAGCAGAGTAAAACTCAATATCTTCAAAAGTGAGCTACAAGCTTTGCTTATGAGATTTTATAGATCAATCTCAAAGCTTAAGCAAGCCTTTTACATGTTTTTTTAGATCTGAAATGCTAACCATGTGCTAAATGTGTGGCTTCTAGAAAGCCTTATGAAACACGTGAGAAATGAGTTTTACATGAAGAAAACAATTACTAATGCCACCCCATAGAAGGATAAGCACACCCCTTCTTGTGTGGAAATGTCCACTTTACCCTTCTCCATGTTTTGGCAAATTTGTAACATCTTCTTGTTCTCCAATTTTCCATCCAAAAATAGCAAATAGTATTTGACCTTGGGGAGAATACTCATCTTGGAGCTTTTTGGCCATCCCTCTTGTGATGGGTCCTATGGTGCTAGGCCTTCTTGTATCATCCCCTCCCTCTTGAGAAGGATTTGCCCTCAAATCCAAAAGGTCTTCATCTTCACTATCAAATCCTGAAAAAGGTTTAAGATCAGATACATTGAAGGTAGCATGAACACCATATTCAGGAGGAAGATCAAGTTGATATGCATTGTTATTAATCCTCCTTATCACTCTAAAAGGTCCATCTCCTCTAGGATTGAGTTTGGATTTTCGTAGTTGAGGAAATCTTTCCTTTCTAAGATGAATCCAAACTAAATCTCCTTCATTGAAGATTAACTCTTTCTTGCCCTTATTATGTTGCTTGGCATATTTCTCATTTTGTTGTTGAATTTGAATTTTAACCGTTTGATGTAAATCTTTGATAAATTTATACTTAGATACCCCATCTTGATGAATAAAATCAATAGAATTTGAAAGGGGTATTAAATCCATGGGTGTCAAAGGATTAAAACCATAAACAACTTCAAAAGGAGACAATTTAGTAGTTCCATGAACTACTCTATTGTAGGCAAACTCAACATGAGGTAGGTACTCATCCCAAGATTTGTGATTTCCTTTAAGAACTACCCTTAGTAAAGTGGAAAGAGATCTATTGACTACTTCAGTTTGACCATCTGTTTGAGGATGGCAAGTAGTAGAAAAAGATAACTTAGTCCCTAATCTAGACCATAAGGTCCGCCAAAAGTGACTAAGAAATTTTGTATCTCTATCCGAAACTATTACCTTAGGTAACCCATGAAGTTTAACCACATCTCTAAAGAATAACTTTGCAATGTTGCTTGCATCATCTACTTTGTGGCAAGGTATAAAATGAGCCATTTTGCTAAATCTATCTACCACCACAAAGATAGAATCAAAACCCCTAGAAGTTTTGGGAAGACCTAACACAAAATCCATACTTATCTCTTCCCAAGGGGTGGAAGCAACATTCAAAGGAGTATAAAGTCCATGAGGCATTGATTTAGATTTAGCTTCTAAACAAGTTATACACTTAAAGCAATGCCTTTGAACATCCCTTCTCATGTGAGGCCAAAAGAATTTTTCTTTCAACATGCCAAGGGTCTTTTCTACCCCAAAATGTCCCATTAATCCTCCCTCATGTGTCTTTTTAACAAGGAGTTTTCTATGTGAACCTTGAGGAATGCAAATTTTTCCTTCTTTAAAAAGATACCCCTCTTTCACATAGAATCCTCCTTGAGGTTTATTGAGACATTCCTCATAGATATGAGCAAAATCAAGATCTTGTGAATATAATTCAAGAATGTTATTAAATCCAAGAATTTGAGCTCCCAATGTGGCTAATAGATTAATTTTTCTTGACAAAGCATCAGCCACCACATTGGATTTTCCTTTCTTGTATTTAATAACATAGGTGAATTGTTCAATGAATTCCAACCACTTAGCATGCCTCTTTTGTAACTTGTGTTGACTCTTCAAATACTTAAGTGATTCATGATCACTATGAATGATAAACTCCTTTGCAACAAGGTAATGTTCCCAAGTTTGAAGAGCCCTCACAAGTGCATAGAGTTCCTTGTCATAGGTGGGGTAATTACAAGAGGCACCATGAAGTTTTTCACTAAAGTATGCAATTGGGTGTCCTTCTTGTAATAATACTGCACCTATGCCAAATCCTGAAGCATCACATTCTAGCTCAAAAGTTTTGGAAAAATTTGGCAAAGCTAGAATGGGTGCTTGTGTGAGCTTCTCTTTGAGTAGCTCAAAAGCCTTTTGTTGTTTATCCCCCCAATGGAATGTAACATCTTTTTTTGGTACAAGCAACACTGGTACAGCACAGGGACTTAGACTTTTTTGAACTAAGCCTTTATCTAGCAACTCTTGGACTTGTGTCTCAATCTCCTTAGTTTCTTAGGGGTTTGTCCTATAGGCTGGCCTATTAGGAAGAATTGCCCCTGGAATGAAATCAATTTGATGTTCTATTCCTCTTATGGGTGGAAGCCCTTTTGGAATTTCTTTTGGAAATAGATCATCAAATTCTTTCAAAAGTTTTTGAATGGGTGGAGAAGGAGTTGAAGTCTTTGGATCACTAGCTATGCATGTAAGTGTCCCTTGACAAATAAGAAGGTATGAAGGTTGCTCAACTTGAAGTGTATTGATTAGAGTCTTTTTGTTTAAAAGAACTTCATGTTGAGTGACCTTAGGTGGTACACTTATCTCTATACCCTTCTTTCTTTTTTACTTTTTCTTTTGATCATGTTCTTGCTTTCTTAACAACTTCATTTGTGCTTGATCCTTAGCCACTTGGGTAGGAGTCAAAGGATGAAGCACAAACTTCTTGTCCTTTTGATGGATAGTGATGGTATTGGTTAGACCATGATGGATAGTTTGATGATCAAATTGCCATGGTCTCCCCAATAACACATGACATGCTTCCATGGGAACTATATCACATAAAACTTCATCTTTGAAGTTCCCAATGGAAAATGCCAACTTCACTTGATTCTTGACTATTATATCCCCATCTTCATTTAGCCAATGAAGTTTATAAGGTTTTGGATGGGGTATAATATCAAGCTTCAACTTCTCAACCAACCTTGTGCTACAACAATTGCAACAAGATCCACTATCAACAATGAGAGAACAATGATTTTCTTGAATTTTACATCTTGTGTGAAAGATGTTCTCTCTTTGTGATAGGTGTTCAAGACTTGGTTGGTTGCTAAGTATCCTTCTCACCATGAGAAGTTGTCCATCATCAGCATATATCTCCTCTTCCATTTCTTCTTCCTCACTCTCACTTTGACTAGTTGGGATGTCACTTTCACTACTATAAATGTCCTTGCCTTTCAAAATGATGTTTCTTTTTATAGGACATTGAGTAGCTACATGACCCCTTCCTAGACATTTGAAGCATTTGATTTCACTTGTTCTGGTGTGTGAGGGTGTCTCTTTCTTGGGTCTCTCTTCTATTTTGGCTAGAGGTTTAAATGACTCTTTTTCTTTAAAAATTTTCTTTTCAAAAGTAGGTTGAACTTGAATTCTTTTAGAAGAAGATTTTCTCAAGTTTTGTTGTTCTACCTTTATACACATTTGAACAAGATCATTCAAATCTCTATAAGGTAGAAGTTCAACCCTATCTCTTATGTCAAAATTGAGCCCACTTAAAAATCTAGCTAAAGTAGTTTCTTGACCTTCTACTATGCCTTCCCTCATCATATACAACTCCATCTTTTGTCTATATTCCTCAACTGTCATAGACCTTTGTTGTAACCTTTGGAGTTTATCCATGAGTTCTCTATTGTAGTAGGAGGGAATGTGTCTCCTCCTAAGGGCAGACTTGAGATCATTCCAATAGTGGATGGGAGGGGCTTGATGTCTAAGCCTCTCTTGGACCAAGGCAGTCCACCAATACATTGCATACCCTTGAAAGCTTAGGGTAGCTAGAGAGACCTTCCTCTCTTCACTCACTTGATGGCATTCAAACAATTGTTCTACCTTCATCTCCCAATCAAGATAAGCCTCTACATTGTCCTTCCCATGGAAGTGAGGCAACACAACATTGACTTCTTTAGGGGGTGGGGGTGCATGAGAATTTCTCCTATGCCTCCTAGAAGTAGAAGGTTGATGAGGGTAATAATCACCCAGACTCAAAGACATCCCTCCCTCTTGAGAGTTTTCACTCTGACTTCCCCTAGACTTACTTTTCCTTATCAATCTCAACTCATCTTGAATAACAGCATTTTGAAGCTCTCTATTGGCTTTCTCTTCATTCATTTCTCTTCTTATTTCCTTGAATTCATTAACTAAAGTTTGAAGAGAAAAATGTTCTTTTTCACTATCACTAATCCTAGGAGAATGCCTTCTAGACATTATGATGGACTTAAATGTTATTCTTGAAGTAAAGACTAGAGATTTTCGCTTGAAAGCAATATTCAAGGTAAGGGAGGTGATTCACTAGGAATGCTTAAGTACCAAACCTTATCCTTGCCAAATATGCTTCTGGCTACTTAATAGAGTCCTTAGATCAAAATCACTCTTAATTCCACTTAAGTCTTAAAGGCAACAAAGAAAACACAAAGCAAAGAAAAGACACAACCTAAACTCTAAATTCGGACCCCTAAGAGAGCTTCCTATTCGCACAAGATATATGCTATCTAGTCGAGAATGGGAAAAGCAATTAAAGTGAGGTCTCCTAGGTGAGGCTTAGACTTTGGATCTAAGACACACTCACCGTCTACCAATTTTAAAGTGATGAGACTTTCAGTCAAGTTAGCAAATGAGGGAAGAACACTTATGAGCTCTTCCACTTCACTTGCTTGAAATGGCCAACTTACAAAATGGGAAAAGAAAGTAAACACAAAAATACAAGGGAAACAACAAAATTTGGGAAAACAAGGATGTAGTTGAATATGGCAGCTTTGGTTGCTCTCAAACAAGTAATGAATCAGACTGGATTCATGCAATTCTCTCAGCTGCAAAGTGAATTATGTTGCTGTTGCAGCAACCAATTTGATGCAGACCAGTGAAGAATGTGGTTCTGCTGCACCAAAAATCAACTCCAAAGTTGATCTTTCCTTGCTCCAATCCACTGCCTAAGATGCTACCAGTGTTGTAGGACGTTTTGAGATAGTTCTGCACCCAACAGAGAGCTCATACAAACCACCAATAATCAATTATTAAGCCAGAAAATCAACACTGCTGCTGCCAGAAAACTGTTCAACCAGAATGCACAACTGTGATTTTATCAAACAGCTTATGTGCAGGATTTTCAAACAACTTAAATCAATCAATTAATCGGTTTCCAATGAATGGTGGCACTCAAAATGAACTTAGGAAAGGATCTAGAGTGGATTTGAAAAGCAAGAAACAAAGATAAGTTGTAGCTATGATCAATTCGAAACCAAATTTAAACTAGGCAAAGTGTTTGAATAAATGCCTAGCAGAAGGCTGAAAAAAATGTGCATCAGAGTTTAAAATTTGCTTGGCACTGGTTCACACAGCTTTTTTTTTTTTTTTAAAAATGCAGTCTATTGTTAATTTTCAATGTTGCACTTCTTTATAATCACCTGAACCAAGCTTTCGCTACCAAATTGAAACTAACTTTGATGCAGTAATCACAACAAGCTTTCAAATTAAAAAAATCTGCAACTATACCAGAAAAGTGCTTAAAAATTGGTGGTTTGAATGGTCATTTTGCACAAACGAATTTGGACTCTTAATTTTATGATTTGAGCAAATTTGTTTTACCAAATATGACTTGTGCAAATTGCCAGCAGAGGCTAAATGCTTTTAAATCAAAATTTTACTATTGCAGTTGCTCTTTCACACCAAATTTGGCCAATTCACCATCCAATTTTTAGCAAAGGAATCAAACTGATATGTAATCAATTAAAATGACTCTAGGACAGCAAATCAAACTTAAACAAGACTCTAGAAATGATTTGAAGGAAATCCAGCAGGGAGTTCTAAACTGGATAGATTTTTAAATCAGAAAAAAAACTCAAACAAAGATGATTGCAGTTCGGTCAAGCTGCTTAAACCAGGATTTCTAGATTCTGCATAATGGTGCATCCAGTTTTTATGGTCTTAGACAATACAATATTCATATGGTTTGCACATATTGTAAAGTCAGCATATCAACACAGCCAAGGATGATGTTTCCATACGGTGCAGTTTCAGAGAAAACACATGAAAAACCAGATTTAAAACAGATTTGGATAGGCATTCATTGGCACTGCACTGTGATGGAATTCAAGATGCACTGAGCTCTTTAATCATTGCTCATCTCATGTGCTTCTATTGAAAATCCAATCAAACACAGCAGATTTATCCCAAACCAGTTTCAACTCAGAAATTTGACAAAATAAACCAAAACACATTACTAGACATGACAGAATTAGATTTCTAAATTAAAAGACTCAAAGCAAAGAATTGACCAATTAAAATGATGAACAATAAAGCAATTAAAAGCTGGAAACAACAAATTTCTCAATTGAAATCTACTGGAATTGTGAAAACAATGTAATAGTACAACAGAATACAGAAAACAAGAATGGAAATGTTGACAGAATGCAGCGAATGAAAACAGATACTCAACTGGAGCGTGATGCAGAACCTAGGCTCTGAATACCACTTGATGAAGTTTCTCCAGAAGAGGTGTGGGTTGAAGGCAGGGAAATGATGAATTGGATCATTAGCAGTGTCGAAGTTGGCTCACGAGAAGCAGTTGGCAGCGGAATGAATTGTGGTTTGGCAGCAGCGGAATAGTGAATTCAGTGGATGCAGAGATGGAGGAAGAGCTCTATGGTGAGTGGATTCTCTAGCTCAGACGGCCTTCACTGGAAGGAAGCTAGAAGGAGAAGGAAAGCTCATTAAGAAGTGACTTTTGGCAGAGTTCTGGTTGCTGGAAAATGCATCAGCAGAGTAAAACTCAATATCTTCAAAAGTGAGCTACAAGCTTTGCTTATGAGATTTTATAGATCAATCTCAAAGCTTAAGCAAGCCTTTTACACGTTTTTTTTAGATCTGAAATGCTAACCATGTGCTAAATGTGTGGCTTCTAGAAAGCCTTATGAAACACGTGAGAAATGAGTTTTACATGAAGAAAACAATTACTAATGCCACCCCATAGAAGGATAAGCACACCCCTTCTTGTGTGGAAATGTCCACTTTACCCTTCTCCATGTTTTGGCAAATTTGTAACATCTTCTTGTTCTCCAATTTTCCATCCAAAAATAGCAAATAGTATTTGACCTTGGGGAGAATACTCATCTTGGAGCTTTTTGGCCATCCCTCTTGTGATGGGTCCTATGGTGCTAGGCCTTCTTGTATCAATCAAGGCCATGTTTTCTTCTCCCGTAGAGCCAATGTCAATAGGTGAACCCAACTAAAAGTAATGTTTTCTCTAACCTTTGAACCTTGAGCCTAAATGTGAAATTTGAAAAGAACCCTTGTTGAAATCCTTACCTTGAGTAGAGTATGTGTATGTGGTAATGGAGAATGGTTCAAGTTTGGGGTTGTGAGAAACCGAAAAGAACTTTGTGAAATTCATTAAAGAACATTGAGCGGAAGCAAACGCAAAAGAAAAAAAGAAAAGGCGAAGAAAAGAAAGAAAAAGAAAGGTTAAGCTCAATGCAAGTCAGGTTGAGAATGAGTTCAAGATTGGTTTCTCACATAAAAAGAAGAAAAAGACTTGATTGTTTATGAGAATAATTGAATTATGCACTCTCTTAACTCAAGGATTTTGTTGTCTAGATAAACCAATTTTCTTCTTAGCCAGGCCTCAATATAAGCCACAAAAAAGTCCTTGTGATAATAACTTGCTTGTGAGTGTGCTGAGTGATGGTTAAATGAAGAGCAAAGGTAATTCATGTGACATTGTGATAGTAAAGTGTAAGAGTGTCACCTCACTATACACTTTTGAGTGCTTGAGTAAACCACTATCTTTAGAGAGGAATAGTTCCATGCATCATAGGATAACATTCTTGCTTGGTTGTTGATCATTCGTGAGTTTGCATCTGTGTTGTGATTAGATGAGCACCATAGCTGAAATTGATTGACGAATGCATCAATATATCTTGACTGGGATTTGTATGATAAGCAGATTTGAGTGATTACTTGTCTTGGAAGAAAGTGTTTTGTGATATGCGAAACCATTGAAGTATTCTTTAGGTTGAGTCATATTTTGTTTTTCTTGAGGACAAGCAAAGTTTCAAGTTTGGGGTTATGATAATGGTTGATTTCACTGTTATTTGAGAGTAAATTTTGATAACAAATGAACTCTTTTTGACTTAGAAACTTGCTTGTTCTCTCGTTTTTAGTTTATTTCGATGAATAACAGAGTTGAGGTTATAGTTGAAGATTTTATCACTAAATTCCCTTGATTTTGTAGGAAATTGGATGAATTGGAAGAGGAGTTAAATGTCAAGAAGTTGAAACGTAGAAAGGACAAAAAGAGTACAAGAAGAGAAGGTTGTTACAGGTCGTAGGACGCTTGGGCGCCCTCCTATGGGGCCCTCAGCGCAGAAGCCTCGCAGGCACGCCTGGGCGCCCTCTTTGGGGCGCTGAGCGCCAACCTTTCTGTAACGTTTCACGCTTGGGCGCCCTAAGTGGGGCACTGAGTGGTGTCAACATTGACCCATGATCCAATTCAGCCCTATTTAAGGATTTGCTCGACCTAGAGAGACTATCTTTGGACAAAATTGACAAAAATTCAGATTTTCTACAACTCTCTTGAGGCAGAAGTGGATGCGGAAGCTCTCCTCTTCAGTTTTTAGGGTTTATCTTTCATTCTCATTCCATTGTTCATCTAGTTCCTCCATGACAAGGAGGAACTAAATTCAATTTGTTGTTGGGGGATGATGTAACCATTTGAACTCTCATGTATTTGAATTGGTTTTAATTATATATGTTTCTTTCATCAATTGTTAGGGATTTTCTCCTTTGCTCTATGCTTGTTATGTTTAGATCATTTATGGCATGATTTTATGGTTGTTAACCATCGGCAAGTGTAACCGAATCGTATCAAGGAATAAAACTGGTAAGACTAAGTATCGTTTCCCAAAGGACTCATGGCCTAGACAGTTATGTGATTTGTTGATTATCTAAGACTTGTAAAACCAATTCTTTGAGATTTTAAATGCAAGTTACTGAAAAGTAAATATGAATGTATGTATTGATCAATGGAAAAGAAGAAGCAAAACACGTGATTTGAAATATATGAATGATTATGTTATTGGGGTTTATCAATTTCATCCCATCCATTCTCATGTATTCAAGAATTCATCTTTCTTCATTAATGTACCTTAAACCCGATGTCTGGGTGAAGAAAGCCTAATCATAATTACTAGTTTACAATGTCTTGTCTCCCTAGCAATTATTCATGCATTATAAAGCACAGAAGCTTAAAGGCAACCAACCATCATACTCCTTTGTCTAGGTTTATACTACTATTGGGAGAGATTCTTGTTTACCCCTCGGCAAGTGTAACCGAATCGTATCAAGTAATAAACCTGGTAAGACCAAGTATCGTTCTCCCAAAGGACTCACGGCCTAGACAGTTATGTGATTTATTTGATTAATTAAGACTTATGAACAAATTGTTGTAAGTTTCAAAGGCAAAATACTGAAAAGTAAATATGTATGCATGTGATGATCAATGGGCAAGAAGAAACAAAACACGTGAATTGAAATATATGGATGAATATGTTGTTGGGGTTTATCCATTTCATCCTTTTCACTCTCTTGTATTTAGGAATTCATCATTCTTTTCATTATTGTTAATGCCACTTTCTAAATTACTTTAAACCCGATGTCACGGCGAAGAAAGCCTAATCATAATCACTAGTTTACAATGTCTTGTATCCTAGTAATTATTCATGCATTATAGTGAACAGAAGCTTAAAGGCAACCAACTATCATACTCTTATGTCTAGGTTTGTAATATACTATTGGGAGAGATTCTCCAGATCTAGATTTCCCCGTATGTGTCCATATCGACAAAACCAATAATCATGACATCGAATGAGTTAAACAATGCATGCTTTGAGCAAAGAGGAAAAACCCTAACTATTAATGGAAGAAAGCATGTATCATAAAAATGATCTTGAAAAACAAATTCCATACAAGAGAGTTTATAAGGATTTACATTGATTCCCCAACAACAAAATAAGTTTAGTTCACCATATTCATGGTGAAACTAGATGAAATACAATGGAAAAGTGAAAGATAGAACCCTAGAAAGTTGACAAAGGAGCCTTAGAATCCAAAATCCTCCTCCAAGGGGTGAAAGAGTGCGTTTTTGCTTCGTCCCAGCCAAAGATGACTGACCTAGGTTAACTAAAACCTTATATAATATTCTAAAAAAATACAGAAAAGTAAGCCCAAGCCCAGAAAAGTGCCGCTCAGTGGTAATAGCGCGTGACCACTTCTTCTCCTCAACGGCTTTTCTCCCCTCGGCGGTGCCAATGGGTCTTTGAGAGTGCCACTTAGTGGTAATTTGCGCTGAGCAGTGCTTGCGGTTTCTCTTCTTTTGCACTTTTTGTGTCCTTTTTTGATTCCATCTCTATCCCTTTTCACTTCTTTCATCAATTTCATCTAAAAACCTGCAAAAACAAGGAAATCAAGTATAAAGCCCGTCCAACTCTGTTATTTCCAAAAATTCAACAAAATCATGAGTTCAACTTAATTTCTAAGTCATAAAGGTTGTAATTGAAGTCAATTTTAAGTATAAAAATAACAAATTTTCAACTATTATCAATTCCCCAGATCTAGATTTCCCCGTATGTGTCCATATCGACAAAATCAATTATCATGCTATGAATGAGTTAAACATTGCAAGCATTAAGCAAAGGAGAAAAACCCTAACAATTAATGAAAGAAAACATATATATTAAAGAACAAATTCAATACATGAGAGTTTCAAAAGGATTACATTGATTCCCCAACAACAAAAGAAGTTTAGTCCACCATATTCATGGTGAAACTAGATGAAATGCAATGGAAGAGTGAAAGATGAAACCCTAAAAAGGTGAGAAAGGAGCTGTAGCATCCAAAATCCTCCTCCAAGGGATGAAGAAAGTGTATTTTGCCTCGTTCCAGCCAAAGATACTAACCTTAGGAAGACTAAAGCCTTATATAGATTTCTAAATATTACAGAAAAGTAAGCCCAATCCCATAAGAATGTCGCTCAGCGGTATGCGCGTGACTTCTATTGTGCCCCTCAGCAGTGACTGCGGGTCTTTAAAGTGTCGCTCAGCGGTAAATGGCGCTGAGCGGTACTTGCGGCTTCTTCCTTTTATACACTTTTTCTTCCGTTTCTAAATCCATTTCCTAGCTCCTTCACTTCTTTCACTCAATTCATCTTAAAACCAGCAGAAACAGAGAAATCAAGCATAAAACCTGTCCAACTCTCTTATTTCCAAAACTTCAACACAAACATGATTCCAAGCTAGTTTCTAACTCATAAAGGTTGTCTTTAAAGTCAAATTTAAGTATAAAAATAACAGTTTTTCAACTGTTATCACAACCCCAAACTTAGAACTTTGCTTGTCCTCAAGCCAACAAGATGTAACTCATCTTCCACCAATCCATACAATGGTTCACCACATTCAAAATTTCTTTTCTCAAGACAAGTAAATACTCAAATCAGCTCATCACAAAGAATTTAGTTAAGATGCACACATGCTTAGCTCTTGGCTCAGTGCTTGTTATTAAGGGATGCAGAGGATTGTGGTCTATTAATTAAGGATAAGTTTTCTTCGCCGAGGGATCGGGTTTTAAGTACTTTAGAAAGTGATGTTAACAATTGAATGAAGAAGACGAATTTGTATGTGCATGAGAGTAAATTAGGTGAAATCTAAACCCCAACAACATACTCATCTCACAATTTCAATATCATTCTTTCATATTTGTGTTTTTCTTCAATTGATCAAAAGTACATTCATATTTATTTTCTTGTTTTTGCATTCAAATTCCTCAATTGGTTTTCAAAAAGTCTTAATTAGTTGAGTAATCACACGACTATTTAGTGTCGTGAGTCTCTTGGGAAACGATACTTGGTCTTACCATTTATTATTACTTGATACGATTCGGTATACTTGCCGACATCTTAACAATGAGGTGTCTCTTTCACCCTACCATCACAATGTCACACAAATCAACTTTGCCTTTCATTTAACAACATCAAACACATTCACAAGCAAGTTATCATCACAAGGACTTTTTAAGGCTTGAGAAACCACTTCTTAACTTAATCCCAACTTTTATTCATTGAGCTCATCCTTCTCTTCTTCTTTCTTTTTGCTCTTGCTTTTCTCTTGCTTTGCTCAATGCTCTTTTTCTTTTTCTTTAAACTTTTTCCAACGTCATTCTAACATTTTCATATTCTTTTGCAGAAAAGTGTAAAGTTTACAGAAAGAAAAAAGATCCAAGAAAATAGTTTGATGGTGGTGATCAACTTTTGTGATTTCTTGAAGAGCAAGGTTCTTAAGTTTCAAAGTTTGATCTATCTGCACATTTGGGTGTCTACTAAAAGATCAAGTTCTACAATCTGCTGAAGATTGGGTTGAGTTCCCTATTGTGATTACAGGAGAAGGACATGATACGCTCTTGACTTTGAGGGTGCCTCAAAGGAGTTGGACTGCAGGAGGGGAGATTTTTGCTGCTAGTTTGTTTATGTACTGTCTATATTTTGATTATAGGGTTAAAGAGGTGATTTATATTTTTAACGTGAGGTCTCTATAAAAACTTTGTTGTAAAAACCTTGATCATTACAGTGCATTGGCTACTTGTGGTTGGAAGGACACTAGTTGTAGGCTTGGCTGAACCAGTATAAAAACTCAACGTTTGCACTTTCTTATCCCTACTCTTTTAAATTCAATCGATTATACTTTATACTCATTTAATTAAATTTCCGCTGCATTGAAAATCTTTTAACTTGTGTTTCAAGAAGAGTATAAAGGCATCTCTTTTGGTGAGAAGGATTTTGAAAGTTTTAAATTTTATACTTCACCAAATTCACCCCCCCCCCCTCTTTGGTGTGAGAAATTGAGCCATTCTATTTTAACAATTTGCACTAGAGCTGGTTTTCATAAAATATTTGAAAAACTAGTCGATTACTATTTTCGTTAAATCGACTAATCTTGGAAAATGGCTTTGAATTCTCAAACCTTTGGTGAAGGTGCTTCGACAAATAAACCACCACTATTTGCTGGAGAAAATTATGCTTTTTGGAAAATAAGGATGCAAATCTTTCTTGAATCGGTGGATAAAGGAGTTTGGTATGCAACTCTAAATGGTCCATATGAGCCTACTCATGTTTTAAATGGAAAAGTTGTTTTGAAAAACTTTTCAGAGTGAACTCAAGATGAAAACCATATAGCTCAGTTTGATGTTAAGGCTAGAAATGTTATTACTTCTACACTAACCATGGATGAATTTTTCAGGATTTCCTAATGTAAAACTGCTAAGGAAATGTGGGAGGTTCTTGAAGTCACACAAGAAGGAACGGATGAAGTGAAAAGGGCCAGAAAGAATTCTCTCACTAGTGCAAAAAAGACCTTTAACGTTACCCTTTAGACGTCTGACCCTCGAATATCCAACGTAAAAAATGACCGGTGGCATTTTTCGTAAATAAAACGACTATTTAGACGTTGGTTATGGAAGGGCTCGACGTCTAAATACTCATATACGTCGGCTCCCCCGAATAGACGCCATAACTAAACGAAAAAGTTAAAAAATAATAATTTTTTATTCTATTTAGATGTACGTTATGGACGGAACCGACTTCTGAAGCACTTTAGACGTCTGTTAATTGCGGGAACCAACGTCTAAACCCTTAATCCAAAAATTTAAAAGTCACTTTTTGACTCCATTTCGACGTCTGATCCCGCCACTCAGACTTCTGAAGCACTTTAGACGTCTGTTAATTGGGGGAACCGACGTCTAAACCCTAAATCCAGAAATTTAAAAAGTCACTTTTTGACTCCATTTAGACGTCTGATCCCGCCACTCCGACTTATGAAGCACTTTAGACGTTTGTTAATTGGGGGAACCGACGTCTAAACCCTAAATCCAGAAATTTAAAAGTCACTTTTTGACTCCATTTAGACATCTGATCCCTGCCACTCCGACTTCTGAAGCACTTTAGACGTCTGTTAATTGGGGGAACCGACGTCTAAACCCTAAATCCAGAAATTTAAAAAGTCACTTTTTGACTCCATTTAGACGTTTGATCCCGCCACTCCGACTTATGAAGCACTTTAGACGTTTGTTAATTGGGGGAACCGAAGTCTAAACCCTAAATCCAGAAATTTAAAAGTCACTTTTTGACTCCATTTAGACGTCTGATCCCGCCACTCCGACTTCTGAAGCACTTTAGACGTCTGTTAATTGGGGAAACCGACGTCTAAACCCTAAATCCAGAAATTTAAAAAGTCACTTTTTGACTCCATTTAGACGTCTGATCCCGCCACTCTGACTTCTGAAGCACTTTAGACGTCTGTTAATTGGGGGAACCGACGTCTAAATTTTGGCATTAAAACACCGTGAGCGCGAGACAGCCGTTATGTGCACTCATTATTCATCATCTTCGTTGCGTTTTCTCTCTACGGGTTATGCTTTTCAGGTTCGTTTTATCACTTTTGCACCTTTTTAAATTAATTTTACTCCGATTACATCACTCTTTGATGCATTATCTTTCATTTGAACCGATTAAAATGCGTTTTCGTTGGGTTTTGGTGCAGTTATTCTCGTGTCTTTAGGCGGCGTTCTATGGCGCCGATTTCTTGCATTTTGTACTCCTCCAATTCCCTCCACTACATTTTTAAAACCATCCAATAAAAAAAATGTACAATACATTCTCTTCAACTAAAATATAAAGTTGTAAACTCGAATCACCATGAGTCAGGAGCAACCTCAGAGACGTCTAACCTATATGGATCGGACGTCTATATAGACGTCGGACCTATATAGATCGGACATCGATATAGACGTCGGACCTATATAGGTCCGACGTCTCGTCTATAGAGACGTCTGACCTAAAGGGTCCGATGTCTCATCAACGTTACCCATATAGAAGTCGGACAGAGATCAGACGTTAAAAGCCCAAACTAACAGACGTCTAAAGTCCTTTTTACACTAGTGTGTTCTGAATGAAAGCGGGAGAGACTATCTATGAAGTACATAAACGATTCACACACATAGTCAATCACCTCATGGCTATCGGGAAAGTGTTTGATAAAGAAGAAATCAACATAAAGATCCTGAAAAGCCTCAACAAAAGCTGGCAGCCGAAAGTCACTACAATATTTGAATCAAGAGACTTGACCAACATGAACATGGCCACCTTATTTGGAAAACTCAAAGAACATGAATTGGAGCTTGAAAGACTAATGGAGGAAGAAGAAATTGAAGAAAAGAAATCAATTGCTCTAAAGGCCATAAGCAAGAAAGCTGCAAAGAATCTTGAACCTGAAGCTGAATCAAATGCAGAAGTACCAGAAAAGGAAATCATGAATTTGATAGTCAGAAAACTTAACAGATTCATGAAGAATAAAAATTTTGCAACTAACAATGCAGGCTTTTCAAGAAGAGGAAAGAAGACCTCAAGAAGCAACGCTGTACAATGTTATGAATGTGGAAAGGATGGTCATATCAAGCCTGACTGTGCAGACTTGAAGAACAA